>NC_134435.1:1950625-2600000 GCF_030867145.1 Opisthocomus hoazin | reverse complement strand
AATTTGTCTCTTGTCCTGACAAACAGAGGATGCTCGTGACCTGCTGCAGTCGCGGGCAGAGAGGGCAGTGCTGGGATCCAGACCGCAGCACCGGGCTCAGGTTTCCCCCAATGGGGTATTTCACCTTCGGAGTGAAAGCACCTTCTCTCCATTCCTTGTTGTAGAGAACAATCAGCTGCAAAAGCCTTAATTGCTCCACCTTGGGCTTCTTGGTCCCGATGTCCAGAATGCCTCAAAGAACAGCAATTAGGAAAAAAAAGGCATCTCTCTTCTTTCTGAGCATACATAAAGATATACTATAGATATTTTCAGACAGGTCTCCAGCCACGTCTCCAATATTTACTTAAAGTTCAAGCAGTGCCTGTTTTTATCCTCCCTTTTTTAACACAGTTCTTACCAGTCACAGGGTGAAAATATACAGTCTGACATCTCACACCGCGTATCACCGTAGGAAGACGTGGTCGGACAAGACAGTGCTCCCCGTCTGGGATTCACGCGGCGCCTGGATGTACTGCTGCTGCTTGGTCGCTACTGGGCAAAAGCTTCGTTATAAACCCTTCATGGTGGCGAGGGGGGCACAGATTTCCGACAGGGATCTCCACAGCTCTTTAGCCAGACTAGGCAGCCTATAAGCTGAGAAAATACACATATTTTAATGTGATCCCAGTCCATGGGCTCCAGGCAATCCCTTTTCCTCAGAAAATATGTAGCTGTGGTTCTCTGCATGGCACTGAGATCCTGGTGCAGTCTCACATCTGTGCTACCAGCCCTAACTTACAGCTCTGAGCTGACCCAAGGTGTTCATACATCAGCCTGATAATTTTGATGCCAAACCAGGCAGGTGAGTTCAGTCCTGCACCGGAGCTGGAGGCTGAGATGGAGATCTCGGAGAGCCCAGACTCCGGCCGTGAGACTCGCCTCATGCGGAGAGCGATCACCCTTTATACAGAGCTGAGACCAAGGGACAATGTGAAAACACAACATAAGATGGCAAAAACTGAAGATCAAATTGCACTTTTAAACTGAGCAAGGTGAAAAATATGATATTCTTTTTTTAATGCTATGAGTAATTAGGTTTTAAATTTTTCCCCAGAATGAGGAGGTCTGGAATATGGATCATACTCATCATGTGTTTTAACTGGAGAATATAACCCAAGTATTATGTGGTGCAGCACACTTTGAAGCACAGTATCTTGAACCCACCTGTTTTTATTTAAAAATACTGTGAGCAAGTATTGCATTAGTCCTCGCAGGTCTGCTGTCAAAACCTCTCTGTAATAAAAAGGTGCAAGGCAAGTTTGAAGTAACCAAATTTGTGTCTCTGTCATTGGCAGGGTTTACTGAAAATGCAAACATTTTTATGCACTGAATATTTTCTCACTCAAGGCAAGTTGGATATTTTCTATCAGATTATCAGCAGGCGATAATATTTTGATGCTCTAATGCTACTGAAATAGAGACATCACAAAAAGCGCGCTGTACGATTTATATCTCGAGGATATCTAATGCAATATGCCACTTCAAATTTTAGTTCTGTGTCCTTAGACCATGAAGAACAGCAGGTGTTTTGGCTGCGTAGCAGAACCAGTCTTCCAGGTACAACTTTTCCCACTTGCATGATGTTTCACCCTTTCCTTTTCTAGTACAGCATTATGAGACAAATACTATTAGAGCAAAGAGCCTTAAAATCACACTACTTGAAAGTTTCGACTCTTGAGGAATTTATCAGTCCCTAAAGACACCGAGCACCACCAGGGTGAGAAGCAGAGTAGACTTTCTCTGCCGTGTCAACAAGTATTTTAAATCCTCATTGAAAAAGCTCCACAATTACGCTAAGAGGGAAAGTATCTGCGCAAGTAAATACTCCCTGATTTCCCCTGGCACGAGGGCATGCTGCCTGCCAGTCGCTGAGACATTTTGAGATCACTTTGCAGTTTAGGCAGCAGCTGATGAACAGCTCATGATAAGTAATGAGGAAAAAACTTCATCAGTTGGAGAGCTTGGAAACCTTCCGATGGGAGAAGGGAGTTTTCCCGTTTACCTTACAAATGATCCCATGCAATGAGAGGGTTAAGGAAGACGGCCCGAGACCCACGTGTAGCCCATAGCAGCACTCCTCTGTTGCTGACAGATTATCTAGAGAAAATGCCAAATATTAAAGCAACCATTCCCTGGGCTCTCGAAGGGAAGACTTCATCTCAGTTTGCTTGGAAAGTTAAATATTCCCTGATCTCATAGCTCAATCATGGAGAGCGGTCAGAGATACATAGGTGAGAAGGAGGAGAGCAGGAGACCTGCCGAGGAAGAGGAGATCTACACAAAGGAGGAGCGGAGAAGAGGGAGGAGGCCAGTAGCCATGGGATGAATCCGTGTCTTAGTACCAAAGAGTTTTTCCAGCTGGGTGTTTTGTCACAGACCTTCCTGCTTACCCGTAATGAGGGAGACTAAAGCCAACATTCACCAGTGATTGCTGCTGGGGCAAGGAGACGGTTACAGAGATAAAATCTGGTCTGTCAAAAGAACTGATGACCACCTATGACCTAATACCTACTGGCAATGCTGCCAAAAAACCTATTAAAGCTAATCAGGAAGAGAGACTGACGTTGTTGTGTCTTTGCTAACTGCCTTTCCCTCCACAGCAGTGGGGCAGCAATATTACTCCTTGTAAAAGCCGCAGCAAAGCAGCAAACATTACCTGAACCAGCCTTTTTTGTAAGTGTTTTAGCTGCCCTTAATGTAAGAAAATTAAATTAAAATAAAAACAAACCACTAACACAGCAGGATAAGAATTAATTTTGCTTTAAAATGATTACTCAAACTTGACGACAAGCTTATGTAAGCAAAAATATTACCAAGTTTTGCACTTTTACTCCACTGTCCTCGTTCCCTGTGATGTCCCGTGGCTCCGTGCAGAAACTCCCCTCCTGGCTGCAGTGCCGCAGTTGGGCCAGGGCGAAGGTGCCAGGTCCAGCGGTTATCTGGGATGCCCAGGGTAGCAGGTACCACCGCAGACCTGCACAAGAAACTTGGGAAGGTCTTGATTTTAAAACACAGGTGTGCAATGTCACTGCTGAATATCCGCACTCTTGTAGTATTTATTGTCTGTCAATTCTCTGGCAAAGATTTTTATGGACAGATATGCTCAAAGAAAGAACAATTTAGGCTGAACACACATGCAAAGAAATTTCTGAAGCCAAAAATATGCAGCAGAAGTTTGTTTCCAAGGGTTGTGGTCAGTAGAGGAACAAGCGTTTACCGGGAGCCCTGCACATCCCTTGTGCACTCAAAGAAATATCAGTTGATGAAACATCCGTGAGAAAGCCTATGAGCTTCGAAGAATTATTTAAAACTAACTAAAGCTTAAAACCAGCAACTTTTTTGGTGGATAATTCACACACAATAAGGAACATGGGGTTTGTCAAACAAATTGCGCACTCAACAGAAATCACTAAAAAGCTTCTGTAGGTTACCAAGCCATTTTTAGGCTTAGGAGGTCTTATGAATATTTCTCTATGCTGCCTGGTTCCCAACCAGCTGTACCAATGCATCGTCCCACTAGATGCGAGTTGAATTTACATAGCGTGTTGAGATAATCACAGTTGTGATCATTTACATGAAACAAATGAGACAAATATTTAAACAAATAAACAGTCTATGGTTTTATGAAAACACGATGACTGTATAATTAATTCTTCTCAGGCACTGTGAACTCCTGCATGGTTTGAACCAACTTTTTCAGAGTGTGACATTTAAATAAGAAGAGAAAAAGCACTGGGGCAAGTCTGAGAAGATTGCCTTTCGTAGTGCTGGTGCCTTGGCTCTGTCACCAGCCAAGAGGACTTGGTAGACAGTTGGGTGGGCTCCTACCCCATTCCTCAGCAGAGTCCAGGCATCCACAGCCCACGTTGCCCACCAGGAAGGAAAGGCTTCCCACATCTTCAAGAGCTCAGAGACGAAAGGCTGAAACACACCCCAGGGATGCTCAACACTACACCTGGAATATCTCCTCTACTATCTTTTATCTTCTCATCCTCCTGAAATGCTAAGATTAATGACTTTGAAAAGTCTGCCCAAGCACTCTCCTCTGGATGTTCCACTTGAAGACTCCCAGTTTCCTCAGCCACTTCCACATGACCCAGTCACTGGGACGGTAAGCCCTGTTTTGATCTGAAATTCTTCATATTAATAATGCCATATATTACGTTTGACAGCCTCTAACTGATTCTCTGACTTTTATATGGCAAAAACTTCCGGCAGTGTTATTGGCTTTCCCTTTTTTATTAAGTGCTCTGACTGGCAGCGAAATCCCCAGCAGAAACGGATGCTCCCAGGGGAATTTTTCAAAGGTTAGATCCTCTCCAGCTGATGCAACTTTTTTGTCATTATTCAAGAAGACAGATTAATCACTTAGGCCTATACCCTAATCACAGTAGGGAAAAAAAAAAGTCAGTCAGGTGCTTAAAAAAGGTTTAAGCATTAAATATACTTCACAAATTTAGTCGCTGGTAATCAAGCACTGGAACAGGGAGAGCAGCAAAGGGGGAGAATGAGACAAAGAACGGACATTCATTACGAACCCAAAGAGAATGAAGAAATACAGCATCAGGAATGGAAAACATACCTGGTGAGATGTAGGAAGCAGGTTTTTCCTTAACATGAAGGTAGAGACTAGCACGAAGACTACCAACCCTGCAAGCGCAATAAAAATGGTCATAATTCACAGCTTCTGAGGACACCGAAGCTACAAGCCAGTCACTCACAAATGGTTTCCATAGGTTATGCTGGAAAACAGTTCCATAACTTCTCCAAAAAACGTAATGCTTTACTGCATTCCTGCAATGGAAACACCCAAGCGAAAACATATGGGCCAAGAAAAAACAACGCACTAACTGTCCTCAATGATTCATCATTTATTACAACTCTATGTTCAGGCCATCAGTCTACCTTGCTCTTCTACATCCACGATACAAAAAATAGCAGAATAGTTACTTTTTGGATACGCTCATTGTAGAGAATCAAAGTCACCTTAAAAGGACTTGAGATTAACGATCTGAATTGACATTTAACTACCTTGATCACAGAGACTGTTGTGATGGGTGAGATACTGAGAAAAGTCTAATGAAATTAGTTATGTTGAATATGTTTATGGTTAATCGAAGAGTGGAGCAAGAGCCATTTTAGCCATCTAACGCGTGAAAATGAACAATTCTCTCCTGAAACGACAACGGGCCACAGAAGAAATCTTTTAACTACATACTAAATCCATCACCGGCTCCCATTTGAACCTCTCATTTTGGATGCATCAATGGCTATCGACAATCTGTCTTCCAGAACTTACACACTAAAACGCCTTGTCTTCTGTTTTCTTGTTGTGTACTGGGGAGGCGGACGGTTACACTTCTTCCCTCTGTGCAAAGTCTTTACTGACAATACAAAAATGTGTTTTAAATATCAGTTCCTCTTGAGGTCCATCATTAGTATGGCAGGACACTGGTAAAATAAAGGACCTTTTCTCTGATTTTCCTTTCTGAAGAATTTCTACTTTGCTTCTGCTGCAAATATTGTGCCTTTAAAGGGATTTCTGTTGTCTCAACAAGCAAGTGCTGCAACCTACACATTGACTTAGCCCAAGTTTCCTGGGCTCCAGATAACATCATTTCTGCCCGCAGATGCATGATTTCTTTTGCGTAAGTTTACAGTGCCCCTGAGATAGCTCTGAGTAGATGAAAATGACCATTAAGAAGACAGAGCTGAACTTTACCTCCAGCACAGGTGGTTTGTACCTGGAAGTGAAGGAGCATTCTTGGCCCCTTGTGATGAAAAACTTCCCATGTGGAGCTGGGCCTCAGCTTTCATGTTCACACAATTCAAAGAATTCTTGAGGTGCCTAAGGAATGCCCCACAGAGGGAGGCCCCTCTCCACCTCCCATGACTGACACTGAGCTTACCTGCAACAAATAGGAAACAGCATCTTATAAAAACGTAGCAAAGGCAGCCTGGTCTTTCACTTCCAGCTGAAGAAGAACTATAAAGCATGATGTGTGATGACTTTAAGTGTTCCCTAGAGCCAGCAATATTTTTCCCCCACCAGCACAGTAGCACCAAGCAGACTGCTGTGTCCAGAGTACACAGACAGCTACACAACAGGAAGAATTAATGAGTGTATTTTCTGTGTTATGAGCAATTATTTGGGGAGAAAACAGAAAAGGGTGCTCTGGAAAGGTTAAACAAATTTGAAAGACAGTGCCCAGAACGTTCTTCCACATGACAGTCACCTCAGCTGGTATAGAGATGGAGTGGAAAGTTCGGGTAAACTTGCCTATTCTTCATGTCTTCACTCTAAGCTTGAGGCTGACTAGCTGAAATGTGCTGAGTGTAATGAAACCTCGTAGGACCTTCCATTGATTTGAAGCCTTAAGTGATATCCCTCAGAAAGACGGGAATTCAATGTGTCTTTTAGAACAGACTCTCTTTGCCAAACATATCTCTACACCATAGGTTATAGAGCCCAAAGGGTGTTTGTCCTCCCTACCTCCTGTTTCTGAAGGGCAACCCCTCCTTTCCTTCCCTCCCTGCCCCACAAGGTCAGTCAGAGGAGTCCATCTCCTTTCCCCTGTTCCCTTCCAACCCAGCTATGGATCGTGCTCAAGGTCGACTTGACTGAGCAGTGCAGACTAGCCCCAGGTCCTTCGGCTCTTAGAGGGCACAACATTGCTCTCGTAACCCGTTTATCTTCCATCGACCGAATGCTCTCAGCTCATAAATTGTGCAAAGGTATATTTTGACAGATGAAGTATATTTTCTTGTTACTGAGCCATGGTGAAGCTCATCTGTCCAGATCAGCTCCCAGATTGTTTACATTCCCGTGACAGAGTCCTGTTCATCACAAAGTCAATACGAGGTCCAATTATTATGGTCAAATGGCTCTTAACTCTGCAGGCAAGCCAGCCATTGATCCCTGAAAAGCCCTGATGCTACTTGACTTCAGGCCTCCATGTGAACTCTAGACGAATGAACAGAGCTGCTCCCATGGGGCTTGCAGCCTGCGCCTGTTCAAGACCACGTACAATTCCCGAAATACCATTGTTTTATCCGTCCCTATTCCGGGATTTTTTGCAGGACTCCTAGTCTGAATGAAATTTGGCTGAGAAAAATATATTCCAGCTCACGCACAAAAATGCTCAAGGCAGCATCCTGCAATAATCTAAATAAAGTAGTTCTCTTCAATGACCCGTCTCAGAGCGGCAGAGCTGAGAAAGGAAGGCTTTTGCATTGTTTCCACCTACGTAAGCAGACAGACAACAGGGTAGTTTCCTTTGTAAACTTAGCAGAATCACAACTAAAGTGTTGGGACTTTGCTTAAATCCCAGACTTTTAATGCCATCACATGATAAAGCTGACATGGTTTGTCTTCCTTCCAGACGTTACAGCAGTAGCCAGCAATTTTGGTCAGATCATTCAGTACTTGTCAGATTAGCATAAATCCCTTCCTAACATGCAGGACAGAACAAGCTTAAAATTAATAAAAATAAATGGGAGACTGCCCAACGTTATGTAGGCTATACTTAGCGTTTAAAGGACACAGAGTCTGTTGGAATGTTCCCGTTAACTTCACCAGATGCCGAATCACGTCCTTGGACTACTGCAAGCGCACGTGTACAAAACCGAACACAAAAGGGCAGCTCACCTGCTATCTCTGGTCGCTTCTCAGAACAGAGAGCCTGGCACATTATGGGGAAGTATGCATTTTAGAGGAATTTTTAAATCTTTCAAATTTATAGACAACTTCTTTAGAAGAGGAATTTATCACATTCAATCGAAAATGAAAATCTTAGTACCTTTTCATCTGAGGTAATGAGGAAACGCATTTATCCTTTACTCTGCAGATCTCCTTATTTCAGCAGACATCACTTTTCAAATGCTGCAGTACATTTGTCATGGCAAAGACATTTCTTTTTCGGATCTCCAGGTATATGCTCTTCTGGAAAAAAAGGCTCTCCCGTTGTCCTAGGGGTATTTTGTACAGGCTACAGACAAGGGGAAATGCATTTTCACTGTTCCCTGAGGAGCTGAAGACATTATATGCTTCGATATTCTTTCCCTTCCTGAAGCACACCTTTTGCTTTCGCCTGCACAGACCTTCACTCGAATACACAGTGCTTTACGGGAGAGTTTAGAAAGCAGAATCTGTCCATCACTATGGTGAAAAAATTTCACGCAAACAGAAGTTACCCTGTGCACAATGATACTGGCAGATAGAATTGTAAAATTCAGCCAAGAATTCAGACTAACCAATAATTTATTTGTCAAGTTTCATTTATTTGTCTTAAAAATGCTCAAGAGAAGATGTTGAATTTATTCTTGACATTTCCCCCTTGTAGATAATAGCTTGCATAAACACGGTATGAATATTCGATGTTCAAGCCTTAAAGTTTGGACTGTCAGCTATATAAATCATGTAGTATTATTGCTTCTCCTTCACGACATATGTAACTAAGCAACAAATCATGAATTTAAATATTAATTTAATACATCCTGCCCTTTTCACAGTGATAAGTGACACAGAGCTCTCAGCTCAGCAGGAGGTGGGTCCCACTGTCCTAAAGGTGGAGAATCAGAGAAACATTTCGACTGACAATCCAAATGCTGCTGCCTATTCTGGATTCGAATTCACATAATGAACATCGTTGTCCTGGCCAGACTCAATTTCCCAGCGATTCCCCAAAATTAATTCAAAATACCAAAAATGGGGTTGAACCCAAACTTGTTCTCGCATTCAGAGATGGTGCAGGAGGACCTACATGTCCATGGCCACTGCCTCATCGCTGGCTGCAAATTACCAGAGCACTGAAAGGGTTCGTGAGAATTGCTGCACTTATTTTCAGTCGAAAATAGGATGTGCTAAGACAAAGAGCTGGAAAAGCAGGGCAGAATGAGGAGCTCTCTTCAAAAGAGTTAGAAGAGACATTTGTCATTTAAAACAGAAATTGAAGACTTCTAAGGGAAAAAATGGCAGAATAACCTTAGAGTAAGAGGTATTAAGGCACTAAAGGGAGTAACCTTTAAAGCCTGCCTACAAAATGGATCCCTGAAGTCCTGAAGCATAATAGCGGAGGGGAGGAAGAGAGCCTTGAAATAAATGAACATTAGTCCAGAAATCTCCCAGAGATGACAGAGAGTGCAGAAGTTTCGTGCTAAACTATTCTATTTTGTTGATAAAACCTGAACTCCTAAGTAGCATGGGGCGCAAGAGGAAAGGAGAAAGGAAGGATAATATGAAGAGAAATAAATCTCTTCTTTTAAATGCATTTAGTGGTGTAGCAGTAGGGATTACACTCCATTTAATCTGAATGGATAACACGGTCCAGGATACTATCTGTAGTTTTCGTAAAATCTCCTCTGGAACACAGCTTTAGCATCTCTTTCTGCAGCAGTAGCTTTGCTCCCTGGCTGTGCCACTTACCATGGCCCTCTGCGGTCTGGATTAGTCCTCTGCAAAGTGGGCCTTGTGACACAGTGCAGCAAAAAGGAGTTGAATTCAAGGGAGAAATTGAACTAGTGAATAGGGAGGCAGGAGTCCCGAGCCGGTTAATTTGGGGAAAATTATATGAACCACTTGTATAAAACAGCATGGGATCCACCAGTTACAAACAGAAGCTGTTGTTGTTAAACAGTCAAGAAGAAATAAAAGAGATTGCAGGAAGATCTGCCCAAAAAATCAGCTATTTGCATTGACCTACTTTAGGCAGTCTTTGTGACGCGGAGAGACCATTCACCGGTTTGCAATAACAAGCTGCAATATAGTCTCTGCAATCTTGCAAATTAACGTACCTCAGGTTGTGCAGCCCAGATGGGTGACAGGTCCTGGCTGCTCCATCTTACCGTCCTGGCCAAAGATGCGCGCTACCCACAGTCGCAGGGATGCAGCAACAGGCGACCACAGTGAAACCCAGTTGTTGTTTGATCTGAATTCGCTTCACTCCTTCACTTCAGTGAACAGCCCTTGGCAGGATTACATCTCCTGCAGCTCTCACCTTGCTTCATGTTCACATCTTCTTCTAACGTTGCTACCCAGATACTGGACTAAGATTATGAGATCTAATAACACAGCGCCAAATATGGGACAGACAAAATAGATGAAGAAGATTAGTTCTGTTTCTATGGCAAACTTCCTACTGGTGCTTAATTAACAACATTACAGTGGCTAATCACTTGGTGGTTCCTACCTCCACTCATTTTCTGGGTGGCACAAGGGCACCTGACAGGGGTGAGTGGCTGTATCATGTCTGCTTGCAATAATCTGTCACTTCACAAAGGGCTGTGGTGCCATTAACTGGGTTAATTGGGTTCATAGTGGTTGCCAACCCGGACATCTGTGCTCAGCTGCTGCCACTTAAAAAAAAAAAAGCTGAACACAAGTCCTTTGCAAGACTGCCGAGGAGAAACTTGCCCCCAGACAGTTTTTACATCCCAAAGGATTCACAGAGAGGAAGAGGGGGCACAAGGGAGAACCCTCTCAGCTGGTGAGATTTTCCTAGTTTCAGAACTTATTTCCAGAAAATGAACTCCTAATTCCCCAGAACAGAAGTGGGAAAATTTCTAGGTAAATAAGACGAGAAACGCAAATGGGATTTGGCAAAGGGAAAATACCAAGGGAATTCTCTTCGCTAGCAAAACATTGATTTTTAAGTAATCTCCAACACTGGAGATGTCTCAATTCCTCTATAGTATCTTTCTTGGAAGAATACCGGGAGGAAGAAGTTATTGTTTTCTGGCTCATAGCTCAGGAATTGCTGTGTCTCTCTTTCCAGCTAAGGTGGGCATAGAAGGAGGAAGCTTTAATTACTACGGGTAACTGAAGAGTGGCAGGTAAACGGTAATTTAACTTGGCAAATGTTTTGAATTAGACAGCATTTTGTGAAAACTCGCCACTAAAGAGATTTTATGAACCAAATTGAGAGATTTTGGCTTTTTCTTTCCCTGTAGCTAACATTTAATCTGTTCTCTGTGATTGACATTACATTTTAGATGAGTTTTGTTTTCTTTTTTAATCTGCTCTAGAGAGTGACACTAAGTTGTTTCATGGGATTAGTGACATAAGTAGTGCGAGTAGGTTGGTTGTCATGATTAGCAGAAGCTAAAGCAAAGCAGCATGTGCTGACTACAGAGAACTGAGACGATGTGGCTGGCCGCAGCGGCTTACTAAATGTAGAATGAGCTTGGGCAATTTATAAAAGGAATCAAAACTCTGTAATGCAGGGAAGAAAAGTTCCTGAGCACCAGCATAGTCCTGTAAGATTCTGAGGTGGCACTAGATTATAATAAAGTATTTAGTGAACAGACATTTAATTGAGCACACGAGTACAGCAAAAAGAATTTAGGATAGTGTGTTTTTCTGAGAAGAATTTCAAATTTTGGCTTAACTAAGCCAATAATAATTTGCACTGCAACGCTGCTGAAGTAGGAATCGGTTTCTCTTCTTTCATCACAGATCATTTTTCCCAGCCACCAACGTATCACCATTTGAATCTGCTTGTTGTTTCTGGAGATCTTTTTTTGGCTTTCTGTCATCTACTATACCGAAATTCCCCTGGCATCATGATATTCCTACTTTAATCAGACCCTGTTTTTATTTCAGACGCTATCCTCCTGACTTTGCCTTGCAGACCTTTCTCTCTGCAGCCGCCATCTCTCAAAGAGATCTCAGCACGCCTGCCTCCAGCCTTCCCTTTTCATTTGATGTGGTTGCTACCAGTCTGCAACGTAAAATAATCATGTTTTCAGCAATTGTTAAACTGTTGATTTCTACAGAACACATGTAGCTTACCTGCATTGTCTTCCTACAAATGCAGCACTTCCAAGAAGTTAGACTTTGTGTCGTATTCACATGATATGTCCCCAAAGAGATATAAATTTTGATCTCCACAAAGTGCGGGGCCAGTGGGCTGTTCAAATACAGGGTATGCGGGCAGGTGATGTAAATCTCATCGGACAGTGCAAGAAACTGGAAACAGCTTTAAATGAGTGACAGCGCTGCTGAGAACGGCTTTATCAAGGTTCTCAGTTTGGGCGGTTTTCTTGCAGTCAGGCAAAAGACTCCCCGTTTCCATCAGGTCATCGACACCCCTGCATTTCTCCAACCCAACAGTACTTCTGTTACTGAGTCCAGTAGAGCAACGTCCCTGCTGCTTTCTGATTGTGCTTTACAATTATAAAGCCTGTGCTGCCCCTGCCTCCCAGACTCCTCACCCCTATTCGGGAGCACAGAGCGAGACACTACAAAGGCAGTAACCTTTGGGTTATGCTGCCCTCTGAGTAGGGGAAGCAGCAATAGATATTGTAAATGGTGGTGCAAACTGAAGGTTTCAAGAGCTCTGCTCCCTTTTTAGCAGTTAACTTGCACAGCATCGTCCCAAGAGACTTGGATCCTATTTTACAAGGCTGTGTAGTGATAAGACAAGGGGTAATGGCTTTAAACTAAAAGAAGGTGGATTTAGATTAGATACAAGAAAGAAATTCTTCCCTCTGAGGGCGGTGAGGCCCTGGCCCAGGCTGCCCAGGGGAGCTGTGGCTGCCCCCTCCTTGGCAGGGCTCAAGCCCATGTTGGATGAGGCTGGGAGCACCCTGGGCTGGTGGAAGGGGTCCCTGCCCGTGGCAGGGGGGTGGAACTGGGTGATCTATAGGTCACTTCCAGCCCAAACCATTCTATGATTTACAAGTTGTGTCGTTATCGATACTCTCCAAAGCATCACACAGAGAATCGCCTCCTGGCACCGGGGTCAGAAGACACGCGACAAACACAATGTACCACCAAAGGTGTCCGGGCAGGACTTCGAGGCATACGGCACGGCACGTGAACCAACAAACAAGAACAATAAGCATGTATCTTGCACTGAGATTTACTAAAAGTTGGGAATCTGCCCCCTTTCCATCCTGAAATATCTTTAAAAAGCCCATCTCTAATGAAATTCAGGTGCTGGCCTTGATGAGGGTCTGGAAGCGAAAGAAAAATATTAATTTTGCCGAGACTCCATAGTGTTGTGCTTATTCGGCAATTCTCTGATTCGGGGATATACGCACTACCTCAGGGCAGGGGGAGGGGTGGTTAAACCATTTTTCTCCAACAGCAAGGAAAAAGTTTTTTTCATTTCCTTTTGTGGAGAAATATGTACAAGCTAGGCACGAGGAACAGCCCTGTTCATGTAAAATGTAGGAAGATATAATGGAAGTTTCACAATACCCTTTCAAAGTACCTTCATGCACATCAGGCAGACTATTTCAGCTGCCGAATTCATTCAGCATTTCCCTACTTTCTGTTCGAAACCTGTGAAATATGGTGGGTTTATGATTAGAGCACCATCATTTATAGGTTTGACTTCAGTCATTCATTTAGCAAAAAAACCTTTGTCCGGCCAAAGAGAATAATTTCATTTCAGGAATATCTAACAGTGCTGTTTGGCCGCAGCCGAAATGCGGGGCAGAGCATGCCACCCCCTCTTTTATTTCCATCTCCTTCCTCCCAACTCAGAAAGTTAAACGAATTATTTTAAAATAACCAGCCCAAAGAGCTCATTCACTGGCAGCAGGTGGAAGAAAATTTCCTGGTTGCGCAGGAGATATTATTCCAGAAGGGAAGTGGTAAAAGAGGCATTTACTATTCAATTACCGACCCTCTCGCATGCCAGCAAAAATACTGCAAAATGCGGTCTTGGATTTCCACGTAAAAGGGCAGAGTGAGTACTGCAGATATAACACGGGCTGCTTTGTCAGGGACTTGAATTCAAGCCAGATCAGATCTCGCTGCAACGAAATAGCAGGAATTTTATCATGAAATACGCACCACACCCTCTCCTCGGATTTACAGGGGATTTGATAGAAATCTTACACATGCTGTTTGGTAGCGATGATGAACTTTCCTGATCTTGCTCTAAATACGCAGGTCAGCAGGCAAGAGCGTCGAGGGAACAAGCGGCAGGCGGCTTGCATCTCCAGAGGGTTTGCCTTTCCTGCACACGCTAGTTGAATACACACATGATTTTAAAAGAAACCCTTTGGCTTAAGCTGAAAAGGAAAAAGAAAAATATTTGAGTTAATAATTTTGGGCTCCTTCTCACAGCAAGCTTTCTACTCAGAGGGGAAAAAAAGTACAGTCAAAAGGTAGCAAATTAGCTGCAAAGGGCAGATTTTGACCTGATAAAATTGGCGTGGCTATTTAGGGAGCAAGATTTCATTAGAGTTGCTATAGCAATTGGAACAGCTTGACGAAACCTAATGAAGGATTATGACAGAAACAGAGCAGGCTATAAGCCATCAGAAGCTATAGGAACAGAAGCTTCACAGGTTTCTGAGCAAAATCCCTCTGGAAGCACACTGGTCTCCCTGGAAGATATCACACTCCTTTCAAACATTTCTCCAGGGTATTCACTGAGCAATGATTGCAATACAAAACCGAGTGCCCTCTCCACTGCAAAGAGTTATTCGAGGATTTTCCCCTCTGAGAGGCACGCTTTGTTATTAAGTGCTTTATAATAAAAATACTTGGCACTTGCATGGCACCTCTCATCACAGAATGGTGCAGAAGTTGCTCCTGATGCTGCATGTTAACCTCTGCAAATTGGTATTAGATACATCCCATGGCAGAGTAAACTGAGCCCGAGACATTAGAGGACTTACTCCAGCCTTTCCAGGAATGAAGCAGGGACGTGCATGATGGGGGGTGCTCCCGGGTGCCCAAATAAACCCCACGGCACGTGAGCAAGGGGTACCCGCAGAGCTCCCGCCCGGGTGAGGTGACCCCACGGTGGCCAGATGCTGCTGAGCTCCCGCTGCGGTGCCTCTCCAAGGTGTAAAATCAAAGCTGCTGTCCACAGGGGATGTTCTCAACTCAAACTCCGTGTGGGGCCCAAAGTGTTGCTCAGGAGCCACATAACCATATAGATATTTATTCCATTACATAGTGCCCAGCACAACTCCTCGCACTAGGGGAGAGAGTTTTCCTTCAGATCTGAGAAGGAGAAAAAAAAAATGCCTCCTGGCCAGCAGACCACACTTAAAACAATTCCCAGCCAAATTAGCATGCACAGAGCTGGTCCAGCCTGCAGCCACTCATCCATCGTAGGAGCGAGAAGGAAGGAGGCTTCCCGTCTCGCCTGCAGCTCTCGGCCCATCCGAGTTCCTGTTGGTTTTGCTCTTCCCTCGTGGTCAGGGCTCTGGTTTCCAAAGGCACACGCAAACCTATAGCCAGCTCTCAGGAAGGTGAACGGCACTGATTTTAGGGGCAGGATTTTCAGGCGCTTGGATGTGTTGAGCAGCGACCCTCCGGGGTCCAGCAAGTGGGACCTGCTCCATCGCTGGGCAGAGCTTCGGCACAGGATGGGGCTTCAAATGACAGGCATTCACCTGGCAGCCCAGCAGCAGGGGGTGAAGCAATTTTTTCTTTCCTAGAGACTTCTGGGTTGCATCTTTACAGAACAGAAACCCAAACCAACAATAAAACCTGTCCTTCACGTGGTTTGACTAATGTTAATGGAGTTCAATGGCGGATAATACAATACTGGGCTCTTGGAAGTCTCCAGTGCCAGAACAGCCCCCAAAGCTTCCTAGAAGGGTATTATAAACAAAGATTTGAATTAAAAAGTAGGTTTATTTTCATTTTTGTCAGAACTGGGCAGTCAGGTCCTGGGCAGCAGGCCCCGGGGTGCCGCGGAGGCAGCTGGAAGAGAGCAGTGCAGCAGAGGGCACGCAGAGCTTCTCCCTGCTGTAGGGGATAGCAGACAAAATATGTTTTCCAAACATTTCTGCTAACAGCTCTATAAATGATATTTCTCTGTTTGATCAAATGTATCAGTCAGCTGCTGGTGTTTGGAACGTGCCTAAGCATCAAAAAATGTATTTTGACATTAACTTTGTTTCTGGCAGAACATTTAACACATTGGAAGCCTTGACGTGTCAAGTCAGTATGCTAACTATGCTGTGGTAGCTCTAAATCGCTTCTGAAAAACTACCTTCAGACTGCCTTTGTCAGACAGACGCAAACACAAACAGAGAATTTGCTCGCCAGTGTCAGCGCAGAGGGCACGCAGAGCACGGTACGCTCAGCCATTTACTGATCCCTGTATTAAACCTGCAGGTCATGTCCCACTGAGACCAAGCCATTAGCCTGCTAGGTACTATGTCTTCAACTATATTAAGGAAATAAAGATCTTATAGTCTGATTTGGAATATGCCTGATGTTGAAGTCCTATCTTATTTTTATCCTGCTTTAAATATTTTATAGGTAGATAGAATGATGAAATTTCAGTTTTTGAATGGAGGAGCTTTGTCTTGGCTCATGGCCCATTACATTCATTTCCTATGAACCTCGGGATCCTACCTGCAGATCCTACCTTGCACTTGTATGGAAGTGTGGATGGAGAAACATCTGGAATTCACACCCAGCAGCACCAGTCCCTCCCTTCCCTCTGGGGAAAGCCGCCGGAGCTGACCCACGGCCACACAACATCGCACCCCACACGGAGTGTTTCAGGCAGCCGGTGAAGAGAAGGCGAGCAGGGTCCACTCACCGTGTGCCAGCCCAAAGGTTTGGGAGTGAGACAACAGAGATGTCATTTTGGAGGGCTTTGGATTTGAGCCTTCACCGGCACAGCTGGGAAAACCAGAGCAATGTCAAACCAGAGCAGCGATTTATCTGAAAAGCCAGCATCTAGAGCAGCCACTATCGTGCATTTCAGAGCAAGATATAAAGAGGGAACTATGGGAGATTTTTCTCCCCTAGAAAAGTCTCCTCCAATCTCCCGCGACAGCAGACTGGCTCCGTACCTCTTCCCACGGCCCCTGCCGTGATGGCAGCTCACAGGCAGCTCGCACCCCACAGCGATCCCCGGGCCAGCGCCGCATCCCGCTGCGGCAGCCGGCGAGGCCAGACCTGCCGGGACGCATCGCTGCGATCCCTGGGCCTGGGAAATGCTGGTGCACATTCAGCAGTGCAAGCTTTTAATCTCCCTCCAGAAACTTTTGTTCCTGTTAGCTTTAATAACCCTGGCTATTTCTCTTTGTCGTATCAGATGGTCAATCTCTCTATCAGGCTCGGGTCCTCTGTCTAAATGCTGTGCCATGGCGTTCCCACTTAGCATTTAGACTAAGGACTCAGCATTGATAGGGGAATTAGACATTTTATATTGCCATGTTCCATATTCTAACATATTTGAGGTCAGAAAATTATTTCTTTGTGCACTTTTGGATTGCTGCCTATCCATTGCAGTGAAAGTGACTTAGTACGTGCACAAACATCTCAGGAAAATGGCATTTCCCAGCTGAGGTGAGCGTAAAATGTACTCTAGAGCAGGAAACGGGGAATAAAACCTGTGCTTTCCATTTTGCACTACTCATTCAGGTTGAACTATCGCTCTTGATACCCACCACAAACATGTGCAGGTGTGGGAGGGAGTTGCTGCTGCCTGCTTGTCCGACTGCCTTGCAGCGGACACAGCACAGCTCATCGGTGAGTGCCGCTTTGGAAGGGACCATCGGTAATTCAGGAGTTTCACATCAAATCTCCCCTGTTCAAAAGGAAGGTGAAAACCTTAAAAGAGGTCCATACTCTAATCATTGCTACAGAAAGACACTTAATACATGCAAGGGCATGAGCAAGCCCTGAAGAAGAAAATACAAAATTACTGTGGTGTGCATATGAAGAGGGTTTTATGCTGATGAGCTGCAACATTTTGCCCAGAGAGATGATGGTTCGGTTATCAACTCTAATATCCTTCTGGTAGGATTTTTTTTTTTTTTTCTGAATGAAAATTCGTGCACAATTATTACCAAGAAAAGAGAGAGGAACCTCTTTGGTTGAATGGGCCACAGTCCTGCATTATAACCTGTTCCACGTTTCCTCTCTGGTCATTTCTTAAATTATTTTATTTTTCGTAAAAAGCCTTTGCAGGACTTTTACAAACAGAGTCTAATACCCAGCAGAGTGTTATCCTGGTAGCATGAACACATTGCTCTGATAGTAGGAGGCAATTTGGAGAAACAAAAAATAAAGGAAAAACTAGTGATAAGGGGAAGAGATCTTGGTTTCTCTCCTTCAAAGCACTGGGGAAGGGAACCTTTGCAACACTTGAGGGAAGTGACCTCAGCACGTGCAGTTTTTAGGTTGTCCCGAGGGTGTTAGTGACAGAGAGTGGACAGCGTGTGCACCAACCTCGCTGCAGGAAAGCAGAAAACACAGCACTGGTCCCAGGTCTGCTCCCAGGAGGCTTCCAGCGGCGCGGAGTCAGGCCCCAGCCTGCTCTGAGAAGGGTTGAGTGGCTTGAGAACGATGGAAATGAAAACCATGAATCCTCCTACAAGGGGTCATTCTAACTTCAGAACAGGCTAATACAAAAGATGCACATGCTGTGGGGACTCAGATCCAAACACAGCTTCTCATTTTCGTTCAATTAATCATGAAACTCCTCAAGATTTATGATTTTAAAGTAACAAGGACCTGATTTTGCTGCAGAAAAATAACTACATGCTGCATTATCATTTCAGACCTCCCAAAAAAAGCTGTCTGCTTTTTGAATTGAGAGCTAATTTGAACGAGCATTCATTAAATGCCATCAGCAAGAACTAGAGTTTTAAATAAATGAACAAACTAAATTTATTTGAATCCGTACAGCTGACACACAGTTCTGCCATGGCTATGGGAACATTTTCTCTATTCCACTAACCCAGAAACCAAAGCGAAGCCAAGAGGCTTCCGTTGCACTCTGTGTCTTCTGGTGCTGAGCAGTGATTGATGAGGAGGTAGCTGCCTGCAGAAACAGCAATGCATCTCTCCACCGATCAACCGCACGGGTGGGAAGCAGATAAGCCAACACACGAGCAAGAAGACCTTGAGGTGACAACAGCTTGGGGCACGACAGGGACTGCCCAAACAACTATTTTAAGAGACTGAACAATCCCCATTGCCAGGAGCTAACGGTATTGTGAGTTAGAGCTACACTGCATCAGCTTCTTTATTGACCACATCAGGTTTTTTTACGGAGTGGTGGCTTGATACGGAACTGTTACCACAAAAGGACCAAAAAAACCTTTTCATGGGCTCACAGTTTCATAACAAATTGCACTACCACACTTCTCATATTGTTCAAATAACGAAGAGAAAGCATAACAATGTCTGCAGGCTTCTCTGACACCTCGGTATCATTGCTTTATCGCATGGCCATTGATACACCCAAACATCTGAGCAAATTGAAGGACAGGACTATGAAGGCAGGTAGTCAGTTCAGGCCAGCATCAGCCCTGTAACCCAGCCTTTTTAGCCAACGTGAATCACCTGCTTCAAGAACCACACTTTCTGCCCCGACTGTAGAGGCAGGCGGGCAAACCCAGACTCACTGGGCTAAGCTTATCCTCTCTAAAGAGCCAGCAAAGGGAGTAGCTCAGAAAATGCGAGGAAACAGTGATAACCAAAGGAAAAGAAGCGGGAAGCCTTGTTTCACTTCAAAGAGAAGAGTCACAGCATCTCCCAAACACTTCTCTCCATTTGCCTCCCCTCTGTCACTTGCCAAGCTTCTCTCTGCTATCAGTGCTTGCTCCTACGCTTCCCATGTGTTCAGGGTCACCACAGAGTGACTGGCTACAATATGTTTGGCACAGTCTGGAGTAGCTGGGGTTGCACCATTAGACTGTCATTTTCTTAGAATTTCAAAAGAGCCCCAAAATAAGAAAAAAGTAGCATTTAGGGAAGTTTTCAACATACGGCTACATGAGCAAATTTTAAACATATGGGCTATCAGATGCGCTCAAGATGTGTTAAAGCCCATTTGGTGATCCCCAATCAGTTATTACACAAGATTTTGTAAGACGGAGGAGCTAGGTGCCCTTTTCAGCTGCACAGATAGTCCAGGGGCATCCCATCCACAGGAGGAAGACTCGAATTCACCTCATTTAAAGGATATTCATTAATTTATTGTCTGAGAATTTGATCAGTAACTGACTCACCTGTGGGATTTCTCATCTTTGGTTTTGGTACTAAATAATATCCATCTGCTACCAAAAAAAAAAAAAAAAAAACATCAAAATACTTATTTAATTTCACTTCATACAGGACATACAGGAGAGTTGGTTCATCCATCCTTTTTTAAAAATGAAAGCGATCATAGTATTGTTGATTATATTATCCCACTGGGAGACAGAAGTAAGCCTGAATGCGGAAACCTCAATCACCACTTGCAATTTACTAAACCAAAACAAAAACTGAAAGAAATGCTGTATCTTCTCCTTTTATAGCAATATCCAATGTAAAAATGACAACAATGGCAATTCACTACTATGAATAAGTAACCAATGATAGTAGATCTTTTGTAATGCCAAAAAATTGTTATCTAAAGCTGTAACATTTTTTCCTCTGAAGGGCTTCCTGTTGTCTTCAGTACTACAGCGATTCATGAAAATTATTCACTTGAATAGTGAAACTAAAGGATGGCTTGTAAGAGCACAACCCTACCCCTTTCCTATAACACAACCCCAAATGAGGATGTCCGTCTTAACTTACGCAACAGATACTCACCGAGACAGCTGCAAGCAGTCAGGCTAGCAGTGTCAATTTTAATGTCGTTTGTAGATGGTTAATAACTAAGTCCGAGAAGTTGCTTAGCACTTCAGCTTTCAGCTTCAAAAGAGAGAGATTTTTTCCTTTTAGTGTCACCCCATTCCTCTGTCTCTGGTTTTGCCTTTGTCCTAGGACTTGCCATCTGCACCTGGTAGCAGGTGAATGCACCTTCTGCCGCAGTGGATATTATCCTCGCCCTTCAGCTCAGCTCCAAGTGCTCTCTATGATCACCTCAAAAATGTCAGCTATGTCAGCACTAGTAAATCAAGGCAGAGACAAAAATCCTGAATTTCTCCAGAAGCGCACCTGAGATTCACCGCTGGGAACCTGACTCTGCCCCAGGAAGGACTCACGAACCGATTCCCATATCTGACTACGGGGAGTGCACCTCTCCGGGGGGTGCTCTGGATAAAACCGTGCTCCCCTTCTGAAAACCAAACAGAATACTGCTGGGGCATTAGAGGCAGTAACCAGGCATGGTGGTTTAAAAGAAAAAAAGAAGAAAAAAACCAAACAAACAATTTTTGAAAGGACGCACCACCGTGTTGGAAGGAGCCTAGTTCTCCAGGGGTAGCAATCCTTTTGCAAGCATCTCCCTTTGCGAGCATCTCTGGTTGCGAGCATCTCCTGTACAGCTGCGCCAGCTCCAGAAACTAAAGAACCTTTCAGCAAACAGCATGCAATTTCTGCCAGGTTAGCTTCCCCGGGGAGAACAGCTGGGACTTGATATACTTCGGTGAGCATTTGCTTTACAAGGTTCATTAACACTTACAGAGAGTGCATAAAAGTTTGGGTTTCACCTCTGACAACCTGTTCACGGGCATTGCTGGTCCCCGCCGGGCTGGGAGGAGGAAACAGCCGGGCTGGCGTCACGGTGCTGAGTCTGGCTGAAGGCTCCGCAGTGCTCCTGGAAGACGGGACGAGCAGCAGGGACAGACTGGGATGCATGCGAGGGCTTTTGAACACCTCTCACGAAGGACAAATAAAATTCAGAGACTGTGTCAAGAGGAAGAGTAAAAGTGGAAGGTCACCGGGACAGTAAGATAAACATTAAGCATCCAGAATAAATAAGGAGAGAGAAACTATGGCAAGCAGTGGCTACGCTAAGTGGATTGCCATGGTAGAGGTAACGTGTTGGGAGAAACAGTGCAAGGAAGGGTTGTCCAGAGCTCCGTGGCTGTTCCTTGTGGGAGCAATATTATTCACCCGTTTCCCAAGGTCCACAACCTTCGCGTTACCCTTGATTTTAAGCCATCTCTGGGGAGCCACGCTGGCAGGCCACCATGCCGCTGGCACAGCTGGGCATCCCTGCCTTCTTCCCTGCCCGCGGGCACGGCTGGAGCTCCTCGCTCACCGCACCGTCAGCAGCTTCCCACGGGGCAGCCGGCACGGAGCGGCTTTCAGCAGCGCCGGGAGCCAGTTCCTGTGGTGGTGGTGGTTCAGCTAAGAGGTCTCGCTCTGTTTTACCGAAGGGAGCATCTCTGCTCACCCAGCCCTGCTCTCACGCTCGGAAGGGCGGCTGGCTGATTTCCACGTCCAGCGCGCTACGCTCGCGAAAACAAAGTGAGACCTGTTCGTTACCTTGCCCTTTATTCAAAGAAATGCATTGTGCTCACAGATTGAAATCTGAGTCCTGGCTGAATTTAAACTCGTTATTTTGGTCTGCTGCTTATTTAGTCTGTTGCTTTCTTATCCATTTACCATCTTCTTTCCTACGCGTCCAGGCGCGTGAGAGGGAGGTTTGGTTGAAGGTCGTGCTGAGCTTGTCCGAACCCAGCTCGGCAGCACGTTCCCTGCCAGCAGCTTGCAGGGGACTCCGCAACGTCCCCCTCACAGCACTGCGCAAAACCGGCCACTGCCGGGACTTTCCCCTCAACCTTGGCAGTCCGTCACCGGCTTATATCAACGTGCAACGGGAAGATTAATATATGCAGGAGACATTTTTAAGGATGAAGTAAAAACTAGCACAGCCAGCGTTGCAGTTCTTTCCCTGCAGTGCTCTCCACTGATGAAGGCTGAGGAAGCAAAGAGTAGGACGTGACCCTTCGCAGAGGAGACTCTTTAAAAAGTCAGATTTAATTGAAACCCTTGGAAGCTCTTCATTTTTGAGAAGTGGGCCACATTTTCCGAACACTGAAAACAAGAGCTATGTAGTGAAAGCATGAAATTTAACCCTCAAAAGAAGGACTGTAACTTACAGTAAGCGCAAGTAGCCATTGAATTCCTTGGAAAAGCCAAACCAGAAGGATGGTTCCCTCTGGGAGCGCCTCCTCCAGATCGCCTGTTCCATCTGATACGTGTGATTTAAACAGCTGCAGTTTCTGGAGGTTGCTACAACTCACACCAAGTGATCCAGACACCACACAGTTCACAAACAAATACAAAATAGTCAGTTGGACCAAGGCAGTTTTGCTTGGGAAGCCGGGCAGACAAATAAAACACTCATGGCAGGAAAGCCACAGAAGTGTTTGGGGATCCTACCCAGACTCAGGGCTTCCATATCACAAAGAAATTGTTGGTCAAATTAGAGATGGGACATCTTTGATTAGAACACTTTCAGAAAGCTGTTTCTTCTGCAGGCACCAGTCATGGGGGGGACACTGTGTCTTGCCCAGCGTTTGCTTCACACTATCCCAGGTGCAATCAAAATTGGGTTTTCATACTGGCTTCCTCACTAGTTAGATTAATGATTTCACCTTAGTAATGCAGAAAAACAAGGACGGCTGGTCACTAGCTACCCCAACCACTCCCATTGCGTTAGCTTGTCCATGCTGGAAATCAGCAACGAGAGTACGAGGTTATTCGGTTAGGGAAAGGCACGGCCAAATTTTGCTGAGCACACACTGTCCAAACCTAGTGTTTCTCTGCTCTCACCTATACTCGGAGCAAGGTATCCCTCATCACCCCATTGCCACCACTTTTTGGACTCTTCACACTTTACGGCAATGACTTATTCCACGTGCTGACCAAGGTGGGGCCCAACATGGCTGTCCTCCAGCCTTCCACTTAATACACAGGAGTTTAATAAATATCAACAACCTCCAGTGAAACACCATTGCCCACAAATACCCCAGTGACCCGCACCTCAGTGTAAAAGCAGTCAAAAAAGAAACACACACAAAAAGCTTTGTGGCAGGACAAACCACGCCACATATTCTTTAAATGTGCTTCGTGTTATAAATCACCCATGAAGGTGACAAATGTGTGCACTTAAAACAAAGTACAGGCTCTGCTCAGCAGGGCTGTTCAGCATAACAAAGCTGCCTGAGGGCAGCTGAGCTAAAAGAAGTATATTGCTCTTATTGGCATTTTTCGTGGTCGAGAGGAGCGCACAGCAGCAGGGTTTCCCAACCCTCCGCTCGGTTTCTGCTTTCCCCTGCAAGATCTCCCGGCCACGTCGGCCCGAAGAGCTGCGGAGAGCAAACGGCCGGGCGGGTGGTCCGCACGCGGCGGAGGGCTGGGGGTGCTGTGCCTGGCGTGCAAGGCTGGCCACCCAGGCGGACTCCACAAGGCTGACTCCAGGCAGTTAGCGACACCGCTCCTTCTGCTGCACCGACTCCCTTCCTAACACCTTCATCTCATTACCTGGAAGGTTACGTTTTACAGGAAAGGTAATTATCTGATGCTGTCAGCTGCTGTTTGATTTCTGTATTCCATTCCAGTGAGATTTCTCTTATAGCAATATCTCTGCTAATGGACAGCCCTCTGTGCTGCCACTTACAACACCTTTCCTATTATACCCGCTAGACAAGGTCTGACACCACACAACAAACATTACTGAATTAAACCTTAGCTGTAAAGTAAGCAAGCCTTATTATACCAAATTTTACAGTTGGGTAAACTTACATACTGGAGACATTTAAATTACTTTCCACAGCATTATGGAATGAGTTGGTGAAGGCACAGAGCCTAGAAAAGTCCAGCTCTCAGTCACTCACTGCAGGTCCCCCTTCAAGGAAGCAAATTTATTAAGCACGTGCTTAATGTTAAGCTTATGAGCAAGGGGGCATTAAGCCATTACAACGCTCCCTTCCTTCAAAGTGCCAAAAACTTGCTGCCAGCCAGCAACAACAGGATATTAATCGTGCCTTCCACCATCCCCACGGTCTGAAGGCAGCAGTGATTTATCACTTTGCAACAAAAAGATGTGACATTCATGCCTTCTGACACAGAAGTGGAGGAAAGCACGCTGGGTCAGGGGACCTTTGGGGCTTGTTTGACCCCGAAACTTCAAGAAAAGCTACAGCAAAGCAAGCAAAGTGATAAAAAGTGATACTGTTGTCAGAAGCAGGACAGAACATTTTGCAAAATTCAGGAGTCCTTTATAGGGATGCCAGCCATCCCAGGATTTGCTTTCCTTCAAAAAGCATCAGTCTCCAAAGATTAGCGAACTGATCTGGTGTAGGCACCAAGAAAGTCAACTGCTTGGAGGTGACAGTCCCGTCCATGGTGGCCTTGGACACGCCACCAGCCGGAGGGCTGCCAGGGACCAACTCAGCGGCAGAACCGAGCCTCAACCTGCAGCACAGAGACTGACTTTTCCATACTCTCCCCAATGTAAGACTATTAAAATCCCATCTTTTTCATTACCACCCAGTTCTGGTTACCTGGCTGTCTGTAAACAGACACATTTTCCCTTTGAAGTGCCCAATTCCTCCTCTTCATTTCATTCCATGATGCTGCCATCTCGCCGTTTTCACATCACAGGTCACGGAAGTTGCGATTACGTTACAAAACTTCGATGCCATTATTGGCAGAATGAAGAAGAAGGAGCTGGCAGTGAAGACAAGAGGGTTTTATTCGGTAATAACCAAGGCAAATGAAGAACTCCAGAGGGACCTGCACACTACACGCAGCTGCTGCCATGGAGCGACATGGGGACTTAGGGTGCAATGTGTCATTTGCAGGATCTGGGGGGCAAAGCCTGCAGGCTATTTACAAAGGCAGCTGAGGAAAATAAGAAAAAAATGAGTCTGCAGCAGGAAAATTTAAACGGAAATTATTCCAAACCCAAGAAACAGAGTCGCTGGTGTGTTCAGAAACTCCTTGAGTTGGGAAATAGCTCTTCAGCTTTACCTGGAATTTGCCTTCAGACAACACCTGTGGAGCCATGCTGTCACACCTCATTTTATTAATAATAAATAACTTGAGAAATTGGGAAAACAAGAACAAATGAAGCACTAAGAGAAGGGACATCACTGCACAACTGGAGCAGGAATATCAGGCCAGACTAGAAAGGGGCTGGGACTTGGTAACAAACCCATTCTTCACGATGTCCCCTCTATGCCAGACCCAAAGCCCAACCTCTTGTCTGCAAAGCACTGGAAAAGAGGTCGTGGTCCAGGAGCAGCTTTCCTCCCCCTGGCTCTAGCTTACTTCTGCTGTCCTAATGGAGTTTTTGTGCTGAAAATACATTTCTTCCAGAGGAACAAGAATAGGGTAGGACAAATCCTGGCTGCCTTCCAGGAAGCTGAAGTCATTTCAACATCATTCTGAGATTTACACCCTAAAATGAATTATAAATGGACCAATTTTTCACTGCCTAATGGAGGCTTGTACAAGGCAGAGTGGGGATTCCAGGTCTCCTGCCAGCTGGGACAAAAGCCTGAGAGGTGCCATGCCTTTCATAACCCGGAAAAACTCCTTTGGGATTCCTTGTCAGTAAATTCAAGGTGCCCACAAGCCAGATCGTCCTCTCACTTACTTTGGCATAAGCCAGAAATACATCCACTAATCCGTGTGGAGGGAGAGAAAGGAGAAACCAGGTCGCAGTGAGAACTTGGGTCTGCAGAAAGGGGCTGTGGTGAACACCACGCTGATTTTTAACCAAATCCAAATGTACATGGGCAAAGAATGGTTACACAAACACCAGCTAGGAGCTTGAGCTCTGCCTTCTCTTTCCATGACACTTGCGGAGCTGGACTTAACAAAAAACCCTAGAGTTTTGTCACCCAACAGGACCTTTTAGGATGGGTGAGGGCAATGGCAATACGTTAAACAGGGCTGCACCTTTTGTCTGAATCCCTCAGCACTCACCATTCCCACAAACTTCTGCCAGATCTGTGAAACCAGTGCTTCGGAAATAATCACACAGAAGTTATTCAGCTGAGGACAGCTGCCCATCACGCGGGACTGGTTCCTTTCCTCCCCATTCAGCAGCTGCGGAGGTAGGACAAGCACCAACATGCTCTTTGCTCACCAAAACACCCAGGGAAAACTCTCCTTGCTCAGTCCAGATGACATTGCACCCCACGTAGGAGTTGTGACATTAAAGTTCCTCACTGCATATTACACGGAGGCAGAGGAAGGAGCTGTATTTCATCACGTGAACTTTACGGCCAGAGAAACCAAGCACGTGTGGGTACCGCTGCAATTTCATCCGCTCTCTGGTCTCCACAGCATATGGTCTGATGGTGCTATTCCATTTGCTGGCCCTGGGAGAGCAGTTTGAAATGGAGAGAAATAGCATGGTACATTTGAGTTTATGGGGTATTAAAAGGGCTACAGTGAATGGTAGCCAAGGCACCGAAGTGAATTATTTATAGTGCAATTGCACTTTCTCCTAAACTACCCTTCAGACAGGTCAGGCCTCGGACATTCACATTAAGGTCTTGTTAAATCCAAAGAAGCCAAGGCTATATCCAGTAATGCAGATATCCCCATTTTACATTAAATTGTGTTCAAGTAAAACTCCTTTGAAGCAGCACTCCGAGAATGACATTACTCAGTTCTTCAGTATGGGGCAGACACAGATTTTACATAAACCTCCCTTCATCTAATTTTTTCCCCTTTTTTGGGTGGGATCTCCTAACGTGCCATTGATCTCTGTATTCTCAAAATGTCAGGACAAAACCAGACTCCTTTTCTTTCCCTGGCACTACAGAATATTAGAGTTAGCCAAGGGATCTCTCTGAGCTCAGGTACCAGTTAGGTCCATGAAAAATCTAATTTGCACAGGAAAATGGCACCAGTTCTGCACTGCAGAGCGCTGCAGAGATTTGCTGCATTGCTTCTACGCGGTTGCGATGTAGACCTTGTGGTTTGCAGGCAGAAGCGTTAGCAGGTTGGAAATGAAGTTTTTCAGCTAGAGGAGGTCTCCCCTCACCAATGCAGAACCCGGACGCTGCTCAGCACCCTGCGGAGCCCTGTTTTCTGTGGATAGAGTTTGCTTTAGCCAGGCTGGAAGAAAGAACAAAACCTAACAGCCTAGCAAATTAATCAGGGCTCTCCATGGCAAAGCTACGGCTCAAAAGGGATCAGAACAAACCCTTAAGCATTGTCAGGCTGCAATTCTCCTAGAAACACTAATATTAAAAACTTACTTTTCAGCCTACATTTTCTATCCAGTTATGGCTAGTGATGGCTGGACTCACAGCCTTGCAGACAGGTGTGTTGGGTCCTTTCCTCAGGGCGCAGTTCCATGGTTAGAAGAGTTTAGATTGCACGGCTGGATTTTGTAGCAGGGCTGGCTATCTCCGCTGCCCTCCTTGCCCCGGACTCCCAGGCTTCCTGCACAAAGCCCCACCGAAACCGAGCGATGCCCAGCCCGAAGGAGGCGAGCAGGCCGTTGGCCACCCCGGCTCTTGCGCTGCGCAAAGATGGTGCCTCGCTGTTCCCGGCGATGAGCAGCCACCATGCTGCGTGCTCCTCCGCTGCCTTGGCCCTAAGCAAGGAGAGCAGAAATACTGTCTCAGCAGCAAACTAATGGGTACATATTTTTATGAGACTTGATAGCACTTTAATTGATTTTATTGCAATTTATGGCATTTGCATAATGATGTGAGTCAATACGAAGATAGTGAAGCAGGAGGTTATAAAAAGCATTTCAGAGTCTCATTCTTAGGCAGCTGAGTCCAATCCCAGCATTTTAGCATTTCCGTTTTCTTATTTTTGGTAGCGCGGTTGTTTTGCACAACTTTCTGAGGCAAGTAGCAGCATTCTGACAATATGCCAACTAGCAACTGCATCTGACAGTGCTACCTAGGAAATACCTGATATTATCACAGAATAGTAGGGGTTGGAAGGGACCTCTGTGGGTCATCTAGTCCAAACCCCCTGCCGAAGCAGGGTCAACTGACCAAATTAGATCTCTAATTATAGGATTTTTAAATGCAGAAATCAAATTTACATTGTGAAGTCCCTCTCTCAAGGACTTCTCAATCAAACCAACCATCTCACTTGGCTAGCAGTCAGAGAAGAGGTACCACTTGTTTAGGCCAACTCATTGCACTGCTCCTTTTTTCTCTGCTTTCCACATTTAAGCGGTTGGACATAAGGAGGCTCTCGTTATCTGTGAGCACTTTCTTAGATTAAACTGGATGGAAGAGCTTCTACGTGGAATCAATGGGATGGGGATCCATTGGAACGGAAGACTTGTAGTAAAGTAAATACAAGATTATCTCCATTATTAAGGGTTTTTTTTCAGCACTGATGGCACAGCAGTGATGATTTACAACTGCATGAAAAGCAATGCTCAGTAAACAAAGCTTGGCCAGCGTCATGCAAAATGACTGCTGTAAATGGGAGCGTGCCCACAGACACCTCATCTGACAGGGCTCTCTACCCTGGCAAACATCAAACAGCCCGCTGAAGGACTGGTTTCCATTGCGCACAACGAGCCGCTGGCTTCATTCCATTCGCTATCCACAGGACTAAACCAGGAGATTTTTCTTCTTGTCCTAATGGACGCCAACAGAAGGAAATTGTTGGAATGAGAATTCTAATTATAACAAATAATTAAAAAAAAAAGCCGTAATTAATGCTTGTTAACAAACTTGTGGAAGTAATTGGACTGCCTTTCAGCAGAAAACATGACATCGTTATTATTAGTGGTAGTGTTATTAAATACGATCCTTTCTAGACCCTCCTGCTTCTCTGGATCTTGTCCCATGTACAAATATCCAACAGGCCAGATTTTCAGTCAACTCGCACAGTACTTCCAAGGCCACATTACAGCCCAGGGATTGCTATTTTAATACCAGCAACTAAAGAAATTTAAGAAACAAAACATGAAAGAAGACATAGCAATTAATCAAGTCTAAGTCTAATGCAAGTAATTGTTTGTTCAAATACATAAATACTGGTTTGGTGCTAATAGCAAACTGGTAGCAACTAGAATGTGGCATTCTTTGAAAGCAAAAGCAGCAAAATCAATCCTTCTACAGTAGAGCCTTTTTTAGATCCTTCATAGCTGGAATGACACCCAAGAAAACAATGCATGCAATCACTAATTCAGGGTTTGCTCTAATGGCAAAATACCACATTACCACTCAGCCTGGCACCGCAGCGGCATCAGCTGGGCAGCGAACAGCCGTCAAAAAGCCCGAAGCGGGGCTTACGACACCCGTGGGTGAGAGGAGAGGGGCAGAGGGAGATGGCATCTCCCCTCTGGGAGCTGGAGCGGGGACCAGCACAGCCCGGCAGCGACCCTATGGCTCCGAAAGCCCCGGCCAAAGCCCCAGCAGGGACTCGAAGGGGCTCTGCCCAGCGGGTGCAGCTGGGGGGAAACAGGTCTCACCCCACCGCGCGTGGCTCTCAGGGGGACAGGGCAGAGCCGCACAACACACAGCCCCTCTGTTCTAGCCAGGTCCCCCATTTCTGTTCCTGCAGCTTCATATGATCAAATGCTGTCCCAAATAAAGCTGCCATCTTAATTAACCACAGAAATTGAGTAAAGCCCAGAACTAATCCAAGTCAATACTTGGACCTTCTTTCAACTGACAGTCCAAAAACACTTTTAATTTAATAATCCTCACAGCAGCCGTGTGATCTAAATGGGTTTCATTACACTCAACTTTAGAGATGAAAAGTGCAGGGACAATAAAATAAAGTCTCAATCCCCCATAAGCCTGACTTCATGTTAGGTCATTTGGCAGGAAGGCAGCTGGGGCAGAAAGCAGAAACCCTGACCAAGAGGGAGGGAAAATCCAACCCACGGCTCTGAGACAGGAGCATTTCTCCTTCCTGCCCCCTCGGAGGGGACGAGAGGCTCAAGTCACGCCGTGCTGCGACTGGGCGCGCATGTGCTCTGCAAGACAGAATTACTTCTACAGATGGTCTAGGCAAAAAAACACAGCTAATTTTATCTTAGACAGAACCTCGTGTATGTATCTGGGGGAATAAAATTAGATGCACTTTATGTACTTTCTAAATTATCAAGAGCAGCTTACTCCGAAAATAAATACCAGCCAAAACCTAATCTTTTGCTGTATAGGATGCAGTTCACTGTTTCGGTGTTTTCATGAAATATCACAAGTAGCAAAAAAGCATATTTCTTTTTGTACATCTACACAGACACATTTAGAGCTGGGTATTTTTTGTCTATTTTATAAAAACCCATTATCACACAGTAATGTGTCCCTAGTACCCTTTATAGGTTGTTTTTCTGCTTTCCCAATTCTGTTAAATAATTAGTAGTAATTGCCCTAAGCAAATTGTTACCAAGCAATCCAATACCGTCAGTAAGCAATCTGTGCTTTTGAGATGCCCTTGTCTTCGCCTCTTTGGGTCGGTGGAGCCCAGAAGGGGACAGCCGACGTGAGCACCTACAGCTCCTCCCTCACGATTCACAGAGGCAATTCGCAGGAGGGTTTGCATCAATGCCAACAGGTTTTGGCAGAGGTGCCGCTGGAGAAAATGGGGGCAGGAGGGCCAGGGTGAAGGATGGGGCTGCCGAGCTCAACCGTGCTCCACGCTGGGCACTGCCGGTGCTGCGGAAGAGGCAGAGGCACTGTCGTCCCGTGCTGCCTGCCAGGAGGTGGTGGGTTGTCCTCCATCCCCAAACTCACCCCGGTGTGGTAGGAGAAGCTAACAAGTCTGCGGACAAGAGCTAACAAGTTAGCAGGCAAGAGGGTAGAAAGGACCATGCCCTTGGGAAGCAGGTCTGAAGTGGGCATCTGCAGGGGACCCTCTCCAGCAGGGACAAGGAGGAGAGTGGGAAGAGGCTGTATCTGGAGAAAGATGCCTCGCACCCTTCAGCATGAGCAACGGCTGCATTTTCCAAACCAACTGGGAAAGTTTCCAGCCTACATATTTATTTCTCAAAACACCAGATTCCCTGTTAATAACTGAAGACACAGTGCTGTGGCTCTCCTCCTGCATACCTGTCTCTGGTTAGTGCGAAATTTTTTGTTTTAACATTTTATAGTACTTGCACAAGCTAAAAAAAACGCGAATGGGTATCTTTTAGCAAGAGCCCAAACGTGCTAGGCTTACCCTGAACACACTGCACCATCAGAACACGGTAGGTGAAAAGAAAACAAGAGATCTGCGACGTGTGTGGCATTGCCATTCTGCACATGGTGCATCGGTTCCCGACTACCCAGCCCGGGACCGACTGTGTCGGCTGCTTCAAAGAGCCCAAACCTTCAGCGTCCAACATCTGAGATTTTCAAGCCTGCTCCTTGGAGTAACAACAAAAAAAGAACTTTAAAGCTATCAAATCTTGGCGCCTTTGCATACAACGCAAGAAATTCAGGCTTACCTGGAATACCTCTTCTGTGGGATTAATTATTTTCATTACGGGCAGCCATCTTCAGGCTCACTCTCCGCAGGCGGTGGGTGCGCGTGGTAAGCACAGCCTGCCATGCTCCAGACGAAAGCAGCTTCTACACAGTGGTATGCAGAATAATGATACTGCTTACGCTATTCAGTACCTTTCATAGGAAGAATCTGAAGTTCTTTGCAAACAGTAACTCTCCAGAATCCCTCGTGTGGGACACTCCGTCGTCCCTTTACAGATAAGCGAGGCGAAAGTTGTGCTCAGCTTCTTCGGACAAGGCTGCCGAAAGCGACGGTGTCCCCGCTGTGATGCCAAACCGCGGCTCAGGCTCTCAGGACAGCTTCTAAAATCATGCATATCCTTCATTTGTCACTATCGTTTTATTACTTAATTCCTCCATACTATCAGTTCTTTTCTGATCACTTTTTCCAGGTGTACAAATTCTTCATTTCATACAACACGTTTTAGCAGTTTACTAAAATATATTAGCACTATTAGTACTTACATAGCCTGGATTTTCAGCCCTGCTGTGTGCTACTCCAATTTATGTTTTGACCCTTCAGCTCTTCAGAGATGAAAATTAAAACCTTCTAAAGCTACTGAATAAATTACGGTCTTTATCATAAAGATATGACTAATATAATTCTATTTAAATCAGAATATTCCAAAGTATTGCTCATGGCACCGCTTCTGGATAAAAATAAATTTTCAAACAATTTCATACTTCAGCACAGTTATACATCTGTGATGCATCTTCCTGGATCCACATAATTATGAAGTAAAACTAAAGTGTATTTTAAAAGACCTTTTTCTCATTTCTCATGTATGTAGAAGCCTCATCGCTCATGCGTGCACGATCCCTGTAATTGCAGAAGCGGCATTGTAGCATTGCTGTTTTGACAGCGTATTCTAAGCAATTTTTCATTCTCAGGGAGATTTTTTTTCTTTCTTTAACTTGTTATTATTGTAAGTAAGACAAACCTAATAACCCATTATGAAATGCTGCTAGCAACATCCAAAATACCCGGTAACAATTAAAGGGGAGACCTCTCCCAGTGTCACTGGGGCATTCCCCACAGTGGAGACGTCTGGGTGGCAATGACCTGGAGCAAGGACAGCCAGCCCCGTGGTCCAGCAGACTCCACCAAGCTCAGATCCCAGCTGAAGGCAAAGCAACTGCAGTGCTCATGCTCCTCATGACCCTGGGCCAAGGCTATAGCACCCGAGAGCCCACCTCCCCCTGAGCATCCTCACTGCCCCAGAGCTGAGGGGGTCAGGATTTGGCCACAGTGCCGCTCGGATCTGGGTTATCTGTCTGCCAAAGACCCATCTAGACAGGGATCACCATCCACACAGCACGTCAGGCACAGAAAGTGGGCATTATTTCATGCTGATAAGTACTTTACAGCAATGTGTTCAATCTCTCTTTTGGATTTCAGTAAAATCTTATCAAAATAAATAAGTCATTTATATGCAGGATCGTACTAACACTCTCCACTCTGTCTTTGTCTTCCTGAGACTCCGGCAGGCTACCTTTGCCTCTCAGTTACCTGGATAAACAGATTGCTAATATAACCAATATATGTGATAATATTCCTGAAGCATCGTTTTACAGAAGGGCAAAATTATTTGACCCAAACAATTCCCAGTGTGCTTCATATGTTACTGTTGATAGAAATCTCTCTTGCCTCTCACTTTAGCATAAATGAAAAAACAACTACAACAAAAGCCCTTCAAAATATGTTCTAAAATAATAAATTAAAATCTGCAAATCTCCAGAAATTACTTTCTCCCTGGCATGAGCAATTTTGACCTCATCACAGGTCTGAGAAGTTCTGTTTCTCATTTTAGAAACTGCTCAAATCTAGAAACATCTGTTTTATCTGAAGTTTGATGTGCCAGAGCAGTCCCCAGCTCACGAAGCACTAAGAGGGAGATCTGCAGAAGTATTTTGGTGCCTAAAAATGAAGATGGGCACCTCACGGGATTTGAAATGAATGGGAACCAGGCTATTTTTGTCAGCCTCTGTAAGAATTCATCTGGGCTTTGTAACAGCAGCACAACCGGCGTCTTCACCACGTTCCAGCACAGACCCGCTCATGGCTGTGCCTCTGCGTGTTCAGCATGGTCCGTGCGTCAGAGCTGGTCCTTCAGCTACACGGCTTGGGGACAAAGTGGAGAAACGTGAGTGTGGCACATACCCAGTAGCGTCCTCGATCTTTATCCTCTCCACAGGAGATGTCCTGAGGGGCCACTACTATTGCAAAAAGGAAACCCTTGAAGGTGCGTGCTGCATAAGTGGGTCATCGTCTTCGGTGGGTGCTTCTCTAGTGGGTCCTGTGGGCTGACAGCACATTGATCTCTTGACCAAAGACTGGGACTCATTCCACTTCAACCACAGACATGCAGATAGCTTTTAAAAAGTCAAGATGGACCAGGACACTGGGTTTGCTTCCCATCGTCCTTGACCTGTTCTTTCACCCCACCTTTGAAGCACTCCTGCCAGCCAGCGACCACACAGAACTGGCTCCATCCTGTGAACTACTTGGGTCAGAAGGTGACTCTAATGGGGCACAAGACCCGAAAAATCCCACCACAGCTTTATGTGAGAGTCGAGTCTGAGAAAAGGCTGTCCAAGTCTTTGGCAGGAATTCTGTACTTGTGTGGTAACCCTAACATTACTCGCTACTGACTCACGGTCCCGTTGTTGGCTTGGGTTGGAGTTGGTGGAGAAACAAGCCATCAGCCCTCCGCTGCCTTTCTGCTCCAGCACATCGGTGGGGCATTGTCACTCAAAATCAGCATAAAATCATGAAATGCCTCACTTGCTTTAGGAATACCAATTCAGCTTAGGAAAAGGTGAGGCTGTGCAACGAACCCCAGCCTGTGGGACACGTTCCCCACCAGTTTGGGGCACCCGCTTTGCACTGAGGGTGCAGCGCAGACTCATCCTTAGAAAACTGGCCGTTTTCCCTCTAGTCTTATTTAGATTTCACCCTCGAGGATGCCAGTTCACTTTCTGCTCAGCCCAGGTGCTGAGAACAGACTAAGCAGCATCTCATTTATCTCACACCAGGTTTGTTCCCTGCTCTCCGCGCCCAAGCACAGCCTTGCGGTCTCCGGTTTGCTCTTCGGAAACGCCCGCACCTGCAACCCAAAACCCTTCTCCCTTTTCTGACAGCTGAGAACAGCTCCGTGCCTAAATCCAGGGCCTGTGCCAAGCAGCTCCAGTTTGCATTGCGATCAGCTGGCCGGGAGATCTTCCTTTCTGTTTTGTCTTCCTCGCGATGTGTGCCACGGTCTGGAGACAGAAGACGGGCAGCGCGGAGCCCTGCATCCCAATCAGGGGTCTGGCACGCAGCGGCTGCGTGCGGGGAATCCTGAGCAGGAAAAGGGTGGAAATGCAAAGTGTGATTAACCTTCCCTCTCCCTGCCCTGCGGCCTCCGCCGGGGCAAATTTGTACACGCTTAATTTTCATTAATACAATCAATACGCACGCACTTGCACATGTAGCACTGCAAATTACCTTTTTTAAAAGAAAAAAAGGAAAAGACGAGAAAGTCTGCGTGTGAGTCTCTTCCCCACGAATGGACTCTTGGAAAATGTTTTCACTGGCTGTGTTTTGCTGAAGTTGTGAGACCGCCCAAAATGTTTGGCTGAAATGTTTCAAATCTGGGTGCTAAACACAAACAGCTCAATTCCGGGTTTATGTTTAAAGAAACAGCCTCATTTTTTAAAAGCTAAACCCAAAAGATCTCAGAGTTACATTAAAGGGTAGCATTTAAGTGAGAAAACAGTTTCTCTTCGCATTTGTTTTTTGCCATTATCGTAAGCATTCTGCAGGAAGGGTTTTTGTCCTTGGCATAATGCTATTTAATAAACCATAATGGCGCTAATTTGCCTAGGTTTCTAACGAGGCTGGTCTGAAAAGCTCTATTCCTTTATCCCTGCGCTTTCCTAATGAATAAACTTTGTTCTTACCCTGTTGTCTTTCCTGGGGTCTTTCATCTGCTGTCCAGCTATTCTCCAGCTTTTCAGCCCATTTCATCAGCTGCAGCGTAGACGTTGCCAGATCAAAACACGCTGCATTATCACCTCCAATTAAGCAATCAGGCTAAGCGAACTCGCCAGGGAACAGGGGTGCCTTTAGGTCACTCAGCCTGGTGTCTCGGCTCCCTTCAGCTTTAAATTTTCATTTCTTGGGTTGCCAAGACATTACACCAGACAGAAATACTGCCGTCGGTTACGCCAGCCCGCTGCCAGGGCAGGGGGGACTTCACAGCCCCACACGGCCAGCCCAGCTCGGCTGGAGGACACCCAGGGGATGTCACAGCTGCTGCTTCTCCAAAACACCCAAATGCAACCAGTCTGTCCCAGTCCTCCACCAGTGCAGAAATACCTGAATCCGCAGAGTTTCGTACGCGCAGCACTGAGCTTGGTCTGTAATATTCAGCCAGGGAGGAGCAGCACGTTGGGCTGCACAGCCATGGGGACACAAGAAGCCTTTAGGAAACCATTGGTGGTCTCCAAAGGTCTACAGCCACCAGGCAGGGCAACTGCCAGCCCCTCCGGCAGCAGGAGAGGGCAGGGTCAGAGCTGCCAACAGGCAGCCAGAAAATGCAACATTCCAGTCAATGGCAGTCTGGGGGATTAAGAAAAAAAGCCATTTTACATCTCATTTTTAAAATTGCCGTCAAAGGGAATCTGTTTTCCGGGGATTCACCCTGCACAGATGATCAAGGAGGGGCCCACTCCAGACAGTCTCCGCTTCTTGACTTTTTCCATGGAAAGGAGAAGGGCAGCCAAAGTGTGGCATTGAAGACAACTGTAACGCGCTGTGAGCAAGTGCTGAAATCACATTCTGACCCTAAATAATTCATCAGGCTCGGAGCTGGAGAACCAGACGGGTCCCCAGCCCCGGGGAAGACACTCGCCCTTTGCAGAAAGGAAGAAACCTTTTACAGTGATCGGAGGGTCGGGAGCCTTTTCCCTGCAGCAAGACTTCATGTCTCGCTTCACTAATAAAGTTTCTTTATGTGAAGGGCTCGCAGGGCTACGCTGGGGATGCTCCCACCCAGGGAGCCCCTCAAACACAGCCTGGGCTTTGCCCTCCTCTCCCCGGGGATGGCAGCGCCCGCGGCGGATCCCGCTCCCACGGCGTGCAGCTTCCCTTCGTTAACGTTAGCAGGGTTTTCAATATTCCAGGGCTCCTTTTTGTCAAAAGTATAAAATGCCAGCTGAAGTGCCATTCACGTTGAAAAGCTGCCTCTCTCCATCAAGGCTTCTTGGACTAAACACAACGATATAACAAACACTGCCCATTAATAATTGAGAAAAACTCCTTCCCTGCATGTTTTTTTTTTCATCAGAATGATGTGTTATTATTTTACAGATATATATTTTTTAGCTGAAGGCTTTTTTGGCAGCAATTTGGCCTTCACAATAATGGACTTTACTGTATGTAAAGCCTTGGAAAAATAATGTTTTTGAGAGAGGCTCAATAGTGAATGAATCTGGCTTGGAGAGGGAATTTGCTTTACAGTGAAACAGAAAAATAGTGCCATCTCTTGGGCTAACCTGGCTGGGTGTCGAGACGCCCGAAACCGCTTGCCACCTCAACAGCTGGAGTTAGGTCTGGCTCCTGCTCTCTCAGCAAGTCTTCTTTCTCCTAAAACCACAGTGATTTCTGGATTCAGTACATATGCAGGGGAAAGTACATTTATCCTGGCGGTCAGGGCTCTGCTCTGCCCTGCCCAGCTGCACCCAGACTTACACCTTGTACCTATACGTGTTCCTGTCCTTGAAAAGCTCCGTAAGAATGAGACCTCAAACTTTTTCCCCTGGATCTCGCTTCATTGAGATTTCAGCAGTAAACCAAAAAGGCAAATACCACGAGTTCCTGAGCACCGTGGAACAGCACTAACCACTGTTTTACACGTGTTTTCAGCAAAACCCACTTATAAAATAGAGTCAGAAGTTTCCCCCCCCCCCTCTCTCTATATATATCATATTTATCTCCGTTAACCCAGCCAGATGCCCTGTCACCTTCTCGACGACAGCAGCAAGTGTTCAGCCAGCAAAAGGGTGTTTCACCATTCAGCCCCCCCCGTGCCGGCCCCTGCAGAGCCGCTCCCACCCCTCGCTCCCTCCGCACCAAGAGATCAGCTTCAGGGGATGTAAACCTGCTGATTTGCAGGCCCGGTTTGACAAATTGCCAGGCTTAATTCCAGTGCAGGGCTCTGAAAAATCAGGGGAGAGAATCAGAGCCTCAGCTCTACATTCGGTTGCTGACTGATTAAGGGTGGTGATAGCTCAATAGCCAACGACGTCGGAAGGTCATACTCCCAAAGGGCAACACGCGGTATCGAGAGGTTTTGCATTCATCTCACGAGTGTAGGTTTTAACCAGTATTTTTGCCTATACATCACCTTTTCCCTTCTGGTCTCACAAATGAGAATCTTTAAATACTTTCCTTTTTATTCTATAAAACTGACTTCTTGGAACAGTTTGGTAAATATCCAAGAAAAGGATGCACTTTGGAGCTCTTTCTCCAGACCAGTGAACATTACTCTACAGCACTGCATTTCAGAATGTTATTTTTGTTTCCTAGGGTCATAGAGAAAACAATATGCTAGTTTTGTTCCAAAGATCCGGAGTTATCGGACACAGAAAATATCGTGGGTGAGCCAGCATCCAGACATGTCCAGCAGTTAAGATCTTGAGTTATTGACTTCACATTGACATCAGAAGTCTATTAAATGCTGCTGTGGGCAATATGTATTTGACATTGTACAGGTGCACAACACACTGGCAAAGCATCCAAATGAATGACAAAACCCTACAGAGCTGCCAAAATACCCTCCAGCTACAAGAACGAGACAAAGCTACATCTTGATTAGTCAGCAAAGGCTGCTAACGGCGGTGATGGAGAGTCATCTCCAAGCAAAACCGCCATTCAAAGGCAGATGACATCTACGAAAAAGCCGCAAGGACCCGAACAAATAAATATGTATTGAATTCTATAGATGTACATATAGGTATAGCTTAAAGACAAAACAGTTGAAGGACAAAAGTCAACATGTATCTAACAGAGCCATATCAACTGCTGAGCTCGGTAGAGATGTTCATATTCATATTCAATGAGTGAAAAAAAGACATGCTCCTTCACAATTTAGCTATCCAAACCCCCTCTTTTTATGCAGGCTTTGATTACGTTGTTTCTTTAGGCATCAGGGTGAGTCTGGCCTTGCAGTGGAGTATTTTTCTTTTCCTTTTACAGACATAAGCTCATACAGGGAGCTTCCTCTGACCTTGGAGACATTACGACTAGCTTAGCAATCATCTCAGATTTTATTCAAGCTTTAAAAGTGAACAGCAGTGTTTGCAGAGACATCGCTGGGATATAGAGCCAGCTTCTGAAATGTTTGTCCTATAAAGACTCTAATGACATTGTGCCAGTTTTACTACTGCTACCACACCAAACCGCACCACAGCCAACACCAGGCCTTTGTACCTGTAACGACTGTCATCTGCCAGCTCTGCCCAACGCCCGGCTGTCTTGCTCAACCTTCGCTTCCCAGCAATTAGAAACAGCAATATTAAAATTCCTCCCTAGGCATTTGCTTCCCAAAGACAACAATTTGAAGCTTCAAAACCGTCGGTAGCTTTTAAAAGAACAGACAGCAGAAAAAAACCTAAATGCAAAAGGAAAGAGAGGAAACCCAAGCCGCGTCAACCCTTTAACCGTTTCAGATATCGCACTGTTTATTTTTCTTCAGCTAGAACACATCTGAGACTATTTTCTTTTTAAAATACCTTTTAGATGAGGCAGCATTTAAAAACCAGCTACACTGAATTAAATGCATCATCTGGAATAAGATCGTAAACAGCTCCCCTGTGAGCTCTGCACAAACTTTGTGCCACGGGATCCTTTTGCTTGACTCGCTGCTCATTTGAATTTCATGAACTTGGAAGTACGAGGTGCGTCTTCTGGGGGATGAAAAAAACCCAGATAGAGATCAAATATTGTTCTGATGCATGGCAAATATCATCAGCCTAAGTGGAAAAGGAGCTTACTGCGGATCCTGTCCATAAGGCGAGCAAATTCCCCGCAGCTCGCAGAAGATGTTGCAATGTGAAAGGATTGCATTCTCTATCCAGGGCTTATTTCTCTAGGAATAGAAAAGAAACTCTTAATAGCTGCTGAGGTCCTCCACCACTTTCAGATCTCACATTTACAGCTCTCACCCATATGACAGCTGACAACTAGCAGCGGGGAAGGGACAGTAATGTCCTTTTAGCCCCACAAAGTCTCTCTGCGGCTGGGGCAGCCTCTCCGCAGGCAGCTGATGATGCTGCACACCAACCTCAGCGCTGCGCCGCCGCAGCGTCCGGCTCTTGAGATGTGCTCTGGGTGTCTGTTAAAAAAATATATGTATAACCTGCCTATACATAGGAATTTTAACAAGCAGGTAACAGTCGTAAGTGGCTTTAGGAACCTTGATTCCAACTTGCAGACGTGACTTTGTCTTTCAGACCAGAAGTGCTGAAGTGCCTCGGGATGCAGATGGGTAACAACAGGGATGCAGAAACCACCGACCTCCCACCAAAACAGGCAGCTACCAAGCCCAAGCACGTTTTGGAAATCCACTGCGTGTCCCAGAGAGGCGATAGACATTTACCTTGGTTTGACTCTGTGGCCTTTGGGAGCCTACATTGACTTTGACACCATGGAGAAACTCAAGTTACTTGTTGCCTTGGGAAATTCCTCTACCACCTGATCCTGAAAAATCAGTCTTGTGCCTCCCAGGAGCCTGGCCAATTTTGACACCAAAGCAACCTCAGTTTAGTATTCTTGCTCCAAAATCCCCATCAAAACACAGCATGGCACAAGGAACAGGATGGGCTTTCTCCTTGTGCTGTGCCATTGACAGACTCGTCAGCCTCCCCGGCTAACGTCTGAAATTGAGACGACAAAACCAAAGCTGGGGGACGCAACCCAAAACCCTGAAGTGAATCAAAACAGATTTCACTTTGTCATTGAAACACCTGATTTTTGTGAGAAGCAGAGACAGGATTGAGGGATAGCGCTCCATGATGTCGAACTGCCCTAATTCACCTGGACCACTCAGCTAAGGGAACCGGTGCAATTCACCCGTCCCTCCCCGCCCCCTCCAAAGCGGGGCTAAATCAGGGAAACCTTGGCGTGTTTGCACCTCACTCGCTGCTGCTTAACCTGAAACGTATCTGGAGCAAAGCTATGCCCAAAGCTTCCAAGAGAGGCTGCTTTTCTGCAAGAAGATGCAAATCGATGCCAAAAAATTTTAAAAAAACCAAAAGTATGAAGGTTAGAATCTTCCTAGTTCTGTTAGAAATGGCTCTGCATCCTTCCTCCCGCTGTTTGAGGAAGGACCACAGATGGGTTTGGGGACCGGGGATGGCACCGCAGTGGGTGTGGGACCCATCTCCCGTGTCCAGTCCCCAGTGGTCGGCAAGTCCATGAGTTCGCCCTTTGCTCTTCGCTTGTCACAGAGGCCGCGTACGCATACGGCCTCGTTCCCTCACCGCACTGAGCATCCACGCTCACAGCACTGACGCGGTGACACAGCTCAGCGATTCAGGCTCCGGCGTTTCTTCGATCTTTTGCAATAAGCAGAACAACTATGTCAGGCTTAACGCTGTTTCCAAGTGCTCAAGCTGCCCGTCACAGAGTTATTGATCCGAAGAATTCCAGCTGGCCACACATCATTTGCCCATTGAAAAAAAATCCGGCACGCTACGGATGCTCACCGCACGCGGTCCCGGCTGCCAGAGGCATCGGCTGTGGTGGAGCGGACGCCCCAGCCCGGTACCCAGCTGCCTTCCGAAGCGGAGCCAACCCAACCCCAATGTCAGTCCCACGGGTAGACCTGGGTCAGCACGCACCGCGGGTCTTCCCCTCACAGTCGCTTTTCTTGCTTGACAAGGCAAGATGAAACATTTAACGGCGTCTGCACGTCCTTCGTGTTCGCGTTGCCTGTCCACGCGCACCATGTAAATACCTGGCATCAAACACCGGCACGCAGATCACAGAATCCCAGCATGGCAGGGGTTGGTGGGGACCTTTGTGAGTCACCCAGCCCAACCCCCTGCCGAAGCAGGGTCACCCAGAGCAGGCTGCACAGGACCGCGTCCAGGCGGTGCTGGAATATCACAGCGCCAAGCTTCTGGAACTGCCAGGTCGCCCATCTGTGGAATAATAATTCAGATATTAAAAAAATTAGAGCGGGGCGTTTCTCAGCCCTCCCCAGCCTTTGCTGCCGTGGTCAGCAGAGGACATTCCGCAGCAGCACTGCTGTCCATCACGGGTCTGCGCGGTGCTGGGCTCTGTTATTCCCGTGCAATAATAAATACTGCAAATAAAACCTGCCCCGCAGCTCCCAGTTCTGCAGGCCAGGGCTCTGCTGCACGTTTAATTCCCCGTGAGGGTCTGGCTCACACCTTGCATGGTGACATTCAAGAGCTTGGACAACCAAGGGCTCCTGACAGCGAGTGCCAGCGCCGCGGTCCCCGTCCCCGCTGCTGGGGCTGCTGCCAGCTCGGCCCCACCGGCCCTGGGTGACATTTCCACCAAGGCACAGGTAACAGAGGCACCAGCTACGGAGTTTTTTGGTGTGTATTCTCCCTGAGCTCGAGGAGGAGAGCCAGCGCCGTGCTTCGTCCTTTTACTTGGCTCATTTCTAACTGACCAGGTTTCTGCCCTTCTGAAAACCACACCGTCACCAAAGGCCAGAGTTTTAGCTTTAAACTGTATAACTGGCTGACAGTTCTGTTATTTTTTAATATCTGCTTCAGTCACTAAGGGCACGTCAAAGCAGCAGAGCTTTTACAGCAAAGTCGGCAGACGAGGTCCCCCCGCCCCGGCCCCGCTGCAGGGAGACCTGCGCCGGAGCAGCCTCCTCCCGAGAGCGGGCAGCAGAAACCCAGGAACCTGCTCAGCTTCTGCAGCTGCCATTATTTTTAAAAATCACTGCTTTGCTGATGATGCACAAGGTACTCCAGCACCGGGGGGTTTCTCCCACCCGTTACCGGCCGTCGCGTCGTTGAACGTGGCTGGGGCAGCGGCACTCGTGCCCTGCGACGGAGGCAGGGTGAGGCACCAGCTTCACCCCCACGCTGCTCCCGCACGCCCTTGGTTCTTTGTTTGTTCTTCCTGATGTCAAACGTGTTGTCGGAAGAAACATACGGCCTTGTTTAGAAGTCACATCTCCAATTACATTTAATTACTACCGCTGTAAAATCGAGGGTGACTTCTATTCAATTAAATTACTTCCCTCTGCAGACGGCCAAGGCGGGCGGCCGAGGTGCGTCCGCTCGGCGAGGGACGCTGGGTCATGGAGCCTCTCGTTGAGCCGAGCTCCAGGGCAGGGCGCGATGCCACAGCCCCACGGGGTGAGGGGAAGGACCACGCTGTGGGGGGAAAGCCCCTGTGGGGAAGCCTGCCCGGGCGCCGCTGCCTGGCACGGAGCTGTGGAAGCAAGGAGAGTTTTCGGTATCCCACCACGCCACGGCCGGGACACAGCGCGGACAGAAGAACCTGCCCTGGGGCATCAGATCGCGGGGTGCTGCTGCTCCCCGGAACCTCCATCACTTGCAGGAGCGGCTTCAAGAGCTGGCGCTGGGATGGGCACCAGCACGGCACCTCCCGGGCTTGGCGCGGGGTGAAGGCACCAGGTCCTGCCGCAACCGCCCCGCACCGACCCTCAGGTCCTCCAAGCAGGAGCCCAGCACGAGCCCTGCTCTCCACCAGCTTTACCACTAACACAGAAAATGCAGTGAGAGAAAGCAGGAGAGGCATCGCGCTGCAGCCATGCGTCAGTGCTGTGTGTTCCCAAACGTGTGACACACCGAGGTGGGGACCAGGCGTGCTCACGAACCTGGGCGAGCAGGTCATGAAGGTCTCCATCAACCCCTGAGAGCCCAGCAGAGCTTTCCCCAGGTTGGCAGGAGGCGTCCCCAGCGCCCATGAGCCGCCATTCCCAGGGATGGGTAAAACACTGGCACCTTCCCGGGAGGGTCAGCGCTGCCGGCCGCCCTCTCCCTCGGGGAGCCGCGAGTTTTGCCGTGTGCCAGCACCCAGCCGAACGGCGAAGAGGACTTCTGCTGCTCCAAACACCCTCGCCGTCCCCAGGGCTACTGCACCGTGGCATTGCTCTACACAAGTTGTGTTTACTAATAAATGAGTTTGAATTTATAATAAACTTGATGGTGCCTAACTGATACATCTGAAAAAAAGCCAATTATCTGACACTCTCAGCTATGATCCTGAAACAGATGTTTGAGTACATAAAATTATGTTGTGAGGTTCGAAATTGCAGATACAATTACAACCTTCATCTTTATGGCTGCTCATAAGTGTTAAATGCAACTACATCTAAATTTGAAATTCAGTTATTACCGTTTTTCTTCCTCTCTCCCCAGCCAAGACTGACTCGCAGCGTTGTCACACTGGTAATTACTCTGCTCCTCTGATGAATGCAGGGAACGAGCAGCAGTGGTTGTGGAAGCCATTTAACGCTCGTCTTGCACAAAGAACTTCTTTCTCCCTGCGCTTCCAGCAGCGTTGGCTCACCCAGAAAAACAAAAGTCTTTGGGCCAATACCCCGGGGAAAGACATTGCGCTTTGAGGCTGCCAGGGAAGCAGAAAGCCAGCGCATTACTTTGAAGAACACTTTTTATAGTTTGCATTCGCAAGGTTTTCTTGACAGCAACGAGAGCGGCTCTACGTACCCAAACCAAATGTCAGCGGTCCGTGTCACCACACGCCTCCGGGACCTGGATCTTCAGGAAAGCTAAAAATATCACCAATTCTGGGACAAAAATCACAGGGGCTGATGCCACCACCTTAAAGCACGCAGGGGAAATATCACGGGCTCGAAGCGCTCCTCCTGAGTCGAGGTCGGCTGAGGAGAAACGCTGCTTCTCCGGCCCGAGAAGGGCAGGAATTCGACACAGAGGGGAGAGCGGCGCAGAGGCAGGGTTCAACGCTCCCGGTGTGCAAACACGGTCTCTCTCTGGCACATTTTACCCTCTTGATAGATGACAAAAATCAGAAATCATCCGACTGCCCCTGCCTGCAGAGTCCCGCTGGCGTGCCATGACCCCCCCGGCCGTGGGGACAGCTCGGGCTGCCGGCCCCGCCGCCGGGTGTCCCAGCTTCTCCCTTTAACTGTAGAACCACAGACTGGTTTGGGTGGGAAGGGACCTTTCGAGGCCACCTGACTCAACCCCTGGCAGTGAGCAGGGACATCTTCAACCAGACCAGGCTGCTCAGAGCCCCGTCCAACCTGACCTTGAATATTCCCAGGGATGGGGCATCGACCACCTCTCTGGGCAACCTGTGCCAGGGTTCCACCACCCTCAGTGTAAAAAATTTCTTCCTTACACCCAGTCCAACTCTCCCCTCTTTCAGCTTGAAGCCGTCACCCCTTGTCCCATCACTCCACGCCCTTGTCCCAGCCCCTCTCCAGCTCTCGCAGCCCCTCCAGGCCCTGGCAGCTGCTCTGAGCTCTCCCTGCAGCCTTCTCCTCCCCAGGCTGAACAGCCCCAGCTCCCCCAGCCTCTGCAAACAGCAAGCAGTTTTCTAGCAGGCAGCATCTGCTGAACGAGCAGTGTTTCGTGCTGGGAGGGACAGCATTTTGTAAATTTGGAGGGTCGATTCTCGACCCTTCTTGGAGCACACGATGCATGGCATCACTGCAGTCTAACAAGCAGTTCCTAAATCTTCCCGATAAAATCAGATTGATGCTTGCTTTCCGGCAGAAAATTGGAAAATACATTGGTGGAATGAAACTCGGGTTTAGGCTGGCAGCGAGTCGAGGCACTGACGGCTCTTTCTGGTGACCTGGAGACCTTGAGGATGGTGAACACGCAGCTCTGTGCCTGCAAGCAGCTACCCACCAAGCCGCGGACGCGGAGGCTTGGGAACGGGACAGTGCGGGTGGGGAGAGCCGCGGTGCGCGCCGGGTTCCCATCCGTGGCAGGGGAAGGCGGCTTCCCCCGCCGCTCGGAGCTGCAGACCCCAGCGCCGATGCTCGTTTCGGATGCGTGGTCACCAGACCCCGGCTTCCCTACGCTGATTTTTGGCCTGAAGTCTGTTGCAACGAGGGGTTTGCCACATTCTGCCTGCAGCCCAGGTTCCGTAAATCCTCACCCCCGAGGCGAAGGCAGGACGGCGTCTGACCCGGGCACGGCTGGAAGGGCACAGGGCGAGGTGTCCTCTTCCACCCGCTGAAAGGAATTTCAGATAAACAGCAACAAATTGGGCTGTGCCAAACGGCTTTCAAAGCACTAAAAGGTAAAAAAAAAGAAAAAGGCAGAAGAAAAGCCCGAAATCAAAATAACTCATTAAGCAGAATGCTCGCTAATGAAACTGCTGCTTCTTAATTTGATTTTATACAACAAATTGCTCGCCTTCCAACGAAGCCTGCGCGCTCCTGCCGCCTGCGCAGCTCGTCCCTCCGCTCTGCTGCCGCTCCTGCCGCAAGGAAAGCTCCACCACCTCCCACCCGGCACCGGGCACGCCACGGGGTCAACGCCACGGGTGAAAACAGATCGTCCGGACAAGCGAGGTGAAACCGGGAACGCGCACCGGGCAGCCTTGGGAAGCCCGAAAGGTGAAGCCACCCGCCGAGACCCCGCGCCTCGGGGCTGCGGGAGCCGCCTTGTCCCCGCAGGCAGCACCAAGGGTCGGCGGGTGGTGGCCAAGGCTGGAGAGCAATGGCCAAGGCCCCAAAGGTCCCCACTGTCCCCCCGGGGTAGCAGGGGCTGGCTGGGCAGCGCGGGGACAGGAAAATGTGTGGGCAATGCTGTCCTCTGGTGGCAGCTCTTTTTTCTTTTCCATTTTTTTTAAGAATGGTCATTTTCAGAATTAAAAAAAAAAAAATTAAAAGGTGATAAACTCCAAGAAACCACCCTAAACCGGAGATCCCCGAGAACAAAACCAAAACGCCGCGCTGCGGGAAGCGAGACGGTGAGCGAGGTGGAGCTCGGATCTCACCTGAGCTGGCAGCGCGCGTGGAGCCGCATCCCCGCGTACGAGGCAGGGAAAGGGAGAGAAGAAAACGCCATTTGGACACCTGGGGAAGCAAAGAAGCTGCAGGCTTTGCTTGCCATCGTGTGTGCCTTACAGAGCTGCCACGCTCCCTAAAAAAATAAAAATAATAAATAAATGTACTTATAGATAAGGCTGCCATGTAGCTTACTTTTGGGATGATCAGTAAATAAATAGCAGGGAAATGAAGTTAGAAACTGGCCCTGCAGCCAGGGCAGGGGGCTCCCCAGCGCAGCTTCTGCTCCCCTCTCCTGTCCCACCCGCAGCCCCATGCCGGGGGCTGCCAGGGGCCATGGGTCAGTCTGCAAAAATGGGGGGGAAAAGAGAATTTTCAGCTCTGTGGTTCCACCCTCACTCCTTGCACACATCTTTGTACCCTCGGGGTGCACCAGCCTGCGGGCGCAGCACGCAGCCCCACGGCACTGCTGCCTCGGGCGTCGTTTCGCTCCGGTTTTTGTTTTTTTGGGTTCGATGCGGGGGCAGCCACAGGACCCGGGGAAGGGTGGAAAGACACGAGTCCCTGGCCCTGGCAGCAGAGCCCTCCCTGAGGGACCACACGGCCCTTGGGGTCCCCAAGATGAGTCCCTGTGTCCCATCCCAACGGGACTCCAGCTCCGGGCGGGGAAGGATGGAGCTGCAGATGGGCGGGAGGTGAGGGCAACTGGGAATGGGGGAAGTGGAAGGGTGGTAAGGCAGGTCGGGGGCTCTTGTGTGGGCAGGGAAGCTGCAGGGAGAGGAACAAGCTGCTCCGTGGGTGTGGGGCTGCTGTGGAGGATGGAGAGCTCAGGACCATAGCAGAGAGGTGCAGAGAGCTGAGCAACGGGTGCTGCCGAGATAGGGAGCTCACCCACGGGTGCTGCCGAGACAGGGAACTCACCCACGGGTGCTGCCGAGATAGTGAGCTCACCCACGGGTGCTGCCGAGACAGGGAGCTCACCCACGGGTGCTGCCGAGACAGGGAGCTCACCCACGGGTGCTGCCGAGCTCACCCAGCGCCAGGAGAGCAGCAGGGCCAGTGGCCACGGGCACTGCAGCGCTGGCTCCTTCCTCGCTCACCTTCTGGTGCCCAGGCATTTCCCCAACCTCCTCCGGCCCAGGGATGCTGCCGTGGCCCGCGGGCTGTCCCCTGCTCGCCCGCGGGGCCAGGTGGCCGTCCTGGCATCCCAGCAAAGGGGACAAACACCAAACTCGGTTGGATCCCAGGCAGCGCCTGCTCCAACACCGGTTTTGGACCAGGAGCGCATTGCCCACCACCTCCTCCCTGCCCAGCTCGGGGCCCCAACGCTACCGGGGTGCAGGAACCCACACGTGGGCACGAGACGCTCCTCCAGCTGCTCCCCCACGGCGCAGGGATGGGGGGAGACTGAACCGAAACCCGAGGGGCCATCGCTCACTGTGAGGACACGAAACATCGCCCGGCAGCCGCTCCTCGCCGAGCCCGGGGTGAGCGATGCTCCGGCCGGGCTCTCCCCGGCTCGCGCCAACTCGGCTCCCATCCTCTGCCAGCTGCCAGAAAAGATCTGCTGAAAACAATTAGTATATGTAGAATGTTTATTGATTCCAACATATTAATAGATTGGATAATAAACAGTACTTTTAAACATTCTCTTAACCAAAAATATAACAAATATTTACAATCACTCAGTAAAAATACAAAAAGCATACAGAGGCACTGTCTTTCTAAAAGACATAAGTGTAAGAGGTATCAAAAAATAGGAGACAAACATTGCTTGTTACAGAATACTTTACAATCACTGACTTGTGCAGTACAATTGCTATTGGAATATCATTACATCTGTGCAGTTTTGCCAATATGCTCACATATTTAGAATTTAATGAATACCAAGCTAAACTGCATTCCAGGTATATCAAAAATAAAGATAAAACAATAAAAAGCACAACAGAAGCAAAAGCTGGGTTGGGAATTCAAGGTAGACCACCCTCTATACAAGCGCCCTAAAATATAATGTGTAAAGCTTTTCTAAAGAGCGAGAATCCCTTTTTTCTTCTGGTTTTGCGAAGGCAGTGGTCAGTCTCTCCTTTCAAAAAATTCTAATTCTGATGGTCTGTAAAAACCCCAATGGCAGGTTGGCGATTCCACTGCTGCCTGCGACTCAGGGGCTTGGGAGATGAAGAAAGAGGTTTTGCAACCCCACCGCCGAGGGGTTCAGCCCCTGGGGACCGGGGACAGCCCGTGGTGCGGGCAGGGTGCGGGCACCCTCCGCACGCCCCATCCCCGGCCACGGGCTCTGCCCAGCTCCCCGGGAAGCGTCACTCACCTCTGTGCGACTCCTCACGTCAGTAACGGCGAAACAGACGGGCCGGGAAAGCAACGCGCTGCCCCTCGCCAGCAAACCTCCACGCCGCAAAAACGGGCACTGCAAACATCTGCAGACATCCCCTTTTCCGTTATTTCACATTTCTGGGAGACGAAACCCCTACTCAGAGGCTCACCGATCTCGTTTTCCCCTTTCTGGCACTGGAGAGGCCAACTGAAGTTTACGAAACCGCGCTGCTTTTTGGGGAATTACTTGGAAGCTGATGATTTAGGAAGCGTAATGAAATACTGTATGGTTAACTCAGAGAGCCCAAACGGGTCTCTCACCCACGAGTCGAGGCAGTCAGACAGCAGAAAGCGAGCAAAGCGAGGTACGTCAGCGGAAGAACGTGCCACGAGGCGCTGTGACTGCTCACCGAAATCGGAGCCCGCGGAACGCGGCGGAGGCACCAGCTCCGGGATCTGCGACATCACCCAACGCAGCGGCGTACAACGGGAGCTAACCACCACCTCACTCCAGTTACCGAAAAAAGGGATCATGTCTCTTCAAACCCACACCAGACACACTACATTTGGCTGTCGGCCCCGATCAATGTGATCGGTGGAGTTCAAAACAAAAAACAAACAGAAATCCCAGCGAGGACCAGCAGCGGCCAAGCCACAGCGTGCGAGGCAGGAGAAGCAGGAGGCGTAGCTCGCGTGTCCGGAGTCTACGCACGATTTATTTATACCAGCTGATATCAGGAGAAGACGATTAGCAAGGCTGTCACTCACGGTAAGAGCTTGGCAGCGTCCCGAAGAGCCCGGCCGAGCCGACGCGCGCTGCGGATGTGCCAACACCAGCGGGCGATGGGCTTGGTTCAGTCAACGGCTCCCCTGCTGCTGCCAGAGCAGCCCCCGACGTCGCCGCATCCCCAGACGCAGCACTGCCGGGCTTCGGGGGATCGAGGGAGTCGCTCTGGTGACAACCCCCCAGCCCTCACCCTGCTGCTCAACAGGCTGAGAGCACCTACAGCTCAGCACCCGCGCCGATGGGCACCGCGGGGTTGGGTTTACCGGGCACGACACAGATGAGGTTCTGACGAAGCACGAAGCCTGTTGCGCACTCCACGTAGAAGTTCACAAGCAACTACAGCTGACGGTGGGATAGCTAGGACTTGGATTTATATCCCACAAAAAAATATCAGTTTAAGCTATATTACCAACACTACATGGTGCTGCAAATCATCGCTCTGCCCTGCATTGCTCTGACACGTACATTAATCTTTATTCATTAAGGCCTGTGCAGGTTCATTATATTCATTAAGGCCTCGAAAAAGCAAAATGTGTTTACGATGATTTACCTCAACTGGTTTTGAATACATTTTTTTCAACCGTTTGCTCCGCAGATACGCGTGCCAAGAACTCCTACAGCCAAGCAACTCGTGAGGAATTCGGCATCCCTGCCTCGGCACCGCTGCTCGTTCCCGTCATCGAATCCCAACCCAGGTTCCGGCCAGAGCAGCAGCGGCGGGGCAGGCGGCGGCGCTGGGGACGCGGCCGCCGGTGGGGTCCCGGGCACCCACCCGGCAGCGCCATCGCACGCGGCCGCGGGGAGAGCACCGCGGAGGCTTCGGGTCGGTTCCCGAAAACGCCGCGCTCACCTTGCACCCCTGCACACGTACAGGAAAAAGGACAAACAAAACCCTTAAAGCTCTTCACAACTATGGATAGGGAAATCATTTTTGAGGCACTGTAAAAATGACAAACATCATCTTTCTAGCTTAGGCTGTAAACATCACAACAAAGATTTACAATTCAATGTTTAAATACATATTCACACATTCATCTCCAATTTTAACACTAGAACGGGGCATCGTGCGCTCGAAGAACGGAAGAAACCGCAGGTATTTCCAGTTCTACCCCTCCGCGCTCTGGCTGGCTGAGCAAAATCAAACACGCAAGTTATTTTGGCCGTAGTCAGACCGGAGGATCACGTGTTAATACCGGCTGGCTGCAAGTCAAAACCGTCACTGACGCCAACACCACCAGGATTTTTACCTAGGATTTAAAATAAAAACTTTGGAGATCATCTGTATTTTCCAGATGAACATGACAGGGGTTTTTAACCCACCATAAAACGCATTATACTCTTACATAGGCATTACGTCATTTAATATTCAGCTTCACAAAATTTACTGTGAAACGAAGGCGATTTATAATTTACGTGGTTTTGCTTTTTTTTAAATATAACCTTTGCACCCAAATCCTGTGCAGCCCTGGTAGAAGGCCAGAAGGCGTGGGACGATCTTCAAGCCCCCAGCAGCCGGTTGAATTTTGGTTTCCAGCCGGGTGCTTGGCGTGCCCAGCTCCGCGGGGCAGCGCCCGGCTCCAGCTCTGCCGGGCGAACGTCGTGCCCCGCGCAGCGCCCGCCAGCCCCGCTCCCGGCGGTGCCTTCCCGGGGAGCACGGCACCGGCTCTTCCCTCGCTTGGCTGGCAGCTAAAATATTTCCCAGAACGCTTCCAGGGCGCAGGGATTTTGCTGCGTCCGCGCAGGGCGGAGCGGCAGACGGCAGGGCTGCCTGCCCGAGGCACGGCGCTCCGCAGGGCTTTGTGCTCTGTTTGTATTTAATCTAAAATCACTCTAAAACCCACATATTTCACCCGATAATGTCCCGTCTCTAGGTTTCCGTGTTTGAGAGCACAACAGTTTGTGTAGCTCATTCACTACCACACTGACTAAACATTTCTATTAGCCAGCCAGAGCACTCCCAACACAAATAAAGGAAATTCCCATTAAAAAAAATTTAAATTAATAAATTATTTTCAGATACTTCAGCAACGTCCTTCGCTTTTGCTGACATTTCGATAATTTTTTTTTTTAAAGTTCATAAAATAACACTCTTAGACTTCTAACGGTCATGTAGAAAATAACGACGATGGAAAGCTACCAGAGGATTATATGGTATCATACAGAAGAACGCTTCCAAGCTTCACGCGGTGGTGACAACCGGTCCTCCCAAAGCCTGGTCCACCTCCGGACACCGACGCCAGCATCCAGGCAGTCCGGATGCTCCTTGGGAACGGTGCTCACCGGCAGAAATGGCTTTCTTCGGGGGTGGCAGACTAAAGTCAGGTAGAGAGCCCGCGCTCCAGCCCGTTCCACCTCGTCGGGGCCAGAGGCAACCGCAGCGTCCGAGGTCAGTAGCAGCAAGTCGTTAGCGTTCGCTAACGGAACCCCGTGGTCCTTCTCCCCGCAGCCCTTGCGCCGCGAAGCCGTTCACGCGCGGAGCCCAGCGGTTAGACGGCTGATACTTGTTCGTCTTCTGCAAAACAAGGAAAAAAGGAAATTATTCCCTCGGGTACAGAAGCGCACACCCGATCATCCGATCACAGTGGTTCTGTGAAGACTTCACTACTTCATCGTGACATTTTCACTGTCTTCATGCTCGACCACAACACATCCCGTATCGCCATTTAACAAATCCTCAAGTACTCTGAGGAACGGCATCATACAATAACGATGTACTGCACGACAGAACACCCCCAGCTGCTCCAAAAATCATTAGCATGCAGCTCCCGATACCCAACAGCGACTGATTTGGGAGAAAAGCCAGCAAGTGACTTTCCAACATGCAGTGAGCGTTGCATCCCAAATAAAATCAACCAGGCACTTTAGTAAAATAGGTGTATCTAAAAGTGTATGGTTAAATTTGGTTTAGAAAAATTCAGATTAGAATGTTTGAAGCAATTACGTCCTTATTTTTACATCAAAAACATTTAATATCACAACTGAAATAATGCTGGGCAACTTTATACTGTACCGTGGTACTAAATACACATTCAACACTGTTTACATATTTTAGAGGGCCAAGATAGGATCATTTTGCATCAGAAATTTTTTAAATCTAAATCCACGTTCATTTAAGCCGGACTGAAATCAAAGGAAACGACTACAACATTCTAAAAATAATAAAAAAAAGAAAAAAAAAAAAAAAGAGTTCACTGGCAAAGGGTACGGAGAGATCCCATCAGGGCACAGGTACTGCGAGCAAATCAGCAGATCAACAATTCAGTAGGAATTCCCCTGACTGGAAGTGAATTTTGACACCACATAAGAGCAGTCTTTTTCAGAAAAATCCCTTGCGTTTTGGCCACGCGAGCCGTGCCGCGCTCAGCAGCGCTGGCTGTTGCTTCAAACAAGGTCACGCAGAATTTCGGTGGAAGAGACACTGCCAGGCCAGGCCGGGCTGAGCTGTCAGCTTTCACCCGACGCACTTTGCGGAAGAATAGAAATTCACTGTTAATTTGTCCAACGTTTTTAAACCCAATCTCCAGAAATCTCTGCTGAGGAGTGAGGCAGCTCAATGCTAATGCACACGAATACGAATGTGAAATGAGTTACGAGCTGTACAACACCCCAGCAAAGCCAAATTCCAAATCCTGGGTTTGGGTCACCGTCCTGCCGCCATGCTACAGCAGCGGGACGTCAGTTCATCACTCGCAGGGACTGGAGGTTCCCTGCATGGAACTTCTGGCCTGACAGTGTCCCTTAACGTCACCATCGCCACTGAGAGGGGACAGCTTTTAAAGACAAAAAATAATATCTACATGCTCTTAAGTGTCTCAGTTGTGCTTTGGGAGATCTCACGTGTATATTTATATATATATTTATTTATATATAAAGTCTCTTTGGTGTCAACATGCTGTTCCTAAAGGAAGGCATTCTTCTCTTTTTAAATTTTAAAAATTGTATATACATGCATATATGTGTGTATATATATGTATGTGTGTGTATATATATGTGTATATATATGTGTATATATATATGCATGTGTATATATATGTATATATATGCATATATATATGCATGTGTATATATCTGTGTATATATATGCATATATATATGCATGTGTATATATATCTGTGTATATATATGTATATATATATGCATGTGTATATATATATCTGTGTATATATATGTATATATATATGCATGTGTATATATATATCTGTGTATATATATGTATATATATATGCATGTGTATATATATCTGTGTATATATATGTATATATATATATGCATGTGTATACAGCCATACAATCATATTAGCTCATTTTGAGATTAATCAAGCTTTAATCTCCAAGAATGACCACGAGAAAGCCCAGAACATCGTTGTGAAGTAAGCACCGCACAGACCAGATTCACACAGCGGATCACTTAACGTCTCCCGAGCCAGGCGTTGCACCTACCATCCTCTTCACTATCTGCGCCCGTCATATCTGCTAGCTTGGGGCTGGACGGCTGCCGGCTATGCCACTGAGGCATCTTCGAGGAAACAGAGGCCACCGGTTCACTACCGAGAGCAGCTGACGAAAGTCTAGAGAGGTCGCTGTGCAGCATCTTTGACCTCTGCACTGCCACACTATAGTCGGGAGGTTTTAGGTGTGGGTGGTGGGGCGATCCTTCCTTTATGTCCGCTAAAGAAATCCCCATATATCCCGGAGGGGTGGGCGGTGGCTCCCTATACCTATCGTCCTTCTTAGGTGAGGTGACACAGTACACTGGCACAAGAAATAAGCAATGGAAATGTTAAAGAAGAAAACAAAGGAAACAAAACGTTAAAAAATCATGAAATGTTACAATGGCAAAACAGAAACTGATAACAAAATGCAAATGCAGAAACACTGGTTATAACGACAGCAGCAGATATTTACGCTTTCATTTATGTTTTCTGCTTGTTCTAAGCAGTCAGAGCAGCAACAGCACCCGTGAACTCCTTAGGCAAGGTGCCAGCCGAGCGGGAACAGGACTACAGCCTTCCCGACTCGCAGCCTGCGACTGCCGGGCTCAGCACGCTGCCCGCTCCCGGGATGCCACCGAGCTGCTCGACGGCACGGGCGGAGAGCCGGCACGGCAAAGCTGCTGCCACTCTCTGTTAGAGTCTGGGAGACTGAAATAACAGAAACTAAGGCGACCAGCCCAAAGGTACTTGGCACAGCGCGCTGGCGTCCGATAGCAGGACTGTTGGTTGCCTTCCAACAACAGCCACTTCATCACCCATCCATGGCTGAACAGAAATTCGGTATAATAAAATATCACTGTATCAGTTCATGTGTAATTAGACATTAAACCACCCAATCAGCTACGCTACAGGAAGAAATAAACCCTTGTACCACATGAAACTGCTCCTACAGAGCCTGCATTCATTATTTTGCATTTTCTAACAGCAAACGGTGGCTTATCACGTCCACGGTTTCCTTCCCTGTCCATCAGCAGCTCAGGTCACACAGGCTCTTAAATCAGAACTCCAACTTTTTTCCCAGTTGCCTCCCCTCCCAGCCACCCCCAGGTCTGGGGCTCACGTGCATGTTAAATTGGGCTTTTCCCATGTACATGTTGCAACAGGAGAGTTTCAAAGCTAGGATAATTTTTGAACTCTATTAGTTGAGTGAATTTGCATTCTTCTTACATTTTAAACAGTGCATGTTCGTTACCCTTTCATTTATTTCAGCAACTGCAGTGATTCCTTATCTTACGAGAATGTGAAAGGATGAAAATAAAGGAGTATTTCTTATTGCATTGGGCACTTGTGAGAGTCTGGGTGTTGGTATCGGGAGCAAGAGCTGGTTCATACCTGATGGCCTCCGTTCATGCTTGGGTTTACAGTAAAATAAAATAAGAAAACTCCAAAAAACCCCAAACAAAAAAACCCAAACCCCACATGAATTCACATCGTCTGGGTTTTAGCAGACAGACATGAGTACAGGCAGAGAATCACACTGCTGCTCCACGGGATGACTCTCGTTTAGCTGTCCCTTCACCGGGCCCGGTGGGACAGCGGGGAAGCGGCGGAGGCTCTCCAGGGACGGGACGGGCTGGGTCCTGCGAGCAAACCCCAGCTTCGGTCGGCGCCGGTGCTGCAGGAGGGCTGAGGAGGGCGGGCATGGTCGCCTTCCCAGGGGAAAGCTTCAGGCTCCCTAGGGCTGACACCTAACCTACTGTAACAGCGGAAGGAGGAATCACGCGCCCTTTTGTAAAGTTCCAATTCAGAGTATTTTACAAATTTTATCAAAATGAAACTTTTCTAAGAGTATTAAACGTCCACGGCATGCGGTGTCTGTAATTTCTGTCACCCACCCACAGCCTCGGGAGGTTACAAAACCCTTTCACAAGGAACCCTCCTTCCCAAGCAGTTGATTACTCAAAATCCTCACTTCATGCAGAAAACAGGGCGAAATTCCACACAGTGGTTAAGGGAAACCTAACTAAAAGGCAGCAGCATAAATTTTGATGTCTACTACAGTTAAAAGTAACGGAGCAGCTTCTCCCTTTGGCCGGGCGGCAGCGGCACGTCACCATCCCACACCTCCTCTGCTGGTAAAGCAAAGGTTGCGGCAAGCAACGTTCGATGCCGCAGAGGGCAGGGGTGCCTGGGAGTCAGGAAGTCATCGCGTTGAGTGACTCTGCCAAGACCACATTCTGCCATTAGCATGTGGGCAGCGCCTTCCCAGCTCCTTTTAAAGGTTTCAGGCATGAAGGCTTGTGCCAACGCTTTTGGGGGGCTATTCACACCAGCACTCATTAAGCAAATGAACTGAAGATCCTTGTTTTGTTTACAGTATTCTGAACTTCGGCAGTCATTACAGACCCTGGCAACAAGCTGTTTGCAGAGAATCACCAAATGGCGAAATAAAGTGACAATCTCTTTGGCATATTGTATGATGAACAGCTAACAGATTTGTATTTGCAAACCAGAAATTATATCAGCTCTTTGTTTAGGCAGGTCGAGGGAGGTTCTCCTTCCCCTCTACACTGCCCCGGTGAGGCCTCATCTGGAGTACTCTGTCCAGTTCTGGGCTCCCCAGTTCAAGAAAGATGAAGAGCTACTGGAGAGTCCAGCGCAGGGCTACGAGGATGAGGAGGGGACTGGAGCATCTCTCCTACGAGGAGAGGCTGAGGGAGCTGGGCTTGTTCAGCCTGAAGAAGAGAAGGCTGCGAGGGGACCTAATAAATGCCTACAAATATCTGAAGGGTGGGTGTCAGGAGGATGGGGCCAAGCTCTTTTCAGTAGTGCCCAGCGACAGGACAAGGGGCAACGGGCACAAACTGAAGCAGAGGAAGCTCCAGCTGAACCCGAGGAAGAACTTCTTCCCTCTGAGGGTGACGGAGCCCTGGCCCAGGCTGCCCAGGGAGGCTGTGGAGTCTCCTTCTCTGGAGATATTCCAGACCCGCCTGGACAAGGTCCTGTGCAGCCTGCTCTGGGTGACCCTGCTTGGGCAGGGGGTTGGGCTGGGTGACCCACAGAGGTCCCTTCCAACCCTGACCATTCTGTGATTCTGTGACATGCACGCTCTGCTGAAGCACGTGGCCGAGTGTGTCTTACCGGTGTGCTCCGACTGCACAGAGCAGGGAAGCTACACGGTGCAGGCTGTGAAAAGGGTTCAAAAGCAGGGGAAGAGCTGCAGGCAGAGACAGCACGTACTGAACAGGTAGCACACCATCTCCCAGCCTGGAAAGGCTACAAGGGCAGGGCACATGCACAGAGCGAGCTGTGAGCGAGTTTTCTGCTGCCTTTCTCCTACAAAGCCGAGGAGGAGGAAGGCAATCTAACACCTCCTAGGTGCGATGTTTATTCAGGCAATTACCTTTGATAACATAAACGCCTCTAGCAATCTAGTCAGTAATTAAATCGGATTTCAGCTGCACCTCTGACTCACAGCCTAGAAAGCTCTGCACTCAGTGTTTTATCTTGTTCCTAACCCAGTTCCTTTAGTTCTGGCTGCTAAACTGGGACAGAGAAAGAATATCTTGCTCGGTAGAGCTACGCATCTTTGAAAAGACATTTTATAAGTTTATCTCCTTTCATATGCAGCCAAACGGCAGTCGTATAACCAAACAAATGGCAGTTGAGCACAGCAAAGCTAGCAAGGGAATCTGCTTTGCCCTTGAGCTTCCAGAGACAGCAGCTCTGCGGATGAAAGGTGCCCCGGCTCCAGAGCGGTGGCAGAGCTCTTCCCTCTCGAGTCCATGGAAAGTCTGTGTTACGTGGACTTTGAGCAGCCAGGCTCGTTGCTCCTTGCCAGAGGAAAGTCTACAGTGATACATGTTTCCAAAATCGCCCAAAAAAACTAAAAGGTCACATTACAGAGAGGAACTGCCTGACGTTTTAATGAGGACAGTTCTCCTGCAGACCCATAAAGTGACTGGGAAGTGGGCTGGTTTATTATTTCAATTTTCCTAATGCAAAAGGAGGTGCCTCAAAAGCACACCATCTGCACAGAGTTTTGAATAAAACCACACGTAAAGCTGAATTTAACATGCCATCCAGTCCCCAGACCTGCTGATCTCATTTCTTAACAACTCATTATCACAATGAAACACAGATGTAGAAGCTTCCAGAAGCTGCTGGCTTGGCTTACCTATCAGGCCTTTCTCTGTACTCGAAGTAACAGTTTTGTAAGTTGCGTCAGCGCCGGGTTTAGAGTCCAAAACCTCCGTTTGCTCTCCTGTAGAGTTCTCTAGGCCCCTCCGCTTAATCGTCCCATAGTTTGTCTCGTAAGTGTCCGACAGCGAGCTGGAGGAGGCCCAGCTCTGCCGAGACTGATCGAGCTCCACGCTGGCTTTCGACTGCCTGTTGGTTTTGGGAAAGGCTTCAGAACACAAATAAGCCTCCTCAGAGTAACAGTTTGTGGGATCCACCTCGGCTATAGGTCCGTCCAGCTGGGTGTGACGGTAAGAATTGAGGAGATCCCAGCTCTTCTGGTTTGGGATATTCTGGAAGTTGTCATGAGAACTACTTGAGCATGAAGTCCAGCTTCCCCGGCCGCTGTCTGCTGCCTCTATCGTGATATGTTCATGGGAGATCTCCTCGCTGCTCATGGAGGATGTGAAAGCCATCCCTCTGATGAGAGCCGGCCTCGTGACTGACCAGCTACAGTGGAAAACAACAGAAAGCAGAAAAAAAAAAACCCTCATCGGCTTATTTTAAAATAAGAGTGACATACTTGGAGACAACTGTCTGGTTTTAAAGACAACTAACTGCTGGTTTTAAAACGGGTACACAGCAAGGTCAAGTCACACAGGAGCACCGACAAGAGACACCGTTATTCCCAACTCCTTACTGCACACGGCAGCTGGGCAATTATTCCCAAGGGAATAACAAGTCTGCATCAGGTATGACCCCAGATCCATAAAAATCTGGTCCAGAGAAGCTTTCCTATCAGCTACAGCAAGACAGTGCCTGACAGAAAGCAGAGCAGTCATCACCTCTTCGTTTCAGGCTACCACCGCCTTTGTCTTTGCATTTATAAACTAAAACCAAAATAATTACTCAGAATAAAAAACAACCCCTTTACTGGCAGCAACATAAAGTTGTTTAGACAGAGTGGAGCTAGTTGGTTTTCATTTGGAAGTACTGGGCATAAATAACATTTGTGGAAATGATCTGGAGTGACAAATTCTGAAAACCCAAGCACAAAATGTCTTGTTCGAAGAAACGGGTGCTAAAAGCTCTAATCGCTGTCAATAGATCATCACGGGGGAAAAAAGCAAAGCCAGGTTTGCATGAATTTATGATTCCTGGACATTATTCAAGTCTCTCAGTTATTTCTGGATACGTTAGCAAACGCATGGGCAGCACAACATTAAAATTCAACGCTATCCCTCAGCAGTTTACTGACACGTTGTGAAATCGAGGAACATTTCTTAGATATGTGCAAACAACCTGTTTTCCCTTGCTTTTCTATTTTATCAGTTCTAGCATAAAAACTGCTTTCATCCCTCCAAAACCCACTGAAACTAAGTTAGGGGACTGGCACTTCTGACTCCGAGAGAATTGATAATATCCTGTTCTTGTTCTGTTGTCTCTCACTACTGCACTGATTCCTTGAGTACGATCCTAGCTTTTAACACATTTGCAACCTCCTGCAAGAAATGTCCATCTGAACACCCCACCGATGAGTAGACAGCAGCTTGGTCCCACATAATACTGTAAGTTTCTTGGGAAAACTGGCTCTTCCCACGCAGAGCAGCCAGTACTCCAGCTTCTAGCAAGAGCTTAATAACCACAGCAGAGTTCGTAACTGTGTCCTGACCAAAGCTTCGTTACCCGCTCTGACACCAGGACACCAAACCCAATCAAAACCACCCGCAGCTTACCCTGGGCACGGCTGGCCGTAATCAGCCAGCGGCTGAGGATGCTCTTTTCTCTCTGGTCCCCCCGAATCCACCACAATGAGAGACTGGGACAAACTCCTCTCGTCCTGCAGCGCTGCCGACATCGAGTCCACTGAGCAGTTGCTCACGATGCTGGACCGGGATGAAATCTCACTGTGACTGGAGTCCGAGAAGTTATCAGATTTAGTGGAAGGTATGAGGGCGTAGCCTAAGGGAGAGGAGAAGGGAACATCTTGGTCAATGAGCAATTCGAGTTTACTAGGTATGACAACGAAGTGTTGACACACACAGTTCAGTCAGAATATTTAAAAGAAAAAACAATCAAACCTTGTTTGCACACAAACGATCCACTTAAGTTTTTAGGGTACTAAAGCATCTATCAGCAACTAGCCCTGTAATTCATTAAAGCAAGTCTGGTGACACCAACAGCCTCCCTGCAACCCCACTGCTCTCCAGACCAGCAGGTTAAACCTACATGAACAGGATCAACAAGAATAGTGGGTGGACAGACCAGGTCTCTCCAATTTTGCAAGCGCTGAGTTTCCCACTATCCCTCTGCCCTCCTGTTGTGCGAGACTCAAAGAAGATTTTGGCAGTGGATGAGGAGATGCTGACTAAGGTAAAAGCCAGCTATCAGCACTCAGGGATTAGCCATATGGTCCATTTCAGTTTTATTACCTGTTCCAAAATTAACAGAGAAGGAAGCAAAAGAGGGAAACCCAACTTTGGCAGGAGCTGGACCAGACGCCAGCGCTGCTCCCGCAGAAGGGAAACAGCTGAAGACCTCACCAGTTTCAGAGCAAAACATATAATGGGGTTTTGCTGCTTGGCTTACCCTTCACAGAATCACAGAATAGTAGGGGTTGGAAGTGACGTCTGTGGGTCACCCAGTCCAACCCCCCTGCCGAAGCAGGGTCACCTACAGCAGGCTGCACAGGACCTTGTCCAGGCGGGTCTTGAATATCTCCAGAGAAGGAGACTCCACAACCTCCCTGAGCAGCCTGTTCCAGGGCTCCGTCACCCTCAGAGGGAAGAAGTTCTTCCTCATGTTCAGACAGAACTTCCTGTGCCTCAGTTTGTGCCCATTGCCCCTTGTCCTGTCACTGGGCACCACTGAAAAGAGCTTGGCCCCATCCTCCTGACACCCACCCTTCAGGTATTTGTAAGCATTTATAAGGTCCCCTCGCAGCCTTCTCTTCTTCAGGCTGAACAAGCCCAACCCTTACCCTCAAGTAACTTCTTTCAAACACAAATAGTGTATATGGCCCCCTATATCAAACACCTCCTCTTCCTAGTACCTGGAGCAAACATAAAAGAGACTACCACACTGGGGACTTCCTTCCATCGGCTCTGGCTATGTATATCCTGTAGATGCTTCTGCTGGTACAGCTGAAGTGATTCCAGATGGGATACCTGTCCCCACTCTGCACCAGAAAAAGCCCTTAGCACGGACAACTTGCCTAAATCATTTATTTGGATGACCGTAGAGAATCAGGGAAAGAACTGAAATGAACTGAACTCAGCAAAGTGCATCTGGGCTGGTCTGAGGGAAACCCCACTCGGGTCCTTCAGGTTTAGTGACGGGTCTCCCTCCACACAGGGCAATCTAAAAGTTGAACCATGCATCCAAGAGCACTGCCTGAACGCTTCTGGAACAGCGACAGGCTTGGGGCCATGACCGCTTCCCTGGGGAGCTTGTTCCAGTGCTTCGCCAGACCCTCTGTGAAGAACTTTTTCCCTAATAACCAATCTGAAATTCTAGCTTTAAGCCATTCCCAGGCATCCTACCACCACAGACCAGAGAGAAGAGATCAGCACCTCCCTCTCCGCTCCCCCTCATGAGGAAGCTGTAGACAGCCATGAAGGCATCCTTCAGTCTCCTCTGCTCTAAGCAGAACAGAGCCAGCGACCTCAGCCGCTCCTCATAGTCATGCCCTCTAGTCCTCTCACCATCTTTGTTGCCCTCGTTTGGACACTTTCTAGTATTTTTATATCCTTCTTCTATGGTGGAGCCCAAAACTGCACACAGCACCCATGGCGAGGCCGCATCGATGCTGAATATATCAGTTCTTTCGACTGATTCACTACACATCCAGAATTACACTGTCCCAGGTGCAGAATCCAGCATTTATTCCTGTTATTCTTCATAGAGTTGGTGACTGCTCAGCACCCTCATCTATCAAGATCTCTCTGTAAGGCCTCCCTGCTCCGGAAGGAATCAATGGTTACTCCTAAATTAACATTGTTGGCAAACTTACTTGTATGCACTCAACTCCCTGTCTCCAGGTCATCAATAAAAACATGAAGAGCACTGGCCCTAAATTTGCGTCCTGGGGAGCACGACTAGTGACTGGCCGCCAGCCAGCCAGGACCCCATCTACTACAGCTCCTTGGGACCGACCCTTCCAGCCAACTGTTCACCCACAGTATTGTGGACATACTGGACATCTTGTCCAGAAGGATGTTGTGAGAGACAGTATTAAAAGCTTTGCTGAAATCCTGAACACCCACATCTGCTGCCCTCCCTTTGCCTTTGAGGTGGGTAATCTTGTCTTAAAAGAAGATTTAGTAAGGCACGACCTCCCCTTCATGAACCCATGTTGACTTTGACTCATGACCGCATTGTCTTTCAAGTGTTTTTCTGTAAGTCCCAGAATAATCTTCTCTGTCATTTTACCTGGCACTGAAGTGAGACTGACAGGTTTATGGTCGCCAGGGTCTTCTCTCTTGCCTTCCTTGAAAACTGGAGTAACAGTTGCTAGCTTCCAGTTGACTGGGACCTTCTCCAGAGGCCCACGATCATTGATAAATCACTGAGAGAGGTCTAGCAACAACATTGGCTGACTCTTTCAGTACCCTGGGATGAATCCCAGCAGGCTTCATAGACTTCTGTGCCTTCAGTTGCAGCAGCAAATATAGGATGGTCAGATCTCAAGCTCTCTGGAGCACTCATTTCTTTAGATAAGTCCATGCACCTTCTTACGGGCAGACTAAAGTTCATTCTCTTGTGCTGTCAGGCCACAAAGTCAGGAGGTGTCTGTTAAATCAGTTAGTTTTTATTTTTAAATAGAAAACCCAAAACGTTTTGCCTGCAATAACTCTCTGGCCCACAGCTGTGGGTTGTTCCCCTTTATCTGAGGGCAAAAGGTCTTGCATTAATGACTACGGTGTTGGTTTTTTGTTTTAATTTACATATTTTTTTTTCTCTAAGTTCCCAGTGGATTTCGCTACAGCAAATCCATTGCACATCAGGAAATACATCCATGCCTTCACTAGGTGAAAACAGTCTATGATATCCCTTACATTATGTGCATAAAATTCCAAAACCAGAACCTTTATTTGAAAATACTGGATCATCAACTGCTTCACGTATAGGTAACATGCATCTGTATATTAATCAAAGCACCCTCTTTCTTTACAGGAGACCATATTAACACACTGTTCACACAGTCCTCAGATAAGCATTTTTTCCCCGAATTTCTGCCAATCACTCAATTTCTCACTTCGTTTATACCTACATGTGCCTTTGAGCTGGACTGCCATGTACTTAGCTCAATTAGGTGCAAATGTGAAATGACCAGCCATGCCAGTGATACAGGCACCCTAATAATGAAGACTGATGCTCTTAAGTCCATAAAAAATACCGAGGTCATACGACAGAGCCTCTAGAGCCACTGGTACACACGCCACTGAGCGTACAGCTCATAGCTTGAGAGGTTTCACAGCTTAAGCTTGATTATGGCTATAAGATTTTTAAGAGCAAACGTGAGCATTCAATATCAATATTATCAAACTAAAAAATCCCTGAACCTTATGAATGAAAAAAATGTATTGAAGACCAGCATTTTTATGATTAAATTTCAGTTTCCTTTCCTTTGACAATAATTAATGCCTCACATTCTTTACTTTGCCTAATGAACTCCTCTAACACAACTGTACTGCAGTAACAACTGTTCTCACAGCACATCTTAATTTTAAGACTCTCTTCTTCAAGAACCCCAAAGATGTGGAGAACCGAGGGACTCCTCTTCATTAGAGAGATGAACACTCTGAAAGCCGAGTGTTTCAGCACACTGACAGCACACGCACATAAACACGCTAAACGCAAGTCTGGGCTGAAAAGGTCAGCAGAAAAAGATGTGACCGAGGCAAACACACACCAAAGCTGGAAGTGAGCATTCAATTTACATCCTGTATGGGACTATCTAGACTCTAATTAAGGGAGCGTTGCAGAACTTACTGTTTCATTGGCATTTGCGAAACACCAAGTAACAGAACCGTCACTGTACCTGTTCCTTGATTTTCTAAACTTCACATTATTGTCTTCACTGCACTGTCAAGGTGACTAGCTATAAATAACTGACACAATCACCTGGAAGGGAAGCACACTGAACAGCTTAAACAGATAAATGAATAACGCTAAAATAACTTTGATAAATTCAGTATATCTGACACAAAGTGGACATCATAGTCTCTTTATAGTCTTCCTTCTCCTTCTAGCCTTCACGCAGAGGCAGTAAGATGTCCACAGACTGCTGTTGCTACAGATACTTGCTGTACTCAGAGCATCACTGTCTTTCTCCTTTTGGTTTTCACTCCCTTTTGAGGCTTCAACGTGCTCTGCTTCCCTCTTGGCCGCAAAAGCTGTTCTTTCCCTGAAGAAGCTTCTTTCCCTAAGTCTTCTAAACCAGGGTACCTTCATTTTCCTGGGCTCACGCTCAGCTTCGGCCTTTGCACTCTCATCCTCTCTTCCTCCCTTTTCACTTATGTCAGAACTGTCTCTTGCTTTCACAATCATCTGAATTCTCTTTCGTAAATAAGCCCCACCTATTCCATAGCTGCGTTGTCCACTGTTCTTGTTGCTGGTTTCACTGGCCAGTGATGAGGAGGAGCCAGAGAGATTCATCTGACTGCAGTTATCCGACCGCTGGATGTTACCAACTACAACAAAGAACACAGAGGCAGAGCGCGATCAGCGACAAGAGAAACAGCAGCAAGAAGAATGTCCTGACTTTGAAACATTTTTTTCTTCAATCCTATTTGCATGTCACTTGGGTATAGCTCAAAAGAAAACGACAGCTAAGATTTCAGTGGAATGTGTTCATGCCTAAAACGACGCCTTTCTGCTGTCTGTGAAGCGCCTAATTTTAGTTCAATCAGCTATTAGTACTACACATACAACGGGGTATGGATCACCTCAATCAAATTAGATCAGTGCTAAAAATATGCTGAAAGCAAGTTGAATTAATGAAATAATCCCAAAGAAACAAAATATTCTTTTCAAAGAACCAGACGAAAGTTAACATAAATAGCATGTTTATAAGCGATGCTCAAAAACCTCAGTGGGGCTGGGTCTGGCAACCCAATAACCGAGCTTCTTACACATAAGCTGTGTTTAAGTAAAATAAGTGGCATTCTCCTAAAGGAAACAGTATCTTGTGCAGGCAGAAGTGGACGGACCAGCACGCTCTCCCACCGAAAAGGGTGAGAAGACGCAGTAAGTCACCATGCCATGCCATGCGACTCCAGTGGCTTTGGGCTGTCTGTGAGTCAAAAGCAGGACAGAAGAGGGGGAGCAATGCCTTACGCCGTTCGACACTGACCACACTGGCTGACTACAAAGTGGTGTTAAGAGAGTTCAAATGAATTCCCATCCAAGGTTGACTAATGATGAAGTGATGCAGGTCTTTTAAGACGAAGACACCAAAAACAAAGGGATTCTCAGGGCATCATGACAGACAGGGATGTATACAAAGCCCTGTGCACAAGAACAGAAAATATGAATAGCGACTCGAGGGTTTGGATGGACGCGCTACTTTTGCAGCTATCGGAGCCGTCGGGTCTGGAGAACAACAACATCACTTTACCTCCAGCCCCAACTAAACACCTGGCATTCCAGCTCCCTCAGGCAAAAACTCAGGACGTCTCAACAGCCGCAGTCTCCGTGCCACGCTGCCAACTTCAAGGAACCTCCAGGTTTGCAACCCCCACTCATATAAGCAGCCACCTGAATCTGAACTGCTACACTGGCCAGCATCAGCACGTAAGAGCCAGTTGGCATTCTGTCAGTAGCACTTCAGCAGATTTTAAGCAAACAACTGTTCCCCTTTTTAAACAGTGACTTTTAAGGCAAAAACATACAAACATATTGGAAAACTATGTCTATTCAATGCAAGACATGAATTGATTCTTGACATGAATATTCTAAACTACTATTTTTCTTACATGTCGTTACCAACAAATATTCCTGCCACTGCCCACCCCCGTTTTCATACAACACAGGCACCGGTTCCCGAGACGGATGCTGCCACGCACACCGTGCACGTTCACGCAGCACACGTACCTTTGCGTGGAGAGCCCTGAGGAGAAGCAGGTGGGCTGGAGTGCAAAGACGATGCCATGGACATAGTGTCCTCTGTTTGTTTCTTACTACTTACTTCCTCAGACAAGCTTAATGACTTCTGGGGGGAGCCTGTACCTACGAAAACAAGGGAATCGCTTACTGCACATTATTCTTCCTTCAAGTTAGCGACATCTGTTCAAACTACCAACAAGCACCATGGTGAACAGCCACTGGAGTATTCAGCAATGAGAGGAGCAGATCACAGAATGGTGTGGGTTGGAAGTGACCTTTCAAGGCCATCTAGCCCAAGCCCCCTGCAGTGAGGAGGGACATCTTCAACCAGACCAGACTGCTCAGAGCCCCGTCCAACCTGGCCTTGAATGTTCCCAGGGATGGGGTATCTGCCACCTCTCTGGGCAACCTGGGCCAGGGCCTCACCACCCTCATGGTAAAAAAAATTCTTCCGTAGATCCAGTCTAAATCTCCCCCCTTTCAGCGTGAAGCCGTTACCCCTTGTCCTATCACTCCCTGCCCTTGTCACAGCCCCTCTCCAGCTCTCTCGCAGCCGCTCTGAGCTCTCCCCGCAGCCTTCTCCTCCCCAGGCTGAGCAGCCCCAGCTCTCCCAGCCTCTCCTCCCAGCAAAGGGGTTCCAGCCCTCCGATCAGATGCACAAATGAATTCTGCACATAGGGACAGTCTCCATTTCAAATTTAGATCAGATCAGCAGCGGCCACTGCTGCTGCTGGCTGCTCATCTGCTGTGTGCTGAAACACCCAGGTCATAGCTGGAACCATTGCAACAGACTAGTCATGATCTTGGCAAAGGGCTGAAAACCGAGTAACACATAAAGCTTGGAGGAAAGCCTTGTCCATGACACTGTTGGGACAGTGATAAAAACCATTTGTGTCACCGCCAACAAGTCATTTTAAGATCTTCACCATCAGGAGTTCTCAGAAAAGCACGCACAGGCACTATGCACAACTCAGCAAGTTTAGCAAAACCAGTGTACCACTGTACTCCACAAACTGGTAATTTGGTATTTCTCATTCACTGTTAGACCATCTTGCAGAGGACACTGCTGAGGAGTTAACTGAAGTTCTCAACAGTTTGTTGGATCAACACTGAACGCTTGGCACACGGGAAGGAAGAAACACCTCTCAGCAAAGCCTCTGGATCATACCAAGTTGCAAACAGCATTTTACATGTTGCAATACACTGTTTTCTGAAGCTAATTCATGCTCAATGTATTGTAGAATCGTTTCATATCATTTACTAACTGCAACTAACTTTATTTAATGACTCATAGTTGTAGCTTTCAAATGATACAACAGTTATGCAAATGGGTCTAAAGCATTTTAACACATAATACTCCTTTGCAAGTAGCAAATTTAGAAACAGAAAAACTGATGCTCACTTGGAGCAGCTAATAACATACATTGCTCCACTTGACAACAGTGGTATTATAATGGTGTTCCAGAGGTTAAAATATTAAATGTCTGTGATTTTTGTCAATTATTTCACTTAAATATATTATACTTCATTTTGTCATGAAAGGAAACAAGTAATGTTGTTCTACTCCATTTGCACAAGATCCCTTTAGAATGCAGAAAGACACAGTAAAAGACCTAACGCTCTACATCTGACCTGTTCAAGAGACTAGGATCACTTTAGTTAGGTGTTCTCTAGTCCAAGGAAGAAAAAAAAAAAGAAAAAAAAAAAAAAAGAAAGAGATGTCTGTATGGTTTTCGGGTATATAGAAAATAAGCCCTGCTACAGAAAGTGCTAAGTTACAAGTCATGAAACTAAAGCACGAGCATATTTGAAGACAGCACTTTAGGATTAGCTGTTTTACAAAAAGTTACTAGAAATTGTGCAAATGACTAAGTCAACAGCATGCCCTCTTGAAAGGCAGTAATATGCTTCAGCTACTTTCAAGTGAACGGAGTAGATGAAGCATAACTACATCTCAAATAATCCACCCAACCACAAAAGGCTCCTCCCTCGTATTTACTGGACCTGTAAAACTCCCCAGACAGGCGGGCTGAGGATACTCACTGAAGGTGACATGATCCTTGGTCAGTCCCTTTTTCCTGCTGGGGTACAAATTCACAGTTGGAACCTGAAGAACTTGACTCATCCTGTTTTGTTGATGCTGATGGGCTTTTGTTTGGCCAATTGACCTCATGGGTACTGGAGACATTTCCGAGGGCTTCGCTCCTCTTCTCTCACTTAAATTCTTCGTCACTGTTACAGAAAAATTGCATGTAAAGATCTTGCAGTTTGAATTGCGGGATTATTACAGTCGTCCTGGGTACAGCCATCCAGAACAAGCAACCATGGTACGAAGCAGATAAAACACATCTGAAACCACTTCTATTCCAAACAGACCTATCTTGTTACACCGAAAAGGCTGTTACGTGAAATGGCGTTACAAAACCCAAACTCTTTAAATTGTCATAGAGGTCCTTTATCAAAAGACAAAAAAAATGTGATTTATTTCTAGCACAATTAAAGTCCGTATTTCAGATGTTTGTACATCAGGTACAAAAGCATATCAGCATCTCCTTCAAACTTACGTACTGCCACCGAGCGGAGAAGGAACGGGTGTTCTGCAGTCAGCACCAAGCCTTTCACTAGGTGGCACGAGTGATTTACAACAGAGCGCACCGATTCAGTTTCTACTTTAACCACACAGCAATAAAGAAACTTTGAAGTTAAGGCCATCTGGCTTCTCCTTAAATTCCCCTGGAAAAGTCCGGATTGCCGCACTACGGCTGCTCCTTCCTTCGGCAAGCAAGGCCAGGAGCATCTTACTACCGAGGTAAGAGACCGGGGAGCTGGACCTCCTGCTTCTCTGGGTATGCGCAGAAAACGGTTCAGCGCGCCCACTCCACCGGGACCGCACCACGCGGGGGCTGGCAGTGCCCTCGTGCTCCGCATCGCTCCCCCACCCCTTCTGCTACCAGTATGAACTCAAACAATTACCCATGTTTGCTCTTCCAGTTTCTAAAAACAGGTACTTTAATAATATGCCACTCCACTGTATATTTATTTGTACATCCACTCATCCTTCATTTTCCTTTTTTGACCCTTAAAAGGACTTGATTTGCTTAACTACATGGAGTAAAACAGTCAGAATATATTCCCTATTTTTACTTCCAAATATCTATGGCTAGCTCTGTGCAAACAAGATTTTAAATTATTTATTTAAAACAACTTAAAAACAGCCTCATAATATTTATGTTTGTCTCTTGGGCATAGTATGGCCACCAGTTCTACTTGCACATAGATCATCCACCAAGAGTTCACCCTGATACGCCTTAATGTATTGTTTCGGTGGGGATAGGGGAATAAAGCATAAAACCCACAATGGTGTTACCCCCGAGTAGAAACATGCTGTGCTGTTACACACCTGGCTGAACACAGCACAAGCAGAACACCTCTACTAGCAGTGTACGAGGCCGTGCGTTCTGTTCAGAGCTATCTGTGATTTTGGTGACCTCAGGCACAAGGTCAGTGTGAATACACAGAATTCACCGGTTTTTAAAAGGGAGTCGGGTACGGCCATTTCCACGATTCCTACATCGGTGCTATTTGAAAGGATGTACTAAATAAAATTTGCATAGGAAGGCACTTTATAAAATAACAAGCATTTGCATTCTTAATAGTGAATAATGGAAAGGGCTTAAAATTTTATCTTCAAGATGCCATCTCCTAGTCACGCTTGTAACTTACCTCATCAGAGAAAAAGTGATATTTGAGGACAAAAAAAGTCTTAAAATGCTGCACTTGGACAACAGACAAGCGTGAAACATTATTTTGATTAGTAAGGTTGCTACTCGTCCATTTTCAAACCAATCTACCTTTCAAGCAAGTGAAAATTTCTAATGATCAGAATAGAATGCAATTACCATTTCTCATTTTTAAATAAGAACTTACTGAACTGTGTAGGACAGCAGGTCAGATACCAGGTTGTTTAGTTAGACAGCTGCAGAGGAGTTCAAATTATGAAAACTGTCCTGCTGCAGCCCTCAATTTTTGACCGTCAAGCCATGTCTATCCCAGAAGCCAATATTGACCTCACTTCTCAACAATCTTCGTTTATTCTAAGCTGTAATCCATCACAGGTCGATATTGATTTTGTCTCTTTTCATTTTCTTGCTGTTCATATGGTAAACGTTACTTTTATCCTTCCTAATTCTGTACAAGGACAACAGGGCAAGCACAGAGCTAATGTACTATTGAATTTCCTTCCAGACTGATGAAAAGACACACAGTTTGAGAACTAAAGGTCAAAACAGAAAACATCTCTGAAGTTTTCTGAGCTCAGCCAAGATCAGAAGATAAATGCTGGCTTGCTGAAACTGTCAGTACATGAACTGACAAACACTATTTTTTCTTTAAGGGAGAAGAGGAAGATCTTCAATTAGTATTTCTAGGGAAGGAAAGAGATTTTTATAAATTTTATAGATCACGTCACCTTTCTAGGTCACTGTACTTACAAGTGCTGTACGCAGGCTCACACTGAAGTGACAATATCTGGATCTTCTCTTCGTCCGTCTCTACATTCAGGTTGGACAAGTACTGCTTCACCTTCCTCGCCATCTGGGCATCCTCGTACAGCTTCTTGGCGTTCAGCAGGGAGCTGCGTCGGGCACGCTTCTTGTGAGCCCCTCCTTGTACATCCAGCATGTTCGAGTTCGTGCTGCCCTGGCTCAGAGATCTAGGGGGGAAAAAAAGAAAAAAAGAGCAAAGCAGTAAATTATTAGTTCTCAACAGCAACGAGGAGCTACAGTAGCACACGCTAAGGCAGATTAATATCAGTAATCTTCAGTTAGGGCTAGTGCATGCCGATGCAAATGAGTTAAAAAGATGAACAGCATTAAAACAACACTTGTCTTAAAATATTCTGGTAAATTGATAGCAGCAATTTGAGGCTAGAAAAGGATTGCATATGAAAAGTGTGGAACTAGCAAGAATGAGGCGCAATGCTGCGTAAAGTACCCACTGCGCTCTGCTCATCAATCACCGTCCTGTTCTGCAAACCCCGCGCCGTTTCAGCTGCGGATTGTCCGAGGGGACAAACCTGACAACTTTGTCCGTTCCAGGCACTGGGTACCCACTGTTTGCACCAGGCTTGCAACAGAAACTTCTTACTCAGCACAGAAGTGAGTGACCAGTGTAATTCTCTCACAAAACTGAGCTCCTGACAATGTTTAAATAAGGTGAAAAATCATGTTCAATACGCAAAGTACATTATATTACGCACTTCGCTTCTTTCTCCAATTAAGTAAAAGCATTCATAGAAGAGCAGCTCATTAAAAAAATGCATCACAAAGGTTGGGAAGGCAGCGATAATATACATATGCCCAGACTTGTATGGACTCGCATCTATGAAAGACGACGCTCCTCAATGCGCCTAATTTTCAGCTGCCAACTCTGTCAGCAACTGAAGCAAAAATAAATCATCCCCAAACGGCTCAGGTACATCAGCTCCTCTCCCCGGCAGTCACTCCTGCTCACGCTGAATCCGTGACCAAACAACTGATCCTGGCATAGTTCAAGCACACACATCATCTGCTTCAGCTGCCAGCAGTCCTGTGGCCTCACCCGCCCTCATCTGCTGCTTCATAAAGGGAGACCATGAGGAGCTACTGGAGAGAGTCCAGCGGAGGGCTACGAGGATGAGGAGAGGACTGGAGCATCTCTCCTACGAGGAGAGGCTGAGGGAGCTGGGCTTGTTCAGCCTGGAGAAGAGAAGGCTGAGAGGGGACCTTAGAAATGCCTCTAAATATCTGCAGGGTGGGGGTCAGGAGGACGGGGCCAGACTCTTTCCAGTGGTGCCCAGCGACAGGACAAGGGGCAATGGGCACAAACTGAAGCTGAGGAAGCTCCAGCTGAAGATGAGGAAGAACTTCTTCCCTCTGAGGGTGACGGAGCCCTGGCCCAGGCTGCCCAGGGAGGCTGTGGAGTCTCCTTCTCTGGAGATATTCCAGCCCCGCCTGGATGTGGTGCTGTGCAGCCTGCTCTGGGTGACCCTGCTTGGGCAGGGGGTTGGACTGGGTGACCCACAGAGGTCCCTGCCAATCCCTGCCATGCTGGGATTCTGTGATATACGTTACACGTCAGTTCTCATGGAAAGTGTAGGGGGCTTTTAAACATTCAGAGGAACAGCTATTTTAAGAGGCTAAATTATTTGTAAAGATGTTTACAAAGATCTCGAGCGCGCTTACAGGATCACACGCAGCAGAATAAACAACCTCCAGCACAGAGGGGCCGCAACGGCCAAGGGTCAGACGGAGACGCGTTGTTTGGGGAAGTCTACAGAATCCAGCACACTGAGCTTCAAAAATCGGAAATGGTGGGAAACTGCTGACTGCAATGTTTTCAAAGACGTTAACTACCTTCATCTAAGAGAAACTACAGGCTTAAAAACCAGCAGAAATTTATCGCTTAATTAAATTATAGGCAAAGAGCAGCAAAAGGCCTGACGGACTGTTCACACCTATTCAAACCAAAGAGGTACTCCTATCTCCTGCAGGTAAGGACTGAGCTAATACCTATTGTATAGGAAACAGCAAACTAAACTATGTTTGTTTTTAATGATATAAAACAGCGTGTACCTAAGCAATAAAATATTTAAGTCCGGACTTGACTTAAGGCAATTTAATTCAGTTTCCTCTAAAAATGATTCTTCCCTATTTGCTTGTGTTCGCAGTAATCCCAAGGGATAGAAATTACACTGACTCCAGCTGGGTCCCAGGCATTTCCCCCCGTGAGCGGCTGATGACCGACCGCCCAACGCTGCCAGCCGAGCTCTCCCGCACCAAGGGCACCCGCACGCTGCTGGTTTCACCTCGGGGACCAGTCTCCCGACCTGCCCTCCCAGTCTGCCCAGCACGCGCCCTGGCACTGTCCCCAGCACGGCTGGCGGGGGGAAATCCGCTCTCCGCACGGAGGAGCCTGGACGCTCCCCGCTGCCAAACCGCGCCAGGCTTCCTCTGCGACTTGCAGGGCGACTGCAGGAGGGCAGAGCGTTCCTGCCGCCATCCTCTGCAGAACGTCGGCAAACAGCCTGCTCTGGGTGACCCTGCTTCGGCAGGGGGGTTGGACTAGATGACCCACAGAGGTCCCTTCCAACCCTGACCATTCTGGGATTCTGTGAAACCAACGCGCAGCCGGCTCTAACCCAGATGCCCACAGGACGAAAGCGGTACAGTTTCAAAGTGCAAAGGCACACGGGCTCAGGGACACAGTTTCTGGCCAAAAACCACACAGAACAGCACAGAAATTACGGCTACAAAGTCATCTTCAAATCACTGCCAGAAAGCGTCAGCCGGGAGTTTCACCAGGCGACCTCACTGCTCGCATCTGTAGTTGTTCCAGTAGTCAGTCCTTGCACAAGCAAGGTGCCCAGTGAAATCAACGCGGATTTTGGTGTATGAAATGTAACGCAGATTTCAAATATATATTAAAAATAAGTACTCTGAAGCTTGAACACAAACTTCAGAGGAGAAATTACTACATCATTATCACAATTCAATGCGTCCTTACGGTTTAAAATGCATAACGGCTTAAACTTTTCTGTTACAAGTTAAAAAGCAGTTATTTATTTCCCAGAATAGTCTGCCCTCCAATATAACTGCTCAGCGGGGGTTTTATGCATAAAGCCAAAACTCAAACAACTTATCTAGTACACAAAAGCAACTCAGAATTCTTATAGCTGCAGTATTGCATTGACTGTAACCCCTTATTCCTGTTCTCCAAAAAATAGGTATTGCAGGGTTAATAAAATGCATGCTGTACTTCAGATGCATGCACTAGAGAGGAGGATGCAGTATGTTAAGAGTTGCATAATCTTTATTTATCTTAGTTGCATTCATCTCTACACTTACCCCAAACTTCTCCACCTCTTCTTCCTGTAAGCAAGAGCCATATACATTGAAGCATGTATTTGAACAGAAAAGCACAGGAAAAAAATAAAACAGTTGAGAGTCAGGAAGAAAGATGTGGACAGGAAAGAACAGAAAAGAAAAAAATTCTACACAGCAAAATTCTTCTCAAACAATAACACAATGTTTTAATGGAATGCAAGGGCAGGACTTGCTCAAATACTTTAACATGGAAGAACATCTATCAGTTTCTTGTTTATTTTTGAGTTTAACCTACGAATTTAAAAACCAATCTCACATTAAATTTTCTTGTTAAGTATTTCTCGTAAGTCAAATTCAATTTTGATGGAGCGAGCAAAAACTATTAACTTATTCATATTGCTGAAAGTGTGATTAAATTAATTTATTCTTTGCATTAGGACTGCAGTAAGCGTACGAGAAATCATCATCAGTATTCAAGTTTATGATGTTGTTTTCTCTTGATTGCTTGCTGGAAAACAAGCTAGTTGCCAAACACACACTGAAAAACTAGATGCTCTATCTTCATCGGTAATGAACTTGCTAGCAAGTCTCATCTTACCGCCAACAAACATCTTTTCTTGTTCTTTTTTAAACTTCAAAAGCATTTATTGGTGCTTCATTGCACAAACTGATAGATCAAAACACCAGAGGCAATAAAAATGAATATAAATGATGTGAAAACATGGAATTATTTTCTTTTAATCTTTGGCACTGTCTCTAATATTAGATGCCTGAGCATTCTACGTCCGTGTGCATAATTTAAATTATGGGCATTAAATTGTGTTCTGTAATTCTGAAAAACTTGCTAAAGGTAACTATTTACTATTAAATTCATTTAATGATTAGACTTCATTAGGTCTTCAGAAGTGCACGGGGCACTAGGGAAATTTATTTATAGTCTGAAAAGCATTATCATAGCTTATCAGTAAGCAGCTTTACAACTTTATGTTAAAAAGGAAATTTTGCTAATTCAAACCCAGTAGGGTGGAGGTGAATCTCCACTTCGCAACGAATCCACCTCCACACAACATTAACGAGGGATCTGTTCTTTCTGCCTCAGACCTCAACTGGAGCAATTTCAAACAGAACACTGCTGTTTGCAAATGGTCAGCCTTGCAAACAAAACCCAGAGAGGGTCAATGACCGGCTGCGAGTCCTGGCCGCTGCCAGGCCACCGGGCACCAAACCCCTTTGCTCTCAGAGACGCTGCGCACGCTCGCACACGCTATCCCCTTCACTGCACAGATGCACCCCCAACTCCTGCACCGAAGCCACCTACAGCTGCCCGGGTCACCCATCGCCTGGGACTCCCTGAGGGGCTTCTGCGCAGCGCAGCTCGCCCAAGCAGCCGCCCGCTCAGCGTCCGCCGCGCTCTGCTCGCTCCGCGGTGCTCGGGGAGCTCTGTGCCGCCGGCCGGGGGGAACAGAGCGCTCGGAAGGCGCTTCTGGCATTGTCTGAAGTAGGAACCGTGCGGTGATTCAGCACAGGGCATCACCCGGTCACCGAGTCCCCACCTGAGCTGCATCCTGAGGGGGTTCTGTCTGGCCCGGTCACTGGAGAGGTGAACTAACAGCGCAAGGAAAGGACAACAAAACCCTTCTCGGCAGCGATCTCCAGGCATCAGGACCCCGCACCGACACAACGGAGCCGCTGACGCTTCTCGTTCAGCCGGTGGGAAGCAAACCCGTGCAGGAAAATTCTTGAGTTCCACTAAATCTAAGCTGGAGCGAAGCAGCACCAGAGCAGAAGCCGTGGTGCTTGTTTGTTAACACGGAGCCCGATCATGTTATGCACCAGAAAAAAGAAAACAAGCAAACATCCTCCACCTGCTTACAGCCTGAACATGTCCAATAGTATGTAAGTGGAGCAAGCTGTGCTTAGAACAAATAAAAAGTATTTTGTTTGTTTTTAACATGTTATCAGTGGGGTTTTGTTTTGAAGCAACATTTCAGACTTATACATGGGCAATTTAGGTTCTTTTTATATCCCTCTTACATATAGCTAATATTATAGCCCCCTAACATTATACCTCTCCCAAAAATCTCTACTGACACTAACAATTTATTTAGCAAAACCATGAATCATTAAAATTGGAACCTACTCTGCTTTGCTTTTTATAGACAGCAAATTGGTTCAGCCGTCATTAAAAGCAGGTCTTGGAAGCACCAACTGTCGTGCCATAATCTGCTAAAGATCGTGGTTCTGATGGCCAATGTCGATGGTAAGTTACACAATGAAATCCCAGCGTACGGATGCACACACCAACCCCGGCCCCCAGCCCCTCCACGACACCGCCAGCCCTGCTGTCTCCTACACTGCACACCTTTGTCGGAACATCACAGCCGGATCCATGTTCGCAGAGGTCATTCGGACCACTTGGCGAATTTCTTTGGCAATCATCCTGAGCTTCTCAAAATTCACCAGGCCGTCCACTTTCGAATCATTTCCTGCATAATTGAAACACAGACACATATGAAAAAAGAAGAAAGAAATACTTTTCTAATGTGCAATATGTTTCTATGTCCCTGACGCTACCCCTCCTCCCTCCCTGTCCCTCCATCAACCCAACTGCTTTAACCAAACGAGCAAGAGAATTGGAAACTCTGGCACAACGCAAGGGCCAATCGGGCCGACTCGGCTACCCAGCACTGCTCATTAATCTATTTCTAAAGTAACAAGTATCAGTGGGAGGAAAAAGGAGTAAGTGAGCTATGCCCAAATCCATTGGTTCAGATGTGAAAATAATATAAATACAGAACTGACCTCAACAGCATTCACGTTCTGAAATTAGTTCTAATATTTCTGAAGCGTCACAACCAAGGACTGGGCATATTTGGAAACGCTTAACGTCTTAACCAGTTGTGAACAGAACTTTGTGTAAAGGAAAAAAATGGAAACATTTAAACAAAACCCCTTGAAAATGCTGCAAGCAGGAGTAGGAGGTGTTGTATCATCGTAGCTGCCTGAAAGCCACAACATGGAACGCAAACCTAGACACATCACAGCACCAAGTGCTCGTAAGAGAGATACATGTCACCAGCAAGCACACTCACCTACTCTTCCACCCTAAACCTCAGGACAGCTGATGAACATCAAGCATTGCTTTTAAAGTACTAAAAATATGTGTTTAGTTTTTAATTTTTCTTCTATTCTGCACTCCGAGTTCTATTTCATTTCACTCCCACAAAGGACTGGAGGCAGCACGTTTCAGACACTCGTTGAATCACGGAGCGCTGAAGGAAGGACTAACACGTGCTTAGGTTGTTATTTCTCCGCGGCTGACGTTACCTTCATGCAGAAACGTGATATCCTTCTTGACAACAGGAAAAAGTGGAATAATTGGAGGCTGCATGCTCTGGCTGCTGAGGATGTTGCGGTATTTTGCCATGTTTCGAGACGGATCAAATAGGTCTTGCAGGTCTCTGAGGTGCTTTTCGTACTTGCTCGGTAGCTTCTCCCAAGTGCCTCGGAGCCGTGCCACCGGCGCGAGATTTAACCCGCTGTAAGGCAGACACATCTCATTAGGAGCTGTTGGTGGAATCATTATGTTTCATAAGGAAGTAAAGGTTTGGTTTTTTGTTTTCAGCATTAAAAACAGCTTTCACAAGGTTAATTGTAAAGCTGGATGAACATCAGGCTGCAAGATCACCATAACAAACCTCCGCTGTGCGCTCCTGTGAGCGTGTGAGAGAGAACTGCAAGGAGCGTGACTGCTTCCTATTCACCAGGCACAAACATCCAGCGACAGGACAAGGGGCAACGGGCACAAACTGCAGCAGAGGAAGCTCCAGCTGAACCCGAGGAAGAACTTCTTCCCTCTGAGGGTGACGGAGCCCTGGCCCAGGCTGCCCAGGGAGGCTGTGGAGTCTCCTTCTCTGGAGATATTCCAGACCCGCCTGGACAAGGTCCTGTGCAGCCTGCTCTGGGTGACCCTGCTTGGGCAGGAGGGTTGGACTGGGTGACCCACAGAGGTCCCTTCCAACCCCTACTATTCTGTGTGATTCTGTGTGATTCTGTGTCCTTGTAGCTGCAGAACTGAAAAGTGATGTTCTCCAGCATTCATTACCAAATTCAGAATTCTACAATTACTGAGTTTGCTATTCCAAGAACATTTTGTCTGATTTTGAAAGCTTCAAAAACCCTTTTTTTTTTAAATACAGATTTCTCTCCATGCTGTTGTCAAGCCACAAACCAAGCCTTCTCTCGCACGAGAAAATGGGAGCCTCTGCCACGGCACAGCTCCTCTCTCACACGCTGCACTGGGACCGTCATCCCCCTGTGCCACGACACACACGGCATCGTCTCAACACGCAGCGCAAAGCAGGGCAAGAGAGAGCACCCCTGTGGTATAACGCTAACAAATTACAAACAAAAGCTAATTTATTTGTTTTTCTTTTGACCCAACACCACTTTGGTCATGGCCTGATGAGACTTCACTCAGAAGTAGGCAGAGTCATTTCTCCATCTACAATGAACCACGAGGAATTCGGGAGCAGAATATAGGAATCGGATTCCGTATCCACTCGTGTGTTCACCAAGCAACGCGCAGCCACAGCCCCAGTTGTTGCTCAAGCATCCTTTAGGGAAATTCATGAATTCCTTAATGTATGACTAAACAGAAGCCAACACCATTTGATAAACTGGCTAGACACGGAAGAAAATATTTAAAAATGGTACTTTCAAAGCTAGTGCTGGGATACAGCATGAATCCAGATCTCTGCCTGATGAATCACTGTGCCTTTTTTTTTTTTTTTTTTTAAAGTAAAACCTGGGTATAAGATAATTGCAAATGTAGGAAATGCTGAACTCCTGCTGTTAAAGTAGCAGCATCTACTCTAAATCAGAAGAGAAAGTCTACATGTGCAAATGAAGAAGGGGGGGGGGGGGGCAAAAAGCGAGGCAAGCAGATGACAGGAAAGAATGCAAAGGAAAATTAAACTAAACCAAGACTGATCTGAGGAAGCCCTTCCAATGAAAGGAAAAAAAAAAAGTAATCTCCTCATCGCAGATATGACTCCGTGCACACTGAAAAAGCAACAATGACTGAAAGAAGCAGGGAAACTGGGTGCCAGAACCATGGAAAATGACGGCAATGTTCAGGCCGGCTGCTGAAGTTCATCAATCAAGGAGTGCTTTTGTCCCCGTCCTCTCTTCCCCTGCCAGGTAACGGCTAAAGCAGACACAGCCGCACCAGGCACCGCGGCAAGGCGGAGGAAGGAAAAGACTGCGGTGACAACACGCCTCTTCTCGCAGTCTGGCTTTTGGAAAGCTTGGCAATTCCCTCCACACCACCGGCGCCAGCCGCCATCTGCTCAGGACGTACCTATTTCTTTTTTTTTCCCTTAGATTAACATAATTGCCTTTGACAGCACAAATCAGATCTGACAAATGGGAAGTGTTTTACCTTATAACCGCGAACATGGAATTGAAGTTCTTGCATTCTCGACAGTGGAGGGCAATTTTAATGAAATGCTTAATAATCTTCATCCTTTTGAGTTGGTTGGGCTCTGCTAAAATCTCCATGGCAACCCAGAAGGTCTCTTGATTTATGACATCCTCAAACTGCTTCAGGTGAGCATTCCCTGTTTTGGAGTCCAGCTTGTAAAGGTCATCGATGTATTCTGTAGGCTCAATATTGCGAAATAATTCAAAGTCTCTCATGGAGAGCTGAGTGGCAACCTCAATGGTGCTCAGCTGTAGGAGGGAAATTTGGCTTTCTCTCAGCAGCTCCTGAGCATCCTCATCTGAGCACAAGGTCTCCGTCTCCATATTGTTTTTCAGATAATACCTAAGGAATAATGGAGTTACAACAGAACGTTAGCAATGCTCCTCAGAGGGTTTGTGAACACAAAGACACCGAACTATACCAACCAACATGGCCCTTACTGACACCACAGGGGTGTTTATGTTGAGAGTATTTCCGTGTAACTGGTGACAACCCAGAGTAAGAGGCAGAGACAGAGGCAAGAAGGGACAACATAACCTTGTACTTTAGCTATGACAAAATACCATCCTTACTGAAGTAAAGAAAACATTTCAAAAGCTGTTTTAATCTATCTCTTTGCCAATATTTTCTGTACTGTACTCTGTAACTTGCTGTAGCTTTCACCTTCAGAAAAAGGTCAGTTACTTTTCCATTTGTAAATTCAGCAGTGAAATAACATTTTAAATACACATTAGTCCTGAGAAATCTCTTGTTAATGTATTTCTCCATTTCTTACACAAATCTAGTGTGGTTTCTTACATAAATTTAGTGTGGCATATTAATATTTACATGAAGCACACAGTATTCAGGAAATGAAAATGTATCTGGAAAATTCATTCCCCGTGGTCCCGAGCAGATCACTTTCAGATATACAAAAGTTTGCTCCTCATAAATTCCCTCTGTTGCCTAGCAAAGAAGGCTAAAGAATTTTTTACTTTATAAACTTTCTTCTCATATGGATCAGGTCATCAGGTAAAAGTGAAGAAACATTAACATTTCAGAAACATTCGTAACAGTTTACATAAAAACGGAAGAATTTATCTCAGTTTAGTACCAGTTCAGTGCAACGTGACATCACCGAGAAAGAAATTAACTGTGTGCTTTAATCCTGAAGTACATGTGGGAAGGGTCAGAACAAATATAACCTTTTTCTTTTTAAGTGTAAGCCACTACAGATGTTCTCCCAAATCTGCTAAATTTAGCTGTCCCCAAGCAAGCTTACTGTAGATCTGGGGAGGGGTTTTTGGGTGCAGAAGAAGACGGTGAGACAAGGAAGAAGAGAGCAGAGGGAAGTGTAAGTCATCGACATCTACTTGCTTGTTCTTCTAGTAGGCACCAGCGTATTTTAATTAAAACATCCCTCCCCAACTCTTCTTTCAGATGTTTCAACCCTAAATGGCAAATAAATCCACACCAAAACCACGCCAAGGGCCCTTTTACCGTCCATTGAGTTGAATCCTGTCGGCCAGTTTGGAGAACTGATCTGGGAGCCTCCGCTGCTTGATGACTCCCTCGGGGCTGACGGACACCTCGCACAGGGAGTAGGTCTCTGGGGCGCCCGTCAAGTTGAACTCGTGGACGGCGTGACTCACCACCTCTTTTGCTGTAGTGTCTTTGCTGATGATAATGTAACAACTCTGCTGATCCGCTTTGAAAACTCTTATTACTTGATCCGGGATATCTAAAATAACAGAGTAACACCTTTAATGTATGAAGCTCCTTGTCCCTTGAAAAGACACGAGGTCGTTTACTGTCTCATTCGACAGCCAGAAAACAAAGAGCAGCTAGCAAGAAAAAAAAGCCATGCTGGACTTGATAAATAACATTAAAATATTCAGTCATTGCCTTCAACTTTGAGAGGAAAAGAGAGGACTCTTCTCCTCTCTGCACTTCCACAACTCAACTACTTTATAATCCCATGACCGCAACCCAAGTCCAAGACATGGGGACACATTACTAAGCTGCACACTGTCCTCTCCGCAGGGCTCCAACACTCTGGCAGCATCTTTCCTTCCCTGGCTCTTCCATCTTCGTGAGAGCCAGAAGCGAGGTGCGTGCCAGGGCACCCTTCCCAGGGACAGGCAGCCATCGAGCACGTGGGGTGGGCTGCGGGTGGGAGGACGTGAAGAGGAAAGGAGAGTTGGTTGCTCCCGTAACTAGCTGGGAGCTTTTACTCCCACTCTCTCACCCTGAAGGAACTAAGCTGCTGCCAGTAGTTAATTCTTTGGCTGGTGTACTTCTTTATAGCACATTTTATGTATTATAAATGCATTAGCGAACAGCTTTATCTGAGGCAGCCTACAGCAGGAAATAAATATCTAAAGAAACACACGTTTAGTCTACAGCTTGATGACTGGAAATAATTTGCTCCGCTAATTACTACAGAAGGTTTGATTTTCAAAATAAAACTGACTGGGGGGGGTGGGGGAGAAAAGTCAAGTGTCAGAGTGCACACTGCTTTAGAACTCAGGGGAGCACAGTTTACCCCCTTCCCTAAACTCCGAAGACTAAAACTTGGCAAGTTCTCTGCAGACCTGAGAAGGTGGGAGGCTCTCGCTGAGCCCTCAGCCACGTCTTTGGAGCCTGCAGTGATTCAAAAACCACCTCGGAGGATCCCCCCGCGGGGAGCCCCCCGGATCGCAGGGCAGGGCAGCGGGGAGAGCCCCCCGGATCGATGGAGCCACGGGAGGGAAGGACCAGGGGTCCCTCTGCCCGAGGGGAACCAGCCCCTCTGCCAGGCAAATCCTCCCGCCAGGCCGAGCAGCGAGGTCCTCCCAGCAGCAGCCCTCTGAGCACCAAGTGTTACACGCTGCTAACCCCATCGCCTATATATTAATTTTTCTCTGTCAAAATCCACTGCTTAAGGAAGAAACGAAGATCTCTCTTAATGGGGCAGTGACCTTGGGGTTACTGTTTCTTGCACCAGGATTAATGGTGTTATGGGGGCAAGCAGCAGGAATTTCAGGGCGAAAAGCAAGCAGGTAATCTATGATCAAGCATCAAAAGTTTCCACCCACTGGAAAAAAATAAAGCCTCAACATCAGCTGTAAATAACTTGAAAGATGGGAGGAAACAGGGTGTTAAAAAAAAAAAAAATCTGATTGGATACTAATTCTACTAACAGCTTCATTATCATGACTATCACGTTACCAGAAAAGTCGCATTAACAGTTGGGGAAAGGCTCCAGGTATGCAGGAATGGGGGCAATAAAAGTGAAAAATAAATATTACGTACTTATTTCAGAGTGGAAGTGGTGAAAATGACACACTGAGTAATTTAGGAAATGCCTGCAGTCATAAAAATCATAATAAATCAACAGAAGAGGCAAACATTTATACCTCGGTATCAATACACCTACAACTCTGAACATACTCATGGTGTAAAACCGAAAACTGAAACGGGGGGCAGGGAGAGGAAGGAAGGGAGAGGAAGGGGAATCACCAAGCATCCAAAACTTAGTGTAACTTGTGACAGGTGAGGGAAACTTATACTACAAGCACACGTCTGTCTTCACGGTCTTCAAGGTAAACAATAACAAAAATTATTTTCTGATGCATTAGTCAGCTTGTGTTGACGACACAAAACACATTTCAAGTTTGCATGCACACACTTTTAGCTATATGGAGTCCAACCGAAGAACAAACTGAATCTCCAGCTACATTATCACCTAAAACCACGGTTTCCACACAAGGGATGTGAGCAACTTCATGCCTTCCAAGCAAGGTCAGAGCCGCGCAGCGCCCTGCCAAAGGTCACTCCGTGCGTCGGAGGCAGAGATGGGAGCAAAACGCCGGCCTCAGCCCCAGCACAGCACCGTGCCCGTAAACAGAACCGGCGGATTTGCTCTGTGCAAGGGAGGATTACGGGGCACTGGACTACCGACTGCCTACCAGTAAAAACCACGTCAAGGCAAGGTATGAAAGTGTTAAGTCTAACAGGCAAGCCATGCAATATTAAGGCTGACAGGATGCTGTACATCAGGATACTTACAGTAAAACCCAACAGCTGCGGGCGGGGAAAAAAGAAAAAAAACTATGTCAACACCAAATCAACATTTAGATGTTTACAAAACTTCTCAAGTGTATGTAGCACACTATCAGAAATATTTTGGTTTTCTCCGCTATTCAAAAATGACAGCTTATTTGTTCTACTAAACTTACAGTAAAGCAGGACTAGTTATCAACGTTTCATATTATGCAGTAACTTGCACAGTATTAAATGAAGATTCTTAGAGAACATGTGTACAGCTCTCATGCAGACAGCAAGAACCTGGATTCGTAGCAAAAAAGAAACTTACTTGCCATCGATATTTATGCACTTGATAGGATTTATCTACGTACATCCCTTTAAAAGGGGAAATCTGCAAGTTTACATAAACATAACCCATAGCCACCAGGCACAGAATTTACAGAATATGTAATTTCGGCACAGAACTTGCACTCAAAATAGGGAAACAAGCTTCTGACTTGCCGTGTGTAGAGGCAGCTGCATACAACACCCAGCGCCTCGGCAGCCTCCCCGCGCACTGTGCTCCCACCGTAACAGCAACGCGAGCACAGGCTGCGCGTCTCCGTTTGTCCGTTTTTCAGACATACAGTTGAATGTACGTAATGTTTGTAAAATGTTACACATTAGTATCACTACGTTGGTACCACGGCAGTCCTGTCCTACACATGTTACTCCTTGAAATACATATTTAAAGATGGGGGATGGACAAGTCAAATCACCAGGAGTAGCGGTGCTGGGAAGAGATGATAAAAGAGAATGGTGCAGACAAGGACAATCTGCTTCCACTCCAGTAAATCAAAGACACTCAGAGGTGGCAAAGGACATTTCCTTGTAAAAACAAGCTACATGTCACATTAAACAAAGCAGGCATGAGACGTTCAAGCAGTCTGGATCTTCAGCGAATCTCCAGTTGGGACCTGTCAGGGCCACAAGACCAACAGGTGCCTGCACTCGGCTCGTCTGATGCTGGGAAAAGGTGTAATTTTCCCCCCGCACCAGCTGCCTTGTAATCATCCTGAAAATCAAGCCAATGCCACTGGTTTACCTGAAGGATTAGAGAAATCCAGAATGCTAGTTGTAGGCTGCAGCAGGTCCGGGCTGCTGGAGGAGAGCGTTCCCGGGATGGGCATGATGGCCAGGCTGTGCCTGCACTGCCGAGTCCCGACGATGCTGTCGTCCTGCGACTGGCTCACGCTACCGTCACTGCAAAACAAGGGTGTTTCAGTTACATGCACGAAGCTCCTTATACTCACCTCGGGATGAATGAAACTAGGAAAAGATAACAGCACTCAGATGTTTAAATTAAGACATTGTAGACAGGCTTTCAAAACAAGGACAGAGGAAAAACACACTTGAACGTGTTCACTGGGAGAGCAAAGATGTTTTGGCCTTGTTCTGCATTCATGGGTCAGATATGCTGCACTTTATTTTTTTTTTTAAATATAAGCAACATGGACATAATGACCACAGATACTACGCAACTAGAATTTCACAAGTTAATAATGAACAACTGCTGTTTGACCAGAAGAGTCTGACAAACCTGAACAATTTTGGCGGCAAGATGCTGAATCGGGTCTTGTCTAAAATCTTCCTGATTCGGTTTCTCCCACCAGAAACAGTGTTTGCTTTCATTTTCTTGTTTCCTTTTTCACGGGGAAACATCTGTTCCACATCTCCAGGCATATCTGGGATAGAGTAACGGTTGTTTTTCTTTTCTGCAATTTTTGGAATATGCGGAATTCCATTCTTCTCTTGTCCTATCCTGCAGAGCAGCTCCTTGAACACTGTAAGAGAAGACACGGTCACTGTGATCTACCTTTGCACACTTCAAACTTCACAGCGAATTCTGCCTTTGCTTGGTTTTAGTAGTACTACTGAACAGAAGCTGCATCAAATTTCCTATTCCATTTATCAAACTTAGCCAGCCTACTGCCAGTACTGACATTTCTGAAGATATAAATTCCATGGAAAAGATAGTGTTTATGTTCTTTGTGTTTCTTTCCACATATAAAAGGTGAAAACAAACAGTCCAAATTTGTTTATCAATATAAATTATTTTTTTAAATTAAAAAAAAAAATCTTTTTAAACCACTTAAGTTGAAAATCAGTACTTTCTGTCGAAAACATGGTGACAGTGGGAGAATGCAGAACTGTACAGAGCGGGTTTCTCAGATCGTCCCTATGAGCAAGGCAACCAGGACTACCTGTACAGAAAGTCCCAGGCCAATGGCACATTTCTATTGTGTAATAAAACTGAAGGCTACAAGCCTCCACAGTACAGATTCAAATGCAAGAACGGGAATAGCTCATTGGCAGCACCAGGCACTTAGCACTCCATTAAGAAGACAGGAGAACAAGTGTCACTGTTGAAAAAACCTTCACGACATGAACGCATTCAAACATATCAGGGGCATCACCCAGAAATTCTGCCGGCCAGCTGGAAGAGAAGGGATTAGAATCCACTCATAAACGTATGCTGCTCCCATTTACAATACAGATGAACAATCGATCACTGCATCAGTTACAGTTATGCTTTATTTTATGTCATTTCACGTCACTCTGGACCACAGGTTATAGCGGCGGTTTTATGCTTTTATAGAATTATGCTAATAAGCAACCACTAGGATCTCGAAATTTTTACCTGCACAGCGATAAACAGAAAATAATAATTGAGAAGCAAATCACTAGTGAGCAAGGGCAGCCAACTGGAGGAAGAAAATAAGAGAAGGAAATCATCCACAGGTCTCAGACACCACTACAGAGGAAGGAGCTGCCTTGTGCACAGTCTCCTTCTTTCTGTAGCTATGGTTATTTTGTTCCCTGAGCAGGATGATGGAAAAAGAACAGATGGTTTGACTGAGATTTTAGAAGAGGTATTTATGTGTTTATATTCACATTGACAATTAAAAGCCAACATTTATGTGTCATACTGCTTTTTATATCCCCTTTTCAACTTTAGCTATAAAGGCAATTTATCCTATCGTTCTTACAGCCATTATAAAAAGTTTTACGAAAGCCCTGTTTTATGTTTTTGCTGTTTCTTGGCAAAAATATTTTGGCCCGGATCCCCTGGCTCTGCTTCAGCCATATCGCATGAAGGGACACTAAAGCCGCTTAAACAGTCGTCTGAGGATTTCCCAGGGAGTGAAGAACTGGCCATGCTGGCTTTGTGCCACCCACCATGCAGCCCCTGGCACACAAGAACTTCGCTGAGCAAATGGAGGCACAACTTTTTACTCCTAAAGCAAGTTGGAAAATAAAAAAAGTGAAATAATCTTGCACTTCTAAAGCCAGAAAGACTGGAGCTTTTCTTCACATACATAAAAATACATCACGTATGAATTCTACTCACCAAAAATGTTTGTTTTTACAGTGATTGAGAGATGAGTGTTGTTCCTTAAGATTTCCAGAGCTTTTACAAAGGTAATGTTTTCAAAATTCTGTCCATTTACTTCCATTATCTTTAAGAAGAAATAAAAATTGGACTATTAGGAGAGTAACTGCTCACAACTGATTCACAAATACAAAGGTGATAATAGAGGCCCAGCAAGAACTTCCCAGAAGTTGTGATATCATCTTTACAGCAGCTATAGAACTAAAACATTCCTTGTGAAAGAACTATTTTCATCACGTCAGTGAAGTTATATCCTGTAAACAAGCCAGGACCTCCTTTTCTACCTGATAAATGCTTTAACCAGATTTATTTTCTGTGATAACACGCCACTTTTGCAATTCGGAACTGCACCAGAATCGAAAGTGGTGGATCACGAACGACAGAACTGGTGTTATGTCAAAGGCTGGATCTTCACCTGGTGGGAACTGTCACTGCTCCAGCAGCCTCAGCGAACTGGGATGATCAACACTGGGTGGGAATCAATCCCACACCACAATCTGATGGCTTCAACTTCACCATACCTCCGATCAGCAAGTTTCCTAAGATAATCCCAATTTGCTTTCTTCTGTCATTCTGGTTTTGAAATACTTAAATATTTTAAATATTTTTAAAACTGTTTAATAGAAACCCCCATGTAACACATGTAAACTGAAGCGGAACTGTGGCATTCACCATAGAATACTAGCCAGCCGTTTGCTTTTAGTAAAGACCATGATCTTTTTGTTGGGAGCACTACAGCTGGTTGAACCTGAATTTTTTTAATAAACTAAGAGCTTAATATTTCAAATGAACTTTATTCTTTTTACCTGATCACCACGCTTCAGTCCAGCTTCTGCTGCTTTACTGCCTATTTCCACTGTCTCTACAAAAATACCAAAGCCCTTGTCGCTTCCTCCAAGGAGGCTGAAAAACAGCGGCGAATCTCTAGAAGGTTTTTGCAGGGTAATTTGTCTCCATTTCGCTTTGGCAGCACAGGCAATATTCAGCAATCTGAGATGTCCTTTCATTTTCTGTAACACAGAAGACACAAAATGGAGTGTAATGCTTCTTTTATTAGAAATGGAAAAACAGCCGTGAAAAAAGACTGAAGTGCCAGAAAAAGGACTTCCAATGCCATGTATCCAAATCTTACTAAGGAAACCTTGTCCTCTTTTGCAGCAATGCAAAAGCACGAGTGCTATACATACTATTTTATATGGGCTTTATAAATAAATATATATTTAAGAACAAATACACCCATGTTAAAAGCTGTCTATTAAACTTATATTTAACTTCTATTAAACTTCTATTACAGGCTTACAGACTACATACATCGTGTTAGTCACTGGTAACACACTGGAAAACGAAAACGTGTAATATTAGAAAGTACAACAGTCGTTCTTTTTTGCTCCTACCGTATCTTCCAAGTTCTTTTCAAATTCTTCCAGAAATCGAGTCATAGCAGGATCCCCTTCAAAGTCGTTAAAATGATTGTTCACCCACAGTAAGACCACTCTGGTAACCTGTGAAAAAAACCAAACCACACCTATAAAGGTACCTATGATTCTTCTCCTACAGACTTTAATCTACCAGCAAGGAAGAACCCAGGGACACGGCAGAATAACACGACAGATTGCTGCATCTGTTTGCAAACAGAAGCAGAAGACATTTACACTTGAACTCATCTTCGCTTTTGCTTTATTTGTGGAAATAAATGAGGGGGGAAGAAAACCCCAAATGTATCACCCGGTACTTATGGGTGCACAAATCCATCTTCAGTTAACTCTTCCTTACGCTGTTTACACAACTTGCCTTTTTAAAGCATCCTAATGACCTCCTTTAGGGAAGTTCTGGGAAGTACGTTTAGATAATGAAAAGCTTTCTTTTAAGAACTTTTACTTAAATCTTCAGGTTGCTTTTGTACCTGCTAGAGTTACTACCATTCATGAAAAAAAGTCAGCCTGACAACTATTTTATCCATCCACATTATAAAAAAGGTTAATCTACAGCTGTTTCTCATCTAAAAATAAACAATTTCCTCTTTTATTTGCCGAGACAGTTCTCTTTCACCTTCCTTTTCTTAAGAAAGAGCAGTTGCCCAAATGAATAGCATGGCAAAAGGTAACAAGAGAAGCAGCGACCACAGCAAAAGACCCCAGACAACTCCCTGCACAAAACCAACAGCCTTGTGACGGTCTGCTGGGTTTCCTTTAGCTCAAAGCTCGAACACATAAAACTGCTGGCTAAGAACTTTACTGCCATAATTTTCAACAAATTGGACGTGGATACAAGTTCTTGACTGTGAACATTTTTCATGTGTGTGTGCACGCAGCTACAGGGAGCTGAGCTGGGTCCTATTTATGGAAGTGTTTTTATCAACTGCACCTGTCTTGAGCAGAGTTTATTTCAAGTGCAGAGTTTGTAATAAACTGCTCAAACAAAATGTGCTCAATACACTGAAAAGCTCTACAGTAAAAAATTCTGGAAGACAAGCACAATGCTGTTGTGAAAAGAAAGATGATATGCCCAAGAGATCGTGAACAATTTCCCAGCATTTCTGGTGAAACAAGATTTCAGACAGTGGCATTTACATCTTTAATTTAAACAGAAAACAGTATTTATCATTCTGCAGAAGAGAAGCGGTGTCATACCTATTTTAGGGTAGTACACTATACACATACAACACACTGGAGAATCCTTTCTTGGTATTAGTGAAGAATACTTTGCTTTAAAATAGTTCATATGAAATAGCTGGAGCATAATCCTAGTTTATCAGTAATACAAAAAGGAATTTATCTGGAGACAATTTCATCAGAAATACTAATCTCTTCGACTCAAACCAACCTTATCCCTGAGGCTGTCCACTGTGAACCACTCCAAGAGTTTATTTCCAACTTCCAGGGGGCTTGTTAGAAATGTTCTGTACGTCAAAAGGAAATCTTCGATGTAGGTTGGATCCACAATAGAGTGTTCCTCTATTAAGTGCATGATGAGTCGCTCGGGTGTTGCCTTAAAAATTAAATGCAAAAAATAACTGGTATCTCTCATCACTACCTCTCCCTAGAGAGTATCTTAACATAAAACTATGTGAACAGTACACTCCCTCTCCAAATTTCAGTTATTGGGGACTCAGGAGAAAACACACCAACGTGTTTAAATCGAATCTTCACGCTTCTCTCAGCCCAGATGTTTTGTATAAATAATAACCTGGCTAAAACAATTAGTAACTTCCTGTAATTCTGTTTTTAATAAACAGGTTAATTTCCTCTTCCAGATTACAAAAACCAGCTCAGTACATAAAGGTGTATAAAGGGTGCTCCCAATACAAAACTCAATGTATGTGCTAAAGAGGTCTAACTTTATTAAAGGGGAGATGGAAGCTAAGCTTGTACAATAATACAAACTCCTTCCAATTCGTTTTTTGAACCGAGACAGACAAACTGAGTATGTGTTCTAGACTCAAACTGAAATTGTATTTATTTACTAATAAATAAAGGTGTAATAGATTAATGGAAAGCATAGAAAGAAATTCACCTTGATAACTATGTGTCCTTTTCTGGTTCCACTGCGATCCAGCTCTCGATGCTCCTTTACCATAACAATTTCTCCTTCTTCCTCCACTTTATGAGTGTTCTTCTCCACGTGGTTCAGAATCCTCCAGTAGTCTTGCTGGGCTATACACACAAACTGCCCCCAAACAACACAGATTGTTAATAAATATCCCAAACATGAATGTCTCCCCATCTCTGGGCTGCTTCGACACAATCATGATGGCATAGCATCTGATACCAACCCCACTCCACCCCAAGCCCAACCACACAGGAGAGAAAGTAGAACTAGAAGACAAACAGAACCAGTCACCATCTTCCATCTCCAAAAGGTTGTTCAAATGGGCAAAACGTACAGAGGCCAAAGCCTGCAAGAAGTACAAATGGATATTTTCTGTTTATCTGTTCTTACTGCCTGCCAATCATGTACACATGGGGTGGACCAAGCTAACATTTCAGCACAAAGCAGAAGTTCCTGTTTCTCATGTAACAGCAGTGTGGAATAAACCTCAGCTGCTGAGGAGTGCACAACTAACTCAACATCAGCAGAGCCCTTGACCCATAAAATACCAAGCTCCTTTTTTCTGCTCCTGGAATAAAGATCATGCCTGAGATGAAAATACTCTGTTTTCTTTTACCAGATGCTTAAAAATTCCGAGGTAGTCGTACAGAATTGTAACCTTACCTGACAATCATCCACTTTGGTTCTGACCACTCCATTCATGTACTGCTTGTCCAGAGAGGGTGTAATCCCAAAGCTATTCCCCATGCAGAGACTCTCACTCTTTCCATCAGGATAGCTGATTTCCACTGTGCCATTTAAAATAACATACCAGGAATCGAGCTAGAGGAAGCGAAAAACAGATTTAAGAAGTGAAGCTAATTCAACACCTTTTGTAAGCTGTTCCAATGCTCTTATCCCAGAAAGGCTAATTCTTGCAGTCTCCAGTTTGTTGTCACAACAGTTTGGCGACGTTTAATTCACTAAAAATGCGCACTGTAGGGCAAGCAATAAAGAGGACTGAAACAAGAACGCTTTTCAGCATTCTTCATTCATTTCAGAACTAATTCAGCAGGGAGGAATGCTGATGAATAGGTTGCTTTTTTAATCAGTGGGCTAATTGCTACAACATATTTATAGTGTTTAGTGAGAATGAACACTCTTCCCCTGAGTACCCCCTTGGTCACTACCAGAGACAAGAGTCTGCTGGTCCTCTCGGAGGGACGACCTACTCCGGACATTCCTGATGTCTTGATCCAAGGACAGAGAGAGATTTCAAAACACCGATTCAGAGCACCTACGTTGGGAGCCTGACCACTGCCTGATTTGAACATCTGTCTTCTCCCACTGCATACGTATGGGAACTGCTCCTACTTTAGACATTTCTGTTATGGTATCTGCATTGTTGGGCAAGGATACCTCTCCATGTCAGTATCTCAAAAAACTACACTGCAAGAAGCGAGTTGTTTTACCAATAGAATGATGCGTTCTTCTATGCCACAAACAATCTTTGAAATGAACTCCTCCAGAGGTTAGCACTTACCTGATCACAGCATACTGAATGCTGGTTTACGCCTGTACTTGGCCACACTGAAGCCTTGAACAAGACAGCAATACGTATGCAGAATCTCCCAAACGGACCGGCTATGGTTTGGGGATTTTGGATATGGGTCACAGGGAGAGAAGAGTTCTCCAACTTTCGGGCGCGGGATTGTTGTGGAGATGGCAAACAGATCTTCCAGCCCTTCGCCGCCAGACGCCCTGGCTAACCCACTGCCCATAGCACTCAAATGGTGTTGTAAGCAGGAACTTACTTCTTGGCCGTCTTCAAGTATGATGGCTCCTGCTTGCTCTACTACTTCAAATATCATCACTGAGCAAAGTTCTCTTCTCACCGACATGGTCATGTTTGCAAAGGCAGGGAGCTGATGCATAAATTCCAATAATTGCTCTGTCAGACAAAGGAAACATTGGTATGAAGGCTGCAAGGCCCAGGGGTTGCTTACACACCTTACCCTCCACAGGTATACTCAACCTCAGTTAAATGCACTGAAGAACTGCTCAGTGCTGTTACAATCTCCTTAGAGCCGGTGGGTAAACGAGCCCAGCAGGCGTTTTGTCATCAACCACCAGAACTCAGCTCTACAGTCTTGTTCGTGGTCCGACTGACCCTTACAGCAGCAGCCGGGCTAGAGCGTAAAAGCACTCCGGCTTCAAACTTTCAGAAAAATTAAAAATACCCTTACAGTCCACTAATTACCAGCTTGCTAGGAGCATGAAATCATTTTCCTGTGTTTAGAGAAGTAATCTGAAGTATAGCATAACACAAATTTTCCTGTTAAACTAATGCCCATTTTTAGTTTAACACTGCAGTAAATTATTTTCCTCTTAAACATCTTCCAGTTTACGATGATATAAATCAAACTGCAGTAACAGTATATTCTCTTTGACATTTAGTAACTAATTCAACAGTTTCAGGCAGTTGAAATTACCTTGCTACCTATCCCTCCTTTATATCAACACACACAATGACTGTAATAACATCTTAAGCCTCTCAAAGACTGTTTTTTAAAATACTCATTTTCTCAGAACACATACTCTCTCAGTAAGAGGAGGTATCACTCAATTAACAGTATCACCACAGCAAAGTGATCTCTGGAAGGCATCGTTCATAATTCTGAGGATATACATTTAACATTAACTCCTTAAACAGTTTGCAGATATGCTTCTCTTACAGATGTCGTATGATATGGTTTTAGACAAAGACTTTGTTTTTCCTCCTCACCAATATCATCATCAGTTTTATCTGCAGGCTCTTTCTCCAGGCACTCTCGTACAACATCTCGCCCCAGAAGCGGATCTGAAGTTCTGTCAATGTCTTCATCCTCCTCTTCTTCTTCATCTTCAGAGTCTACAGGTGCTTCTGGCAGACCTGTTAAATCAACGTCTCCCATCTCACTTTCTGTAGCCTAGAAAGAAAACACCCATCAGACGAGGAGTTCAGTGCCTTCAGTTTGATGTTGTACGGTCTTAGGTAGCTAATACAACAAGAGAAATTCTGTGCCCAACAATTCCAGCTAGAAATTGTAATAGCTCCCATTGTGAACACTGAGGAAAAACACATCACACTGAGGTCTGCAGTTCCAGGATGGTACCACTACACGCCACCGGCACAAAGCAACGCCATGCTACGGCCATTACGGTCACAAGTTCTGAGAACAAAATCACCATACTGGGACGTCTGTTCTCGGTCTTGTCTTCTATCCCTCCCCACCTCCGGTGAGCTACGGGCAGTACAAACCCATCAACACCAACCGTGTGACACAGGAATAAACCAAGCAGACCGAGTAGCTAAAGTGAAGGGGACTTCACCTCCTTTTTAATTTCAGTATTGTAACGCTGATTTGAATCCTGGCATAGAGCAAGTATGTCAGGTGGAGTCTACAAATGGGGCGGGGGGGCGAGGAGATGCAGATGACTATTCCTTCTTCTATTGGCTGATGTACTCTTCCTTGTGAATTCATGTAAACTAAATGTTTTTTCACATTTTGAGAGTCTGCATTATTAACAAAATAATAACATAATTCAGTAACACCGTTGGTTACCCGACGCCTGCAGACACATTTCTCCTGCCATCAGTAGATGGCAATACAGACATCACACTGAGCAGACCCACGAGGCAACCGTGAGAGAGAATGCAACACTGGCAACAAAAAGCAGAATCGCCTAGGAATCATTTGCAATAATTCCTTATGTAAAGTTTAAATGATGTAATTGCATGAAAATAACTTTCCAAACAGATGGAAGGAGGGGAAAAAAAAAAAGTAGTTTCAAATTTTCAATTTCCACAGAGTAGTTGCTCAACCACTTTCTCAGTTTCAGCCAGCATGCAAATCATTTTTGTCTTCAAACTCAAAAACTTGAACAACAAGATGTGTCACTGACAAGTCTAAGGCAATGATACGGAGACTTGCAGAAAATGGAGGTTATTTTTTCTAGATGAACATATTTACAATATTCTCTTTCACTTTAGAAGAAATCCTTGAGATTTTACAAAAAGGCTAATGACTAACGCATCAAATGCTCTGCATGTTCACAAAGCCTCCACAATAAAGGATGGGGTCCTATCCAACCCGACTTTAAACACTCCCAGTGATGGGGCAGCCACAATTTCTCTGGGCAACCTGTTCCCGTGTCTCAGCACCCTCACTGTAAAAAACTTCTTCCTTCTAGCCAAACTAAATCTACCCTTTTCCAGTTTAAAACCGTTGCCCCTTATTGTGTCACTACGGGCCGTGGTAAAGAGTCCTTTCTTCTAAGACCCGTTTAAGTTCTGAAAGGTCTCCTGGAGCCTTACTCCCTCTTCTCCAACCACTGCCATGACTCTTCAATAAGATGGAGAGTGCCTTAGCAAGTACCTCAGCCAACTCCCCCAGACCCTGGGATGCATCTCCTTGGGTCCCAAGCACTTGTGCACGTCAGGTTCCTCAGGTGGTCTCAGACCTGATCTCCTCTTACCATGACGAGGACCTCGTTCCCCCAGTCCTCGCCTTGAGGTCCAGGGACTTGAGAGATGTGGGAAGAGTGACTACCAGGGAAAAGTGAGGCAAAAAATTGAGTACCTCAGCGTTCTCCATGCCACTGTCCTCCTGTCTTATGTATGGGGGGGGAGGCGAGCACTTTTTTTCCTTTATCTTCTTTTTCTGACCAAAGTACCTGTAGAAGCCCTTCTTGTTACTCGTCACTTCCCTTGCCAAACGCAGCTCCAGCCGTGCCTCACGTTTCCTGATCCCACCCCATACGTCCAGGCAGCGTCCTCATGTCCCTCCCAGGACACGCGTCCCTGGCTCCACTGCATGCATTGCCTTCTTGAGCCTTCTGACGCGGAGGTCACGGAATCACACAGAATGTTTGGGGTTGGAATCACACAGAATGTTTGGGGTTGGAATCACACAGAATGTTTGGTCCTGGAATCACACAGAATGTTTGGTCCTGGAATCACACAGAATGTTTGGTCCTGGAATCACACAGAATGTTTGGTCCTGGAATCACACAGAATGTTTGGTCCTGGTCTCCTGCCTTCCTTGCCTCACAGAAAGCAACGCTGATTTTAAGTGCTTTAATCACAGCAGACTGCTCTGCCTCCATCTTCCTACACGCTCCACGCTGATCGGCTGATGCTGGCCCCAGCACACCGAGACACGAGCAGCGTTTCCTTCCTTCACTAGGCAGAAAAATACTGGGGTTTAGATATAACCTTGGGCCTTTCAGCTTGTCCTCATTTTCATAATTAGTCAGCAAACCTAATAAATAAGGCTTAAATGATTTAACATAAATATTTCTTTCAGAGGAGGGTAACAATAGATGTAGGGTTAAATCTGTCTTACATTACATCACTTGACTGGCTTATGTAGCTCACATTAACAGTTCTGGAATTCAGCCCAAGTGCAAATTGTGCTTGGAGACTCTCAGCAGCACATGATCAGCACAGCATTTTATTCAAGGACTTTTCTAGCATTTCTTCATCTAAATAGCCACAAGGTATATCAACTTTTCCAGGCAGAGCAAGACAGACTACAGTACGAATTCCCACTGATAACCTCGAGCTCAGATCACAACGCTGGGCTACGGGTTCTACAGAAAGGCGACTCTCAAATTTTCATTGTGTATCCTACACAGGACAATAACCAAATCATCTGTTTTCTTGGTAAGTAAGTTACAAAATGATCAAGCTATGAAATAAAAGATGGTCCCCAAACTGTGCTCCAAAGACTGCGTGCGGAGGGTTGCGCAGCCGCTGGCAGGTCGGGCAGCGCTGGCAGGAACAGGCAGGATTCTGCCCGCAGAGCTGCCTGCGGAAGCACCCGCTCTTCCCAAGCACCGTGCCCCAGCTGTTTCCACTATCAAATATCAAAACCCCTCTTAGTGGAAACACGTATGAACTACCAGTTTACAAAAGGAAACCAGAAGCTGCAATCCTCAAACCTTACACAAATATGGATTTTCGGGATTGAGTCTCCAGGGCAAGAACACCTGCTGAGCAGGCAGCAGGAGCCGACTCCAGCAGTGTGGGGCACGTAGGGCAGCCGGAAAGTTAACACCAGTTCACTGTCAAGACATTTATCTGCTATTTGAAAATCACATTATTATTACTCTATATAGAGCACTGCAAAATTTGCCAATTAACAAGTTTCAGCTGTGATTGCCAAATGTTGATCACGGAGATGCCCCACACGTTGGCCTACGCTGCAGAAGCTGAAGACACAAGAACCAGCCCTGGCAAAGTTTGGGTGATAATGATACGTATTCCACTACAATGTGTGTCGGAGGCATACGCTGACAGGAAAAGATAAAGTATGAAATATGCCCCATGTAAAAGCTTTCCTGTGCTGGAGTAACTCCCTGTGATCACGTATTTCAGTACTCACAACTCCTGATGCAACCTGCTATTAAGAGTGAGGGTTTTTTTCCCCTCCCCGCATGTGAATTCTGTTAGGGAAAAAAATGTCCAAGCCTTTTTTTTTTTTCAGAATTGATAGAAAAACCCTCAGTAAGGCCCACTCCCTCATGCATATTTTATAGATAATCCATTTTAATATCAAAACCTTAACCACAATTGGAATTATTGCTGGGCAATAATGTTGCTGCCCACAAATAGCATATACTGCCAAAGTGATAAATGAAAGATTAAAAAAATAAAAAAAAAAGAGAAAGAGAGCTAGAAACTTCAGGCGTGCCACCGAGAGAACTAAACAGACAAGAAACAACAGACACAAATGTAGTGGTCATGAAGAGAACAGCGCTGCAAGCTATTGCACAGGCAACTAATTCCTGACAGCAGGAGCGAGACCCTACCCACCTCCGTCCAGGGACACGGTCTGGATTCCCTGTGGTGCCCTGGCTGGCACCCTGAAGACTGTCCCGGGAAAGGGCAAAGCAAAGTGTTTCCACCCTGTCATGCCTGCTGAGTTGTTCTTCCCTGAGGACACCTCTCACAGGTCAGAGCAGCCGTCTGCACAAGTTGTAATCCCTTGTTTTAACTCCTGTGTGCATAACCGCACAGCTCTCCCTACTTCTGTCTAAACACCAGGGCTCTGAAATTACGCATACTGTCAGAAATGGGTTGGATTGGAAAAAAAAAAAAAGTACTATTTTGTATTACCATTTAAACATATTATCATTTAAAAAAAAAGATATTGCAATACACACATTTGGACGTTGTGCCACATAAAGAACGAAAGCTCCAACAGGGAGCAGTAACAGTACGGGAGAAGGGAGAAAAATATCCTCATAAATTTGTTTTCATAAGTTTCTGCAACTAACTGAGGGTTTAACACGCTCTGTTCGTAGCGGTGCTTAGAGGCAGGACTCCTTTCCTGCTGGTCTCACCCGAAGCTTTACGTTCACCATCCCCTGTTTAACAGCCTGGCCTGAGAAGCAGCTGGAACACGTGAGACCTCAACTCAACACTGTCGATGAACACAGTGCACACAGACGAACGGAAACCCTTTCCAAATCTCACTAATAAAATGGTTTCATTCTTTAGTTCTACCATTCCAATCATATTTTCCTATTCTGGAATTACGTTTGCACTACTCACTGTAAAAATTACTGTTAAGATACCATTCATTCAAAAGGTCATTTCCAGGCTACATTAATCAAAATTATTCAAAAATGCTCTTCCTCTGCGGACATTAATGCTACTCCTAGAGAGTCTGGCATGTAACAGACACATAGCTGACTGCAAAAGCAAAGCATCATTTTCCAAATACTTTAAGAAAAGCTGTAGTTTAATATACAAAAAATGCTTTCAGCTCCTAAGCCAACACATTATACTAAAAACGTAGGTTTACTGCATATCGAAGAGATTCTCTGCCTTCCTAATATCATAATGAATATCGGGGAAAACACTTTTCTTTTTCTTTCTGCTTTCAAAACCCGTCTGTATTGATGTGTCACTGCGACAGAGTGCTACACTAAATGCTGTGCCGTGACATTATTGCACAGGATCTGTCCCCGCACTTCTAACTGGGTGACAAGCAGCAAGAGAATTCTCCAAAGCTGTTACAGCAAGGGCAGTACAGCCCACAAAACACCCAGCCTCTTATGGCAGCTCACTACTTGCACATTACGCATGTGAGAACAAGATACCTGATGAGGTTCAACAAAGGCAAGTGCAGGGTCCTGGACCTGGGGAGGAACAACCTCAGGCACCAGTACAGGCTGGGGCTGACCTGCTGGAGAGCAGCTCTGCGGAGAGGGACTGGGTGTGCTGGTGGGTGACAAGTTGACCATGAGCCAGCAGCGTGCCCTGGCTGCCAAGAAGGCCAATGGGATCCTGGGGTGCATTAAGAGGAGTGTGGCCAGCAGGTCGAGGGAGGTTCTCCTTCCCCTCTACTCTGCCATGGTGAGGCCCCATCTGCAGTACTGTGTCCAGTGCTGGGCTCCCCAGTTCAAGAAAGATGAGGAGCTACTGGAGAGAGTACAGCGCAGGGCTACGAGGATGAGGAGGGGACTGGAGCATCTCTCCTACGAGGAGAGGCTGAGGGAGCTGGGCTTGTTCAGCCTGGAGAAGAGAAGGCTGAGAGGGGACCTTAGAAATGCCTCTAAATATCTGCAGGGTGGGGGTCAGGAGGATGGGGCCAAGCTCTGTTCAGTGGTGCCCAGCGACAGGACAAGGGGCAACGGGCACAAACTGAAGGAGAGGAAGCTCCAGCTGAACATGAGGAAGAACTTCTTTCCTCTGAGGGTGATGGATCCCTGGCCCAGGCTGCCCAGGGAGGCTGTGGAGTCTCCTTCTCTGGAGATATTCCAGACCCGCCTGGACATGGTGCTGTGCAGCCTGCTCTGGGTGACCCTGCTTGGGCAGGGGGTTGGACTGGGTGACCCAAAAGAGGTCCCTTCCAACCCCTAACATTCTGTGATATAAAAAATTCGCTAAAAAATAAGATGGGAAAAAACTCAGTGGGTTGTTGGCGGTTCCCCCCCTCCACGACACGCCCGTTGCACATCTTATCTTCATCCACAGTTCATCAAATGCTTGATTGCCAAACGCCATCTTTCAGGATTAATGACACCGTAGCTACGACGGCACATGGCTGTAGTACTATCTCTGCAGATCTCACACGAGTCTATCAGCTGTAACCTGCCTCGGACATCCCCCGACCGGCCGCAAATTCCCAGCAAAATTTACAGATGTCCGCATTCCCTGCAGGAGGCAAAACCAGGAGGGCTCATGCCACCAGAAAGGAGCTGCCTACCTGAAGGGTCCTTACTCTTAAAAATTAATAGAAAAATCTGTATTCATTTTCACATTAATAAATTAATAATTCCTTAGGGTACAAAAATACATTTCACCACGGTTTATATGCTACAGTGCATATAAATATGTTAGTCTATTATTTCCTTTATTTATATAATTGTTACTTGTTTAACAATTATGCTCTTTGGCATTTTGTGAAGAGTAGACATAAGGCATTTCAAATGCCATTAACCACACATGATAGAGTATTCACTTCTTACTGGAATGGTATTTTCTTTATCCATAATACATTTAAAGTGCTTTTCACTTTGTCCAACCTCTCCAAACTACTCAGGTAGACAGGCAGGCAGACGATGGTCAGGAACACTGTCCATCAGCATCCTAACGTATGAGATGCTAAGATACAACATACAGACTCGTTCTGGTGAGTCTGATTAATTAAATCAATTGTTGACTCAGAAATTAAAAAGATACTGAACAAAATCTTCCAGCACTGCCTCCCAGAAACCAGGTAGCTCACACAGCATTTTGAAAAGACTCACAGGGATGCCAGCTACTCCTGACCTAGGCCGGCAGCAAGCAAATCCGAAGAAGTCGAAGGGTAACAGATTAAATAGGACAAAAAAACACAAAGGCACTTCGTGTTCTAAAAGGATTTTTGCTTTTAAGGCTTCACTGTTAAAGTTACCTAGCAGTACTCTGCTGTAAATAAGATACATCACTCACCTCTGTCTAGTCTACAGAAATAGGAAATGGTACCCAAACAGTACCCAGGGGAATAGGTGTCTACAACCAAGTTACACCTGCATCGTGCTCAACAGTTGCTCCATACTCTGTGTTGTAGCCAGATTTCAACTTGCAAGGGGAAAAGCTGTGCAATTACTGATCCAGACACACCTGAGCATCCCCACCAACCAGAATGGAAAAACGCCTGAACCTAGCTCTACAACTTGACACAAGACAGGTAACTTCTTCAGTATATTATCCGCAAACAAATGAAAGCAGTCTCTGGATTTCAGTCAACTTCCACTCTCAGCAAGCAACCCCAGAATCTCCCCCGTCAGCTGGTGCAGAGAGCGCGTTCCTCACCGCGCTTTTGTTGCGGAACAGAACTTCTGTTATTAACAACAAATACAAATAATTAATGAAGCTATTTAAACACAAGCATGATTTCATGAGATTTGTTGCATTTCAGGAAGAAGGCAAATGATCCCATAAATCATCAAATGTGACTTTTAAAAGCACCAAGTTTGCTTCATTTCTACGTGGCCGTGGAAAGTGGCAGCTCACACCAGCAACACAGGGATGCGCAGAAGCATCACCAGGGCAAGTCGTGGAGACACGGCCCCTGGTTTTGTTTGTGGAATGCTTAACATCAAGGAAGGAAAAATAAGAAACAAATGCAATTTCACCTGGTAAATATCAGATAGGCTGCTGCTCCCCGAATCACTGGCAATGCTACATCCCGACTGGCTGGAAGGGACGTGGGTCACCTGAGGATGAGGGTTGTCGGTAAGATGCATCTTGGTGAGGTCAGCTGGAAGCTGCAGATAAAACGGATTTGGGGAAAGACAGGAAAAAGAAAGCAAAAAGAGATGCGTAAGTCTGATCTGAAGACAAAGTTATTCACCAAACTTTTGTTACACTTTTCAACACCATCGCCTAACTTCAGGTACCATTTGAGAGAAAACTAATTTGGACTAAGCTCGCCCAATCACACCTCAGATTCTACAGGACTGACAGAAAACGATGCAGCTTTCTGTGAAGCAAAGGCCTGGCCTCGTCCCCACAGCCGACAGGCACCACCAGGACCGGGCCACGTCAGCCGGCTCAGGCGAAGCCGCCACCGAGCCCGCCGTCCGGAACGCCAGCCCCTGCCGCAAGCCGGCGCGAAGCAGCGCTCCTGTTTGTAGAATCAATCCGTGCCCTAGTTCAAGAATAACCTTTAGAAAACATCAATACAGAGCAAAAAGTAATGTAATCTAAATAAACATTTTGGTCCATAAAATGCTTTCAACTTTCTTTAAGAAAACAAAAATACAGAAAGCATACCACGCATTTTTGGTACATGTACATACAACAGCACTTCTCGTTTATGAATTTATCTGTAAATGAACACGTGTACGTGGACACACAAATTTTAGTGCATGACTGACGCCCACAAACACATTCCTTCTACTGAAAGAAGTCAAAATCAGTAGCAGGCTTCTGAAGAATCAGAGCCACAGGGAATATTAAAAAATAACCAGCCCTTTCATTCAGCTGCTCATTTCTTTTCTGCCACATTTATTTCTCGTATTTTTTACATTTACACTCCACTATATGGAAAGAATATTATATCACAGAATGATAGATTCTATGACAAAATGTATATACTTTTACCATTTCAAAATGACATTCTTACTTCCATTTTTTGAAAAGCACATGAGAGAAGCACTCTACCCAAGACTTGTTCGCATACTTTCTGAGACCGTACGCAGCACTGTAGGTCTCTCCAAACCTTCCTCATTCCCAGAAAAAAAATGTTGAAAGCACCTCTGTCACATATAACATAATTTTGATTATCAAAATTGTCACAAGGATCACAGGGGATGCTGGGTCGCCTGTAACTCCCCATGACGTTCTCACTGCCAGTCGCTACTCAAACCAGACCATCCTACGGGCTCGAGAAACCAGCGGATTGTTACTTGCAAAATAACTCTGGGAAATGAAAGATCATATAAAACTATTTTTCACTATACTAATATTTATATTATTCTTGCTTTGTTCATATTTTACTTACAAAAAGAAAGTATAAAGTATTCAACTTTTAAATTACTATCTATGCTCACATGTATTTGGAAAAGAAGTCTGAAAAGCAAAAGATTATACTAAACTCCCAAACTCCCATAAAAAAAACTCCAGGCAGTAGGTACAGAATAGTGAACCTGATCCAGATACAAAGGCAACACCTTTGAAGCCTATGTTTAGCCACCAAAAAGTTTGACAGGCTGAAAAAAAATCTATTTTCAGGACCGGAGGACAGCAAGAAGGTCAAAGCACTCAGCTGACAAAACTCACCCCCGTGGCCAAGGGCCGGGCTCGCTCTCCGCCAGCACGCACCGGGAGAGCTGCCGTCACCGAGACGCGACCTCTGCTCCACCGACACCGCGGCACGGAAGCCACGCAGCAAAGCCGCGACTGAATTCTGGTCTGGAGCACTAGCTGGGTGCTTTTTAAATCCAAACGAACACTTTCTACAGCACAGGTTTTTGTGCCACGTACAGACAAGCACTATCTGGACCTGGCAGCGTTAGGTTTATGGTTGGACTTGCTGATCTTAAAGGTCTTTTCCAACTTAAATGATTCCAAGATCTACTGCTGGTAACGGAGGCGAGGCAGAAAGCGTTGCATTATCGTCCTTCTTCAGCCACCAGTATTCCAACGATGCCGACCACGGTGCTGACGGAGGTTGCTCCCCTGGCTTTCCCCATCCGCTGCCTCGGCAGCAGCCCGTGCCGCAGGGTGACCCGGCTCCTCGGCTCCCCGGAGCGTCACGCGTCAGCCGGCTCCTCTGCAAGCACGCCGCAGCGCTACGGTCCGCGTGAAACGATGGCAGGGCAGGCACGAGCAAGGTCAGCGCAGCGTCTGCCAGGGAGGACGGCAGCCAGCAGCAACCCGGTGCCCGCTAGCGGATTACCAGGCAGGGCTGCCAGCAGTCACTGACACGCTGGAGGTCAGTGGAACTGAAAAATCCAGGAGTTTTAGTAAATTACAAAATAAATCAAGCCCAACAGACTCATTACCCCTAGCTTAACAAGACCACGGCTTTGCTGCAAGCTCCTCAGGCTGGCCCCATCGTTACGGTCTCCCTATTCCAACAACCGGCTCCGAATTCAGCTTTAATCAGATTTCTTTCCGGCCACGAGCAAGTCCCACGCTGACGGTGGTAATACACACCCAAGGAAATCCAATTTAAGCTCCCTGCTCTCCAGATTCATAATGATTTTCAAACTTTCAAAACAGCTCCAGGAAACAAATGAGCAAAGCCAAGAGCAGACGCGATTCTGCAGGGCTTCTCAGGAGGACGAGGGCAGGTGCCTGCTCCCACCCAAACGCTGCTGCTATCGCAGCCCATTCTGGCTCAGAGACAGTGACACACACACACAGATACACACTGCCACATATAGGCTTTCTTCCTGAATTTAGTTTAAATTTTGAGATTCTTGTGATGAAGGCTGTTCTATATACCTAGGTTGAGTAGTACTGTGGGAGCAAGACACGGATCTCAACATGAAAAAAGTTGTCTATGTACCTTGCCATTCTGAGAAATACACATTGAAGACCAGCTCAGACCACCACCAGCCTTCCCAGAGGAGTATTTCTAATCAACTCGTTAATCACAACTGATCTTCATTCCCCCTGCCAGCACTCCCATTCATTTCCACCACCTAGAAAGCACACGGGCATCTACGATGCTCCAGCTGGGTTCTGCAATCTGGTCTTGTAAAAGCCATTTAATGCAGGTTGGATGCAAGGAAACATTGCAATATCTCTTTAAATTTGAGAGAGAGATAAGGTTTATTTGAGACAAGTGACCTTTAAAGTGCTGCTTGCCACTCTACTCAATCTCCCAAAATAAATCACAGCTTCTGCCTTTTGAATGTCGTTTTTATTACCCAAACGGATTGTCCTTCCTTTCTGAGCTCCCGAAGCAGCAACACGAGGATAGGGTGTTTCTGTAACAACACGACAGCGGACGCGGGGAGGATGTGCAGGGTGAGGTGGTGAAGTTGCTGAAAAGTGCTAGAACATTGTCAACTACTGGTGAATAAAGTTCACTTTTCTTCAACTCTGATTTTTTTTTTTTTTTTGTGGGAGAAACTTAGAAACTGTTGTTAGAATCACATCAGTATCTTGTAAAATGACATGTCTAGAATGGCAACGTTCCCCTAAGCCCACGTTAGAGGCTTTCAGACGCACAAGCACCTACCTGCATCACCTTCTGGCTAGCTGCACGCCCCAGCAGCCGCACAGACAGAAAAATCCCAAACTTCCATGACAATCTGAGAAACACTCCACGCAGAAACAGACCCATTACTTGCCACTTTAAACTGGAACAATCCCATCTCCTCACAAGAAGGGATAACCTGGCACTCGAGCACGAGTGCGTCCGACGCGCTGGCACAGCCGGTCCCTGCCTCGGGGCCAGCACATCCTTGTGACTGACCTTTCCCGACAAAGGGATATTTAGCTCCAACCCCCCCGCCGAACGCCAGACTGTGGGGTTCAGCGCTGTACGTGGAAGGAAGTTCAGAAAACAGAAGCTCTGGGCTGCACAGCCACCTACAGCTCTGCCCTCCCACAGAGCCAGGGAGATACAGTCGGTGCTTACGCCGAATAAACGGAACCAACAGGGGAATTTTTAAAGACATATTGCAAACTGCTATAAGAAAAAAGGACAGGAAAAAAATACGAAATCCTTGGAAGCTCATCCTAGCGTGGAGTCAGTGTCTTGCCACGCAAACCCAGAAGCGACAGCATCCGGGACCGCTCTTTGCTCGAGGCACGGGAGCTGTCTGCAGGCGGCACCCAGGGTGGCCGGGACGCAGCCCAGGCCGGCTCCCCGAGCGGCAGCGCCGGGGAGAAGGCAGGCGAGGGCAGACGACACGGGAGCGTAAAAGCCAGTTCTGAGTGACAGTTAATAAAAATGACATGCACAAAACACTAAGCTCTACGCACAGCAACCTGGAACGCACCCAGGAGGTGAAGACTCCCCGAGGTCCCCCCGGAGCTCGGCTTTTGCTATCGATTTTGTGGGTGCAGCCACCCAGCACTGAAGCGAGGGGCAGCAGCTCTCCTGCTGCTAAACCAGAGAAACCCCAACAACTCCAAGCACCCAACTAAAGCAGAGAAACCCCAAAGATCTCCAGAAGCCCCAAACCTGTCCTTTCTCCTATTGCACAATAAATACAAGGCAGAAACTCCCACAGTAAAACCAAAAAAGCACGAAGAGCAGTATACGTAAGTGCTTTTTGTCCTACCTGGACAGCAAGAACGCTCACGTCTTGCACCTGCAAAAGACAAATTGCACCGAGAGAGACTGACTGCTAGGTCTGAACGGAGAGGCAGGGCCGGAGCAGCGGAGCCTGGAGCAGCACTGCTGCTCTGAACAGCCAGACGAAGCAGAGGGACATAAAAAAGGAGCAATGGGACTCTGTAAAAGTACCGAAGCGTGGAAGAGAAGAATCTCTGCTCATATTCGTCCTTGGGCATCCTTGGAAAAAACGATGGTCCTTGGGAAGAGTGTGGAGAAGCCAGTGGATGACAGGGGGAACGGATGAAACCCCGGGCGGTTGCGGGGGCAGACAAAGAACCAAAAGGAGGAGGGAGGAACCAGCAGAGGACACAGACCCTGCCGCATCCACCGCTTCCCCAGGGACATCCCGGGGGAAGCGGCCCAACGCTGCTCTGCGTGACCCCGGGGGACACGTATGGGGCCACACGGACCCTCGATCTGAACCAGCACAGACATCCTCTGGTTAGCTAAAACTACCAGCTACAAACGGCTGAAGATGAAAGAGCAACCACAGAACTGCTGAGAGCCAAGCAATGCAGCAAAGCAGCTACAAACTTCAGTCACGAGCCATTTATACTCCAACAGCCAGCAAGTTTGTCAAAGAAAAACCATACGCCCAGTATTCCAAAATTAGTGATTTACTAATTAACCATTCAAAACATGCAATGCATGTCAATAAATTATTTTATTTATTGTAAACAGCCTGTGTGAGGAAAGGCTTGAAGAACAGCACGCAGCATGCTGACTGCCGTGACTCCAGATCACACCAGAGAGCAGCGGGTTCGAGGGCTGAACTGCTCCCCGGAGCCCAGCTCTGCCTTTCCACTTCTCAACAAGCTACACTTGCAAAGAGTATTTGATTTTTCTTTAAAAAAAAGGCAATCGGGGCATCTTGGTTTAATATAGAATTAGCAACTTTTTAAAGCTAGTTTGATAACCAGGGCAGTGCGATGATGTGATGATCTCTCCCGGAGACTGCTGAGGTTTCTGATGGCTCCCTGGAAGGAACTGTCTGAAGTTGGGCAGAGACGAGCGCAAGGCCCTGCGCCTGGGGAGGAACAACCGCAGGGCCCCACGCGGGCTGGGGTCTCTGCGACCCGGGGCGGCTGGTGGACAAGGAACCGAACGCGAGTCAGCGTGCTGCCGCAGCAACGAAGGCAAAGCAGACCTTGAGCTGCATCTGCAGGGGCATTGCTAGCAGAGCTAAGAGACATGATCATCCCACCCAGAGCTTGTCCGGCCACGTCTGGCCTGCTGTGTCCAACTCTAGTCCCTGCAATTTAAAAAAGAGGTGGACAGACCAAAGAGGGTTCCAAAGGAGGGCCATGAAGATGATTCCAAGGGCTGGAGAACCTGCTCCATAAGGAAAGACTGAAGGAGTTTGGTCTCTTCTCCCTGGAGAAGGCTCAGGGGGACCTCATCACAGTATTCCAGTACTTAAAGGGGAGCTACAAAGAGAATGGAGGCTCTTTCTTCACAAGGAGCCACCCCGAGAAGACAAGAGACAACGGGTACAATTTCACCAGGAGAGGTTTCATGTTAACATAAGAAAGAAATTGTTTTTACTGCGAGAACAATGAACTGCTGGGACAAGCTCCCCAGGGACACGGTAGAGTCCCCATCACTGGAAGTGACTGGACAGGGTGCTAGACAACCTCATCTCGGCTCCTTTCCAACAAGGACCACGCTGGTGCCAACACTGACAGCGGACGCCGCTGCACAATTACCAACATCTCATGGGTTAGTCAGTGTTTTCTGCATCTGACGAGCATCGGAAGTGAACCAACCAGCCAACGTCCAGCTCATTTCCTCCTGGAGAACACCAAGGCAACGTTCTTCAGTTTTCTTGCTTCACTTCACTTTCATCACTAAAACCACCCCAAACTCACATGGGGCGGTACCTTCCCTCCACAGCCACAAAACACTTTGCAGCAACTACGACTACATCGAACTTTTACACATCATTTTCAAGCCATCCACTGCAGCAGACTGAACTGCATCTCACTTGATGGCATCTGAAAGCTTCTCATTTCCATGACCTCCAGTTTGAGGTGCCCGATAACCAACGATGCAGGCAAGGCAACAAAAATTGCCATGCTGCTGGGACACGTGTCTGAACAGAGATTTTGCAACTAATCTTCTAAATTAATACCTAATCCAGCTTTGCAGTAGTATTTCTATCTACACGTATGGCAACTCACGCTATACAAGAAGTGATCTGCCAGCTTTCTCCAATTCTTCGGTCCGTAATTTCAAAATTACTTGTAGTATCAATTCAGATACGTGGTGCACCTCACAACCTACCAGCCCGTTCCTACAGGCCCAAGCAGAGTGCGTCTGCAGTGACATTTACTTCCTACGTAAACACCATTTACTCTCAGCAGTGAAGTGGCACAGAATACTTGGGAATTAAATTAAGAGCTAATTTTGGAAGAACAGACTTATAAGACTGCACATGCCCCGTACGACAGAGCAAGCGACGCGATCTTTGGCAAGCTGAGCACCAATCCACTCTTCTGCAAAGCACAGTAAAAATGGTCGTTAGCCTGAGGACACCTTTGTGTGCTCCCAGGAAGGTTTTTGCTAAAAATTAAGGCTATAGAAATGTCGTTGCAGAGTTTATGTAGAGAGAAAGGCAACCACAACAGTCCTAAGTGAAGTTACGTCGTAGTAGGGCTAAACTGAGCCATTTGTGTCTCTGTTCCTCGTTCTTCCCAGGGAAAGGAATCGGAAAAAGCTCTTTTGGTCCAAGGACCATGCTCCTCATGCTGTATTTCCTACGTGACTGCCTTTTGGATTTGCTGGTGTCTTTTCCCTATGCAAAAGCCTCATCTGTGCCTCCGTGACACAAGTTTTGAAAATAAATATCAGTCTTTCCTGGTACAGTTTGGATATCTGAAAAACAGAGGCTGAAAAGGTACAGACAACACAAATTTGCAAAATAGTCTGGACAGATGGACTTGAGACCTATGAATTATCTTCTTCTACCTGTAAAAGCAGCTTCACCATCGTGTTTCCACCTGCAGTAAATGCCATGTTAATTAAACATACTCTGAAACATCCTGCAACAAGGATCATCAGAAACCAAATTACTAAAGGAAGTTACACTCCAGTGTATAATGTTCATTACAAATTTAAATTAACGGAAAGAGCACTGACAATAAGGAAGCCGAAGTTTTGCCTCATTCCTTATTGGATACTCCTTGACAGCAAAGTTTTTCATCAGTTTTCCTCGGTTCCCGTACGGATGTTGACAACCGATCGATCTCGTCTGGACACAGCAGCAGCCGCCGCCTCCGAGGGAACAGTCTGTCCTTTTATAGGCGGTGTAAGCAAGTTCTCTGTCCTTGGTTTTACAGATTGTCAGTAACCTTATCCCTTATTTGCTTTTCTGAAGTTCCCTGAAACGCCGCCAGCAAGGGTGATATTCAGAAACAGCACGGGGTTTATTTCCCTGGAACACCCGAGGCCGAGCGCAGCGCCCGGGCCGCGTCGGTGCGCACGTACGCCTGCCGCGTCGCCGCGAAACCCACCCCGCCCTGCCACCCCAACCCAGCCATCGCACCCCCAAAGCCGGCGCTCACACTGCAAGCCTACCAAGCCCACTTCGCAGGCACATGTATTTGTTCTTTTGTTTATTGCCTGAGGGTTTCCATTAAGAGGTTTTCGCTGTTTTAAGCTGGAAGCCATTAACAGCCCCTTGAGCATTAACTGCGATGACTCTGGGTGGCCGCCGCGCCTTCGGAAGTGCTCCCGCCCAGCCTCCACCGCACCCACGGGGTTTCAGCGCACCAGTTTTCCTTTCTCAGCCGATACAGAATGTTGGGACTGTTACGAATGGCCAGCTAAACAAAAGCCATTTTTACATTCAGTTTTAAAAAACAAAACTCAACAGAATTGCCAAACTAAACAGACCACTTGATCACAGAGCTGAACAGGACCCGAGCACCCTCTGCCAGCTCCCACCTCTCCTTTCAGGGACCATTCCCTTCCATTGCCTTTTTCTCCTTGATACCCTTGATCCAAAATCCTTCTTACAGTTAGTATTAGCAGGAAACAGTTCTGCACCAATTTCTTCCTTTTAATTCCCATTTGCACTTCCAGCCTTTGCTTTCTACAACCTACTGACACCCGAGCAGCAATGCTTACTCCTGCTGGCAGTCAGTCTCTCACCAAGCAAACCTTTCTGTATCCCACTTTTCGCTCTCATCCATCCCATTTATTCCACCTAAGCAAAAAAAAAGAACTAAAAAGAAAAAAAAACCCTCTCAGATTTTTTTCCTTGGCATCAGTAAGTAAATTCTTCTAATCATCTCGTATATCCTGCCAGTAAAATAATGAGAAACCACTGAAAATAACTGCAGCTCTCCGTAGTTATTTTTGCAGAATTTTCACTAGCCTTTCTCCCAAGAATTTATATAAATTAACTCTGGTTTTTGTTCACTTTTTACATACAAGCCACAAGCTCCAGCTGAGAAACTACTAAGTTTGAAGTACGCTTCGAGCTGTGTTAATGGGAAAGGAGCAAGCTGCTGCTCTGAGACGGAGCGAGGCCCCTTCGGCACCCACAGTGAGGGGAAGCCGAGCGCAGCCGAATTACCGATGCTGACATCAGCCTCAGCCAACCTAATGCAAACAGAGACGTTTCCTCCTCAAAGACCGCAGATGCTCCACCAGTGGCACAGAAGAAGATTTCTTCAGATTTTCAAAGCTCAGGAATGATGTCTTTGTTGTTGGTTTTAAAGCCAACCGATGGCTCAAGTGCGTTCCCAGCAGGCTCAGATAAAACCCGGCAACCCTCAACAGCACCACGCAAAGAAAGGTGGTGCCCAGCCAACGATACCGACCACAGACCATTTTCGTTTTTAAAACATACAGAAGATGGGCTGGCTGACAATATTTATCTGAAAACTTGTTTCAATTCATTAGCTATGGTACGTACTTACCCCAGTCACTATTAGCACTACAGGCATGAATCTCAAAGAAGTAAGGACCAACTTGATCACATTCCCAACAGCCTTCCAGGGCCCTGAAAACAATCCTTCTAGCATTCCTAACATAACCCCAAGCTTACAAAAAACCCCAACAAACAAACAAACAAAACAAAAAAACATCTCAAAGCATTAAAAATCCCTAGAGGCTGCTCTACGCCTCTGGCAGCCAAGAGCTTCTTGGTCTTCATGGTTCCTACAGTGCGTAGAAAATAAAATCCTCTGAGGTATTATGTTTCCTTAGTTACAATAAGGTGACGTGAGGACAGAATTTCGAACTAAATTCTGGCGTTGCCTTAAACCACACATCTAATGCAATTTTAATTCGGTTTTCATGTGTCTAAATTATAGATTACCACTATGCCTTAACTCATGGTAACACTCAGCATCTGACACGCAAGTATCTCTGCTTTGGAGGAGAAGAGGGGACTTCAGCTGCGAAAATTCACCTGTGAAGAAGAGTACCAGTACTGATGAGAGCTCCGTCATACTGGGAATATCCAACACGTAAACGTACGTTGTATTTTTTACAACCATCAATTGATACAGATCAACTCTTCTCTGGCCTATTCAGTGTAATATTTTAAAAATGTGAAGAACTGTGTTTTGTTGTTATGAAAATATAACAGGAATGTTCAGAAAGATCTATTTTCAGTGCCAGAGTTCAAAATTTTACCATTTGTTCTCACCACTGAAGACTAATGCATTACAAGACAAGAAAGAGCCTTGCTTAAATCATTACGGTAGAAAACAACCTGTGACAGCAGCCAGTGATGCTCTGCGTTCTGCCAGGAGCTGAAGTTTCAGCAGTCACTAAAACCACGGCAGCCACGCCAGCGACGGCCGCCGGACGTCTGGGGAGCTCGCGGCCCGAGGCGACACTTCGGGGCGCAGGAAATTCCAAATCCACACCGAGTTTCCTCTCGGCTGAAGGCTTTACCAACCCTTCGAGATGCCAGCTGGTACAACGCCGTGGTGCCGACGGTCCCTCTCCACGCAGCCTCGCTTCGCTGTAACGACACGCCAGCGCGTGCAGCGCGCGCGGCGATGCTGCCAGCACCGCCCGGCAGCGCGTCACCGCTCAGCGCAGAGCTGCGGGACGAGGCCCTCGGATCCTGTATGTGCATGAAAACCCCACAAAGGAGCACTGGTCTTCCATCTACATTTTCTTTCTGTATCGTAACAGAACCGCGCTTGCGGCAGCGAGAGGAGCAGGGTGGTCCCCAACGCGGCTGTAGCTGTACGCAGAATTGTAACAAAGCAGGTTTAAAGCAAGTCTAAGAGGAAATAAATGAACAGATAGGTGTTTATTTGCACATTAAGAGCCAATTTCCGATAAAAACAATACTTCAAGGAAAACTGTGTCCAGTTCTGGGCTCTGTGTCCAGTTCTGGGCTCCCCAGTTCAAGAAAGATGAAGAGCTACTGGAAAGAGTCCAGCGGAGGGCTACGAGGATGAGGAGGGGACTGGAACATCCACCCTACGAGGAGAGGCTGAGGGAGCTGGGCTTGTTCAGCCTGAAGAAGAGAAGGCTGCGAGGGGACCTTATAAATGCTTATAAATATCTGAAGGGTGGGTGTCAGGAGGATGGGGCCAAGCACTTTTCAGTGGTGCCCAGCGACAGGACAAGGGGCAATGGGCACAAACTGAGGCACAGGAAGTTCCGTCTGAACATGAGGAAGAACTTCTTCCCTCTGAGGGTGACGGAGCCCTGGCCCAGGCTGCCCAGGGAGGTTGTGGAGTCTCCTTCTCTGGAGATATTCAAGACCCGCCTGGACAAGGTCCTGTGCAGCCTGCTGTAGGTGACCCTGCTTCGGCAGGAGGGTTGGACTAGATGACCCACAGAGGTCCCTTCCAACCCCTACTATTCTGTGTTATTCTGTGATTCTGTGAAAAGGCTTTTTCTGCTGAAAAGTAGTACAATGTGTACTTGAATGAACCTCAACATGCAATGTACTGGAGTATCAGAAAATCCAAGCTTTCCACAGTAAATGGCCACACAGCTCATATTAAACCATTATTATCTTCATAAACTATCATGCAAAAAGTGCATGTAAAGTTTTACAGATATCCTGCAAGCTGTTACAGAAAATAGTATAAAACTTTTAACTGAGTGTATGGAAAACAGTGATTTGTCGGCGCAAGCACTCAGGGGTCGGAGCACTGAGCGACCAAGAGCGCTCCCACAAATCAGTTAAACAGAGAAGCACGGCAACCCCTCCGTGCAGGGGATGGAGGGGAAAAAGAGCAGAAAATATGGAATACGAGGGATCACCAATACTCTGAGGAAACTCAAACTCCAAACAGAGCTAAACCATGCAAACCAAAGTTCGCGGGAGGGAAAAGAACCACCGGGAAGCAGCAGAGAGGAGCTCGCAGGGCAATCGCCCGCTGCCTGGGCCCGCACACGAACTCGGGTGAGGAGCACCCACAGGTCCCGCTCCGAGCGACGATGGGGTGCTCTGCACTGCAGAAAGCTGGGCTGGAAGCTACAGGTATGGACAGAGAAAGGCCAGAGGGAGAGGCAAGGCCAAGAGGGAGACAAAAACACTGTCAAACTTGACTATTTGCACTGAAAACATTTAAAATTCTTACTGCCAGGGCTATGCTCCACGTAAGTGCATTAGCAAAGACAAGGATGACATCGAATCAAATCAAGGACACACTATCCAAGGTCTGGCTTTCTTCTCAGGAGCTGAAAATAATCCTTAATTGCATGAAGGTTTCAACTCAAGATCTTGGAGATCAAATGGATGCCCCTTGGAATCAGCAGACGGTGTTACACCGATCCGAGTTACAGATAATTAAAGCTTGCATCCTGTTCCTGCGAGGAAATAGCAGAAATCGGAACGGGACTGAAAAATGACTCCCAGCCTTCTGCTCTAACCCAAACACAAACTTTTACAGAGCAAATGTATCTTGTTATTAGGCTTAGCATTATTAGATTTTATCTAAACAGCAGAAAGAGAAGAACACAGAAGCCTAGAGAAAATAAATTACTGTCTACTGTTGTAAGAAAAGTTTAACGTGCACCTGGGGTCTTCAATGAAACCGTGCTCCTTCAGGAACAAACGATTCAGGAGCTTAGATGTTAATTCAAAACCCCTTATTTTCTATAAACAGCACATTCTCTCAAAAAGCATCCCTTTTTAAATATCCTCCATAGATACATTACCCCAGCGCTCCGTGTCTTCCCCGTCAGACCCTCCCGCTACACGAACAGGGTAACTGCAGGCGTTCTAGGCTTGGGAAACAGTCTGCACATAAAATGCCTCTTGCAGGAGAACCGCACACATCTCAATCGTTAAGCTTAGAGCTCTTTCACTGTGCCTTCACAGCGCGTCGATGTTGAAGAGTCCAATACTACAACATTTATTACAGATAATTTAACAGACACTGAGAAAGTTATGATCAGAAACACAAAAATGATCAGAATCTTGTTGAGATACATCGGAAATTTTTAATTTTTTTGCCTTAAAACATTGCATTGGTATCAGAGGAATTTAGATTAGTTTAAGCTGAATGCCTCTTGTCCTTGCAAATACAACATCCGTGGAAGCAGATCTCCCCAAGAGCAATGCAAAGCCCTCTACCCTCCTTCATCTTCCTCCAGAGTGGCAGTGGCTTGACAGCTGGGACTGCTTTGATCGCCACTTTCCATGCTCCTCGCTGCTTATCACATTCACCATGTTTGCTTAAGGATGCCTCCATCTATTTATCTCATCTTCTACCGTGTACCATTCCAGAAAGCGTGCAGTCCCCAGGGCAGAGACCGTTTCTTACAATGTGCTTCCGACACGGGATTCTGCCCCTGTCCTGGTACCTCCAGACAAAACTGACACAGGAACAGCCATCACCTTCTCGCAGAGCGGATGGTGATCTCTCCTGGACACATTTCCAAGCACCAGCATAGTCTTGAGAAACGCTGTTGACCTCTACAAGAGCCTGCAAGGCAGGGCTGAAAGGCTCCTGCAGCTCACCTTCAGGTGCACTGCCAACATTCACAGCGCTCAGAGCTCGCTCTCTCTGTTTATCCCCTTTTAGCAGCTCTTTATGCAGGAAAACAGACTGCATTGACTACTTCAGAGATGTCTGCTCCATCCCTTTTACTTCCAGGAGCCGAAAGCAACGGAGTTTCTGGGAGACGAGGGGTGCGTGCAATGCACACTGGTGCGGACACCCCTTGGGCTCAGAGCTCTTCCAGGAGGTGACAGAGCTCCTCAAGGCGGCTTCTCCTGCGGTCTCTCCACAGCCAGGCCAGCGACCCTCCTCAGGCTGGGGGCCACCTTCAGCAGTATTCTCCTTCACACACCTTCACGAAGGCTTACCTTTCTGCTTAGTCACATGAAATCTGACTTCATTTTGCTCTGATTAAATAGATGTATCATTACGCTGTCACATTCAGAACAGCTATAATTGCAACTGAGTCAACAGCCCATTTTCAGACTATTGTCCTATACCGGTTTGAAAGCAACTAATTAAAAAAAACTGGGACAGATACCTACATAAATCTAAGAAATTTTGAATTTAATCACTAAGAAAGCAAACGAAAAATCAGATGGTCGCTGCTCTATGGTAAAAAAATGGTTCTAGATTCAAAAGAGTATCATAAAGTACTTCACGTTTTCAATTAAAAAGTTATAAACTTGCATCTTTAAAATTCTGTCATCAGTTATTTTGCTGTAATACGTGTTATTATAAAACACCTGTCAGAGATTTGTGGTACAAAGCTCAGATAAAAACGAAATGGAACAAACTGAGATTTAATTCAGCTCCTCAGTGTGTTTAATCCTACGCACGTTTCTCTTCCAAGTTGCAGAACATCCTGCATGGATCAGTTATAAAGTTGGGGGGGGGGCTGCAGGAGTTTTGGGGGGCCTCTGGGGTTTTGCAGACAGGGGCTACAGGTGCTTCTTCTTTTGTGGCTTTGGAATGCAAAATCAGCTAAGTGGTTTTCATCAGTCATTTAAAAAAAAAAAAAAAAAAGGAAAAAAGAAACCTCCCTTTCCCCAACATTTTATACCATCTCATTTATGAACGGTAACCGAGTGAATAACTGGCTGGAGCGGTGTGGCAGCAATCTGCTGGGTGTCACCCACAGAGCTGACACAGGGCGCCAAAAGCCTTTACAATTCTTTCATATTCTTCTTTTACTCCTGCCAAACCGTTCTGTGAGCACAGGGTTTCTCTTCTGTGGTTTCCCACCTCAGCCCAAACTCTAGAGAGAGAGCGACCTCACCTGAAGCACCAACGTGACTAAGCAGCCCCATTTTTCAAGCAATATTAGACGCTCAGACCTCCTCCAGCAGGGTGGTGACGGCAAGCCGAGCTGAAGTCAACTGACCCTTTCATATTTAACGTCCACAGAGTAGGGAGGGAAGAAAGCGAAGGAGCCTGCGTGTATCTCGAGGCAGGGATGATGATACCAACAGGCCAACATCTGCCAGCGGGAACTCCAAGGCGAGGAGCCGCAACCACCCGGCCGAGCCCACGGAGCCCACCTGCCCTTCAAGGCAAGGAGCACCCGCAGCTCCGCTCCAGCCGCCGACGGCGTGGACCCAGCGCACCCGAAACAGCCGAAATCCAGCCACACACACGCCCACATATTTACACATCAACTTTGGCAGCTGCGTACGGAAACCCTGAAGCCCAGCATTTTCACCCCCCCAGACACTGAGCTTCCATTTACGTTTTATCAGAGGTAAAAACCGCACGGGGAAGCCCACCCGGCACGGGGGCTCGGCACACCCAGCTGCGCTCCTCCCTGGTGCCTCTCCACCCCGCCACGCTGCTTAGACTCTAAACTTCTGGGGAACAGAGTCCAGAGCAAATTCCTTGCTCCAGAGTCAACGCCGTGTCTCACGATGTCAAGAGCACAGGGGTTTTGCCCACTGCCTTCAAACCCTGCCGGCTTTCACGCACTGCAAAGTTGCAGAATCTGTATTCTAGCCTGTATAAGCTGCAACATCAATACAAAATTGTAATAAATAACAACATATATATGCCTGGCCTCAGGTTTACAAGGCAATTCCCATGTCTTAGGTGATGACTACTTGGCAGTAGCATTAATAAAGCACCAGCAACTCGGCTAATTTTCTGCCCGAGCATACCAAATGGTCAGAGTCTGACAAATAGTGTGGTTTTTAATTTCTTTAAAGGCTTTTATCTCAATAGGTGGGTTTGCTCGAATGTTCTGGATTTCATTACCTCCTTTAAAAGAAACACCCTTCCCTCCCCAGTTTCACAAAAATACTGCATCTTCAGACATGCAAAATAATTTGTGTCCTTCAAAGCTAATTGTAATCACACAGTTCAGCTAAATAATTCACCAATTCCACAACGCTGCACAAAGGAAACAAGCAGTGTAGCTCCATACAGCCTGAAAATTAGAACATCAGTGGGTTTCTATACCAACATCTGCAAGTTAGCAATATATGCGAGCAGTCATAAAAATCTTACCCTTCAATCACACTTGCTTCATATATTAAGAGGCTAAAAAGCAAGCTTCACATGTTTCACCAGCAAATGGCATTTTTTATACTTCAAGCTTCACATGTTTCACCAGCAAATGGCATTTTTTATACTTCCTGCTCATTTATCAGCTATTCAGAACTATCAAACCGACCCCGAGGTTTCGAGGTGCTCGGGGACGGCTCACACGAGCGGTCCGTGCCCGGCCGGGCGCCCGGCACCTCACCGGGCAGCGAAGGAGCAGCCAAACCGCCCGGCGGCTGCCGGCACACGGCAGAGAACCGCAGCACAGACAAAACCGTACTCACTTTGGAGGCCCACGGCTGCAGGCAGTTGGCGTAACACCGGACAAGAAAAGCCATTTCTTAGGCTGGGGGGGGGGGAAAAAAGTTTCCTTTCCCAAATAAAAGCCACAGAATTAAAATACGGAGTAAAATCCCTTCTGGATTCTCTTCAAAAATCACAGACCAAAGCAGGGAATGTACATGTAGGCAACTTCTCAGGCTTGAATGTCACACTGAATTCGATTTACAGCTTCCACTATGTCTGAGGAGTTTTCAGGATTGCAGCGAGTTAGCAGCAGCAGCAGCAGCAATTTCTATCAAAATGTTCCAGTTATAACAAGCATATAAACTCAAATCAAAATGTTTCCTAGCTTGTCAAACACAAATATCCATATGTTCCCCCAGGCAAGAGGCACGCACCCAAAAAGTGCTGCTAAAATTGAATTAATTCTGAAATAGATTAGAACTGCAGGTTAAAGCAACAATACATTAAAAGGCGAGGTAAGAATTCTTCAAATTCCTTTTTTTCTCTTCACTGAAATGCATTTACAGGCGGCTTATCTTCAGGTCCGCTTTTTGGAAACTTCACATTCATACAGCAGATGAAATTTTGCAAAGGTTCTTCAGCATCTTCGGCGATTCAGGAATCCCACACCCCGGATATTAAAGTTTCTTCTTTATACTCTTGTCCATCGTAACTGCAAAAATTGCCTCAGTGTCCAGACTGCAGCTCCAGGATCTATGCTCTAACAGGTTTGCACCGTGGAATGCATTAAAAGGGGTTTGCATTGCAGAGGCTTTTCTCTTTTGCCCCCCCCCCCCCCCCTTTTCTTTTTTTAATGCAGTTTACAACTCCGCAGTGTCGCTTAGTATTCTAATGCCTCGGTCGGCTCGCACGGCTCACCCACGCCTAGCTCTTCCCGTGGAAACCTTCCTGCGCTGCACACCGGAACGGCACGTCCATGGCCACAGCAAGGCTGCCTGCCGGAGCCCCAACGCCGACTATCTGCGCCGGCTTCTCAGCGGCTCCCTCCGGAGCAGCTCCCATCGATTGGATGCTCCGCAGCAAGATGAAATATCTAATAAGGAGGAAAGAGAGTGGGAGGGGAAGCGAGCTAAAAGGATGACATCACCTGTACAGAAAGCCTTTAGAAACTGCATTAGATCAATTGGCTACTGGATCTGCAGATGCAGCCAGCAGAGCATCTTTATTGACCGAATATAAACACCCATCTCAGCACAACAACTGCTCAGCAAAACACCCCTGCTCCACGCTGCATTTTATATCCTTTTATCATCTATTAATCCACATACTGTAACTCTGAATATTTTTCTTTCTCTAAATCACCGGTTTTTCAAATGAATTTGATGTGTCTATTAACATTTTCAACAGCATTTAGGTGGATTATTTCTCCTCGTTGCATCCAAATTCAGAAATAAGTAAAATAAATCTCTGCAGACGTTCACATGCATGCGCACACAGATACACCCATAACCGGTTCACAATACAATGATTTCTGCTTTTTATGTATGGCACACAAGAGCCTCAACATTTTTACCTCATCCTATACACCCATTAGGAGATTTCTGTATAAAATGAGAAGCAACTTTCTTATTGAAAGATGATGTTTATAATTCTCATAATTTTAATCGTTTTGAAATCACGCTAAAAGTTTTGGTGCTTGTTTCCGTTCCCCAACCAAACCCAATTCTCTTTATTGCCAAAACTGCCTTAATTCTGCAGGAGTCAATTTAGTTTTCTAATTTCTTTGTGCAACTAAAAACTGAAATATTTGCTAGCAGCTTAGCGTCTTGGATGGCAGCCCAGCCTGCTGGAGAGCTGCTCCGAGGAAGCACCTACGAGATCCCCCACCTTCGAGCTGGGACTGCCGCGGTGCTTTCAGTTCCTAGAAGGCAAATGACTTCTGCTAGCGTGCGAGCAGGGAAGGGGACGGGAGGGGGACAGAGGGGGCTGGCTCTGTTAGAGCCATCACTTAGTACGCTGGATCGTGTACTTCACATGCAAGAAGGGGCACTCCATGTTTCCATTTTCCCCTCTTTTGAAAGAATTTTCATCGCCATGTATCTCCCTGTTCCCAGCCAGCATCCGACCAAGGGTAATTCTCCAGACCCAGACCAGCCCCCACAGCCATCCCTCCCGCTCGGACGAGGAGTTCCCAGCAGCGGCCTCATGGCACTGAGGGCCAAAAACCCCTTTTGTTTGTCTGTCTGTTTGCTTATTCTTGACCACTGAATCAGGCAGTTTGAGGCAATCCCCAGACAGTTCTTTTCCAATCTGCTGTGCCAAGGGGCACGCAGAAGAAGATTCTTACATTTTGGAAGCCAGGCTGCGCCAACGAGACACCCGCCCCATCGCAAGCCCAGAGCTCCTTCCAGCACTCATCCAGAAGCTGAATTCTTCCCGGCTTATCACCCAAGTTGTGACAGGAGGTGTGCCTTAACTAAGAAAAAACCTTCCCCTAGCACCTTCCGTACCTGTCTTAAAAGAAAAAAAAAAAATGGTATAGATGTCTGAATTCACTTAACCTCTATCAGACAATGAAAATAATATTAGATGCAACCACGCTTCATAAATATTACTGGGTTTAATTTGTACCTAAGCATAAGGGAATATCTGAACTTCATTCCTGCACTTGCAAAAATTGGCAAACCCAGAGTTTATCTGACTTTTAAAAGCTGAAAAATAGATAATTACTTTAGATTTTTAAAACGCACTGCACCAACTATCCAAATAGCTGCTTCTGTTACTGTCCCTTCAGTAGTGAACAGCAGGCTGGGTACGTCAGCTTCACCTTACCTACAACTGTCCTGCATCTTTTCCAATAATTCACAAAAATGTATTCAGAAGCACCTTAAACATCAAACACAACGCCACGCTGACAGATCGTCAGCAGCAACGAACACCCGACCACTTCTGGGCAGCGTTACCTGTGTTCTAGTTATCACCATCTCAATTTCTATCGAGGAGAGGAGAAAACCCACCCAGCCGAAGGGAACCTCTCCCTGCCTGCGCACCCACCGGGCAGGTATTCACCCCCCGGCCGCCCCCGAAAACCGCCGCGTTGCGCGTGGGGTCCAAGCCACCCCAGATTTTGGCGTGGACGCCGTATTTTACAACTACTGTAAACACCAGCTCGATAATGGGAGCAAAATTCTATTTCCTTCTAGTCTCGCCTCTAAGTGGGGATGACATCATCGCTCTGCCGGCGCGCCAATGAGCGCGGCGACGGTCCCGGGGGGCTGCAGCCAGCTCGGCACAGCCCGGCCCGCCCAGCCGCCAGCGGGGGGGAAAACCTGACCTACTTCCACACCCCAGCATTCGGGGCATCCCCCCACTCGTCGCTGGTCTGGGCTTTGGGGTTGGTGTTTTTTTTTTTGTTTTTTTTTTTTAAATAGAGACATTTCTGCAGCCCCAGCTCCCTGCAGCGCACGGCTGTGAGTTGTTATCAATCGTCTGTTTAATGGCAGGTCTCTAAACTAAAGCAACTTGGAGATGGGGGGAAAAAAATCCGGTACAAAGGGTGCTCCACAGCGATCGCGATCAAAATACCTGTGAGAACCGCAGCACCGGGCAGAACGACAAACAGTAAATCGCCGGTCTCCTTTTAAGCCAGATTTCAAGCTTTCAGAGAATCTTAAGGAAAAAACCCTTCGGTGCACAATCTCTGACTCAACGGTGGTCTTTGTTTCTTAGCCCTGATTGCTTTCCACACTTGATATCACTCCGTACGTTCCGATGCATTATTCCCTTTACCCTCCATAACGCTATCCGAATCCTCCCAACTGTTAAATAAATCTGTGTGTTCTAATTGTCTGATGAGACCAAGTCACTAAAAAATGGGATGTTTTTAAAAGGATAGTACGGCCTTTCATAATTTAAACACACATTCAGTTAAGGAGGGTCAGAGCCTCCTCTCGTTTAAGGACACCGCAAACCGAAGCTGTGCAAAGCCAGAGAGCCCTGGCAGCTGACAGCAGAAGGCACCCATCAAGCAGCGCTGCTTTTTCCTGCTCAGAGAAAGAAAAGCCCACGGTGCTGTGCCAGCGGGGAGGCCGAGCACTGCTCTCCAGGCTGGCATGGCACTGGTGAACCGGCAGCAGCCGCCGGCTTGCCAGCGAGCCGAGGGGCCCGGGTCCGAGGGCTGGGCTCGCTGACTTCTGTCCTTTTGTCCTCAGAGCCAGGCGACCGCTGTCCCACTGTCCCCTGCCACGTCCCCCTGCAGCGGTACCTGCGTTTGCTCCCCGCGTTTGGAGCGCGTCAGCTACGGCAGCACCCCGTCCCCGAGCCCACGGTGGGGGCTGGGGAAGGAGCCCAGCTGCTTGGAAAGCAATCCATCATCGCACACTCTCGGGCAGAGATGTTTCAGGCTAAAATAATTCATCTTAATGCAGTTTTGCGAGCAGGAATTGCCAAACACAGCAGCATAATGCAGAAATATTTTAGCATTAAGGGCACCTGCATCAAGAGGTTATTTCAGCGTGTTTGAGTACTCTAAATCTTCCTGGCAAGGCAGGCGCTGGGGAGCGCGGGGTGCAGCAGGCAGAGCCAGCCGCAGCGCGCGCTGGCTGCAGCCCCTGCGACGCTGGCACAGCTTGCTCGGCTCCGTGTCGCTGGCAGGCTTCTCCGATTTCTCCCCGCCATTTCACTTAAGCATCTTACATGAATCATTCTACTTTCGTGGCGAGGCCGGCCCCTCGTTAGGGCTTCTCAGGAATTCCTGTTTAAAGGAAAAAGGAAAAAAGAAAAATACAACTCCCCACCCCGTTCCTGGCCCTTTTAGGCAGGGCAAGCAGCACCGCCAGCTCCCCTGCCCCTTCAGGGTGACATTACGCCCTGCAATCGCATCTTCACGTACATCGCTTCCCACAGCAGCACTCCCTAACAGGCTGTGGAAAAATCCTAGCGAAATAGCTGTAGGACTCGTAAGTAGTATGAAAACACGATCCATCCTAAGGGAAGGAGCAAGGGAGAGCGGGAGGGAGCGGGAGAGGGAGGGCAGAGACTGTCATCATCCCCGAAGTGATGTAAGCTTCTAAATATAGCACCAGCAATACAGAGGAACAATAAAAAGGCACCATGGATTCAATTGCTCCACCGCTTTCGCGCTACCCCAACCATCTTTTTTCAGCTGCTGCGTTACGCACGGAAAAGGTCATCTCCCCTTTGCAGCGATTCAGATTTATACGGTTTATAATACTTTTTAGAACATGTTTCTCAGCCACGGCTCCCTCCCGCAGCTCTCTGCCTGCTGCTGCTCATGCTCTCCGCAGAGCCGGGCGGCAGCCAGCTCAGCATCGCAAACGGGGACGCTGCCAGCGCGGGGCGAAGGGGGAAGCCCCCTCTGCCACGGACTCAAACAAGAAGTTCGGTGTGAACCGAGATGATTCACATCACGCTCCTCCCTTCCTTCCTGACACCTCATTTCGGCAAGGGGTGGGGAAGTTCGGGAAGGTACGCAACCCAGAAACCCCTGGTGACGAGGAGGAGCGGACACCAACCCCAGAAGGGCCGGGTTGTGCCACTGAATCCACCCAGAGATACTGCGGGGACGAAATCTTTAATATCTCACGGCAAAATTCCCCAAACCCATTTGGAATTTTGCTCACTAAAATGTTCCCTCGACCCAGCCTCAGAAGCGAAATCACCGCCCAAACCCAACACAGACCTGGCCATAATTTCCTCAGCTGCCACCTACCCGGGAAGCCAGTCGGAGCTTCACGTTTGGAAAACACAAAGCCCACCACCGTATATATTCATTTTCACCCCCAAAAAGTTGGTACGAAAGCCAATAAAAAATACCACTTCTTCCCTCACTTACGAAAACTGTATCTCAACTTAAAAACGAGCAGATTCAGACTATTTAGAACAGAAGGTGCCAGCACACCTCTCGCAAGAAAAAGGCCTCTGATTAAATGACCTTGAGAATAATACATTCACTCCACAGATGCGGTTAAAAATCATTAAAATGCCACTTCCCATATTTCTGCTGTCATTTTTCTTGAGGATTAACACCAAACTGGAAGCCTGAAAGCAGAGTAGGGAAGGATCTGACTCCTTCTACCCACTTCCAAAATTTCTCTCTAAGCAAGGGTGATTTTGAAGAGTCAACTTTCATCTCTTCGTGGCCAGGGCATCCCGCCTGAAGAGCGTTCGTGACACGAGCACCACCTCGGGCGTGACACCTCCCGAACGTGTCTGGCCCAGGAACAGACCCGTGTCTGCAGGCCCCCGGACCCGGGCTGGGACCAGCCAGGCGCAGCACAGCCGGAGCTCAGAAACAGCGCGAACGGGGGAGCAAGGGGCGAGGAAGGCACTGGTAAACGTGCTCCCGAGGGGTTTACTCGGAGGGTGACCCCAGCACAACGCACAGACCCCCAGATCTGCCGCACTGGGGAAGCGCGGCGCAGACCCTCGAGCCGCTCCGCAGGGCTTCCCCCATCAGCTGAAGCATCGCGGGGCAGTGATTTCCAAACTTTCCCATTTTCTGGTATGATCCAGCCCTTACTGCTGTTAAAAATGGAAAGCCGAGCACGCTCTTGGATATTTTCACCCAGCATCATTCAGGGTCCCCTCTTCCATCCAGAGCAAAACCGCAGCCAAAGCCCCGTTGTTCCCACCTGACCCGAGAGCTGATCTCAACAGATGAAGCAACGGATGGGCCAGAGGCCAGACCTGCACTCCGAACCTTCCAGGTAACAAAATCAAAATCATCAAGACAATACAAGCATCTGGTTTATCGTGGCTACATTACCTCAAACGAAAACTTGGTTGCATAAGAACAAAAAACACTCAGCGTCAGAAAGCATCTCTGCCTTGCAGGAACAAAGTAAGCATCAACAAGGAATTCAGCTGCAACGATCGTCCCATTTAGCCAGAGACTTCATTTAATCAACTATTTCAAGTATTTCATCTGTCAAATATATCCCCATTAAGAAAGTTTCCACATATCAAATGTAAAATTACAAATGCTGCTAAATGTCATTAGATAGCAGCCAGTTCTATGCCAAAACCAAAGATATTCTTCTAGCTATTCTCTCACACAAATCGTGGTTTTCGTGCCAAGTTCTTCAAGGAAAACAGGGCACCCAAATGCTTGCATTATGCACTGACATTTTCTGATGGTGATTTTAACTGAAAATTGCTCAGGATATTCTCAGTCCCTAACTTGGTCCAGAAGGCTCCCGAAGAACACGCCTGAGTTGCTGTGAATTTCCATATTCTAAATTAGAAACCCATTTTAACTTGAATACAAAGTTGAAGGCAACACCATCGCAGCCCTTTGAGGAAGTCCTCCGGCGATACCTGACATTCCCCCCGACGACTCAAACTCACAGCTCCGCAGACTAAAACACAAACCGACTTCTCTCTTCTGTACAATAAACCTAAACCTAAGGGAAAGGTTGAGCTGGCTACAAACGAGGATCCAACCAGGCTGCCACGCTTCAGCACAGCATATTGAGCAGAAACGGCCCAGATGGAAGGCAGGAAACACAACCCAGATCCCCGCGCGCTGCCATCTCCCCGCGTGCCGGCGCCCAGCTCGCCGGCTGCTCCCCTGTCGCTTCGCTGCAAGGAGCCACTCAACATGGCATTTCCAAAGACTGGGACAATAATGTTAAAAATTGTTAAATGTTAAATGTTTGGGGACCTTAGAAATGCTTATAAATATCTGCAGGGTGGGGGTCAGGAGGATGGGGCCAGACTCTTTCCAGTGGTGCCCAGCGACAGGACAAGGGGCAACGGGCACAAACTGAAGCAGAGGAAGCTCCAGCTGAACCCGAGGAAGAACTTCTTCCCTCTGAGGGTGCCGGAGCCCTGGCCCAGGCTGCCCAGGGAGGCTGTGGAGTCTCCTTCTCTGGAGATATTCCAGCCCCGCCTGGCCGCGGTGCTGTGCAGCCTGCTCTGGGTGACCCTGCTTGGGCAGGGGGTTGGACTGGGTGACCCCCAGAGGTCCCTGCCAACCCCTGCCATGCTGGGATTCTGTGAAAGATGAAGCCCTGAAAAAAGATGGGCGAGTCAGCCCTGTTAGCAGCCTCACCCTGCAGCTTTCCCTAACAGCAGCAGTGGATCCGCTGCCAGCCTGGCACAGCAGGAAGGTGTCCGTCTGTCTGTCTGTCCCGCAGGAGAATGACGCCTCACCCCAACGCCGTCCCATCGCCCATCGCCGCGGGCTCTCCCACGGGCAATGAGCAGGGCTGCACACCGCTCCCAGCCGCCAGCTTTGAGTAAATACAGGTGCTCGCTTAAAATAAATCCTCCCCAGTTTCAGCATGAGGTAGTTTCATTTGTGCATCATTCTTCAAGGCTGCTAAACAGCTGCACGGCACCTCCAGACTGAGGTGATTTCCGTAATTCACAGCTTATACATAATCTGCTTGGCAAGTCTGTAAAATCTTCAGGGAAACTCCTAAATGTAAGCATTGAGTAACTACAACCACTTTCTGTATGCATAAATTGGGGTTTACACGTCGCATATGTCATTTCAAAAAAATAAACTTTTAATGCTTTTAACCACAGGGCAGTATTTTCAGTATTTTCTGATTTTGTGTGCAGCCTATCCAAGTCATTACTCTTTGTAAACTGCAGACGCTCATTAGTTGGTTTGGGAAGCACCAGTGGTCTCTGGAAATTCCGAGGAAGAATTTTAACGCACGCTTTGAGGATTGGCGTTTTGTTAACGACCATCACAACCAGCGACAGACTTTCAAGGAGTCCTTGACAGCATCCCTGCCGACAAAACGAGCAGACAAAAATCGATCCGCAGAATCAAACACGAGCAAAGGTGCATTTGGCAGCTCTCCCCTCGCCGGCAGCCCCAGGGAAGAGCCCCAGGGAAGAGCCCCAGGGAAGAGCCCGGTGAGCAGCGGGGGTTCCCACGCCGGGGGCTGCTCCCAGCCCCACCGGCGAAGCGGCCTTCAGCCCGGGAAGCGGACACCTCTGCCATCATTAACTCGGCTGCGGAACCAAGACGTCACCCACAGCCTCTTCCCCCACCCCGAAGCCCAGTCTGGCGGTCTGACAGCGATTTTTGCTTCCAGGAAGCCGGGGGCTCTGGCCACATGCCTTCCCCTCCTCGGCACCCACGCGCCCGCCGCCGGCTCCGTTCAACAAACCCGACGTCCTCCGCTCAGGAAGCCGACGCGCTGCAGACGCGGCTTCTTTCTGATCAGAGAAGCAAGAAGAACACGTAAAATGGCAGGAGTTCAGCGAGCGACTGCGCGGCGGCTGCCCGGGGAATGGAGGCTGCCGCTGCCGAGCGCCCACGGCCGGCGAGCTGGGCTCCGACCTGCGCCACGCGAGCTCTCGGAGGCAGGGTGGGACAGAGAAAGTCCTCACGCAGTAAAAACAGGGCCAGGAAGAAGCAACTTGAGTTACCTCTTTGCATCGCTCAACACCTCCAACAAGCTATGGACGACGTTGATTTCTGTAGCCACTACGCAAGACTCGTGGATTTCAGCAAGACCCAACTTTTTCTCTGATTCGTTGGCTAATACAGCTGAAATTCTGCCAAGCGTTTTTCAAAAGTGACAAAAAGAGGAAGCGTGGACTTAAACACACTGAAAAGCAACGAGCTGCAAACAGAACCGTCCTGCAGCTCAAGAACAAGGGAGTTCAGCCACTCAGCCTCATGAAAACAAACCAATATTCCAAATAAACAGATGCAGCCGATGCTGCGTCCGAGTTCAGCCAGAGGCAGCTGGAGGCAAGCTGTACGTCAGCCTTAGTTCTTTTAGACAAAAGGTACCATTTCAGCAAATTTAACTGGTGGTTAAAAATAGATTAGAAAAGACCCCTAGTGTCTTACAGCATTTAAAAGGAAAAGGATTTAGTGACAATAAAGAATCTAATGGGTTTAATCCGGTATATTGAAATGTGACTTAGCTTCCTAAATTGTGAGATGCCCGGCACTAACTCCAGCCGCTGACAGGATTACATTAAGTCATGATCAAAGAACAAGAAACTTGCCACTCCAGCAGTCTTCAGTGACAGACTTCTCTGAAGATAAATGCTTCCACAAGGCTCCAGGAAAAATTTTAAATGATGCAAGCATTAAGACACTGTCCATAAAACTTCATATTATCGTAAATCTTTTAAACCTCACCATTCTCTTAAAAGTTGTTTATTTTTTTTTTTAAAGAAAAGTAAATTTGCATCTCTGATAAAGGGGATCACTACTAAAAGTTTGGTATCAATTTCTTTATTCTGTTCTAGAATGAACTAGCAATTGAAAAAACTCCAAATGTTGTCACAACTCTATGGAAAAACGCACTACATCGTACATGTAGTACTTCTAAAAACAGACATACTCTTCATTTAAAAAAAAAAATCAGAGAACTGTCAAAAATGTATGTTGGTAACAAATTAGAAAAAATCTTATTCAAATGAAAAAAGATGTGAGTGTACAGCTTTGATGGTCATGTAGAAATTTGTATCAGATTGTCAAACCCCATTTGGTTTTGATCACTGCAAGAAACATAAAACTTACTATCAAAGGTTTTATTTTTTAATTGTGAAGATAAATACTTGAAACATTTAATTTCCAGTTGCTTGATCCAAGATCAAGCCAGGAGTTTAACTTTTATAAAGCACCAGAACCACCATTCAGCATCCTTTCCAACATCTGTTTAGTCTGGCTTTGTAAGCACCTGCTGTACGGTCACAAAAGTTTGGGACACAGTTGAAGACAGACGATCACAATTACTTCTTTCTTTTGTAATGAAGAGATACAGTTGCATTACTTACGGGGTTGAGAGCCAGACTAAGAACTAGAAATGATTAAGTATTTATCTCCGTTGTGATACTGCCCTGCTGCACGGCCCCGGTTCCTGTCTGGATCCTTATCTGCGTTGCAGACAGCCTCGTGCACAGAGCGCCCAGCCCAGAAAGACACGCAGCCACGTTAACGAACAAGCTCTGAAGGAAGAGCAGCATAATTAATACCGATGGCACACTTTTTCTAACACATTAAGTTTGACCAACAGCCTTCTCCCGATGACTCCAGCCTCCCTTCCCCCCCGGCAGGACGTCACTGCGGGGTGACACGTGCGAAGCTGAGAGTTACCAAGTGACAAAGCCCAAAGAGGTAATGGAGGCCAGAAATGCCCAGGGACGAGGAGCTCCCATGCCAGCAGGGGAGGCTCAGCCCTGCCCCAGGCAGACAGCGCTCGGGCTGCCACCACGGCCTCCGCCTTGGGCACAGCCACCAGGACAGAGCCACCCTCTCCGCCACCTCACGGGCAGCACTGCTATTCACAGAATCACAGAAACACAGAATAGTAGGGGTTGGAAGGGACCTCTGTGGGTCATCTAGTCCAACCCTCCTGCCGAAGCAGGGTCACCTACAGCAGGCTGCACAGGACCTTGTCCAGGCGGATCTTGAATATCTCCAGAGAAGGAGACTCCACAGCCTCCCTGGGCAGCCTGGGCCAGGGCTCCGTCACCCTCAGAGGGAAGAAGTTCTTCCTCATGTTCAGATGGAACTTCCTGTGCCTCAGTTTGTGCCCACTGCCCCTTGTCCTGTCGCTGGGCACCACTGAAAAGAGCTTGGCCCCACCCTCCCGATGCCCTGGCAAAACACATCTGAGAAGCGTTTCGCCAAATACGCGTTTCTCCTCGGGATCTGGCTGGTTAGCTATGCTGCAGCAGGGAAAAAACCAGTGCCAGCAGCACCTTGGCACGGCCACCGTGCATCCCCGCACGGGGAAGCCAGGCTCAGCCCGTTCACCTGCTGAGCCACTCCAACGCGCTTGCTTGCACACGCGCTGCAAGAACAAACTCACACCGTTACGCACTTTGAAGGTACAAACAGGAGCATGAACCTATTCAGTTTGAGGGAGAAAGAAAGAACACTGTCGGCATACGTTCACTGGGAGAAGAAGAAAAAAACCCAACCCCTAACTTTAAATATTAATTCTGCAGGAGACCAGCGCTCTTGTGACACAATATTGTTCTATGAACCATAAAACGTACAGTAAAGGAGTCTAAATGGTAACTCCTTTGCCAAAGAAACCGATGAGGTGATCCACTTTTAACATCAGTTCATTCAAGGGAGAGAAAAAAAAAAAATTGAAGATACCCACAATAATTTGAATGTCAACTATCCTGATAATACACAGTTAAATTAAGTACTAGGGCTCTTAAGTAAGAGGCATAAGAGAAAGGAAGAGCCTCAAAGATGGCAACAATCATTTAAAATATTACTTCAAGTATCTGCACACAAATCCTTATTTCGCGGCCCCGCAGAGGGACGTCTGCAGAACGAGTGCCAGCAGGAACAAGCAGGGAGCTCCACACGAGAAGTCGATGCAAGCTCATGGTACAACCTACTGGGCAATGTTTTACAAAAACAAAGATTAACCTCAATCATAAGTACTAATCATAGTATATTTAATACACAAAGGTATATATATTAAGGAGTTAGCGGAGATTGCACAGGTAATTCCCCTTAAAAGCAAACACAAGAAAGCTTCTATTTAATCGTGGAAGGAAAAAATCTGAGCTGGGATAAAGCAATGCCAAATCCCAATACCTACAGGATCTAAGTTTTCTTTAGAAAGCAGAAGATCGCGGCGCTGGTGCCCGGCTGGAAGCCCCGAGCCCTCCCCGCGGCACCGGCTGGCTCCGGGCAGCGCCCGCACTGAGCACCCGGCACGGGGAGCCAAACGCAGCGCTGCCCGCCTTCAGCAGCGTTCTGCCAGCGAGGAAGTCTGACAGCAGGTCTGCCAACAGCTTGCCCACTGGCAGAAATGCCACGGCAAGGTCTTGCCAAGTCAGAGTTTCATTGCAAACCCCTCCTCCTCACCCTGCCGTCCTCCCGCGGGCTGGCACGAAGGGCCACACCACAACGCCCGTTCCTCCAGACCATGGGGAACCAACGGCCCTGCACGAGCAGATTCGTACACGTCAGAGTTAAACCCAGGCACAGAGCGAACCACACCTCAGAACAGTTCATTATTTTATCAGATTATTATGGAATACGGAAAAATATAGGCACCCAATTTTATTTACTTGTCAAACGAGCAGCTGGGTATCATGTTTTGATTTCTTAGTCATCTGTTGAGTTACAAATTACTTTTCGCTACACCAAGCACTGCGAGTATGACACCTTCCAGTTAGGAGCTTACGGCGTACGAAGCAAGGATTGGTATCTCAGTTCAGACTGCTGAAAACCGAACAGCTTGCAGATTTGCCATCGGAGAGGTGGTTGTTTACTCCTTGCCACTTCACGCTCACTCACCCAGGAAAACACCTAGCAGTGTTAACAGGACTCGTTTTCTATATTCCTAATTAACCGACATAAAAGCAGATTTAGGAATGTGCTGTTGATTTATGAAGTTTACACCACTTCCCCTCAAATGTTGTTAAAAAAAAAAATATATATATATATATACCTATTCAAAAATCTGAGGAAGCCACCAGGTTTGCAATCAGAAACGATATGTGCAGAGACACGCCTGCTCTCCGTGCGGTTGGTAACAAAGAAATAAATCAACATGCAGAAAAATCCTAACAAGGACAGAATTTGTTGACTAATTGCCATCCTGCGAGTGTACCGCACTGACGCTGCGCATCAGTAACCGACAAGCTCTGAAATCGTCTGGAAGCCATGTAACTTGGTGCTTCTTACACCCAAGGCGCTGAGTCCCTTCCCCGTGCCTCTCCAAGCCAGCCGCACAGGCAGCATCAGCGTCGGCTCTTCCCGGGAGTCTCATCCTCTTCTCACTGAAGCCCCAGAATTTGCCGTGTGTTTACTCATTGTCACAAACACCAAAGACAAAGAGACAGATTTTGTCATACCTAGATTGGAATTTAATTCCTAGTAAAGCCTTACGCATGACTGCCCGGAGCATGAGGATCCACCACCTCATTCCGTCAGTCCCTAACTCAGACGACTCACTAATGATCAAATCCAACAACGTGACAGTCGAAATGAGATGGCAGAGGACATTAAACTTCAAGCAGCACGTTCTCTTCCTGTCACAGCAAGGAGAGATCTTCTGCTTAGAAGAGAAATGCCAAAGTAACCTCTGCTCACAGACATGCTAATACTGCGGAGAGTCTAAAATTGCCACCTGCGATCAACATGCAAAAAACACAGCAGTTTATTCTGGAACAGAGGAAATCTTTTAAGTTTTTATCTAGCTGCACACATCAGATTTTTTGAAGTGTATCAGCCGCGGGAGGCTCTGTACCTTCTGCGGAGATGAAAAGGAAGATGGGGAAAAAAGGGGGAGATATTGAATTTGTTTTTCTCTCTTCTCTAGGTGAAGACTACTCAAGGTTTGTGTACTTCAACGTTAGCACTGGTTTTTAACCTTTGATTTTCAAAGCAAAACAAAGTATCCAGAAGAACTATTTTCAATGAAATAACTTGTCTAGATCACATGTACATTCTGCTACCAAGCAGGAAGTTTGTATGTGAAAAATAAAAGCATTGTGGCCTTGAAACCACAGCTGTACGTGCCTTCACACAGCACAGATAATGTAGTCTGTGATGTTATTTAAGACCAGCAAACGAGTTGCCGTTACTCTTTTTGATGCTTGAATTACCACTATACTATTTTTAAGCAAGTAAACATGACCAAGTCAAAAGATAGTGTTAATACTGTATTGAACTGCATTCGTGACTGACTCGACTCCAAACCACACTTCGAATTTATTAAGGAAAAAAAAGAAAACCACCAATTCCTACATCTTGCCAAAAGAACTCCAGGTAAAACCAGGTAAAACCAACAAAAACCCAACAAAACCCAAGAATGACCACTTCTCCATCCAGCAAGCACGTTAAGATCTATTTACAGCGCTCAGCTGAAAACACTGCTACACCAAAAAACCTCTTTTCTACTTGGTGTCTGAATCTTCAATTCCACCTAGGGTGTTCAAATCCAAAGCCCATCTCACAAACCACAGATCCCAACAAGAAAAAACCACGTTCTCAAAAATGAGAAGCAGGGACTGTTTCACCTCAAACACAACAGAACGCCAGCCAGCCACACAGACGGCGCGACGCCGAGGCGATGGGACTCACCGACAAGTAACTGCTGGAGTCCACGTTGTCGGTGATGGTCTGCCGCTCGCCCCTCTGGTTGATCTTCCGAAACCTCCGACGGGACTGCCTGAGCGGGACTTCTCTCTGCAAGATGTTTTCCTCATTGTCTTTGGAGTTCTCCACCTGAAACACATGGTCAGGCTCCTGGTTAAACATCCAGTTCTTCCATATCGCCGACAGCCGATGGAGCCGTATGAAGCTCATGAGGAAGGAACAAACATCAGTTCAGAGCAGTTAAATGTTTCTTCAGAAAGCGACTGCGGACGTTTCGGAGAACCACTGCAGCGTGTCTCAGAACTACGTTATTACAATGAGCCGGAGGCCACAGCTTCCTTCCAGGAAACAGGGTTATTTTTTTTTTTTTTAAAAAAAAAAAAAGTACAAAAGGCCCACGTCTCCTCCAAACAATGTCACTCACCAGCAGCAAGCCTTCTGCACCCACACGTATCACGCACCACGAGTTAGAGACACTGCTCATTTCGAGTGTATCTTCCACATAGAAGTTACCATTTTTTGAGTATTTACCATCTGGTAAAGGCACAGAATTGTATCCCATTTCTACTGGTGTAATTTTGAAAACATATCTCAATTCTACTACCAGTCACAGTTAAGCAACTTTAAATATTCCAGCTTTTTGTCAATAGCTAATTCATCTATGTCACACTGACTTCTAATCGCTGCCAGCAGATTATGGAGAAATAGCTAGAACTTGATTCATATCTTGGTGCTAAATAATGTTTGTGACTAAACATTAAAAATTAGGCAAATTTATCTTGCAAGTAAAAGCCAACATGAAGCCTTTTTATCTCACTGATTACAATTCCTTTTTTCTATAAAAAGCAGTCCCATCCTTTCCCATTTCCTTCTGATGTTTTGGAAAAACATCTCCCAGCAGGAAGCAGAACAGCCCCGCAAGCAAACGGGCTGCGGCCAGGCCAGAAGCTCCTCCACAACACGTTTCTTACCCAGGAGTTTCTACCGTCCTCAGCGACTCCTCCCCGGCCCCGCCAAATTTAACTTGAAAATCCTCAACATAAGACTTTAATACTGGAAGAGGAGAAGAACCTCTCTGTGGTCTTACGAAGCCCCTGCTTCACATACTCCTGTAAGTTATCTCAAAATTAAAATTCAAAAGATATAAAGGAGTGGTAACCAGAAAGATTTAACAGACAGGAACAAGAAAGTAACCAAAATATCTAAGCCATCACAAAAGCAAGATCACATCTACTCTCCACATTGCTGTTTCCAAAGAGCTAAGTCTGAGGTCAGAGGAAGGTGCAAGCAGCTAGGGTGGGTTATTTTTAATTCCAGAGAGAAAAAAAAAAAAACAACATTAGCAACATAGGTACAACAGTCAAAAAAGAAGAGTGAACCTCACACCACAGTGTTGTCAAAAAAGAAGCAGAAGAGCAGAGCTCCCCTAGCAAGGGACAACCACACTTTTCACCAGAGTTTTACTACCTGTTTGCAAAGGCACAGGAGAAGAGCAAGGATACCCAGTAGCAGTGTTGCTGTGAGCACCAGGGTAAAGAATGTAAAAAGAAAAAAAATACAAGCCATGCAGGCAAACAAAAAAAAACCCACAAAAAATCCTTGTAAACAGGCTACTTAGTATCATCAAAAGAGTAGCAAGACATCCAATACAGAAGTCTTTCTTCACCTAACACAAAATAAGGATTGCTAGTTAGTAAGGACGTTGCTCTCAAACTACACAGAAGGCTTCCAGAAGTAAGGCAGTTTAGTTTCATACCAAGCTACTCAAATAACTGAAATTCTGTTGATTTCATTTTTAATTTTTGTGCTACCACACATGAGCTCCTTTAATAAATGCATTATTTCCTTTTTTCTCTGTGTTCAATCTTAAAGCATCATAGAAATCGAAACAAGCGCTGAGCTCCTCCAGCATAACCGACCACCCTGGATGCGGAGAGCTCGCTGCAGTGGCTGGACAACGGCTCTTCCAACACCGAGGACCCTTATTGTTAAGAAGTCCCAAAATTAATAGGTATTTTTAAGACTAAAGTAAAACAAACACGTGGTAAAAGATGAAGTTTTGGGGTTTTTTTCCCCACAACTCTAACTGCAAACTAAAAAGTGAGCATAAATATGCCATTTGGTAGTGTAAAGGCAAAGCAACCAACTGCAGGTGGAAACTCCGACACAGAGCCCCTGCTTCCTTTGGTTAACGCCGCTGCTGCTGGCAAAACAAAACCAAAGCCAGAAACCCAGGAAAGACCCCCCCCACCACACAGCTTCCAGCTTAGTACCACCAGCACAACCAGTACTTTGAGTCCAGGTGACCATCTGATGGTTCATGGTTAGGTTTACAGAAGGTAGACGGCTGCTTTTGATGCGCTGCACGGGGACGGGACACCGGCCGGCCAGCGCTGCCTCGCCCCGCTCAGCACCCAGCCGTGCTTTCACCCGGTTAAAACCAAACGCCTCGGTCAGCAACGAGCGTATTCCACCTCTTCACCACCCCCCGAGCAGGACGAACGCTCCTGCTCCTCCGGAGGAGCTCGGCATCCCTGCGGACGCCGCGAGCCGGGCCGCGGCGTGGGAGATGGCAGGATCGCCCTCCGTCTCGCCCCGCCGTCTGCGCCAGCAACGAGGAATTCTCCACCTCCAAACACCACGCTGCCGCTCTGAGATCTCACGCTTAGCTCTGAAGAAGAAAATGAAAGCACCAAGGAACACCAGCAAGGGGGCCTTCAGTACACTGAGATATGGTGCAATTCTGGGCCATTTTCTTAAGTGATAAATGGACCTATTATTAATTCAATAGATTGTTCAAGCCTCCGAAAATATGAGCTACAGCGCCCATTCACACACTATCTGTTATCCTCATTAACTTAAGCTGACCACATTTTATGGCCTTTAAAATGGGTCAGTTCCCAGAGGATTCCTGCTACAAAACTGATTTACATTCTAGAAAGAAAGAGGAAGAGGGGAAAAAAAATTAAAAAAAAATCAGTCAGTAGCTGAGAACGTTGGTGTTCTTTAACTGAAGTAGCTAATTCTTTTGCTTGAAAATAAATATTCATTATGTATTAAACCTCATTACTATGTTGCAAATTAAAAGAGAGAAAACAGGAGAATTAGGATAAATTAATAAGAATTAATCAGAAAAATGGAACTCAAGTACAGCTCGTGTCAGCACAGATCATTAGCCAGGTGCATTCCACCACACTGCTGCTTTTTTCTCCCCCTATCTGAAGTCCTGCCCAGAAAACCCGACAGTTAATAGTGCCTTTAGTTACATTTACCTGTAAAACATGGACACAAAATGAAGTATCAACTCTGCTCTTTTAGTTCTCTGATTTTCCTACAGAGTAATGTAACAAAGTTCCAGAAAAGGACTTCAGGTACTCTCAGGTATCCCTATATTCTCTATACTCTCCGTGGGATTTAACTACAACTACAGAAAGCTCAGGAGGTTTGGAAAACAGAGGGCAGCTCTCCAGGGCGTGCATGTGTCTGCAGAACAACCACCAGCAGCTGACACGGCCAACGCTTCTCCAAAGACTCCAACACCGTGCTCCTCTGCGGAAAACTCATCACAGTTGTAGCTACTCCAGCTATACACACACAAAACCCTCTAGTTTCTTCACAAAATATTTTAATAAGGTCATTTTGTCTCTGGTGGCACACACTACACAGAAGCTACTCTTTTGTTTGCATCTTTTGTTTTGTTTGTTTTCATTTTTGGGGTTTTGGTTTGGTTTTTTTTAAAACAGTGGTGCTGAGGCCAAGCAAGGATGTTGGTATCGCCTACGAATTTTACATGATCACATCCTTTGCCCGCGGAACGCCTTTCCTGCAACCTCGCAGCTGACCGTGCCCCAGACTGCGCCCGCTGCATCGCCGTCTGTTGGCTCTTGCAGGAAGCAGCACACCAGGTCTGGCAACATCCACGGCACCAGTTACAGCAGCCAAGAGCTGTGTAACTGGTTTGTTAGAGCAACTGGTCCAGAGAGACCAAATTCTTCTCTCTGTTACATCAACTTGAGGGACTGCAGAGATGCAAAAGGTCTACAGATGCTGGGAGAAGCGAGCGTTTGTCGTTCTGTGCTACCTGATGCCAGGAGCGCCGAGGTGCAAGGCTCAGCTCCGCGCAGGCAGCGGACGCAGCCGCACTCGGCACACCAAACCCCCGGCAGCAGCAGTCACCAGGCAAAACTGCGAAGCAGCAGGGGCAAACCAGAGCGCCTGGGGCATTCGCATGACACGGCTGCAGGTACGATCACCCAAGCAGTCCCGTGGCATCCCTCAAGGCACAAATCTCTCCCCCAAAACTCCAGCTTTGAGAAGAGAGGGGATAATCTGGAATACACAAATGAACTATTTCACTCCAGAGGATCAAGACAGGCTTCTTGCACTCTTACCTGCGCTTACTTCACAACATGGCAGACTGGCTTAGAACATCTACTGCAGCAAAGAGCGCGTTACTGAAGCTATCAAAGCGCGTGAGCAGAATCAGACCGACACCGCACAGAAAGAACGGCGCAAAGGCCAGCAAGCGTACTCGCTACAGGACATCTCCGACGTCCATGGCTGTTAACGTGCTGTGAGAACCAAGCTCCTTATAGAAGCTGAATATTCGTAGTCAATGAGTAAATGACATCATCAAATATTAGTTTTAACGTTACCATATTGAGATAAAAGGAAGCTAAGCCAAGCGCAGGAGAGCGAAGCCTGCGTAACACACACACGGCTTCCCAGAACAACAAACATTTTCGTTGCAGCTCCATCAGCAGCATCTCATACGACCAAAGTGGAAAGAGATCTTCCCGAGTCTCCAGCCACACTACTAGGGTACAACGCTGCTCTGCGCTACGGAGAAGCAATCCGAATATTCCAGCTGCTGACAGCGTGCGTGCACCAGCCTGGGAAGGACTGAGCTACAACCTGTAAGTACACACGAACTCAGCAATATCAGCGAGTATTCTACAGAAGCAGAAGGAAAGCTGGACATGGCAAACACTGATGACAGCTAAGCTGAAAACCTTATAACCTTCTCCTTCAAGCTTGGCTAAACACTTCTATGTTCCTTCTCTTACCTAAAAGCCTTCACAGCGTGTGGAACTGCAAAGGCGAGGAGTAAGAGGGCCTCCACGACCAGACCCAGCGCGGCTGGCATGGCCGGTAAAAAGCAATGAAATGGGGGGTGGGGATGCAAATAAAATATTGAAGATAGCAGTCTACCGTTGCCTGACTTGGGAATGCTCAACTCAGCCCTAGCTGGTAGGCTTTTGAAACTCAAGTAAGCATAATTTCAGAAAGAATGACCTAATCATCATCATCATTTACCCATCTAGATTAAATTTACATAGCTATTGCTGTTACGATAGCAGCCATAGGTATAATTGAAATCAAGGCAATTTTGCTGCAGTTTTATAGAATACTTTACAATAAGCTTTCTGCTATAAAACAGAAAGAATTTGCTGAAGCCAGCAATAGATTTAAATACATTTGAAAAAAATCTGTCTTACCACAATCATTTCTGAAGGCTCCAATATGATACATTCGCATCCTCGTTTCCCTCCAGACTGCTTGCCAAAACTAGAGTGGGATGGGAGAAAAACCAAATGAAAAAGAATGAGATAAACAGCCTATTTTACCTTTTCAGTAATAGAAATAATTGGCAATAGTGTGTGTTACAATATCCTTAAAAACAAAAAAGGACAAATAAAAATTGATGAAAACTATTGTGTGAAAAAATCGAACCAGATAACACCATTATCATAATTTTTTTTAATTTACTCAGCACCCCTCATCACAGCCTACTACGTATGCCAAAATATAAAGAAATGTTCTTTTGTAAAATCATTATTACTTGCAGATACTTAAAATCACTCACAATGCATTTCAGTGTTGACAAGAAAACATCAGTAAATGTTAGTTAAGCATTCAACAGGCTTTGTAAAAACAAACATACATAAACTCCAAAATCTCCAAAGTACTTCTCTGCACCCAGCATTTTTAACGAGAGTTCCCTCAACTCCACGTCACCCCTTCATCCTCCCAGCAAAGGGGGGGGACAGAGAACCTCTTCTCTAAAACTGAGCCTTAGTTTGTGACCTCTGTCTTTACGTTGCTTCTTGTGCCGTCACAAGGAGCGCATCAACGTGATGGGTTCTGCTTCAGAAATATGAAAAAACACAAATGCAACAGAAGGCGATGGGCAGTGTAACGCAGCGAGTAAGGAAAGAGGCTAAAAGCAACCTGACCAACCCTGACAGGCCACTGCCTCCAGGACTTCTGAGAAGAGAGGGGCCTTCAGAGGCACCAACCCTGCAGAAGACACCTTGCCAGCAGACCTGGGGTGCTGGAACGCCAGCAAAAGAGCCAAGCTAGATGCTGCTAGGGTGTGGGGGGTGTTACAGACCAAGAACCTCTTAAACCACTTCACTGGTGACCATAGTAGCACCCGAAGTTTAAAATACCTGCTTTCACATATTAAGTCTGTCTGTCTTCACTACAGGCCTGTTAGCTTGAGCGAGGTATGCTCGACCCACCCCACTCAACTGAGCTCAAGTGAAAGCGATCCCAATACAACAGCAAATTAGAAAAAACTTGATTAACAGCATCACCACTGCAATAGCAGTTCAGCAGCCGTAGCCACTGTGTTACAAACCCAGGCTGCCAGCAGCAGTCACGTTTTAACACGTACCAGCAGGTGAAATCACTGAAGCATCAGTTAACTCCAAGCCGAGATTAATGTGTGAATTAAAAGGAGGACAAGGAGACAAATCCTACAAAGTGGGCCAGCTCCATCTGTTTTCACCGAGGTTATGTTTGGAAAGTACATCCCAAACTTCAGCCACACGCAGCATTCGAGGCACGCGCGCTCGTCGCGACAGCAGACACCCACGGACACGCGACCGCTTCGCAGACAGCCTTGACAAGACTCGTGCCTATGGACCACGTGTCAGGGGAGCACACAGACTCCTGGAGGCTGCCTGCGTTTTCAGGAAAGGAACTTCAGCAGCTGAACCGTGAAGTTACTCAGGTGAAGATTCAGACTATTTCAACACGGAAACGATCAGTTAGGAGAAAGTCTTACAATTAACAGGAGCACAGCAGTTTAGGCTGTTCACATTCAGATTTTGCCAATGGTCTACTGTAAAAAAAACCCAGTTTAAATTACATGGCTGCTATGGAGTCATAAACGACAACTGAAATTTTCTCAGCCTGTGCTCCAGCAGGCCAGAGAAGTACAAGTTTCACGCGGAAAACTGGCATTTTCACACCTCTATAGTAAGTAACTCATAGCTAAAATTTTCGTGCTTTCTTTCATGCTTTCTCCACGCAGCTTGTGATCCAGGCATGACAGTCCTGGGCATTTGCAATACACCAAAAAGAACAGCCAAACTACTCCACTACAAACTAAAGTTCATTTAGTTCAGAAAATGCAGAAATGCCATTTTTCACGTAAGCTCTAACTTTAAGGCAAAGTGAAATTCCATGTTACAATTTGTCCACAAACCAAAAACCAAAAGTGAAACCAACGTTGCTAAGGTATTGTTTGCAACTGCAAAAAAAAAGTTAAATAGTTCTAATTCTGTTCAATACAATAGAAAACTAGAGACAACAGATTTTTTTTTCCCCAAACAAAATTCTAAAGGAATTACATGCAAGCGGAAGATTCAGTATTTGGCAGCTTTTTAAAGCAGAAATAGTCATTATCGGGTTTATCACAAACCAGATTACTGCTGTTGCCATATCCCCAGTCATCAGGAGAAAGCTGCAATTTACTGCTGCAGGTTGTTGGAGCACGGTATTTTTATTGTATAACAACAATTTATCAAACTACTGGAGGCCGAGGGAGGGTTGTTTTCTTTTTGTTTTGTTTTACATAAACACATCCATGAAATTCAGCTACTGTCAAGCTCCCCTCTGCTTATGTTGCAACATTTGCTAATTAAGTAATGGCAGTAAATAATAACCCAAGGGAAAAGAACACCCCTTGTAGCAAAGGTCAAGCTCTCGGCACTACCATTTCTGGTCCATCAAGCACTTTACAACAACCAAACACTCAGGAAAGGATTATGTTCCAAAGACAAAACCCACCCTTCTAATCCTAAAGAATAAACTACTCATATTTGCAAGTCAACGGGTCAAGTTTAATTGTTTCCTGGAGCGCATCATGGGATGGCTGATCGATCGCACCACAACAGAGCTCCGGCAAAAAGAGGAGGCATCATATGATCTTTCCCCAGCCACAACCACTGCGTTTAAAAAATACTAATTTTTAACATTCTTCTTAATCAACAGGCCCAATGTGTTTTAGAAATGTGTATTTTAACTGTCTTAATGACTTCTTCCATATCTTTCTCTAGACTGCAAATGTGTAGCTTCTCTGTCCTTTTAGAGGTTTGCTGACATCAGCCTATTCCACTAACCTGCCAAGTTTAGTCAAGGCTTCACAACAACGTTCCTTCCTAATTGTCTTGTAAAACTACACAATGAAATGTTTAGAACAAACAGAAACTCAGCCCTGAAACCATCCACCAGGGAAGACTCTTCCTTCAGCAGTCACATCCACTAGCACTACTAACAGGCGACAAGAAGATATCATTATCAAACACATAAGCAAAGATGTACACATTTATGTAAGTGACAGAAAGTGATAATGGACAACATTTGTCACTTTTTTTTTAAAAAAAAAAAAACTAAAGACCATTAATCAACATTAAAGTTCAAATATTTGTTTTATTGGCTTACTGTCACAGAATCAGAGTCTGAACTAGTTCAGGCAAATACACTAGGAAAAATTAAAAAGAGCCAGCAGCAGAGTGTGTGAGCATCTGAGGGAAAGAGAGAGAGAGGAGGCACGGGGAGGAGCAAGCAGCAGCGTAACAGTCCCAGAGTCATCTAAATCTGCTTTGAAGTGATGGTTGAAGTCTTTGTAGGAATCTTAGGTAACCAGCAGTTACTCACTGTTTGGTTTTTTTTTTAAGAAATAATTTCAAGCATTAAATTAATTAATAATGAGCATTGCTACAGCAGAAGAACAGCATAATTAGGTCATGTCTAGTATTAAACCTGACACCTAGTTAATAAATATTCACATTAGAAAAATTAACAGTTCAGTACTTACAAAGGTATGAAAACGCTTAAGAGGTTGATTTCAGCATCAAAACCTAAGAGGATGTTTGGAAATGGAAAAGATGAACTTGAACAAAGCTTTGGAAATGGAGGTGACAAAATCCTGTTTGGAAAGACAAGAGCAGGCTTTGGCACAGAACACTCTTCCAGCGGAGAAGGCAGATTTCTGTGACAGCAAACTGTTCAGGTAAGTCCTCACCGTCGGCCATTGAACACCCCCACAAACCTAAAACACGCTCCCTCCCACGGCAGGGAGCTCAGAAAAGCTGTACCTCTAATTCCCGAAGAGACAGGGCCGCCTTTTCTCCCGGGACTAAGCCACCCTTCGCGGCGGTGCCAAGAGCAGGCGGTGTCCTTCCTCAGCCTCACTGCCCACCCCACAAGACCGTGACGGTGGAAGCCGCTCCACGGGGCCGGGATTGCTCCCTGGGGAGGTCCCATCCCACACGCCTGCTTCAGCCGGCCAGCAGCACCCCTGCTCACAAACATCACAGCAGCTTCTCCAACCGTAACGCAGCCCCGAAGGGTCAGTCCTCTTCGTGTCGCGTGCGGCAAGACACGGCAGCGAAGCAGGAAAGGCTGATGAAGGTACAGCACGTTACCTGTGCTTTAGAGCTGTCAAGCACCGAGTGGGAAAAATAATCCAATTAAGAATTTAAACTAGTGCAAATCCTGAAAGGGTGAGAAAACAGGAAACTAATGTAAATTACGCTCTACTTACAATACAGTAAAAACTGTGTCAAAGGACATACTAGCAAAACCATAACCACTGAAGTTTTAAATGATTCAACAACTAAAACTTTTATAGAATCACAGAACGGTGTGGGCTGGAAGGGACCGTTCAAGGCCATTTAGTCCAACCCCCCCTGCCATGAGCAGGGGCATCTTCAACTCAGTCGGGATGCTCCCAGCCCCATCCAACCTGGCCTGGAATGTTCTCAGGGATGGGGCATTGACCACCTCTCTGGGCAACCTGGGTCAGGGCCTCACCACCCTCCGTGCAAAAAACTTCTTCCGTACATCCAGTCTGAAGCTACCCTCTTTCAGCTTGAATCCGTCACCCCTTGTCCCATCACTCCATGCCTCTGTCACAGCCCCTCTCCAGCTCTCTTGGAGGCCTCCATGAACTTTTGGAAGACCTCTCTAAGGTCTCCCCAGAGCCTTCTCCTCTCCAGGCTGACCAGCCCCAGCTCTCCCAGCCTTTCCTCCCAGCAGAAGGGTTCCAGCCCTCGGATCATTGCTGTGGGTTCCTCCGGCCCCGCTCCCACAGCTCCAGCTCTGTCCTGTGCTGAGGGCTCCAGAGCTGGATGCAGGACTCCCGGGGGGGTCTCAGCAGAGTGGGGTGGAGGGGCAGAATCCCCTCCCTCGCCCTGTGCCCACGCTGTGGGGATGCAGCCCGGGCTGCCAGCGCACACTGCCGGGTCATGGCCAGCTTCGCATCCACCCGTACTTCCAAGTCCTTCTCAGCACGGCTGCTCTCAAAGCCTTTCTCACCCACCAGCCTGTACTGGTAACTTTCTTGATCTGCATGTTTAATCATACATATTTTAACAGGGTCTTAAATTTAACATCATTATTCTATAGCTTCCCACCGTTGGAAGCCCAGAAAAGTCAATGCCATAAACTACATTATGCTTTTTTTATTTATAATTTTATTGTACACTCCTGTCACTTAATATTCATCTATTACATCGGCATCATTAATTTTCACACACTCACTCACTGGCTTGCAACATTGTCATGGGAAAAAAATGTCTTCCACACACCAAAGGCAGCTTTGTTTACCCTCGATTTATGGATGCCTCATTTGCAAGAAACCTTGTTTTCCTCCTGATTCACTGCTATTCATAATTAAAAATGCTTAAGCAATTGCATCATGTGAGAAAGGAATGTAAGTTAAACGGGCATGGTATCACACACCAACCACTAATGGGTGCTCAGGCCACGGGATCAGAGCAGAGCTACCGAAACAACGAGCCCCGCGCTGCGAGGCACGCGGTGCTGGGATCAGCCGTTTCCCGCAGCTCAGCCACCCCTTTTCCACGGCACGATGTGCGAGTACAGAGCAAACCCTCCACGACTGCAGAGCCAACTCTCAAATCCTCAACACGCAAGCACCTGCGTATTCGCCTGGCTTCACTGACACAGGGGATGGATCAGACTGGTTCACTGGAGAGAGCCTTTCATACTGGAGAATACTCCAGTTTTTACCCTCATGCCCCCTCCCCAAGATACTGGCTTTTTAACACAATCTAACCAGACACCAGGAGGAAAGGATTCAAAACTTCTTTAAGGCACTGGAGCTGTTGCAACAAGCCTTGTTTTCACAAACCAACCTACCTACAAGAAACTCCAATATACTTTGAATGTAACAAAGCAGTGCTTTTAACAGGATGTATACAAACACTTCAAGCCTTCTGAACACAAATGTTTAACACCCAGCAGCTCAGCAACCTGAGTATTTGGTGCTGAAACACATCCGGAATTTCGAGACTGACAAATATAAGCAATGACAATCACATTTAACTTGAGAATTTCTTGGTATCAGTATGCTGAAGTTATTCATTATCGACGGTTTCTCATCATGCAATGCTCAAAATACACTATGTACTTTAAAGGGAAAAACCCAGCCTGTCCTGCAGAGCTACCAGCCTGCAAACAGATGGAGACTGAGACTGAATGCCTTCTTATCTGTCTGAACGCTAATTAGCGGGCATCTTCGAATTTACAGTATTCTACTACATCCTGAAACAATATTTTCAGAATTTCATGTAACAAAGCCTTCGATGACGAGATGTCAGGCACTTCAGAATTTGTTCTGTGATTTCCAGGAACTACAAAATCCCCAAGTCACCCCGGCTGTGTAAGCTGGTATCAATAACGCACCGGCTCATCTGGGACTGTCGATAAAGCCACCTGCAGTAACACTCCGCACTGTATTAGCTGTAGGACTGGGCCAGGACACCGATAAACCAGTTTCTCAGTATAACAAACAAAAGGTTTGCCTTTTTTTGCAGATATTTTGTTCTTATGAATATATTTGTGTCTCAAACTGCCCGTCTGCCTGTCAGGCTGCTTTCAGGAACATAAAGATGAAGAGAAATTGTACTTTTTGCCGCTGCGAAGAGAACCTCGCGACCCCACGCGTCCAGTAACCTGGCTGGATTTCTCCACTGCAAAAGCATTTTGCATGCAAGGGCACAACTCGGCCGGGAAGAGACAAGCTGCATAAGAAATGGACATGTTGTTTGGGTTTTTTAACAGACTAAAATGGTTTTTTTTCAGAAGTTAGGGCTTACCCTTCATTTGAAAACAAAGAATCCGTGCTGACTGCGGACAAAGAAAGCAGAATCTGCCCTTCCTACACTGCAGTCGTGGCAGACGAGCGCCAACGACACCAGAACCCTCACAGGAACAACCTGGGGGTTTGGGCATCTGCACGGAGGTCTTCATTCCTCGAGATTTTTCTCAGATCAACCATAACCTGAAAAACTGGGCTGCTGGGGAGTGCCAGTCAGCACCGTGCCGGCAGGAGCCCTCGCAGCAGTCTGCGGCATTTCCCACCGCGCTGCAAACTGCCGAGCAGCCCCAAACGCGCCCTGTTTGCAAAACCGAGCAAGGAGATGTGGAAAAACATTACATGACCGTGGACCAAAAGTTTCAGGAAATGCAGGTGGCAGGGTTTGCATGATACTATATACCGTGCAAGTCCCGAGCATTTCAAAGTAACTTAATTATAAAAACACTAGAACACTTATCTCCATCAGAAAATGGTTTAAAGGAAACCTGAAACCACAAGATACACGGCTGAATGCAAAATACTGATTTCAATTAATGCTCAGTCATCAAAAAACATTTTTGCATTAGCTCTCAATAACAACAACATTTAGCAGGTTCATCTCTCGAGCTGGCTGAAAGTTTTAATTCGGAATGATTCTGGAGGCCACGTAGCCCGCTACTCGATCCGCAGGCTGCGAGCTCAAGATGTCTATACTCATTACTTTATACACGGAACACGACAGTGCTTTGAGGCAGCCTGTATCTTACCTACTACTTTCTGTGAAGCTTTGCAACTATTCCAGGCCATGTAACTAGACAATCTTAATAAAACTGTATTTTAGATATAAAGAAAAACCCCACACGTTACCCTCTGCTTCTAATTTCACATCTCCTGGACTTTTTCAGTTTAGCCAATTCAAAAATATTTCTGTGGTGCAACCAGCATCCCTTGCAGCTGGTATAAGAAATTATGAACAAGACAAAAGGAAATTACTGGGAGGTGGGGAGCTGTGGACGAGATTATCTGGTCATGTGGTTATGACAGGTCTGAATATGGTCTTTCCTCATTCTTTTGGCTTTCTTAAAAGACTGCTGCGTGTCAAAAAAAAGCTGCACGTACTCTTAGTTTGCAACACCTTCCCAGCCCTTACTCGACGGCAGGACCTCCAGTACAAGGCACTGCAGCTCAGGAGAGCAGGACAGACGGCCTCGCACCGCGGCGGTGCCTCTTCTCATCCACGTTCCCTTTTTCCTCAGAGTATTTTCATCACAGCGCTGGCACTGCCAGAAGAATTTCAATACTAACAACCATATCTGAATTAATTAGTTTGACAAAATACATTTACTGGTAGCATTCCCAAGTTGTCAGTTTACTCACCGGCTGTCAGGCAATGCTACAAGCTACAGCCACCACTTACAGAAATACCCAGGGAAAACAGCACCTCATCTCGAGCCACAAATGCACCAAATGCCCACTGCTGCTTCTCCAGCCGCCAGCACAAAACCCAGCTAGTCTTGACAAGCACAGGGATGCGAGCCTCAGGCTGTCTTATCGGAAGCAGAAAAATAATCTACAGTGGTTAGCTGCAAAAGCTTTCAAGTGCTAAGAAAACTCACGTTCACAGCGTTATCGTCCCGACCTCTGCAATTTTTACAGTCACAAAAATAGTCAGAGATTTAAATTACAATTGTTCCACCAGTATCACAGTTCAGAACCTTACCGGCAGCTGGAATTTTGTCAAAGATTACGTTTACTGTATGCCGGCAGCGGACTGGCCCACAGATGGATCCAGACCTCGGCAGGTGGTGAAGGAAAAGCAGAACTGCACAGGACGGCCATCAGGGCTGAAACAGCAGAGACTGAGACAGAGACGAGCAAGAAGAGGAAGAGCAGAGGCTAAGGAGCACCAGGACAGAGCCTGGACACAGCAGGTACACTCTAAGCAGAAAGCAGTGTTTAAGAAAGCTAAATCTGGAAAGGAAGGATCAGTGGGAGAAAAATGCCAGTATACCTTTTACTGGCAGAAGCTGGGAATGCTGGAGCTCCGAGGCGCTCGTTCACTTTCTCAGTGAACGGCACGAATTCAGGAGAGTTTGCAGAAAACAGCACTACAGGTTTTAGAAGTAAATCGGGTTTCAGATGATACGTTCGAGGTATAAACATATTTGAAAACAAATTTACATAAATCAAAATCTAAAGATTTCTAAAATACAAGAAATTTAAATAGTGCAAATTGCAAGGCGTTAATCCTGCATTCTTATTTACCAACACTGACCGTCCTGTAAAAGCACAGAATCTTCTGCATTTCTGGTACTTCACACAGAATAGACCGAAACACTATTAACAGACGCAGTTAAGTTTCAAAATATAATAAAATATTGTTATTCACAAATACTAACAATACAACACAAGCTAAAATAATTTCAACCCAAGCCGCTGATCATAATAGAAAACTAGAGCTCCTCTTTCATTATGACAATTCTCTGGATCCAAGCATTTGCAGCTTCTCCTTTCAGCCGAGCAGAGAAATGCTTTCTTGAGTCACAGATGCGTCTACGGCTCTCGTGAAAAGACACCACACTATGACCCTGAGTCCATTCTGAACCAAGCAAGTGGTTTTAGCCAAGAAATGCACTACCTGAATAAGACAACGGCTCCAATTTTCTCCACTTGCGAGATTTTTGGAAGGGCTGTTCATGAGTTTCTTGGAAGGGCTCAGACAAGACAAGTATTTGTTTTTAACAAGGCTACATCTTCAATGTTTCAAGACTTTGTATTTTTCCCTTTGAGGTTCAATTCTCACAGCTGTAGGAGGCTGTCATCCACATAATTGGCTTCAAAAGTTCCTCCAGGCCTTGATATATTTCCTATGGCTAATCTTGCTGTGAGTAATCTCCTTCAAATACCCTGCTCACGCGAATTATCTTGATTAACAAGCAAGGTTAACACAAAGACTCTTTAACTTGCTGACATGATTTTCCTTCCACAAAATCCGTCAATCCTGTTCTTTTGTTCCCGCCCTTGCTTTCATGTTCGAAGCAAATTCTTTTCCTACTATGCCCAATCTATTGACAACTCCACTCTCCAGGCAATAGGCTAATCAAGTTTATGCCATCTTTGTACCCGGTATTACTGATTGATCTGCTTCTTACCTTAAAAATCTTATAGGGCTTTGCTCGTGACGACCATCAGCGTCAGAGTATTGAACAGATTTATCATACCTGGATGCAAGTTTTACTCCTCCAATTTTTAAGCCGATTTCTGAATTACAGCTTGCATACAAATTTATCCAAGTAGAACAAACAGCCCTTCTCAAGCACAGCGAGCCACAGCTCCCACCCTTACTCATTCAAATACTCACAGAAAGTTAGTAAAGCAGTGACTGCCCACCTTCCTAGGCTTCCGTGGGGCTACACCTCTTTCAGGTGTGAATCTATAGAATACTTATTTCAAAAAGATCTACAGAAGAAAACTAGTGTTTCCCCAAAGCTCTGTTGACTCTGAAACTACTGAATGGCAGATGTTGGATGAAACGAGGCGTACAAAAGAAAGAGAGCTTAAACAACATCTTAACCGGGTTAAGTTTACGGTTGTCTACTGAAGTCTCCTCCTATCTGTCCAGGTAATCACGGGGCCCATGACAGAAAACGTACAAGCACTGTGAGGAGGCACCGAGAAACAGCCAGTAAATCATCATCGCCTTCTGGTCTTTTTTATGGAGACTGCAAGTATCTCACTAAAGATCAATTGTAACAGCAGTTTCTCATGCAATTACTAAACAAAAGTTGCTAGGCAGTTAGATTATAATACAATCCTGAATACTGAGGAAGGATTGCCAAATAAAACAGATCAAAACCAACAACTTTACGAGAAAAGAGGGCCTTAAAAACCCCCACTGCCCAGGAAACCAGCTTCCTCTAGCTGAAAAACAGTGATATCCTGCTCCTCACGTTTTAGAAAAAACTGTTCCAGTATTCCCAGCAAAAGAACCCTAAAATGTACAGAAGTTCTTTAAACATGAAGTGTTTGTCAAATGCTCCAGAAGACAAACATAAAATTGAAATTACCATGTCAACGTTACAAAGAGCTCGCTGGGGAGTGGGGGCTGTTACAAAGCACACACAGGGAAGGAGTTTCAAACAGAATCCGCTTGCTATTACCTGCTTTACACAACGCCTCTGTCTACCCAGCTCTTCCAGAACGACAATCAATCAAACCTGGCTCTTGACCTTTTCGAAGCACTAGGAGGTCTCCAGATTAAAGCCTAAGTTCTCACCGTTGGTAGTGAGCCCCCTCCTCACACTAAGGATTCTGTCTTGGTCCTCACTCATTTCCCCCCGGACGTCTCAAAGCCATCACCAGTCTCCCGCATCGCTTCTGTGCCGACGACACCCGTCTCTGTCCCCGCTCGCCTCTGCCCACGTGCTGGCACGCGGACACCGCACCCATCAGACCAACCAGCCAAGCTTCACCCGACGCCAGCGGCCGAGCAGCAGCCAGCCACCAAAATCCCAGCCGGGTGGAGGGATGGCTCCACTCCCGCCAGCAGTCTCCAAACACTTCAAGGGTGCTTCTCTTTTCATTCCCTACACTTGCCCACCCCTTTCCTGCTCTGGAAATAAAAAAACCACGGATAAATCAGCATCCCAAACAATGTCCTCTCCCATAAAGTTTATTTCACTACCATCATACAGGTGCAGCATCGTATGCTCACCAGGCATAGAGAGCACGGCATCAAGCTCTTCACCAGACAAAGGTGAATTCTTTGAATGGACAAATGCCCTTCATATCCTCTTTTAAACCCACACTATTTTATTCCTCTTACAGTAAATAATATTTCCAAAGGCGGTCAGGCATTATTTTTTAAAAGTCAAAAGAACAGCGCAACATCAAACTAGAGCAAGGGGGGGGGGGAACCAAACAAAAAACCCACAACACCAAACAAAATAAACAACAAAAATCCCCTCCACAACCAACAATCAATTCACGTAATTATCTTTACTATGTTATCAACGTTGAATTAAAAGTTTTCAAAAAATAAAAGAAACTGTACTTCAAAGATGATTTACACCTAATAGTATACTGGGGGTCATTTCCACTGTTACAGCTTAAGTAAAAAAAAACCAGAAACAAACAACTTGTTTTTGTTTCCTACCTGAGGCAATGAGAACGAAGGCAGTGTCGCCTTTCCTCACAGACCTGCATTTAAGCCTCCTTTCAGAATGACTCACGTAACCAGAAACTTGGTTGGGGACACGGAATAATGAATAGCGTTAAATATTACTTTAAATGGAAATAAAGTGGTGTTGATTTCAATTCTAAAAGAACACGACTAAATTATCCAAGGCACTGTTTCATATGAAAATATTCTGTAAATGAATGGTGACTGTGCAGCTCCCTCACCAGAAGTGTTGTATGAGGTATTCAGACCAGGGAAAATAACTTCAGTTTATCCCACTGCTATAGGGCATGTAAAAAAAAAAAGTAAATAAATTAAAAAAAAAAAAATCAAGAAAACATTATATTTTAAATTATAAATTGAGGTTGGACAATGCATGTGTTTAATCTGAAGGAAACAGAAGGCAAACTGTGCTCCTCCCGCCCCGCTCTCGTGCCCGAGCTGCGATGCTCCTTCCCCACTCGTGTGCGTGGCCCCAGGGGCCCCGGGACGAAGCAACGGGGAGAAGGAGCTCGTGGGCGGCCCCAGAGCCAAAAGCACTGGGGGAAAACGCAAAGGTCCAAAGATTTTCAGCATCCTTCTGCACTTCTTAACTCCTTAACTAATTAACAACAATTTTTGTTTATCTAATTGTACACGTGTGCACTTCTCCTCAAGCCTGCAGCACACCAAAGCCCCTCTGACATTTGAATTTTTCATTTCTCCCCCCACTGCAATGAAGACAGAGAGCGAACAACCCAGCTACCCAGCAGCAGAGTGCTTTCTCCTCCTTTCCACGTGATCTCATGACATAACGGGACAACACACCCCAGGACCACACCATGCATACTGCAACCCGCCAGCAGCTTCAGCTAACAGAGCTCAGTGCCCCTTTCACCATCTCACAGCTATTTTTCCTCGTTATCTGTAATAAAACTAGCTGTAATCTTGTGCACTAGCAGACACAGCTCTGTTTTGCCTGCCCCCCCCAGCACAAAAGCACAGAAAACCTTAATGATGTGCTTAAGGGACTTCTTCCTCAAGTTTAACAAAACATTTTATCTAGGTTTGATGCAAATATCAACTCACCATGTCCTCAATTCTGGCACTGCTCAACCTTAATCATTCAAGGAGCATTAAGAGTTTCACATCCAGCCTACAGTTAACCGAGAACAGAGTTGAAAAATCCAGTCCTACATGTTCTGCGTGTTCATGTCCTACACGTTCATTAGCACTCACCATGAAATCCAAATATATGGAAATGTATCTGAGCTGGGGCTGATATTTTTAAGTCTATCAACTCACGGTCAACTCATGCTGAGGAACGCGCTGCTGATTAATCCAGTTTTCACAGACACCTCCGTACAGGTGGATTTATGAAGAAAGGAAAGACAGGTACACGAAGTTGGCATCCACTCTTTACTAACCCCACCGTGCTGCGTTCTGGCTAGAAGGGACGCGGCAGCGCAGGAGCGAGAGGAGCCCACGCTGGCGAGCACAAAGGCAGCAGTCGCTGCGGCAGTGAGCCAGTGCCCCAGCGCCCACGGGAGACGGGGTCCGTCACAGAACCACCACGCAGGGGAAAAACTTTCCTTTCAATTGAGAAGAGGCAGCAGCACCTCTATTCATCTCACTAAAAACTATCCAAACTGGGTACCAAGGCAAGTCTGATTTTTTTTATTTTTTTTTTAAAAAAAACCACCCCTGCCTAGCCTAGAAGTGCAGCTTGAACACAAACAAGGAACACGCAGCTTCAAGACATAGCGAAGTAAAATTTCTGAGTGATGTACAAAGTCTAGCCAAGTCTCAGAGCGCAGCAAGGTCCAGCTCGAGTCAAACAGCACGCGTCAGTCACAGCATGTCACGACGTTCCTGTGCTGCAGCGATGAGAGGCAGCCAGACGCCTGTCATGTGCTCTCTGTAACCCACGCTGCCGGCCTCTGTTTTCTTGCTTTGCATAAAAACCCTATCTGCCATTAAAGACAGCCTCCAACCAAATGGCAGAAGCTGCGTGATCTACAGTTGTATTTTTTGAGATGGGGAACGCTATACAAAACAGTTACACAACAGGAATTATCCAAAGCGCCCTCAAGTCAACAAGCTAGCTACATATTCTCTTAAAAACTTGAAAAATCAAACGAGAATTAAAAACCATGAAGTGCAGTATTTCACATGGAAATTTCAACAGGTAGGAAAAGTGCAAGGGAACTTAAACAAAATTAGCAGAACATTTCTTCCACTACAGAACTTCAGAAGAATAAAACAACAAAAAAATTACTTTAAAATTGTGAAAAGCTTACAGTAGCATCAACATACAAGAAAGCATTTATTTTAAAAAAGATCTTGTCTTACCTTAAATAACAACAAAGACTTTACATACCTGCAAGGTGGTAAAAACATGGAATCCTTCATGAGCACAGATCCAGAAAGCAGTATATACCAGCATCTTGCAATAGTTTCTGAGCTGTGAGAAAAGAAAACATCGATATTTACTTTCTTCTTACAGCAACTCAAAAATATATTACCCAAAATGTTGCTGTAATAAAATAACAATCTACTACCCTATGAATTTGTTAGGTGGACAGGAAACCTAAGAACACTGCCACGAATTAACTTTCAAAAACATCTACATCCCAAATGTTTCTCATACCTTACAATTTGACATTTAAGTCAGCTTAAAAATTTACTTTATTAAAATCAAATTGTTAATTTTCAGTAAGAACAATTCATTCCAATGAAAGTATACATACAACTAGAAATACAGGAGGGTTTTCACTCTGTGCTGAAGTCAATCAGCATTGCAACATGGACAGTCAGGTCACTCAGACCTGTCGAGCGTTATGAATAAAACCCGAGACTCGTACGTTGGAGTCCTGCTCTGCATCGTGTGCACGTGCTGCATCGTCCCCCCGTGCCACCTGAGCGCAGAGGGACAGGCAGGGGATCTGCAGCCGTTCCAGCCGACCGCCCGCAGACCCCACAGCAGTCACCGTGCTTTTCCGCAGTAGATTTTGCCTCCTCCTAGAGCGCTGCACTGACACGTCCCAACCTCCCCCTCCTCTTCCACCTGCACCCACCGACCTGGTACCACCCAGGTCCGCATCACACCCACCCACCCCGTGAAACGGCAGGGGCATTGCATCGGGTGTCCTGGGCGACGTGCCTTGTACAGACAGCCCAGGATCAGCTGCGAGAGGATACACACACCATCAGCAATGCTAAAATATGGCAGGGGGGGGGAAATATGTTTGCCTCCCGGTGTGAACCTGGAAACAACCCTAAGGTGACACCCCAATTCCAGCAACGCCAAGCAACAGAAGCGGCAGGGCGTGAGGACAGGGTGGCAGCAGCCCGCACCCGGCTCCCAGCGCCGGGGGAAGAGTGCCACCTGCTGAGATGCCACCCGGCCCTCGGGCGACGGCACCCGCTCCCCGGCGGTTCCCCAGCACCTCTGGAACGCCAGCACCCTACGACTGCTACAGCCGCCTCCTGCCACAGCTTGTCACCAGGCTGGCCAAGCTCAAACCTTGCGAAGTCCTACATTTGTGATGGCTGAAAAAGCCAGCGATGCATTGCAGCGTGCACAGCAGGGGCTTTGCTCACACGTCCACTGAAGAACTCCAGCGAGCCACACGTACTTACCAAAAGAGAACCTGGTTGCCCTTGTACCTCTCATAGCGGGCACTCGATGACATTATTCTGAGGGAGGAGGAGAAGTTTAATTTTAATTTGCATCCCCAAAGATCATAAGCCATTAATCACCACTTTTCAGTAGAATCGCTTTAAGGCCCTAAGACCTCAAATTCAACTATTTTTTTTTTGTTCTAAACAAAGGATGTGCTTAACCATGAAATTCAAATTATTACGGTGTTCTTCATTATCCAAATAGATAATATACAGCATGTTCTCTAAGTGTTTAAATCACTCCCACACATTGGAATTACCCATAGCAACAGAACTGAAGGAGCTAAAATACTTCCAACGCACTTTTTGTGCTTTGTTGGCCTTCCATTTCATGTATTCTGAGATCATCCGAACGTCTGAAGCATTCAAAAGCTTTTGTAATCCAGTGTTAAGACAGGGCACTGTCTACACAGTCCTCTGTAGACAAGCGGGAGTAAGCTCTGCCTTCGTTCTTAGCAAAACTAATTAGTTTGGATTCCACGCCACGTTATTGCAGCCACTGAGCTCAGCAATGGACTTGGCCAATGCTCCGCCACCTGGAAGCGCGGGCAGACAAAAGCTTTGCTCATCTCCACAAAAATGCAGCCACAGATACCAGTCGTGCTAAGCAACACTAACGAGCTCCACGGTACTTTACCTTAGCTGATGTTCCCTGAAATGCGAGAGTATGTCCAGTCCATGAAGGAAAGAATAGATAGTATTTAAGTCCTAAAAAGAAAAAGAAAGAAAAAAAAAAATGCATGAGCAACTTCCTTCGCAGCATCTGATCACTTCAGCGTTACCTCCTCCGACCCTGCAGTAAATTACACAGACTGACAAGACATGATTCTAGAGACAAAGCCCAAATTAGCAGACAGCTCGGGACACACGCAGACTTGAAGAACCCTGTCCACACTTCAGCTGTGGAAGTGAAAAGAGTGAAGTTCAACTGATGCATAAACACTTACCTGAAAGAAGATTTATTCAAAATATCTCTGAAAATATTATTTACATTGGTGGATCCAGGAGGAAGCGACACGTGGAATAAGCCAAATAGGACAGTCCCACCCATCCAAAGTCAAAAATTGTTGAAACCTTGCAACATCTCTTTCGAGAAGGAATTTTGCAAAATTAGTTTGCACATAGCAAAGAACCCTAGAGAAAACCTAAATGGCATAGTCTAGCACTCTGCACTAGATACGGTGCGGAGAACCACAGCACCTTTTCATAGTAAAAGTGTCAGAGAGAAAAAGCTATTTCACATCCACCCCAGCTCTAGCTGGTAACGCTACTACAAACTCTGCTCCACCCCACTGCCTCTCCAGCTCAGTCCAGTCCTTGACCGGAGGGAACATTAGCAGTTACTCCAAAATACTCTTTGGCAAAGATGCAGACAATGAATTTTTCGACTGGTCTCCTACCTCCCGCTACCGAGACTCAGCACCCCGTCACTGCCACCCATTAGCAACCACAGAAGCAAACAACTTTTCTGAAGCCAACAATATTAAAACACGAAGACTATTTGATTTTTAAAATTGGCCCTTACATAGAAGCTGTAATTAGGAGATACAGCTGTTTAAACTTCTCACTACACAGGATCCTCTTCAGTCACCAAAATATCTGTGCTGACGGTGCAGACCACACGCCAGGGGAAAGCTCACTGGGGCTATTCATCATTCCATTTACCGTCCCGAACAGGTGGGCTGCTCGCGTTAAACACAGGCACAACAAAATCCTTCTCTGCCACACAGCAGTCTCCCCAGCTTGGCCTCGGAAAATATGTTCTGAATTTCCAAGTGCTGCATTCATACTGTGTTTACAAAAGATAAATCAATACGAATGCTAGCTCCAGAATTTACAATGGATTTACTTCAGAAAAGTCCTTTGGCTTAATAGTCAATGTTTAGAAATATAACAGATATAGACTGTTATACCAAATGAAAGGTCATACGTAATTGCAGGCCGTGTAAAACCAATAAAAGTGCAATTTTATTTTTTTTTTAAATGTCATTACCAAAACCCACGAAAATTAGACAGCAGGCCTGAATGCTTCACAGATATCTTTCTAAAGCACCCGCTTTGCACAGTCCAGCCTCGTTCAAACCCTCCAGCTGGGAACTGCCCCAAACTGGGCTTTCTTCACGAACCGCCCAAGAGCGCTGGCTGGGAACCGGCCTCCTACGCCCGCCGGCTCGCGGCGCTCACGCTCGAGCCCCGCAGCCCGCGGGAGCCGGTACCGGGCAGCCGAAGGGCCGCTCCAGGCACCGGTCGCCCAGCTCGCCCCGTTCCCAGCAGGGAGCTGCCTCGGCTGCACCGCCGGCAAGCGTTCGGCCCAGGAATGCGACAACATTCTCCGACCATAGAGCATCTCAGTAGTTAAAAAGATTATGGAACTGCTAAAAAATTATGGAACTGCTAAAACAAAACCCCTGTGTTCCACACTCTTCCTCCTCCGCCTGGAAGTCCGCCTCTCCCAGTCCAGGGGAGCGCAGGCGGGCAGGCAACGGAGGGATGAGCAGGGGATGCACTCAGCTCCCCCTGAAGCTCAGCTACCAGGGGGAACTCAGTATTTGGTGTTACAATTATAGATACGTTTTTCCATCGTCATCACTCATTGCATCTATATATTCTTTCCTACACTATCCACATATTTTTCTACATAATTGAGACTAAGATGCAACAGAATGTCTTTAAAATACATTTTAGATTAGCAGTTCTATCGTCTCGAGTTACAGAAAACCATAAGCAGAACAAAAGCTTCCGTTCATGTTTAATCACAAAGTTTTTAAGCTGTACGTATGAAAAATGACCACATCCTTACTTGAGAATTATTCTCTGCAGCTCCACAGAGCACAGCCCGTCCGCAGGTGAGCTCAGCGCGGGCTGTCTCCCGCACTCCGCTGCAGCCAGGCTGACCAAGCGGGACTCCTGCACCGACCCACCACGCTTATCTAGCAGCTCGATGAATAAACAGTCGGTAAATTAGAGAGATAAACATTTGCTTAAAGGGATTCATGCCTGGAGAGCATCCCTCAGCTCAGGCTTCAGCTGCCGAGACGTGCAGCGGCAGAGAGAGCAGCTGAGCCAGAGCACAGCACAGCACACAGAAGGCAAAGCTTCCACCTCCCTCACCACAGTGGAAGGCGCTGAACTTCAGCGGGATGGCATTCCTGCTTCAGTGCTGAGAAATAAGAATCATCATCTTGCTCACTACCCAGCCAGGTGACATTTCACCAAGCTATACGTATCAGCTTCTATAGGACTTTTAAAATCAGGATCTGTAACGCACTCCCTAAAAAGAACTGACTTGTAAAGCAATCACCTCTCCTAATTAAGCAGAGCGGGTGATTTTGTCGGGTGCCACCGAGCACAGGAGCTAACTCAGCGACGGCATCTCCCAGGAAGGTCTGCGGGCTGCCTCCTTCCCCTGGCGCGCCGAGCGTCCCGATCCAACGTGTTCTACACCTCTTCTTGAAATGATGCTTTTTTTGTTTGTTTAAATAGATTCTTTCCAGACAGCCAGGTGAAACTCCTCCTCCTCTCACGCCACTTCAAAGCCTAACACAGGAGGTTACCTGCAGGCAATCTACCCCAGTTTTTCCTGATAACAGGAAAACTTCACTTCAATCACACTTTGTGAAGTTTCTTCCATCACTTCCATCTTGTTTAAGAATAAATGCTTATAATAGCACTGAAATTATGTTCGAGAGATGACATTTAGAGTCTCGTTTTATACTTTTGCAAGAAAGGAACATGATTTTAATGCCAGCGCAGCTGGCGGCGGCAGGCGGGTGCAGGGGCCACCCACACACCGTGGCACCGACGCTGCCAGCCCGGTGGCACCACGCACCCCAAAAATCCCAAGTCAGAGAGGAAAGCGTGGAGTTCTCCAATTCGAGCTTTACAAAACTGAAAATAGGATTAGAAGTTGTTACTTTTAAAAACGGATTTACGTTGCCACACCAGTTCTAACCAGCAGACAAACATCTAACCCCAGTACAAAGGGCAGAGGTAACTTTCACAGATACCCACTATGAAAAGAAAGGGCTGTAAAAGGACGATGCCAAAGGGCAACACCCAGCGCTACAACAGCAGCACGGGAAGTATTTGCTGAAAAATTACAGACCCTTTCCATACCCTTTGCTATAATCTCTTTCGGTACTTCTTTCTGCCAAAACCCAGCTGAAACACGATTATTGATAAAAAGCAGTTTCTCCACCCGCTCTAAACTAGGGACCAAGGTCACAATTATTTTCTTCTGTAATCTTTCTTTTCAGAGCTTTTCATCAGCTGAAACAATAGCTGAAACTAAAGCACAGTATCTACTTTTAAATAGTATGCCCACACATATTCAGCCTTCGACAGAAAACTGCCTTGCCTAGGTCGTTCAAGGAGAAATCAACTCACATTTTTTATTCAACCGGCTAAAAATGTGGCTCCAGCGAGCCAAGGGAAGGAGGGGAACTGGGAAAATACTGGAGAAAGCAGGCAGGAATTGGTAATCTTGCTAGGAAGGAGGTTTTCTAGACTACAGAGAGCCAAAATGTGAACACTGTGACTACAGAGACCCCGCACAAAGCTGCCCGGGATGGCTTATTTCCTTTGCCTGAAGTTCTCACGGCACCGAGCTCACACGCAGAGGTGTCATCAGCGGCCACCTCTGCTCAAAAAGCCAAGGACACTCATTTCTTCATACTCTTCACATGAAAACATACGCCGTATAAACCAGCGTGCATTTAAGCAGAGGAGCAGAAATCAGGGGCTCGCTCTGCGGACGGCACCGCTCTCGCCAAACCCCGAATCCAGGAAAGTGCGGCCGGGCGCCGACACACCAGCAGCCCCAGCGCCGTTCAGCAGCGGTGGTTATCACCCCCGACACACACATCTTCCCGACAGAAAGCCCAACCAGCTGCTAAACCAAAGGCGGTGTAAAAACAGAGACTTCAGTAACGATATGATGTTCTATAATCAGCTTTCTTTTATGCTAACACCCTCATCCCGATACACCACAAAGTGAGACACCTGAATAACGAGACCACTTCTTGTTCTCCTTGCCAGATGCTAACTCACCTAATTATCACAACTGCAGAACAGGGGAAAATATAAGAAGCATCAAGAAGAGTGTGGCCAGCAAGTTGAGTGGGGTTCTCCTCCCCATCTACTCTGCCCTAGTGAGGCCCCATCTGCAGTACTTTGTCCAGTTCTGGGCTCCCCAGTTCCAGAAAGATGAGGAGCTACTGGAGAGAGTCCAGCGGAGGGCTACGAGGATCAGGAGGGGACTGGAGCATCTCTCCTGCGAGGAGAGGCTGACGGAGCTGGGCTTGTTCAGCCTGGAGAAGAGAAGGCTGCGAGGGGACCTCAGAAATGCCTCTAAATATCTGCAGGGTGGGGGTCAGGAGGACGGGGCCAGACTCTTTCCAGTGGTGCCCAGCGACAGGACAAGGGGCAACGGGCACAAACTGAAGCAGAGGAAGCTCCAGCTGAACCCGAGGAAGAACTTCTTCCCTCTGAGGGTGACGGAGCCCTGGCCCAGGCTGCCCAGGGAGGCTGTGGAGTCTCCTTCTCTGGAGATATTCCAGCCCCACCTGGACATGGTGCTGTGCAGCCTGCTCTGGGTGACCCTGCTTGGGCAGGGGGCTGGGCTGGGGGACCCACAGAGGGCCCTGCCAACCCCGACCATTCTGTGACAGCAAATCACATACCTACTACCATCACCGATTTACCCCACAACACTTATATTTGAAAGTAATTTGCTACTTCCAATTTTCATGAGGATGGTGAAATATTAATTTCTTAGTTGCTAAGAAGTAACTTCTAAATTAATCAGTAAAAAGCCAGCCAAAAAAGTCACCATGAGAACATAATCAAACCTCAAAATTAAGCAGGAAGTGATCATCATTCTTGTTTCTGTCATCAGCACCTTTTTGAAAACCCGACCAAGGTCTGGGTGCTTCGGAACAAGCACCCCGGCCCAGCAGCACCGCGCGCTGCCCAAGCAATCCTCTGCCCCTACGGCCACCCCTGCTCCAGCTGCACGGCAACTATCGCAGCGGCCGCTGTGCCCTTTTAATAGTCCAGGGAACTTGTTCAAGCATAGATTACTAGTGTCCTCGGGCCAAAGTGATTTATGCAGCCGCCTTTGAAATTTATTTGAGTTAACTTTTAACAATTTAACATCCACCCTCAAGAGGGAGTTTGTCCCTGCCTCTCTGGCACCTGAGCTGACGAGCAAAGATTGTGAATTTGTGTCGTCTCCTTCCGCTTCACCTTTTCTTCCCCCCACTCTTTTGCCTTTGATCCAGGAAGCAACTTTACAAAGCTTGGAATTAAGGACCCAACAGAACAACGGCGGTCTCGGGTACGGAGTTCTGAACACAAAGTTTTCCAAGCAACCAACCACCAACAAATCCAGCCGGTACAACCATCACTCACACGAACCACACTCATCTGCTGTAAATCCACAATAAGGTCCCAGACAAATGCCCCTGCAGTGTTAAAAGGGCGCAAAAGCAACGTGATGCTCTGGAATGAGGATGAAATGATTGCACCAAGAGCAACTTCACTCGTAATAAACATAAAATGAAAACCTGATGCTTTACTTGATGTGACCACGGCCAGGTGTTCCAGTAACACGTGATTGTTTTAAAACACTGAGCAGGAAATCTGTTCTATTTCTAAAGAAAATAGAGCAAACTGTTCCAAAATGACCTCACAGCTGCAAATTCTGACCAGTCTCACAGAGAGCCATCCTCAGTGACCGCGCTGAGGTACCGGGGAAGCTGAGGAGACCGTAAATCCCCCCCGACTCCCGCTAGCCCTGCCCGGTACGCTCCGTGCCTCGCGTCGTATGGAAGGGGAACGGCAGCACAGCCCCGACAGCTGCCCTGCTCCGACCACGGGAGCGCTGCTCACCGCAGCCGGGACGGGACTCGGCGACCCAGCAGACTCCCTCCAGCTCCTGGATCCCCACAGGCCCGGACTTCATGGATGCCCTAGACCCCCACTGACCCTCAACCGAGGGGCCTCGAGAAGGCAGACCAGCCGGTGTTCCTCAGTCAGTCCATCGCTCTGCACAGGGCATGAGAAAAGGGCAGAAACCTGCACGGCAGTACCAGCACTTCAAAGCCGCACACGCCAAACAGCTGCGTCAGCAAGTTCCAGACAGATTGCTCGCACATGCAAACCTGTCCCAAAGAGCTATGCAAAACCTGTCTCTCGATTCCACCCCAAACACATTAAATTCCTGCTGCACAAACACATGCTTGGCTCAGCCGAGGCTCCCCGCTGCCGAGGCACCCGCGGGAACCTGCTGCGTACGGAAGCGCAAAGCATGGCCGACGGGGTTTCACATTCCTGCTTTTTCCAAGGTAAGACCAGACAGGTGTCAGGATGCATATTTTATATGCTTCAGAGCAAACAAAAACGTTAGTATTTTCGAAAGAGCCGTTACAGATTCAGCTGTATTACACTTTACACTTTAAAAGGAACAGTGACGCATTTCTACCTTTGAAACAACAGTTCTGAGGGTGACGGAGCACTGGAACAGGCTGCCCAGGGAGGCTGTGGAGTCTCCTTCTCTGGAGATATTCCAGACCCGCCTGGACAAGGTCCTGTGCAGCTTGCTGTAGGTGACCCTGCTTCGGCAGGAGGGTTGGACTAGATGACCCACAGAGGTCCCTTCCAACCCCTACTATTCTGTGATTCTGTTAAGCTATACGGCCACAGCTTCCCAAACTCCACCGACATTCAAGACGACCATCGGGTACGAAATCTTCCAGGGACGGACGCTGCATGGCCGAAAGCTGCCACAGCCTCCCTGCTTGTTCGTCACAGCAAGCTGCTTCTTTCTCTGCAGTGCTCCGACCAGAAAGCGGGAGACAAGGCTGGAAACACACCTCAGCAGAATCAAGCACTTGCCTGGTATCAGGACAAGGGTTTTAACACGCTCTTGGACAGTGGCTGAATTTCTCGGTATTAAATTTGTTATTTAAAGTGCCCAGACTTCAGTAAGGCAAACAGAAGTAATTCCTGGAGCACGGAGAGCAGGTTGTGAGAGCTGTAACTGGGAGGCTTCCCTCCAGCCTGCTGCCATTACTCGCTTCACAGTGATTCAGCAGGCTCCTCATGCAGACTGAATGCATCTCTTATTAGGAATCCTGTCAGGCTCAATAAAGACTTGTCACCCTTCGGGGGGTGTAGCAGAAGAGAGGAAATGTTACTCAGCACGGTTTATGGTTTTCATTGCTTCCTTTCCTGTTACTTCATCGAAGGCTGGAATCTGCGCCGCTTCCTTTATTCTCTGTTTAAGGCCAATTGTAAAAATAGTACTCCCAAATTCTTTCCTGATAATGTAATGCCAGAAATACAAACACAGAAACACGCTGAAGTTCTCCGACCCACGTTTTACACACTCCGATCTCTACAGGGCAAATCCCCAGCCCCAGCGGCGCTGGCTGGAGCAGCCCAGCCCGCGCACCCGAAGCCAGAGGACACGCACCCCGCCGGGCACCCGCCGAGGAGCTGCCGGCTCCGTCCACACACCGGCCCTGACTGAAACCAGGATGATGAGCTGAACCAGGAAGCAATCCTCCATCTTAATTATTTACTCTCCCTGTTCAGTGGCAGAAACTTTTGACTTTTATTAAAGTGCAAGTGATGCAAAAGAACATCAGCACGGAACTCCGGACTTGGAGCTGGACAGCACACTTGGCGTGACAACTCCCTTTCAAGTGTCCTCTTGTTCAGCTGGAGGCCTTTCTAGAAAGCCAAGATTTAAAGACAAGCACTGAGGCACTGTCAGGGAGGAGCATGGATGGATTAGTCAGTCAGATGGCTGAAAATGCACTCAGACTTTAACAAAATATCTTGCAGAGGACGACATAGTTGAAGCAGCACTCATAAGGCACGAAGCGTCATCATACCATATAAGAACCACCACCACTGCAAAAAGCCTAATTAAAGTACTGCTCATAAAACACACTAGCAGCAAACTCCTGCGTGATCATCTTAAATCACTGCCTGAGACTGCACCCAGTAACATTTGTATAAAATAAACTGGTTCAGGCACTTCAGAAAAAATAGCATATATTCCATAAAGAAGTTTTCCCTTCTATGGTAACAGGTGAGGGTTTCCTGGCCCCAGCTGCCAGTCTACTTGCTACAGGCATTTTGACCAACGCTGAGGTCTCCCAGGAGCTTGCTAAAAATCGTAATTCATTTATTATGATTTGGTAACACAGGATTACTACACCTGATCCGTTGAGCGGCATCAAATGGCCAAGAACTTGATTTCTTCGAGTCATATTCCTCCATATGTCCACAACCTCCTGGTGCACACGACCACCAGAAGCTATGGACTGTACGATGACCACGATACAGAACTCCTGTCTAAACTCTAAAGTTTACATTTACCCACACAGATGACAGATACTGATTTTTCCATATGAGGAAATGTCAGTCTAGTTATTACAGTATCTTTATATAGGAGAAAAGAGATAAAAAGGGACTTCATTTCACTCTGTTGTAAATCCAGGAAGCAATTACAATTGACAGTGTCAGTTAGTAACCGATAGCCTCAAGTAGGAAACTAAAAATCTGTCTCTTGTTTTTGCAGACTGTCAGAAGTAACATTTGCACACTTGGATTTTTATCCTTTTTTTTCCTGCAAAAGTAGCAAGTCTCTCTATGGGGCTAATACAGTTTCCTTACATATTACGTCCTTATATTTCCTTACAACATGGACACAGGACTACAGGCACAGACTTCAGAATTACATTCCAATCCTAAGAACAGGAATCTCCTCAATAAAATCTGAAAAAGCCAAATCTTGTTTAAGAACAGAGGCCCTAGAACCACTCTTACAGTTTATTTATAGACCAAAAGTACCTCCATTTAGCAGAACACTTCTGAAAATAAAACCAAAGTATTTCTACATGAAAATAAAACAAAAAGTTTCTCTACTCACCAATAATCCCCCACACCCCATGCAGATAAACACCTTCCACCTAAGAACCCTGGACTATGTTGATATAAGACTTTGGTAGAAAGAAAAACATTTTAAGGAATGAGGGAGGGGAAAAATTATATTATTTTTACTGCTGTTTCATCACATCAAGTCAGCATTTCTGGAACCCTGACTTCACCAGAGAAAAAACTTCCTTTGGAAAAGCTGATTTTGCAGAGCGAAATACCATGGCCCCTGCACAGGGGAGATGGGAACATCAAACACCGCTGCTGCAAAGCGAGCAGCTTACGGTGAGCTCTGAATATCTGAAGCACAGTTCAGCCCTTATCACGGTTCGAAAGTACAGCTATGAAAAAGTACCTTCAAGTAAACCATTACCATAAAATTCCCAGACACTCGTTATTTAGTTTCAAAATAGCTTTCAGAATCATATGCCGCCAATAAAAAACCAAAAACAAGCTGCCTTGCAAACAGCGAGTTCCTAGAGTCCAACAGGACGGGAAACTCGGAATATTCAAAATTAATCTCAATGCTTACATCTCTCAAAGAGCAGGACTCTACACCAAACGTTTTTCAGTAAGAGATCAAAGACCATAAAAGTAGCCTCCTTACCCAGCGTCCTGAAAAGCTGCCCAAAATCAGGAGGCAAAACGGGCAATTTCAGGCTTCCAGTTCAATCCATGCTTTGCTAGCTGAGCGACTCCTCGTGGATATTAACAATCTCCCTTCCAGGGGACAAGCACCCACCAAATAGCAGTATTGTGGTTAAACCTTTTTTATCCTACCTCCAAAAACATCAGCTTGCCTGATTCACAAAGAAACTCCCTGCTCTTTTGAGAGGAGCAGGGAAGAAAGTGCCAACATCTGAAATTTCCTTCTAAACACAAAAAGGAATTGTCGTGGGGAAGGTCAGAACACTGAAACGCTAAGACAAAAAGGTAGATGCTTATTAAGTAAGAAATTTGGTACAGAAACCTGAGGATGAGGTGAGAAGAGGGGGAGGATGAAATCCAAAGGTCACTTCTATGCTTATCAGTAATGACAATGTGGGAGTGTGTCTGTATGCGACTTGGCTGCGTTGAACGTCGCCTGTTTATGACTTTCGCACTTCTTGCAGAGAACGATCCAGTTTCGATCTCTTTCCTCCCTCTTGGAGTAGAGCTCCACTCTACTAACGGAGATTCAAGGTACTTTTTACTGAAACATCATCCTGCTACCTCGAAGCGAGCTCCGATCCTGAAAGCTCAGCTCCGGGACGGGTGCTGCAGGCAGGCACGGAGGCAACGCTGTCTGCTCAGACACAAGGTGGTCCCAAGGACTCTTCCCAAGGCAGAATGAGCAACATCCAACGATGAGAAAGGCTGACAGATAAACAGGCAGGCAGATGGGCAGCTAACAACACCACCTACCAACAAAGGCAGGAAGATGAGTTATCTGAAAACCATTACTGCCTGCCTCCCCCCAGCACAGCACTAAGCAACTGCTGTTTCACGCTGACCACACAAACACACCACACCATGTCCACACATGGTCAGGGTTTTCCTCACACTTTGCCCAACGTACCTTTGCAGGCACTGAACACTGCTGTCCAGGTCCCACAGCTACAGCTCCTGTTCCACAGGCATCTCAAGCAGCGAAAGACTGACAGACAGAGTAACAACACTTTACTGCAGTTTGTTTCCACCATATTCATCATCAGACTTTTCTACAATTGGATAAGAATATTGGTTTTTATGATGGCACATTTATGATTTTGTAGCATATAATTTCATACTCCTTTGTGAATTCAAGCAAACAAAGATCACGTCTGTCAGGAAATTAAGTCTTGCTTAATAAAAAATAGCAAAGGCAAAATGAGATCTCTTATCAATCCTGTAACTTCAGTCACCCACTCCGTATCTAGGCAATGGAGAGGAACGCGGCTCTACAAACTGGCTCAAAACGTTTGGGTGCATCCGTAAGGTATTACCGTCACCACACTGCTTCCAGCTAAAATACTCTGTGTTTTCATTCAACTTTGATGACAACGCACCAGCACATTAGAAAAAAACCATGAGAATTGGAAGATTACAACTGGAGAACAAAGTATCAAGCAAAAGTAAAGCTTTCCCACAATTTTTTTCAATAAAGCCACTGAAGGAAAAAAGAAAAATCAAGCCCCAGCTATTTTATTCCCGTAAAAATGCCATTATGAACGACGAAGGAATTCCTGCAGAAGACAACAATAATCTGTTCCCCAGTAACTCCCTCTGCATGCTGGTATTCGAGTACACCGAGCACAACCAAACAGAGCAACCCCGGAAAGCTCCTGTCATTTACAGTAGGCTATATCCCCTAGACAAGTTGTAAGTTATCTCAACGTAGATTCCCATAATTAAATTCTACTATTGCCACAACTACTACAGCATCCTCTGAGATGCAGAGAAATGCTAATGTGCCTGTGTACGTGTGTATCCGTACACCGGCAAACACACATATGTCCCTCACCCGTGACAAAAGTGTAGTCAGAGCTCTCAGCATCTTCAGTTACAGCAAAGAAATCAGCTAGATTTACCCCACTGCTACAGCTGAATGCAAACCACCAGAGCAAAACACTAAAAACTGACGCTTTGTCACTGCCTTACGATCTACTTTTGTATTTCTCAACAATACCTCTGCCATAAACCGCAAGCAGCTTCCAGATCTAAACTGAGTTTTAGTCTATGTACACATATTCATACAGCTACCTTAACAGGTTTCAAGTTTGAAATCACATCAACATAAATATCAGAGGTACAGACACCTGCGCACTTCTCTAATAATTACAGTTGATCATCGATGCATAATGTCACAAAGGAAATAATTCTAATTAAGAAAATTAACAGCTTCAACGTGAGGAGGAACAACAAACAAGTGCACTGTCAGGGACTGAATCAACCACGAGATAATATTGTTACTCAGGAATTCCTAGCTCCGAACCCGGCAGCCTACCCACCAGGCACCCAGCTTCCCAACTTGCAGCAAACGTCGTGACCAACGGGCAGACAAGAGGCAGAGCAACTGCCTTCTCCACCTCCGTACCAAACCGAACGGTACTAACCCATTACACGTGAGACACTGGCTGGGCTGCAGTGTGTGAGATGATTCGGACACCTCTTCTCCTCCAACCAGCTATTCCATCCTTAGAGAGACCAAAAACTTCAGAAGCTGTAATTACCTTTGAATACAAACCCAAAATCAGCCAATCTCAACCTTCTCATTCCTATGAAACCACAACCAACACTAATTTGTAATGGAACACGCCAGAGGTTCCTCCAACACCTCACTCTTCCAGTCTTCTTCAACCACAGCTTCTATGGTATAGTAAATCCACTTTTAAACAAACCAGTGTTTTATCTAAAAAGAGGACTTCTGCTTTCACAGAGCAAGACTACAATTATTCATTAAAGATGTAAAAAAAAAAACCCTAATACTGAACTTCATCTGAGGATCAAACTTAGGTTTATCAGCAGCAAAGCATTAGTTTAAAACTCAGACTTCTGTCTCATCAGCTCACTCTGAAGGAGCAGATTCGTACAGGGTAACAAAAGGCAAAGTCTGGACCCAGCAGCAGAATGCTGCAACCAAGGATCACGACGCCACGATCCCTGCACAGCCATGCCTGTCCCTACAGATGTGGGGAACACACGTTCTGCATCCCAGCCCACCCTCCCAGGACACACGGAAGGATCCGGTACTGCAGTTCCGAGTTTTTATGCAATAATACTGAAAATCAAGACATCTCTGTTGCATGTTTTCTTGAAAAGCAGTGCACTCGGAGTGTAAGTGCCTCTCGCTCAAGCGGCAAGCCCACTCCAGTACCTACTAGGTGCATTCTGTACAAGAGTCAGGAGCAGAAGACCTACTGCCTAAAGCTTCTCACTTTGTTAAATAGGCATTCATGACTGTGAGAGCTATATCATTATTTCAGATAAAAATACATAAAAGAAATATTTGACTAGAGCTTGGGAAAAATCCAAGCAACATTCTGGTTTGCAATACTGAACACTGTGACCTCCAAATTCTGTGGGGCCAGATTTGCTGGATTTGAGAGATCTAAACTAAGTACAAGGGAAATTCTCAGCTTTTCCTAAAAATACAGTTGTGATCAACTGACTGGTTATGCAGCATTTGTTACCTATATGTCCGCTGTACTCCATAATCCCCTTCTTTTAGCTAATGTGTACTGGGGAAAACCAAACCAAAGCACAGTTCCTCTCCTGAGCTGGGAGCTCCACCCAAGAGAGCAACCCAAGGGCCCAGGAGTCAGGCTGACATGGCAGGCTAGCACAGACACGTCAGCGAAGAGAGCTTTCCTAACGATCGCACCAGCCGGATTATGCCCCTTCATTTCTGCACTAAGACTGCCCACCAGTTAGGAGGAACCAGCACATTTTGAAGACACCACCGACCATCTTGTAAGTCACATATAATGGCATCTATGGAAGAGTGTGCTGAAGGAAGCATGACCATCCAACACACATGGAAGCAACAAACGCGTTCGACAGGAGGTCAGCAGTCCAACCCAGGACTGCCAGCTTCCTTCCTACTTCAGATGGGAAACAGGAACAGAAACTCCTTCTGCAACAGTTGGAGAGACCACTTCTATTCAGCCAAGCCAATGCAGCCTACCGTAGGCTGGACAATGTTACACAGAACCCTGTGAACATAGGGTAAAGCAAACCAGATTGAAGTAGAATATCACCCCTAGCCAACCCACAATATCTAGTGGCAGCTGCCTTGTGACAAGAACACAGAAACCCTCCCAGAATCAACATTCAACAGCAGAAGCAATTCCATCACCTTTTAACCCTAAATACACCATACAGTTCACAAAGGTAGACCTCACTCTCCAGTTCTTTCAAATGCAAATTGTCAAAGTGAAAAATATTACAGCAGCTCTGGAACTATCTCTTTGTAGGAATTCATTTTTGGCCAAAAGGCCAAACTGTATGGGCCTGAAACACAACACACCACCACAAGAATTCCTTCCCTCCAGACCAAAAGGACCACCATTTGAGCCTCACTATTAATCATTCTTTGGAGGATGGACTGCTTAAATGTCAATGCTTTAATCAAGCACAAAAAGATTACAAAGAGAGAACGCCCTAAGGCAGTTATTTTTGTCCTATTTGGCAATTATTTGCTAGACTCTCTTAACGTGCTAAAAGATAACCAATAATTAGCAGAGCTAAGGAACCTGGAGAATGCAGAATGCTAAGGAACTTCTGCATGCTTCCCTGAACTAAGGGTATTTCCAAAATACTGTATTGAAATCATCAAAAGAGGAAGAAGGGTGTAGCACAGTTTCAACAAACAAAGGAAAACCCTCTATTTTTTAACCATGAAGATGACCTCCTAGGTCTAGAAATAGCTTGTCTGGCAATACCAGCCTGAGCAAAGCTATTTCATGGCAACGGCAGGCCTCCTACAAGAAAGAATATCCACGCAATCAGAGCTCTGGACATCCTTTATAGATCCAGATAGTCCAGGGTGGAGAGGGCTCTGAGCAACCTGGTCCGGTGGAAGGGGTCCCTGCCCACAGCAGGCAGCTGGAACTGCATGATCTAGAAGGTCCCTCCCAACCCAAACCATTCTACGATCAGTTCTCCAATACACTTCTCAATAAAATCTACTTTTTGTATGTGCTTGGGGGAGGGTGGAGAAACCCTGCAAACTGGAATTTTATCCAGAACGTGTGGTCCTCAGAAATGTGCAGCTCCTTTGCTACAGACACGACCATCACAAGCCACCTTTTACTGCCAAGAGACTTCTTTCCACCTGAAGATCGCCAGCTCTTTACACTCTGGTGACAGCAGCACACGCACAGCTGCACAGAAGGGTTACCAGACGGTGCCACGCCACGGGGCAAACGCCAGCAGCACGTCAGCAACACGTCCAACAGCGGGATGTCAGGGATGCTCAGACGACCGCTTCAAGACGTTCGGTTTCCTCCCTTCCTTCTGCTCCTCAGAAGCGGTGCCTGGGCACAAGTGGGCAATACCTGGGAACTTTCACCCCAAATTCTCCTCCAACAGCACACAGGCAAGTTTGCTAACACCAAGTACCATTTTTTTATTCTTATCTGTGCTATAAATAGATACCCTGCTCTCCTTACACAGTGACACAGGAATTGGTTTTGTCAAAATAAACATTAAACTCCTCTATAAAGCTTATACAAAATAAGTTTTGGTATACTAGCTGAAGAGATTTTCTTTTAAAAATTATTAATTGTTTTACAATGACTTTACTCAGCATGGTATTTTGTGGCTTCAATACTGTTTCTATGAGGAATTTAACACCTACACGGCTTGACTGCTTGCCCTCCACCCTTTGCAGTTTCAGAGAACAAAAGCAGAAAAGAAATGCACTTTTCTTCCACTTGGCAACTTTGCTGAATGCAAAGTGTACTTGCAGTTCTCTCCCACCTCGTTCCACACCCTTTTCTCGCCCTCCTTCACTATTCTGATATCTCCAAGGAGCTCCTATTGCGAGGTCAGTAACAAGGCACTGGGCTTGCCTTTTAGCTCAGATTGTTTTGCAAAACACACCCTTACCTTGAAATTCACTGTTTAAGTTTGGATAATACAAGAGAAAACAGGGTTTTTTTAGAAAAGTGTTAGATCACTTCTCTAGATTTTAATTCATCAGTGAAAAATTTTAGTTCAATTATCACTCTGCAGATGGAACCAAGTGCATGACCCCACTGCACGGGGAAAGGTATACGCTAAAGGAAATAAGTTCCAATAAGAATTCCAGGACTCCATTATAATTTCTGGTTTCACCCTCAGAGCTGTCACAGCTGCCATTAAAATGAAAAACCAGTTTTTCAGGAACAGTAATTGGAAGCAAGGGTAGGAAAAGTAATCTTAGAGCAACCACACTTCACGCACTGCGTAGAAGATCACCGGGCATCAGCCACCCTGATTCACTCTAACTTCATTTGCTCCTTTAACGAGGTTTAAGGTTCATGTGCAGCAGCAGTCCTGCCACCTTCTGAAAAGGACCAAACCAAGCTTGACACGGGAAAGTTACCGGTGCTACAGTGCCTGGCCAGCAGCTCGACCTTGACAGAGCAGACAGGAGCAGGAGATGCTGAAGCACCATCTGCTCACTGACGATGCCTGGGGCACGCTCGCCGGCGTGCGGGATCCCCACAGCTGCTCCATGGCATTGGGAGCCTTCCATGACAGCAGCGTTCAGAAAACAGGAGTCATGTTTCAATCTCCTGCAAGCTAAATTTACCACCTGCCTATCATCGCAGTTTAGAGAACCAGGCCTCAAAATATTTGATCAACAGTAACGCATGACCTAGTCTGCAAAATCACATCCGCTGAGCCCTAAATCCCGCATTTACTGTGAAGATTATCACGAAGCAAGCTGCTTTGAGCTCTGTTCTTTAGTTACAGTTACTTTGGCCAACGGCCTGAGAAAGATCCGTAAATACTATCTGTGTAATCTTCTAGGGTGCTCTGACAACCAGGCAGCGAAAGCAGCGAGTTTCTGCTCGGCAGCAACCTCCCAGCTACAAACTCCTCGTGGACAGCTGTATTGCCAGGCCAGAAAAGCCCAGATGCACCGAGTGCATCTTCTAACACCAGCTTCTTGGAACAAAAAATAAACGACAGGCGAAGGCAAGAGGAGTGAAGAACGAGAGACCTGGGGAAGACTTTGTGCTCCGAGAATAATTTCTCAGGGAGACCTGGAACTTGACATCTTCTGGAGACGCTTTATTAAATCTTCTGACCTACACCCACACCAGATTCTCCAATTCCTTTAACCAACAACCAGCACTGAATCAACAGGCACAGTGCTAACGAAATCAGAGCTGGAGAATCTCTCTATGGTGGGATTATAGCAGAATGAGCAGCTTAAAAAAGAAAACAAAAAAGCAATAAAAAAGAGATCAAACCACACCTGGTAAAAGGGGTTTCGGACAAAGCTGTTCCTACACATACCACACTCTGGACACATCAAGGCACAACACAAAATACTCCACAGCATTTCTTTTTGGCCAAGGACAGCTCTTCCAGAGGGAAGCGAGGGAAGACATCCCAGCCTGCCATCACCAACCCGGGGCAGGACTCCCCCAGCTCTGGGAGCAGAGCTCCTGCAAGCACCCTCCGATCGAGCGAGCTCCGCAGCAGAACGAGCAGCACAGGCAGATCACAGTCGTCTTTTTTCCTCCCATACAAGATTCACACATACAAGAGTGTCTTAGAACATACTTTCCCTCAAAATCCTTACTTTATATGTATCTTCCAGAAAAGATACCTAAAAATCATATAGATAAGGTGTGCAGTAGACACCCATACACATGCAGACACAGAACAGTCACAGAAAGCAAGCCACACTAACACACAAATTACAAAGCCAAAATGTTTTGTTACTGCTTTTGTTGTGGCCCTGCTTCCTCCAAATGAATCCCAACACGCAGCAGCAAGTCAGATGAGGCAACAGCCTCTGACTTCTTTGGGTAGCAGACCAGAGAGGTACTGTATGTTCATTACACTTCATCAGGATGTTCAGATTCAACAATTCCACCAAATTTTAGACACCAGCAGTGCTCGAAGCCGCAATACCAGGCAGCTGGGCTCACCAGTTTCATTCATGTCAGTCCTCCAGCTCCCAAGGCTCAGACTTGCAGCTCTGTCTCAGCCAGACCTGACCGCGTGCTCTTTTCTTCAGCTAAGCTGGACGAGCACTTTGAGACAGGAGCACTACACGTTTCAGAAGGCCAAGACAATGCTTGAAGATATCCATTCACTCGCATCCCATGACAGAACCACTTTCCTACTCACCGCTTCATTTTAATGAATCAGGTTTGGAAATTACATCCAGCAGACAAACACGGATGGTGGAACGGCTTTGCATCTGGTCATGTGTAACTTGGTGACTCACCGAGCACAAACCCTGAGCGTTCGGCAAACAATGCCAATATACATGAGCCATTGTCCACGGAGTTATTAGTGCACTGCAATTTGGTCTTCTCTTTAATACATCCACATTCTGTAGAGCAGACACTACACTACATGAAGGAATCTGCACTAGTCATGACCCAAGAGCAGCAGTTGGCAATCGAAAACGAAGCATCAGACTCCGGTGGCTCTGGCTGCTACCGAGCACAGCGGAACAGGCAGGAGGAAAGGGCCAGGGCAGCTAACTTACAGCCACCCTTCCAATCCTGCACACAAAACCAAAAAGCATCACTTGTCACAGAGGCAACATCTGTACACTTCTGCCCTTGCAAGGCTAAAGAGGCAAGCTACTCCGCAGTGCAGTACCAGCTCGGGTAGAGGTTAAGAATCACAGAATCACAGAATAGTAGGGGTTGGAAGGGACCTCTGTGGGTCATCTAGTCCAACCCCCCTGCCGAAGCAGGGTCACCTACAGCAAGCTGCACAGGACCTTGTCCAGGCGGGTCTTGAATATCTCCAGAGAAGGAGACTCCACAGCCTCCCTGGGCAGCCTGTTCCAGTGCTCCGTCACCCTCAGAGGGAAGAAGTTCTTCCTCATGTTCAGACGGAACTTCCTGTGCCCCAGTTTGTGCCCATTGCCCCTTGTCCTGTCACTGGGCACCACTGAAAAGAGCTTGGCCCCATCCTCCTGACACCCACCCTTCAGATATTTGTAGGCATTTATAAGGTCCCGTCGCAGCCTTCTCTTCTTCAGGCTGAACAAGCCCAGTTCCCTCAACCTCTCCTCGTAGGGGAGATGCTCCAGTCCCCTCACCTGCTGAGATCCCTACCAGCGGGCACCGACACGTTCGGTTTAAGAGCAGCAGGTCCAAGCAATCCAGGCTCTGCCCACGCCGGGAAAAGCAGCAGCAACGCAGTCCCGACGACACTTCACAGCCCCCCATCGAAAAGGGATGCTTTGGAAACCGGCGTGACCACAATCCGTTTGCACACACCGCGCCAAGCCAGTCGCTGGGACGCTTCCAGGAGTAACGCCGACTGCTCTACACCGTAATGACATAAGCACCACACACTTACTCGGCCAGCGACAGAGCCCTGATCGGACCCCAGCTGCCAGGGAGATCAGCAACCATAAAGTCACAGCTACTAGATGGAAGAACTGTAAGCACATTCCCAGGTTATTAGCACTGCCTTAGGTGACGAATAACAAACGTTCGGGCTAATTTACTTTTCTGAGTTTTTATTACAAGTTTACTTTCTTTGGCACTTCTCCAACCTGAAAGGTGAATGGGAAAATGATTTTGGGGAGGGGTTTTTTGTGGGTTTGGTTTTGACCCCCCCCCCTTTTTTTTTTTTTTTTCTTCTTCAGCTTTGGTTCATAACGCTCTTGCAAAAATGCTTAATCAAGACAACTCATACACCTACTTCAGGGCACCTGAAGAGTCACAACGTTTCCCTGTTTCCACCCAAGTTTTTTTACCCCCTTCACTCCTGCCCAAGTTTCTCCCTCCAGGTCAGTCTTTGACACCCTCACCCAGAATCCTGGTTGATACACACACAGTCTCTAAAAACAAAAAAACTCACCAAACCAGCAACATTCATGTTATTTTCTCTACTTGTTTAGTATTAAATTGTTCAAACAGGGAACAAGCTGCCCAAAAGCCAACCCAGGAGCCCTCCTCTGTGAACGGAGCACCTTACTCGTGTCACCGAGAGATAAATAACCAAAAGACCAATATGAGCAACACCTTCAGTCCTGCTGCTGAAAGCACAACAAAAACAAGCTCCAAAAACTGGTCAAAAACAAACAAAAAAATCCTCTTCAGACAGACACTGAAGCTCTTATAGCTGGATATTTACATATATTAACATTTGGTTAAAAACTGGTAAATGCTCCAAGATTGTATTTTGGTTCACTTGAAACAACAGATGGGTCCTATTTTTTAAGTGCAACTAATTCAGGGCTGCTTTCAGCTTCAGAAAGTGTGTTGTACTTCAGGTTCCAACTAGTGATAATCTTAATTATTTGGGTACTAAAACATATGCCAGGATGTTGAGTGTTTCTGGCCGAGAAACAAGCAAACCAACCGCACGTCGCAAGCGCAGAGCCGCGTCCACACAGCAACGAGAACAACTGTCAGAAAACAGCCGAATTCCACAGACTTCAGGGAAGACTTTGTGAATTCAAAGTCAATCCTACAACCCGCCAGGGATTAATAATGTAAAAGGAGGTTAATTTTAATTATCCAGAAGAGAGCTTTGGCCCTGCCCAGCCTCGGGGAGGGGGACACCACATTTTACCTGCACTGGTTTCTCAGGGACGTTTAGCAAGATTGAGCGACGAGCAGCAAACACGCGTCGATTGGTACCCATCTGAATTTTTGGAACAAGAGACTGAGACTTCTCTATCGAAGAACATCATTCTCGATCATCTCAGAAAACAAGGTGCAAACACGGAGTTTATGAAAATGAATTATCGAGAAGCATTTTACTGAGGTAGTACGAGAGTTTGCATGCTCGGCTTTTTTTATTACAGGAAAACCACAGGTGTAATTGAGATGAAGACTCACAATACTACACTGTATTAAGAAAAAGAATAATAAATGACAACTACCCACCCAAAGCACTCTTACAAGACAAAATAGAGGAAAATGTAAGCACTAGAAACTTCCTAACTCATCAAGCTGGCACCTGAAGAGACGCAGCTCTCCCAAAGCTCCCAGGCTTGTCAGACAATCCTCCAGGATTGTCAACGCTGTATTTATCATGAGCTTAAATAAATTAATTTAATGAGCAGCTTGGAAAAAAAATGTGGTTTTGTTTTACCTTCAGCTGAAAGCTATGTGCCAGGGAAGCACAGGAGGAGGAGGAGAGAAGGTTTATTACCATTTCATTAAAGTAATAAAGAATTTCAGGACCTTCTTCATTGACAAAGAAACTGTATTCTGCCTGTGAGTAAGACTAGAACAATTCCAAGAGCTGTGAGCCACCAATATGCTAGCCAGCGTGTCACTCCCCAGGTACTACTGTTCTGAACTTTAATTGCACTAGATGGCTATAAAAAGAAAAAAGCTTTACAACATATTTTATTTAAAGAGACTAATCTAATATTTAAGAAAACCTCACAATTCTAAGTCTCTTCCAGTCTCAGAAAGATGCCGACAGAATATGTGGTGAACAAGGCAGTGGGCAGGACCGGAGCACGTGTGCTCTCAAGTCTTTCTCTAAAGCTGCGGTTACTCAACGTTTTTGGTAACAGAACAACTGATTTTTCTGCACTTGATTTTTCAGTCCCACAGAACAAAAATAAACTGTATTGGTCACCCTCACAGGACTGCTTATAAAGTAGTCGTAATTATATTACAAGGTTGTATGTTCTTATAACTGTAAATAACAACTGCTGCCATATGCAGATTGCCTTTCTGTACTCCCAAGGTACACAACGACCCAGCCAGGAATTCGTCAGTAGTAAACTGCAGGCGTGTCAGTACGTGTTCACCATCACTCTGGTTATCACCCAGCGATAACCAATGCATCCACTCGAAAGGCCTCTTCCAACTTCCAAGCACAGTCAATGTGAAGACGGAACCAAGCCTCTGCACCGCGCAGTCCACCTCTGATGTCGAGCTGGGGAGGCCCTCTGGCAAAGCACAGAGCTGCAGAACAACCTCCAGCATTTTACACCAGGCAGCTGCTGGTTGTCTCCAGAACTGTAACTCACATGACAAAGTCTTAGAAAGCATCAGCTACAAAAGAATACATCACTAACAAAAAAAAAAAAAAAAAAAAAAGGGAATGAAAATGCAAGACAGAGGTTAGGTAGCAGAGAATTATGGCAGGAGTCGGGTTTCCATCACTCCTCTTTCCCTGTTTTGGAGGCCCATGTACTAACAGTAAGGAATTTTCATTAAATACAAACCAGCATCTGCAGCTTCATTTAATACAAATTTCTTTTCAGCATTAAGACAATTGCAAGCATCTAGATTTTCTGTAGTGATTCTGCAATTCTGATTACGTTAAATGGCTATCCAAAAACAACACCATTGTTACATTAACACTGTGAAAAACTCACTGCAAACTACTGAAACAATGGATTTTAACAAAGGCTAACCCCGTTTCACCTACTGAGTTTACAGAAAATTATTAAAAGGATGAAAAAACCCACTTCAAAATACCAGTTATTTCTGGAAACAAGAAGCAGATGTTCTCCTCTGTTTGGCTCAGCTGTGCTACAGTACAAGAGTGCCTTTGTTATGCTGTCAGCAATAATTTTTTTTATTTATTACAGCCATTTTATAATGCCCATCAATGTACTACTTGTGCATGATTTAGATTCATGCAGATCTATTTCTCTATACATAAGCCATCAAGAAGCATCACATACACCCTCCAAATAGCAGACACTGTTATAACACAGTTGTGCAAATTGGGGGTTTTTTTCTCCTTCCACTGTGTTAATAAAAAGGGAACAGGAAGAAAAGGAGGAGCTAGTATTGCCAAATAAAGTCGAATTAATGTTATTCAAGAATTACTGAAACAAGACATAGTACAAAGTTAGGGAAATACAAGAGCTTAGAGTATAAAAACAAACTCTACTCTTTGAAGTCCAATAAAGGCAAACCTTTCTGAACCACAGAAGGGAAATACTGTCCAGAACAAAGTCATCAAGAACTAAAAGGAGACCACGCTGGGAAAAGGACCATTAAAAATGGGAGAGAGCATGCTCACAGGGGGGAAAGAGAAAGAAGAAGGAGCATAATCATTTGCTGTTCTGCCCTATCAGCCACAGAAACCTTATCTAAACCACCCCCCACAAGCCTAACATCCCAGCCTTTGCATAGATCTGATAAGGAATTCTGCGCCTTAAAAAGTCAACCCTTTAATGAAAGGGCATACAGAGTGGTATAAACATTCGTCTCTCCCTCGTACGGCTTTGAACAAACAATTTCCTTCTATGAAAATATTCCCATATTACTAATATAATATCCCCACCTGTGGCAGAAGCAGCAGGCAGGGTGATGTGCAAGACCAAGCTGAAACACTGCACAGAAGGACATCAGCCCCATGCTCCCAACTTGGAAGAACAGGAGGATCTGCATGTATAAATACCCCCCCATTTCACGCCACACAGAGATCAGCATCACCCTGGAAGGCAAATGCAGATAATTCAAATATTAAACAAGCATATGAAATCCTACAGTTCAAATATAGGTATGATTTTTTTTTTCCCCAAGTGATTAAGTGTCCAATTACCGCAAAGGTTTCCTCTACCTGACCGGACAGTGCGCACAGGAGCGATGATTTGTTAGGATAATCGGTTATCGAAACTAACATCTGACAGAACCCTCACAAATATAGAGACACAGATTCATACACAGCGTCAGCTCACGGCCACAGAAGATCTATGGAACCAACGAGTCTTCAGTTTTCCTTAGGTGGAACTCGCACCCCAGAGCGGCAATCTGCCGCGTACAGGGGTCTCAGTCCACCAGCAAACGTTCTGCAAGCCTTTCCACAAGAAAGGGCAGCTTGCGTCACGGGTCCGTACACTTTTAAGATGCCCAAGGGCAGAGGGAAGAACAAAAATAAGAGAAAGAAAAAAAAAAATTCAAGAGATTTCCCAAACTTGGGTAGTACCAAAGAAAGTTTTTAAATGGTGTAACAGAACAGCAATTACATAAAAATGTCTACGTCATTAAATGCTAGCTACAATCTCTAGGAGTTTGTCAAAATAATTCCCCTTGCCAAATAAATTAAAGATTATAACACAAGAAGTATTTGAGCAACAACAACCAAAAAAAAAAAAAATCAAGTGTGTACATGTCTAATATGCATAACTTATACACTTTAACAATTAGCAAACATTGGAATGTTACCACAACACTGAAAACTTGCCCTAACAGAGATTTTTCCAAACAAAAACATTTGTAGCATCAAGAATTAAAATTTTTACTTGAGCAAGTCTTGGAGAGATTTCCCCCAGATAAGTAAACCATAGAAATATTTTCATATCTCCCTGCTCAGTTCCTTAGACTTTACAAATGACAGCATTTTGTCAAGAAAAAAGTCCTAAAAATCAGAATCATATGGATGATCACACCACTCATCAGCGAAATCTGACGTGTGGATCATTTCTCTGCACCCTCCCAGAGCCTGCTGCACAGCTGACACTTGTGAAGCACCAGACCACACCACTGGTCAGCGCAGCCCCAGCCCTGTCATTTGTCATGCCCAGGTAAACTGCTCACATAAGCTGCAGGATGAGCAACAGAGAAGGGGGGGAAGGAAGGGACTGAAACTCGTGTGGTCAAGCAGCTTTGGCTCACTACGGTTTGGGGAATTTGGGGGGTTTTCCTGCACAAAAATGCAGTCAAAGGGCACGAGCAGCCCCACGCAGCTGGTTCCATGCAGGAGGAGCTGATGAGACCTTTCCCTGAGAGTAGGAGGTGAGCAGAGGAGCCACACTTTCTGCCTGTGCACGACAGGATCCTTCAAGACAGGCGTCCCCAGCTCGTACACCCTGCGCAGGGACACCCAAAGCCAGGGTCTGACCCCAACGGCTGCACCGAGCAGGTTCCCACTTCGCTGCCCTAAGCCTTGCAGCCTGCAGAAGAAAGGTGACAAATCAGGATGCTCAGAACAACTTTAAAAAAACAAAAGTAATATTACACTGTAATCGTTTCCTCCGGTTCCCTTCTCCCCCGACATCCATCTGTCACCACATCTCCGAGCACACGCTCGGGAACTCCGGGGAGGTTCAGGTCTTGACTTTGTGCCTTAATGCAGGCCCAGGAAGGGGACCCCCAGCTACACCGCGCTGTCGGAACAGGGAAGGGCTTTTCTTGACATCACGTCAGTTTCGAAATGTGTATAAACAAAAGTACCCCAAGAAAACAAAAGTGATTTGACTGTAACCATCCACTCAGCAACAGGCGACAGAACAGAGGCCCCAGCCTTGCCAAGTCTCAGGCACATGTTTAACTTCAATCCCTCGTAGTCTCGCAGCGCAGCGTCTCTAAATACTTGCCAAAAAAGGGCCAGATTAACAAAGGAATTAAGATTAAAAAAAAAAAAAAAATCATTTTAGAGGTGTTATTAGTTAGATTAGCAAAGATTAGACTTTTTCCCCACCACTGTGATACCCTGGCAAATTCAAACCCGCGCACAACCCTGGCGTCAGTCCCAACGGGAATCGGCACAGATCCCTGCGAACCCACGAGCGTGGTCCGAGGGCAGTTGGACACCACAACATCCAACAGTGTAACGTGACAAGGTTAAGTGAAATATTTATTTTAGGACAGTTTTAGGCAAAATAAGGTGACAACCCTAAACAATTCCATGACAATTGCTGGGGGAAAAATTGGAGAAAAATAAAAAAGAACCAAAAGCCCTACCCAGGCGTGAGACATCGGAGTTGGAAGCAGCAGCGGGCAGATGTTTGGGGCCAGGTCAGATTACCTGCTGCCCAAAGCCACCCCATGACGAGCCAGCGTGGTATGCCAGCTCATGAACGACACTTCTGTGCTGAACCCAGTCGCCCAACGCTGCAAACCGCACGGGCAAAGGAATTTTGCTAACTGAAGACTACAGCCAAAGAGAAAGAAAGGTCTGAAGCAAGAGGAGAGGTGATAAAAATAAGAAAACAGAAAGAACAGAGAGACTGCCTCATGGTTAATTTAGGGAGCAGAGCCACAAGGAGGAATGTATCAGCTATCCCAAGGCAGGTAAACACTGGGCCTGAACATGTGCCTCGCACTCACAAGACGGACTCGAAGGGGAGCCGGGGTCCCTGTCCTGCTCGGCCGTATGCCGGAGCAGGCTCCGCCGCAGCTCTCCCCGAGCAGCCTTCTGATAATTAACTTATAAGGAAGACCAGGCAGGACATTCTGCTCTCTGTGAAGTATCAAGGGAGAACAGATGTTTGCCGGTCTCCAAGGGACAAACTCAAGAGCGGATCATTTCATACCACTAATTCTTGAGCATATTTAAAAAAAAAAAAAAAAAAAAATCACAGTAAGGCAAACAAATAAAAAAGAGAGTAGGGTAAGCAAACGCACTCCAACCAGCCTTTCAGTGCAATGCAAATACTATCAAACATATTTCATTATTAAATTAACACTCCGTGACACCACCATTCCCAGAAATACAGGGCTGATTACAGACTGGCTTGCAGGGAAGGGACAGAGCAGGCAGTTAATTGGAAAACGTGTTTTCTTGTCGCTACCTAGCCTCACGTCTTTCCACACTCCCACTCACTGGAGAAACATCTCCTCATGAAGCCTGCGAAGCATAATTACTCCGGTTTTGTTTAAATCTGCATCGCTGCACAGGTAAGCAAAGCCTTTCAGCTCACTAACTTTTCCCAGAAGTTTTGCATCACCGAAATATGCCTAATTCTACTTCTCGGTGATCTGCTTCTCCTCCTCCTCCTCTTCCCTGCAGCCCGCCTGCAGCAGTTTGCTGAGCGCCTTACATCTCTGTCGAGGTGTCACCGGGTGTTCAGAACACCGCTGCTCTCACAGAATCCCAGCATGGCAGGGGTTGGCAGGGACCTCTGTGGGTCCCCCAGCCCAACCCCCTGCCCAAGCAGGGTCACCCAGAGCAGGCTGCACAGCACCGCGTCCAGGCGGGGCTGGAATATCTCCAGAGAAGGAGACTCCACAGCCTCCCTGGGCAGCCTGGGCCAGGGCTCCGTCACCCTCAGAGGGAAGAAGTTCTTCCTCGGGTTCAGCTGGAGCTTCCTCTGCTTCAGTTTGTGCCCGTTGCCCCTTGTCCTGTCGCTGGGCACCACTGGAAAGAGTCTGGCCCCATCCTCCTGACCCCCACCCTGCAGATATTTAGAGGCATTTCTGAGGTCCCCTCTCAGCCTTCTCTTCTCCAGGCTGAACAAGCCCAGCTCCCTCAGCCTCTCCTCGCAGGAGAGATGCTCCAGTCCCCTCCTCATCCTCGTAGCCCTCCACTGGACTCTCTCCAGTAGCTCCTCATCTTTCTGGAACTGGGGAGCCCAGCACTCTCACAGGAGCCAGCTCGGGAAAGCAGAATTAAATAAATACCCGAGCTCTAGGGAGCAGTTCGCGAGCGCCAGCCCGGCGGCGTGCGGCAAGGCGAACGCCACGACCCAGGCCGAAAGCTGGCCGGCAGACGGGCTCTCCTCCAAGGAAAAACAACAAATAAGCAGTAAAGGAAGCGGCGGCGGCCCCCTTACCTCAGGAGTCCGCTCCGACGGCTTCCTCCGCAGAGCCTGTTTGATCCTGGGCTCGACGGGAGAGCTCATCCTCCCGCCCCGCTCCCCCGCGGCCGCCGCTCCTCGCAGGTCGCTGGCGGGGGGCGAGGCCTCCGGGCGGGAACTCGGCGCGATCAGCCCAGGCCCCGCTCGCCGCTGCCCCGTGCCTGGGGTGGGGGGCGGGCGGGAAGCGCCCCGAAACTTTCCTCCGCGCCGGGGGCGGGGGGGGGGAAGGCCGCGCCGCCTCGCACGGCGCCGGGAGGAGACGCAGAGGGCAGGCCGCGGGGCGGGCGCGGTGCCCGCTGCCGGGCTGGCTGCTCACCAGGCGGGCGGCTCCTCCGCGGCGCCTCCGGCTGCCGGCTCAGCAGCAGCGGCGGCGGCCGGGGCAGGTGGCGCCGGTTCCCAGCGCCGCGTTCCCCCGGCGGCCGGCGCCGCTCCCCATCGCGCGGCCCCGCCGTGAGGAGAAGCGCGGGCGGGCTGCGGGAAGTTACCGGCCGGAGCGGGACTCCCTACGCCCGCCCGTTCGGCCCCTGAGCCGAGCGGCTCCGCCCTCCGGGGACGCACAAAGCGACGCGGGCGGGTGAGGAAGTTTCGGGACGCGGCGCCAGGAGCTCCTACGGCTCACCCCGCGCCCAGAGCCCGGCGCGCTCCTCCCCTCGGGCCGCCAGCAGCCGCCACCGCCGTCCCGGCTCCCGGCCCCCTTCGCCCACCGCACGCACCCCTCCTTCCCCTCCGGAAAAAAAAAGTGCGAGAGCGGGCTCTTTAACCCAGAGAATCGGCAAGAAGGAGCGAGGGGCGGGGCGAAGTGAAGGGCGGGGCTGGGGACGAGCACCGCCCCCCGCCTGCGGTAGGGTGGGGAGAGGGCGGGGCCGAAAGGAAGGCTCGCGAGGGTTGGGAGGGGGTCGGCGCATGCGTGCTGAGAGGAGGCGCCTCAGGTCCGGGGCGGGGGGGGGGGGGGGACCGGGACCGGGACCGGGACCGGGGTTGGGGTCGCCGGCTCGGGAGGCCGGGCCGTAGGCTGCCGGGTGCAGCGGGGCCGGCCGTCAGGGGCAGCCGGTAGCCGTTCGGGCGCGGCTCGGCCAGCGCCGGGTGACACCTCGGCCGGTTTCTCCTCAGAAGCCGCCGCCCCCGGGGCACCCGTCGAGTTTCTCCTCAGAAACACCGCCCGTTCCGCCTTCGCACCCGAAAGAACTCATTGTCCGCGTTAATTGCGTTTCGATAGCAAATGAGGCACGTTTCTCAATGAGCGTTTCCACGGGCAGGGGCACTTCTGTCACGACAGCGAAGGCTGGGGTGTCCGTCGTGCCTTCGCCCTTCCTGCTGTGCGTTGCGGGCGTTCCCGCCTTTTCCTCACAGCCGCGGCTCGCAGAGCGATCGCCTTCTTGATTCTTCAGCTCCCGAAAGTCTCTGCCCCAGGGCGCGGGGCTGGGGGGTGGCGGTTGCCCCGTGGTGCAGCCCCATCCCCGTTCGCCCACCGAGGCCTCGCCAGGGCAGGGCGTCCGGCACCGAGTCTGGGTCTTGGGCTTCAATAAAGAGCGCCCGCACAGCTCGGACATCTCGGGGGGGGGGGTTTGCAAACTGGACCTGGGACTGGTGCCCAGGCCCCCCGGGACCTGCGTTTCCAGTGGCTCCGGCCCCTCGGGGCCGGCGGGAAGCAGCCCCGCATCGAACGTGCCTCGAAGATTTCCTTCCTTACACCAGGTCCGGTTTTGTAAATCTGTGAGATCAAAGCCACACAGGCACACAGCTTCTGTTTGTGGGGTTTTTTTGTTCTCTTTCCTTCCTAATAAACAAGAGCGTTCTTGTTTCTTCCCTTTCTCCAGCTATTCTTTACCACTTGCCCTTTGTGGCACAATTGTCTTTCTTGTGCTCAAGGCCATTATTGGCCATTCCAAGCTGTTTTATAATATTTCTAGTGTTTCCTTCAAAGAAAGATCTGAGGAAATTTGACTTTGCCTCAACTGTAGACTCTTTTGGTGCTATGCCTGGTATCATGGCAGGCACAGCAATAGTGGAACGGACAGCCCGGATCTGAAAAGCAACTGTTCTTAATGTCACATAGCTGCCACTGGAGAGAGAGTAGAAGAGGCTCTCAAAAATGACAGCCAGGTACGCACACAGCTTCAGTCCCATAAAGTCTATCAAGACTAATTTTGGAGTTTTTTTACTTGAACTTCCGTGGTAAAATCAACATTTCCAAATACCATGTCTGTTATTGTTCCAAAGGTCAGAAGTTTGTCCTAGTTATTTGGCAGAACATGCTATCCTTTTTCAACTTCGGTACATAAAATATTATTTCCAGTAGTGTGGGAATCTTCTGAGATTCCCTGCCAGCAACCGGAATCAAAAAGCTGGAGATAAAATGTTCCCCTGAGTAACTGAGGAGAAGCAAGTAGAAAAGAACTGAAGCATGAATCCTTCTTTATGAAGAGGTTCTCTTTTTTTCTTATTTTTTTCCATCGTACTTGCCCTTTTTTTTTTTTAACAGAGTTGTAACAGCAAATCAAGTAATCAGCTCAGTTTATAGTTAAAGATCATGTAAAAGATGAGCTGATACTCCCCAAGTGCAGGTGGCTGGAAAAAAACTTAATGGAAGACTAGAATAAAAAGTGTAACTGAAATCTGTGCTATGACACTTCTCGTGGATCTGTAATAATTTAAATCCTAATCTCGGTTTTTAGAAGGGAACTCATTCTCCCACCTATTCTAGCTGTTCAGCATTCCTGCAATCAACATAACGCAGAAGTGGCCACTCAACATGGCAATAAAATTAGTAGCCTAAGAATTCCTTTTTCTTTTGCACACAAATTATCTTGCACATTGTACATCAGCCACCAGACAGGCACGGCGCAGTAAGGTAGACAGAGGTACTCGACAGGAAACAAAGCTGCTGTTCCAATTTAATTGCCTGGCTCAACTGGCCCGTGAAACAAGACTTTCCTCACTCCAAAAGTACCTGAATTTGGGTAGGTAATGGCTCTAACAGCTGCAGTTATTCCAGGGGCTATTTTAGCTGTCAGGTTTATTTTCCCAAATTTCTAGAGAACAATGGAAACGAGTGTCGTGGTCCTGACTGCTGCTTACTGGTGTTACAGCCTGTGTCTCCACGCGGTAAAGCCTATGTAGTTAAACACAATTAAGTAGCTTTCACAAGTGAGTAATTTCAGGGCTGGGATTAAAGGATGTGGCCAAGCAGGATGCCTTTTGTCGGTGCAGAGGGGAGAATTTGCTTCCCTTTTGTCTAGATTGTATCACTCTGCCCGAACAAGCATCATTGCTTATCACATAGCTTTTTATTTGTTGAAAAATAACAATATCTGTAGTCTTACATAGAAGAATCTTACTATTGTCTTACTATTTATACAGATGAGTTGCAATCTCAGGAAATTAAATGTTTCTGCTTCAAACCTCCGTGAATTTGAGGAGATCAGCTAAATTGCAAAGTACATCTCTTGCTCCTGGTATGTTCCTTCAGTTGTTCGGGTTCACTGACACTCCCAAAGATCTCGTTTAATCGCACGCCTTTCACCGCCATGAGCACATCCCAGATTCTTCAGGGTAAAACTCAACTTCCTCACCTCGGCCAGTGGGAAAGATACATCATCACCATAAACTGAAACACTTTTTACTTGTATTTTTATGTATTCTATATATTTCTTGTTCCCGTGAGTTTTATTACAGCCTGGCCATTTCCTTCCTCTCCTTCTCCAACACGGCTGTTAGGCTATTGTTTTTGATTTCTTAGCTTTGAAAAAAAATTCCCCTTCAGAGATTCATTCACATCATTGGCAATGACTGCTAGCTAAGTATGTGGTTAACATGCTGCAAGGAAGGCATACAAACTAATTCGCTGCCTGGCTGGAGGAAAACAAAATGTTCTGGGATCCCCTGATGGGAAGAATCCCCTCAGCCTGTTTTACCATATATGCTTATTCTGATGATTAACTTCCCGAGTAAACATGTTTGTGACAGTTCAGTAAAAGTGTGTGAAATCAGGGAGGCAAAGGGATAATTAGTGATTTTGTGCAAGGCGCCTTTTGCAGGAAAGTTATGTTTTTGCAAATGGCACAACACTGGCCAGGTGCCTGATTAAAACAGCACTTTGCAGCTCTAAATTTCAATTTCTGAAATTATGTGCCAGAATATGTGAAAAAACCAAATTATTTTTGCAAAATCAAAAGCGAGAATGAAATGGTCATTCTATACTGTACTACCAATTTTGCTCCTCCTGAGGCAAAGTTCTGCACTATGCATGTTGCTAGAGCTTCAGTGCAGAGGACAATGGTAAAACATGGAAATGAAGCATAAGGACTGTGAGATCTTTAGCTTTCTGCTGTATCATAATACAGTTTTTAAAACTAAAAACCCATCTTTGTTCTCTTTAACTCAAGACTGGCATGGCTTTTCTTCCACATGCAGATTCTTCCTGAAGGGTAAAACTAGAAAGCCATGTACACGTAAGCAATTAGAGAGGTCATCGTGACAGTCAAACCCTTATTTTTCAGCCTTAATCAACAAGACTGAAACAAATGGGAAGCCTAACAACTTTTACATGTGGGGACATAATGCTTTCGCTACTGAAGCTTTACCTTCAGCAGCAATTTTCCTCGCTTTTTGTGTTCCCTGTCACACATCTTTGATGGTCTGTGATGTGCTGAGTGCTGGTGTGAATGTGCTGTGAACACAGTGAGCTTTCAGACTTAGAGGTCTTGAGACTATATTAACATGCAAAGAGGGGGGGATGACAAGCCCCAGCTGCTCCCTGCAGACTGAACCCTCGCTCTGGCTGGAGACATTAACCGTTTCCTACATCTTCGCTCCTGACTGAAGGGAACATCTCCTCTCGACTGAGAGCACTTTATGGGATGTCCACGGGAAAGGCTTCATGGAGGACAGGTGGAAAGTCTAAAATAACCAATATTCCATGCCTGAGGGTGCGTAGCGGCGTTAGGAACACTGTACCCTGGCCATCAGGTCAGGTAGTGCCTGGCCAGTTGTGCACCGGACCGCTTCTGCAGGCCTAGTTCCCAAGTTAGGAGCAGTCTGCTACAGCAAATAGTGAATTAGGTTATTTGCTATTCATTTGCTAAGGTTTCTATGAAAACAAAGACGTGCATTGATACGGACTCTCTGAAAGTTGCCAGTGAGGACAGTAAAAGCTATTTATATTGCAACAGCGCAGGCTGTCCCGTGACGCTTACATGTATGTTCTCATCTACCTCATTTCCCTTCCAGGTCCAGATGTGAAGACACACGTCTAGAGAAGCGCATTCCTCTCCCTCGCTGGCTGCCGAGAGACTCGAAAGCTGCGGCTGGGTGAGGAACGGCTGTCTGCCCGTCCCGCGCCTGCCGCCACCCTGCCGCTGAATTACTGAGCTCTGTCAAATGTGAGTGAGCGGGACCAGGAGCAAAAGGACTCCTGCCGAGTCACCTGAGCGTCCAGTCTGCCCCAGGCATGGTGCAGTGTACAACATTATCGAAAGTGTCTGATAAAACAGAGTAAGACCTGACTAAAACATTCAAAATTTTTATAAAATACCATCCAAACTAAAAACAGCTGGTTTGCTCAAAGCCAGACGTTCTTGCCCCAAGCAGACACACACTCTGCAATGGAACAGCTCTGTCTTTCTGTCTGAAACAGGCTCTTTCATCAAATGGTTTGTCTGTCTTCTGCCATTTTATTTTTACTACGCACAACCTACAGATATTTGATTCCAGCCCCAGCACTTTGTTGGCAGAAGCTGAGAGAGCATATGGACATGTCTAGATATTGGAGGTATCCAGCAACAGTATACAGATGTCCAAGCTCTAGCCTGAAAAAATTAAAGATGGGGGCGGCGGGGGGGAAAACCTGCCCTGACAGGAGGCAATCTGGAGTCTAGAGACTACGCCATTTGCATTTTCTTTGTTGTTATAATCAGGTTAAGGCTTCAGCTGAAACATTTTCTTCATTTGTTGTAGGAAACCTCATGCCAAAAACCATTAGAAAGGGGAGGGTGGGTAAAGGATGGGCTGGGCACAGATAAAAATGAAACCTTAAAAAAAAAAGCACAACAAAAAAAGAACACTCGTGCCATGGGAAAGTTGCCACCAGTAATCTGGCATCAGTAACCAATTTACCATATCTTACTCCACATGTTTAATGACGCTCTCATTAATTTTTCGGGTCCGCTTAAAGCTGTACAACTAGAAGTTGCAAGAAGATTTCACACACAGTGGGGATTTTGTGACTGTGACCTGTTATAACCCAGAGAGAACATGCAATGGTGTTTGTATCTTCCTACTGAGTAGTTATTTTCCGAGGCAAAAGGCCAAACACTTGCATAACTCAGTCTTACCATTCGCTGTGTCTATGACATTTGTAAGTGGACAACACTTTGGCTGACAATGTTGAGCTCGTAAAAGAACAGGGCATGCCTACGGAGAGGAGCCAGTTTAAATATGATAAAGATTAGAGTAAATAGGATTTTAGTTCTCCCCCTTTTTTAAGTAAATGGAGTAATGCTCTGAGCATGTAGAAAAATAATAAACAACCTCTCTGCTGCCAAGTAATAGGCCAACAGTCTAGACTTTTTCTTAACTGGCAATCAACTAGATTAAGAAATTGTGAATAAATGCCTGACATGCTATTTCTCTGCTTTGAGCAGTCGAATAAGTGCTACTTATTTGTGAAATCCTACGAGAACTATTACAGCATTTGAATCAAGACTGAGGAAGACTTCCAGTTCTTACCGTTTTCTTGCCTCTGGTGTCGGTGTCAGGGTGCTTTGCAACCGTGGGACATTGCTTATCAGAGCCGAGACCGGTGCAGCAATTCCACCAGCCTCACGCCAGCTTTCCACTGTGTGCATGTATTTCGTGTGTTTGTAGGAAGAGACATGTCTGTGTGTTTATGTTTCTGTGTATAAACTATAATTTGATTATGAAGAAATGTTGCACAGTTTAGTAGACTCGGTTCTGGCCTGAGAGCCAGGAATGCTCAGTGAACTCATTGCAGAGTTATGTAGGCCAAAATTCCCTGTATCATCCTCTGGTTTTGGTCACGTTTCGATGCTGTCAGTCTGATTTTTCTGATGAAAAGAGTGTAAACAGCTCCGCTGACATTACTGAGTTAGCAAGCACTCAGCTCCTCCGCGCTGGTAAATTGGGTCCCCTCAGATCGAAGCACTCCGTGTCAGACGCGGTTGCTTTTATCATCTGTCTTCACATGATGACATACGTCCTTATTATTCCTTATGATCTGTTCTCCGGCTTTTAATGACCCTGCAGAGCTAATGAGATGTTTAGTTCCCCACCCAAGCACAGCCATATGGATGAGATGATATCAGGCGGCTCGCTGAAACCATTGAATGTCAGGCATGCAGAATATCCAGAAAGTTCCCGTTTTCAGCGTGTCGGTTTTAGTCTTCAAATGCAGAAGCATACAGCATGCTCACATGATGTCAGTAGCATAACAGAACAAACTGTCTTCTGCAGACAAAATCCTGTCTATTTTTAACTTTTAAAAGATCTGCAGATGACTCTTCTTCCACTCGGAGTGGTTTTCCTCCCCTCCTCCCCTCCTTCCCGAGGCCCTGGCCTTGGTAGTGTCCCACAGCAATTCTGCAGATGTGACGGCAGGGGATATTGGTTCACAGCAGTGTCCCGGAGCCTGTGGCGGCCGCTTCCCACAGCCCAGAAGATCCCCGTGAACAGCTGAGATGCTCCTGCTGAGAAACCACCAGACTCTCTTTTACCTTCACGCATCGAAAAGCCAAGAGTTTGGCAGGGGAGGACACGAGTGCAGCCCTGGGAGGGACGGCCTCGCTGGGGTCAGAGCAGGAGCTGGAGGTCCAGCACCAGTAAGAGCCCGTGCGTAGAGTCAGACTGCTCCTGAAGACCTGCTCGCTTCTCCTTCCCGCACACAGAATGGGAGGGATCCTCACTGCAGACCCCCTCATCCCACCCCAAGGGTCTGCACCAGCGTCTCCCAGCAGGGATTTCACCCCAGAGCGGAGGCTGGGGCTGACCTAGGGCAGCTCCGGGGGTGCGTGTGGGGAGGTGAACGCGAGGGGAGAGGGAAGTGTTACTCCATCCCGTGCTTTTCAAGTAGATGATTGCACCGGTTGGGTTTTTAAACGCTGAAAGTGCAACCACTCGCAGTCTCCCTTGAATGAAAGGCAGCATTGTGCATGAAGCACGGGGAGACTTTCCTTTACCGTAACTTGTCGGGAGCAAAGGAAATAAAAGCAGAACAGCAGCTAGATGGAGGTCAGATGATCGCATGAATCATACGGTGATGCAAGTTACGGAGCGCGCCGCCCAATCAAGCCAGATGCCACCGAAGTACACAAATATCACTTCCCTACAATCACTGACCCCACGTGGAAGTAATTTCTCCCGTTCAGAGCAGAATGGGCTGCTTTTTTTTTTTTTGTTTCTTACTATGATACTGCGAATTTAAAAATCAGGAAAAGATCTATCAGGTAGGACAACAGTGATGACATTGAGGCAGAACCAATTTTTTAAATTTTTAGGCATTTCGTTCCACCTAGGTGAACGTGGAGATGCATGCACCCCCCTCCCATCTGAAATACTGAAGAGCTGCTGGAGGCTGCCGTCAGGGCATCGGCAGAGCCGTGCCTGGAGATGTATTGGCAAATTCCATCAAAAAGGGGAACGCAATGAAATTCGTCCCGAGAGCTGCCTGGCCGGTGGGAAGCACACGAACTTCCAGAAACACCGCCATGCCGAGAACAATCTTGTCGAGGAAATACTGGTTTTAACGACTGCGTGTGAAACGACCGCGCAACGTGACCCAGCAAACTTTGACTTTCCTGGGAAGCTGAACGGGGCTCGCTGCATTTTGACACATCGCAGACTAGCCGCCCTCCCAGTGCCCTAGCCCCCCTCAATGCCGTTAGGAATACTCCCAGCACGCTAAAAGCCATGAATGGTACCAGCAGATCTCAACAACTGGATTTTCAAACTGTTTTAGTGACTAATATTTTTCTCAGAGTGCTGGCCAGTGGGCAGATCCTTTCCATAGAAGTCTGCGTTGCATGTAAACAGTTGTGTTTCATCGCTGTCTTTATCCAAGGCAAAATTGCCTTTGCAGTAGAAGTGTTTTCTTTTATGTGAGCAATTGCTGCAGCAGTTGCTGTTCTGTGACCTCCTGGCTGTGCCTGTCTGCGGGAGGGTGTCACAAACGCGCTGCGCTTTTTAAAGAAGGTACCGAGAGCAACGGAAAGAGTTTGCGAGCTTGCAGTTAAGGAGACCCTGAGGCAGCAGGAACCACCCCAGAGTTTTTTCCAGTTGTGGGCTAAAAGAAGGATGCGCACACAAACGGGAGAGAATCTGCATCCGAAAACGGCAGTAGAAGTATTACAAGAAGAAACGAAGAGAGCAGAGGTCATCCTGCGCCTAGGGTGGGAACCACCAGCAGTTGCAAAGGCATCGCCGGGGTCTCGCACTGACTGCTCGGAGCGGGGACGGGTGCTGGTGACACCCCGGCCGTGATGGCGTGGTGGCTGTGGCATGGCCCACTGGGGACCGTGGGCCAGCGGGCAGAACTGCTGGTGACACCGCGGGCGAGGAGCGGTTACGGTCCTGTGGCAAAAGTATTTTCCTCGCTGAGATAGCAAGACCACCACATGCTCCAGTAGCGATGCTCAGCTGCCTCCGTAGCTGACGGTCTGAACAGGAAATAGCAAATCACAAATTAATGAGAAGCACTTAACGAGCACTCACGCTTGGACTGTAAGTGATGGCGGCAGAGGACAGACGCTGCGATGGAAGACATTTCCTCTAAAACTGCCTCTGTCGTACGCGTTCGGAAAAAGAGGGGATTCGCCCCGTATTTCTGCGACTGACGACCGGCGCTGGACGGAGCCCGGGCGGGCGCCCGCCGAGTGCTGCCGAGCCGGTGCTTCGTCTGCAGACTGAAGGGTGACCTGCCAGGAACCGGCAGCTTCCCGGCGAGCGAGCCTGGGAAACCGCAGACGAGGATGCGACAGTGAGCTACGAGATGTTTGAAAAGTTGTATTTAGGTTAAGGATTACTTTCCCCCTAAAAATGGGAGTCTGAATTCGTAGCTGTGAAGAGCCGCAATTGCCAGGAGCAGCAGAGCTTCCCACTAGCCCAGGACAGGGCCCTTGATTTTAATACTAAGTCAGTTCAAGCCTACAGTTCTTCAACAACTGTCTCTGTTTCCATGGGAAGGGCCTGCTTTTCACTAACCTATAATTTAAGAAATGGTTTGCAGATTTAAACTGTATTTTGCAAAAATAAATTTACCTCCAGGCTGATGGCTTTTGCAGCCTAACCAGCCTCAGAACAATGTCGTGTGAAACGACAGAGATCAAGACCTTTATTTAAACTGTTGGAACTGTACAAGAAAAACAAGCCTGGAGAATAAAGGGAACGATCATTAATTATTGCGGCAGAAGCAGCACAGCTGTAATTATCTTGTTCGCCGAGAACGTCGCCCGCAAATTTTATCAGTCATATTGTTAATACATGGAAACAGGAGCCCTTATTCTTCCTGCTCTTTCGGGAGTGATCAAAATTAGACAAGATTTCTAGTTACAGCTGCTATTAATAAATCCACTCCTTGAAAATTTGGTAGTTAATTTCTTAGGATTCAGTGCACTCAATAAGCTATTGAAAAATATAATTGCTCGTGGCTGTAATTTTGAAGTAATTATAGAAGAATTGCTGAATGTAGTCTTTTCAAATGCATCGAAGTCCTCCAAAGCGAAAAGCATCTCTGGCAGGAAAAATCAAGCGCACAAACCCGTTTGTACCCTCTTCCCAAAATCACTGTTTGCAAAGGCCCTTGCAGCGTGATGACCTTGCGCAGTCCCCGCGCTGGAGCCTCTAAACGGGGGTTGTTGCTCAGGAGAGGTCCCACGGCTGGGCTGACGTCAGCGCCGGGCGCCAAGCCAGGGACTGGGCCTGACCACCCCTACACGGACTCGGGCTTTTCCCCCGTGCGCTCTCGCCGACGCTTTCTCTGCTGGTCTGGGCTGTTTGTAAACCCCTTTTCTTTTGGTGACATCAGCGGGAACATTCTAGAAACTCATTCTTTTAGCCAAGGAAACTAAAATTATTTGCCTTGAGGAAGTAAGATGCTCAGTTTGCAAAGAAATCATAGAATCATTAAGGTTAGAAAAGACCTCTAAGATAATGCTCTCACCCATCTTTTTCAGCCCGACTACACGCCCTTCGTAAGAAACACCAGTTTCATTTTCCACGGCACTCAGGGAAAACATTTGTTCTCCATTAACAGACTGCGACAAACTCCACCTTCAGCTCTCCCACCCGGTCCCGGCGATGCCACGAGCGACGCGTACGTGTGTCCGTCCCAGAGCTGCGACTGCAGCCCTCCCTGCTCGAGAAGGAACCAACTGAGAGCAGCCCCACTTCTCGCTTGCCGCAATCGCTCCAGGGCAGCAGAGCCGCACGTGACCGGCACGGCGGGACGTCGCTGCAGCTCCCCATTCCTCCTTCATAGTTTTCCCCAAGAAAAAAGCTGGGTCTGTCCTACCAGAGGCACAAAAACTCGTGCTAAGGAGTTAACGAACAAGAAAAAGCAAGTTCCAGGTTAAACAGATGCCCTGGTTACGGCGGTTAGAAACTGAACAGCAAGAGCAGCCAAAGACACGGCGGTCGGAGAAAGTTCCTCAGTGGTTTAGAAAGCGCAGGAGAGATGAGATCCTGAAACAAAAAAATACCAGCGTTGAACAACATCCTTATGGGGCTAAAACCTGGCGGGCTCAGGGACAGCCCTGACCTCCGGCATCTGCGGCACCGGGAGCTGTGGCCTGCGTCAGGGGAAGCGGCTCCCTCTTGTTCACGTGAGGTTCTGATTTTGTGATGGGAAAAAGATGAGCCAGGGCAGGACGTTTCCCTCCTGCCACCTCCACCCGAGATAACAAAGGGTGAAAACTTTTCTCGGTCTGTAACTTCAGCTCTGAGAAGACGTATCTAGAGAAATACCGTTATTAAAGGAGCTGGGTTGCAGGTCCTTAAGCAAAACAACAGCAAACAGAAAGCCCAAAGGCGTCTGGGGAGCGAGGGCTGGATCACCCCAGGACCCCGCAGCACCCGGACTGGGGCTCCTCTCCCCACTCGGGGCCTGGCCAAGATGGGTTGCAGACAGAGCAGCTGGGCACAAGGAACAGGCACCTGTGTGTCTCCTGTGCCGCTTTGGAAATCTGGGACCAACCTACGGCGCAGACGGTTCCTTTGGGACGCTGCAGTGGGGACCTGCCAGCTGGTCCAGGACAACTCGTCGGTGCCGAACGGCCGCGGAGCTCCGGCGCGCTCCCCAGCTCTGCCCAGGAGTCACGGCTCCTCGCCCTCGGCGGTGCTGGAGCACCTGGCAGCGGGCTGGATCGCAGCGCGAGGCTCCAGCGCAAAGCTTTGCTGGAAACCCGGCCTTGGAAGAGCAGTGAGTGTCTGCGGCAGGATCGGCACGCCCGCGCCCCAGCGTGAGCGAGCCGCACGGCCGAGCTCGCCCCGCAAACCGCCGGGGCCGGTTGTTCAGCCCCGCGCCCGCTGCAGCCTGGATCGTGGGGCTCCCGTGGGTGCTGACGGGCCGGAACCGCAGGCATGAGCTGCCCTGCCCCCAGAGCAGCCGCGACCGGCATCGCTCAAATCTTCTGAGCAAGAGGCCCCAGGCAGAGGAACCGGGCTGACGTGCGCAAGCGTCACAGTGTGGGGAAGGAGCCCGGGTCGCTGTGCTGCAGCTCGTGGCTCGTTCTGCCTTGCCACAAAACACCCATGGTGCTCGTCCGGTCACCTCTGCTTCAGCGGTAACGCCGCGCACCGCAGGACCCGCTGCTCACCGCCATCTGCCTGCCTTGCACCCCGCGTTCGCTGTGCAGGGGGTCCCGGTGACGGGTGTCAAGAGCTCCCCGTGCCCTGCTGCGGGTGGCTCTCGGGAGCACGGCTGAAGGCAGGAGCTCAGGCAGCGACTCCCCGCCCTCGGAGCAGATGTCCTCAGCTCCAGCTGGGAACAAACAGCTGGAACAGGCAGGGGTTTTGAAATCAAATTCTGCCGCTGTACAAATATTTTCGGTAATGAAAATAAACAAAGACACAGGAGGAACATGCTTCCTCCTGCTACTGTGCTTCCTGGGAAGAGACGGGCTGGGAGAGAGCACGGGATCTGCGCAAGACCCACACAGGTGACACGAAGGTGGTGGCTGACACGATGCTCTTCATGCCCAGAGGCCACACAATGTGTCCAGCCTTGCAGGACGGCCAGCAGACATTGCCCTGGCAGAAAAAGCCACCCGGCCGTGGTGCCTCGGGGGAGAGGAGAGCCACAGCACCCCTCCGACTCGCCACCCCTCGCGCCGGCTCCTCGGCCGATCCCCGTGGGGATCCACAGCTCCGTGGGAAGCTCCACGTTGGCGCTTTCTGTCGGGGCAGGACCCCGCACACGCGTCCTGCAGCGACGCTGACAGAGCTGGCACAGCACAGCTGAAACCTGGAGGAAATACATTTAAAGTAATGTTTTTCTGTTAGGGACAGGATAAAAATGCACGCTCTGGGTCAGTTAACCCTTGCTCTGCTGGCTGGGAATGGTGCGGTGCCTCTGGCGTTTCCACAACCAAACGCTGCTCGCGTTTCTCCTCCTTTTCCCCCAGAAGGCTCCAGCCCTGAGCGGTTTGCTGCCCCGCGCCAAGGGCAGGACTGGGGAGGGGGCAGGATAGGGGACAGCTTCGTTCCTTCCCTCCGCTCCCCAGGCATGGGAAGAATTAACAACCCCTTCAGCAGAGACACCCGGCACAGCCACTTTACCTCCTAATTCCTCTGCCAGGAGAGGTCTCGAAGCGAAGCCCCCATTGCCCAGTTCTGCTCTGAAAGTCTGGCCAGATCCCACCAGGATGAGCTTGTGGTTCGTCGGCTGTCGAAGCTGGAGAGCACTGGTTCCAGTAACGCAGCACCTCCAGTGAGCACCAGCAGCACTTTTCAAGCACCCACGCGCGGGTGCCTGTAGCCATAGCAAAGGCGATGTTATCGGACACAGGCAAGGCAGGAGGCACCGGCAGCCGGGGTGCGAGGGCTGAACTGCTCCTGCAGCCCACGAGAAAAATGAGGGGTTGGCTGGAACAGAATGTGCGCGCTGCCGCACATAAACAGAGGCATTAACTTCAGCACAAACACAGACTCGGAAGGACGTATCTCCAGGGTGCAGGCTCATTTTTCACTCCAGCTACAAGGCCACTATTTTTTAATGACAAATGTTTAAGTCAACCTTTGCCGAGAGAGCAGCGAGCAGCAGCAGCGCAGCGGCGAGCCGATTCGGAGCTGCGTGCGTTTGTGCAGCCGACAGCGACACAGCGGCGAGCTGCTCCCCGCCGCGTGGGCCCGGAGCTCGTCCCGCCGTATGGAAGAGAATCACCTCCTCCTCGGCAGCCCCCCGGTAAGCACGCAGGGGATGAAAAACGCTGCGGTACTCCGATGCCTGTGGCTTGCTCGCCTGCCTTCGCCCAGGCAAAAGTGAGTTAGCTTTCCTCTTTCTTTCAGGAAAATTAAGCGAACTACAGAAAAGGAGTAAAAAGATGTTAAAAATATGGGCTAACAAGCACTATATCCCAGCCTAGCTGGAGAGTTAAAAAGGAAATCAGTTCTGGGCATGAAGATCAGCGTTTTCTGGATGCTGCAGTGATGATACTGTTGAATTTACTGCTAACGTCATCGCTTGCCTGACACCCCCACGGACACATGACGGCCGGTGAGCCTCGCGCGTCCCCCACCGGGAGGGCACCTCGTGACGATCTGCTGTGGTGACATGAAATTCTCTGCCCTCCTCGAGGTGGCAAAGCACCGCCGGAGGTCTGACCGCCCGCTCGAAGCAGCGCTGCGTGGGTGTGCATCCCCAGCACCCCGCAGCAGAGCCTCCCCGCCTCGGCGCAGCACCAGCGACGGCTGAGCACCTCCTGCCGCGGGTCTGTTGGAGCCGGACTCGGTGCCGTCCACTCGACCCCTCCAGCGCTGCCGCGGGATCGCAGCCTCTGCCTTTTGGATCCGTCGTGGCACAGGAGCACTTGGCCAAGCAATAAACCCTGATGCTGCAATTATCAAAAGGCAATTGATTCTCTACTGATTGCTTTTACATCGGCCCACCTGCAGGGAGCACTAAGCCATTTGGTACCGTGCTGCTCCGGATGGGAACCGAGAACGCACTCGGAGCAATTCACCCATTCCCCGCCCTGCGGGAAGGCGCGCGGTGGTGGTACGGGACCAGTTTAAACTCCCACGCCTCCGCTCCCAGAGCTTTCATTCCTCCCAGAGATGACGAACGTGGGCCGGGTAACAGGTATCTTTTTACAAGACAGGGCTTGGCAGGTGCAAGGGGAAATCCTGGAAAGCTGCGGTCCACGACGTCCTGCTGTGCTCCGATGGGATCTGCCGAGCCTCCTACCTGGCCGCTGCTCTGATGGGATCTGCTGAGCCCTCCTGTCCAGCTGCTCCGATGGGATCCGCTGAGCCTCCTGCCCGTCCAGCTGCTCTGATGGGATCTGCTGAGCCTCCTGCCCAGCCGCTGCTCCGATGGGATCCACTGAGCCCTCCTGTCCAGCTGCTCCGATGGGATCTGCTGAGCCTCCTGTCCGGCTGCTGCCCCTGCTCGTGCCCGTCCCGGTCCTGCACCGCGCGTGCAGTGGGGGCAGCCGGGGAAGGTCTGTGCTGGGAGAGTAAACCACGAGAAAGCTTGTCAGACGCCATGGCTGCAGCTCTGTCAGGCAAAGGTCTCTCCCCGTTTGGCTGATTATGAGGATATTCCCTCCACAGGACCTGCATTAATCGGAATGCTCCAAGATCAGTCATGTCCACTCTGCTCCCTCCCCCAGGCCAGTTCTTTTTTTCTGTGGTATCATGATGATGTCACTTTTCTCGCCAGCACTGTTGAACTTATATTTAATAAAACCATACGAAGGCTCCTCAATAACCTTTACTCCTGTGCAGCAGCCCAGAGAGGCAGAAAAGGGATTGCAGCTGGGCAGCTGGGCACCAGTACAGTAACTTGCCGGAGAGGAATTACAAACACCCTCCCAGTGCGACAAACGGCTTTGCAGGTAAATTCAGGAGTGAACACACGGAGCAGCGCGAAGACCACGGCTTTATGCACGTGCCTGTTCTCCTCACGCAGCGCCAGGCACCGGTACGGACAGCCAGGACCACCTTCCCGTCGCACTGTCCCTTTTTGGGCCAACGACACCCACAACTGACGGGACAGCAAGTTCAGACACAAACTCCCACGTGAAATGATTAATTCCTTCAGAGAGCCCGAAGGCTGTGGCCCCCCCGAGACCTCGAAGGATGTCCCTGAAGGGCGGCGCGGCGGGTGACGGACAGACGTCACGCTGGGGATGGGTCTAGCTTACACACTCACCAACGCTCTCGTGCTACAGGTATAAAAAATGGGCACAAAATGTAGCAGAAGTAAATTGACATACTGTATTTATTGCACAAATTTCCCCTAAAATTGGGAATGGTTATTATAATACAAGTGCACATCTTGGGAAATATATACAAAACCAGAAGAGAGAACAAGTATGTACATTTTACCCAGCATTGTACAAGTACCACCATCTAAATAATTTAGAGAAAGCAAAAAACTCTCATAAAACATCTATAATAACTAATAGGGAAAACATACGCAAGGTGTAAAATCCTTTCTTTTAAATATCTTTTGTTCTTAGCAGCCCAGAGTTTGCCAATTGCAACAAAACCGAATCTGCTAATTTGTGTGCCTAGTACACTTAGTTTTCAGCCAGAAAATTAAGACATGTTAATGGAGATTGGTAATAAAAGAAATCAAACATTAGTTTTCTATTCACATAAAACAAATTGCGATACACTTTTTAAAAGTCGATGCTATAGTCCTGTAAAAGATCCCTTTTTGTATTATTTCACAGATACCATACGTACCACATTGTTCACGTACCCCAAAAGTCAACTGACAGAAGAACTTCCCATCCCGCGTTCTGACCGCAGCGGCAGCGCTGCTCGAGAGGACGCTGCCGTGCCGCGCTCGGCCCCGTGGCTCGGGAGCCGCCTCGGCGGCCGCTTCGCCCGGCACTGACTGAACACGTCCTCACCGACAGCAGTAACGGGCTGGGTCGGGCAGGAGGCAGCGGAGAAGGATGCCACCAAACCGCCTCCTCGTGAGTTCACACCAACTCCCCGCGGCGCAAGGGCCTTTCTGCAGAGCCAAAGGTGTTTCAGAGCCACCCCCGCGACGCGCCTGGCACTGGGGACGCGGAGGAGAACACGGTGCTTTCCTGGAAGGACGCGCTACAAGCACGGTCCTGGGAGGTGCCCGGACTGCGGCGCGGCCCAGCTACCTGCACCCATGCCACGGATGAACCCACTCCGGGAAGCCCCCGGGGTTCCCCAGCAGGACCCCAACGCCGGCACCAAGCCCGGCAGCACCAACACCGCCAGCTTGCAACTGCAAATCTCTGTACAACGCTCAGAATCGCAGCTATTGGCTATACAAGGTATCATAGCAAAGAGTTAAAAAGTCGTCTTTCATTAAAAAGGTGTTTAGACAAGCGGGCCCCTACACTTTGCGCTCGTTCCAAAAGCCAGATGGAATGTCGCTGCGTGGTGGAGAAAGGACATTTGAAGAACAGAGAAGAAGCATCTCCTTAGATCCCGTATCAAACACGAGGTTCTCCCCTGCAGCAGTCAGCGTTGGATTTTACATAGAAGAGAGCTGCAAGCGACACTGCCTACCAGCGTTTGGTTTACTCACGCCAACCCAGTCCTGCATGGCAAGGGCTGGGGGTTTGCCCTGGGGATCCCCCCCGGGACAGAGCCTTGATTACAGATTTTATGTATTACAGAGAAAACCCTCGGGGTGAAATCCTGGCCCCAGCGCAGGAAGGGAGGAGAGGTTTGTCACCGACAGCGGCGGGGCAGGGCGCTCTCCTGGTGTTTTCAAGTTTCTCAAACGGTTAAAGTAGATTTGTATTTAAAATAACTCTGCAAACAACAAGAGCAGGGCCGCTGCGCTACTGTACAGATGATTATGGAACCGCTTATTGAGTTGAGCGACCCAGTGAACACACATCTCCTACTCCTGTGGATAATCCACGAAACTGCAATAGATTGAACAGAACTGATGCAAACAGAACCCAAAAATCAGCAACGTTAATTGGCTGCTAGGACAGATACGCAAAGAGAAGCCTGCAATGAAGTGTCCAGTTAAACTGAGGTAGTAGAGCCTTTGAAAACATAATCCACCTACTGCTATTTACATTACTTACACCAGAGCAGGCCCACCAGCTATTCCTACAACTCTTGTATACACAACGACAAAACAGCGATGGCTGAGTAAAGGAGAAATGCTGAGAATAAAGTAAACAACATTTCCTGCTGGTAGTTACACAACTGAGTAGAAAAGGGGTTAGAGAGTCATCTGCATCAAGGGTGTATTTGTCAAAAAATAATTCTGATATTACTATCCTATGGTGTAATCAACGTTCATTTTTTGTAGAATGGTTTTAAAAAATATATCAGTTAGTTACCTGAGCAGTTAAGGGTAGCTAAGTCGGTTCGATTTTTCCCCAACGCTTTGGTACGGTTCTTTCTAGTTGACTGTTTCAACAGCTGACTGCCTGCTGTAAAAAGAACACGATGTCGCAAGAAGATTGCGGCCCATAAAAAAGTTAGAGGTAATAGTCAGGTCATCCTGGGGACCCCGGGGGGAAACTGCAGCCAACGTTCTCATTGGAATTTTTTTCCTTAACATTTTGATTACGTTGTGGAAGAAAAGCATCACTTAGTACAAAGCAACATTTAAACGTTATAAACACGTAATACTGCGTACAACATCCAGCCGAGGAAGAGGGTCTCCACCGCGCGTCTGTCTGCTGGCCTCTTCCCCCCTCCTCCTGCGCCCCCGCCCTCCCCTCTCCCCAGGAGAAAGACCATAAATAAACTTTTGGAGCTGAGTGTCATTAATAAGCTTTTTACAAAACAAACCAACCCCCCCTCCCCCCCCAAACTCCTGCTCTTCCTCTGGGAAGTGTCCAGAATTTGACTACGACATGAAAAAGTTGTTTACGAATCACTGCAGCTTGAGAATTACGGATCTTAACGAGCTCCCCGCCGGCAGCAGCCAGGCCGAAGGCAGCCGCTGCCTTCTCTGGGGAGGTTCGTCGCTGGCGACAGCATCGCGGCGCTCCTCGCCCTCCCCAGCACAAACTGCCGCCAGCCACCGTGGCACACGGATCAAAAACGCCCGTCTGCAGCGTCTGCCGAAATCTTCGTGTTCCCGTGGTTGACATCTCGGCCTCACTCGTTTTTCTTTTCTCCTTTCTTTATAAATGACCAAGTGGGAGAGGAACAGTCTCCAGCTGTCTGCACACCGCGCAGTCATATATGGAGGTGCTGCGGCTCAGCGAGCAGTTTGTTCTAGTTGCTTCCAAGAGAAAGGAGCCAGAACAAGTTGTCTCTCACTTTGTTTCCACAGGGGGAAAAAAGTCAACGCCTGCGGCCTCTGGCATTTTAAAGCAGTATCTGGGCAACGTACGGGGAGTGAGTGCTCGCTACGGCTGCCAGTAAAGGGAGGTCGCTGGATTCAATCCTAAAAGGAAGCAGAAGAGTCACATTTTATCTCACCCCACGTGCGTTAGTAACCACGCTGCCCGCCCCAGCCGCCAGACTCTGCCATCCCCTCCGCTCGCGCCTGCTCACGCCGACGAGCCGCGGCTCTGCACGGGCAGCCTGGGGAGAGAGCAGGTGGAGGGGGGGACACCAGCGGGTCCCTTCCCACTCTGGATACAGGGAGCAGGAGCTGGGGGACACAGCGCAGGAGCACAGGACTAGGCTAAACGCTTCTGCAGCTACCAGGGAAGCCCTGGCAGCGTGCTGCAGCTCGCCCCGCTGCAGCTGCTCCCCCAGCCCCAGCTCCACACGTGCTCCATGCACCTTCCTGCTCACCCTGCACACAGAAGATATTCAGAGCCTTCCTATAAACACCCCTTAAATAGCTGCTCTGCCTCTGCCCCACACCCCTGGGGAGGTATTATGTGCCTTGCTGACACAGAGGGTGTTTTCTGCCATGTAGGGAAAGGCAACCTGGAGGCATCAGGTGCCCCGCGCTGTTCAGAGACGACTGACCAGCTAAGGAAGGAGCCGGCTGAGCTCTGGAGCACCAAGCCCATCTTCCCACCCACGGAGAAGAGAGGAAGGCTGGGGGGAACCTCGGGGTCCAGCACTGGCCAGGGAGAAGCCTGTGGCCATGGGTGATTTATGCCACACTACGGTTCCGGTCCCGCTTAGGAATCGGTTTTGCTGTGCTTAGCACAAGGCTGGGCAGAGGGTCTGGCACCAGGACTGCGCGGAGGGAGCTTGTGACCGTACCCCAGCACCACGCCCAGCTCCTTGACGTGGACTCGCATCTGGCCCTTGAGATACTCGGACAGCATCTTGCTTTTGAAATAGAGCTCCTGCAGCCGATCCTCCAGGTGCATAACACACTAGAAAGCAAAGGGAGTTGTGTCAGGGAGAAGACGGTGCTGCTGTCCGAACCGCGCCCAGCCCCAGAGCAGAGCAGCACAGACCCCATTCGTCTGCTGCCTTTGGCCATGTCTAGGTGACTAATTAGTACGATACTCATTGGCAAGACTCTCACTTTTGAGCAGAAGCCTTTGATGGCATGTTAAATCAGAATTAATGAGAGCTGTCTTGATCACAGAGCGGCGTTTAGATGGACAGCTCCAACAGCTACGTCAGGGACACACTGGCTACTCAGACTGTGGCCACGGATCAATAAGCCAGGCAGAACCCTCCAGCCTCTTTCACCTATGGAGTGAAAGGATGCTTTAATAAACATCACCCTCTCCATTGTCGTTCACACTTACAAAGTTTGGAGATAAATTATGCTTGTAAAGCTGAAGAGTGGAATGAAGCAGGTTGGAGACGAGGCTCGAGACTAACACTTCTTTTCCCAGCTTATTATCGATCACCCGTCTCTGGCTACTGGCCACTTGCACCGTCCATTTGTCCGTGTCGGCGATAATGCAGACGGCTTCCGCAATTGGCTCGTCCAGAACAGGATGCTGGAAACAGAAAATGAAGAGCAGAACCCTGAGAATGACAAGTGACAACGGTCCTTCCACAAAACGTCGCCATGCTGGGCAGCAGGGATAGCGTCACCGAGGCTGCTTCATCTGCAATAGAGTCCCACGTGCTAACGCCGCGTTCCAGCTGCTACGAACGGAGCTTTTCTGTAAGCACAGCACGGCCTTAGGAGGACAGCCGCTATTTCACGTCTTCTTCCAGGCTCGGAAGCGTGTCACGGGCTGACAATTACATCTTTAGATTTGATATGAAGAGTTCTGACATATCCACAGCACATTTTAAACCCCTAAAACTGAAAGCGCCGAAAGCTGCTGTTCAACACGGCCGTGTTGAGGCGGTCGGTTTCCCTCCCAGTTGTCACTGGTTCCTTCTGGGAGTGCCAGCAGAGGGAGTCAGGAACCAAGCCTGGCCCCGCCGCTCTCCCGAGCAGCCCTTCCCCTCCTGCCCCAAGCCACCCAGGCTTTAAAATGGGAACACTGGAACCCCCCCGCCCTCCCCCAGTGGGTTCTTTGGGCTGGACTGTCGGGAAACAGCTCCTTCCCAAGGCTCCACGGGGACTTCACACCGGGCTAGGACGCAGTTGTTACTTTACCTGGGGATAAGCACATAAAACCTCACCCGGTCGTACCCTCTCAATCTTTGACTTTTGCAGCTGAAGGTTACGCCCGCTGACAGACCCGCACCGCTATCAGATTTCCAACACCTCCGTTTCATGGCAGCAGCTACCTGAGGCTGCAGGCTCTGCCGCCTGAAGCCCACTTCTGCTTCAGAAAGGGCTTCAACGTTTGGCTTAACAGGCAACGGCCGACGGAGCCCCTCGCAGAGCAGCCCAGGGAGCGAGACCCCCGCGTGGGGCTGGGGGCCAGGGAAGGGGCCAGCAATGTCACCGCGGCCGCAGGCAGGGCGGCTGTGGGGCAGCGGGACGGCGCGGGAGAAGGGGACGGTGCGGAGGCTCCCCGGGCAGCGCCCAGAGAAGCGGACTGCCTGCTGCCAGCCTGTCTGCCCCCTCCCCTGGGGAATAAACTAGCGGGGAGCAGAAGCACCCTTTTCAGCGACAGCCGGTTTTCCACTCCTCTCCCGGTGACGAGAAGAGGGGTAGGAAACGCCACACTTCCCAGTCACGCCCCAGTTCATCTAGGGCAAAGCTTCTGTGGAGAAGAGCAGATTTCCAGCACACAGGAGAAGTGCAAGTCCTCTTAGGACAATTATCTTCATATTGGTTTCTCCTTTGCCGACAAAGCCGGCACTATCGGACACTTTGACTTCAATCCCAAAAAAGGAGTAAAGTCCCCAAAATCCTGAGCGCTCCTGATGGCTTCACCGCAGAGAAGACGTTCTGCCCCACCAGCAGCAGCACGTTGGTTCGCTGTGCCCGGGAAGAGGAGGGAGCGAAGGAGCATCCGCACAACCACTGCGGCAAGGCTCCGTGCCCGGGAAGAGATGCACGGCCGCTCAGCGTTTGGTCGGGTTGGCACCACCCCGTCCCGTGAGCGTGCAGCCCTCAGCAGGCTGCCGTGCCCACAGGAGACGTCGCCTTCTCCACGGCTGAGCACAGAGATCCCTGTTCCCGAGGGCATGAGCCTCTCGGCTGGCTTCAGTGGCAGCCTGAGGTTTTGTGCTCCCGATTTGCAGTGGAACAACCACATTTTTCAGATACGTTAATTTGAGAGGAGAGAAAATTGGTGACCTGGGACTGGAGAAACCTGGAGAGTGCTGCGTCAGTATAAATATTTCCACTTCCAGCAGGTTTGTACATTCAGAAACATTTGCCTTTCCCTACTGTGACAAATACATTTACCAAATATAGCTTAATTACCTGCACAGCATGAGACAAATCTGACACCAAACAGTGCCTCAGCTTTTCATCACTTCCTATTCCTTGCAAAACAAAGTCAGGGACGTAAGACGAGCAGTAGCCACCTAGCAAGGATCTTCCAAAATTGGCGATACTGGGCTGGACAGAGTTCACTTCAACTAATTTTGACCTGCAAGAAAGGCACATCAGAGAGGTACAACCATAAACACCAAATTCCGCTCACAGAGAGGCTGCATTCTCACGTTTGTCACATCTCTTCTAGCTTCCATTCAAGCTCTTTTTAAAAAGAAAGAGTTTTAAGTCCGCTTTTGCAGCCAGGCCGTTGTGGAAGGAAAGGACTTGAGCCAAGATCGCAATGCACAACTCGTATTTTTTTCCACACCACTGATCTCTCTCTATTCTTTCACAACCAGCAAACTCAAGAGACACTTTTCCAACCACTGATGCCAAGTTCAGCTGCACTCCTCCAAACGTGCGACACGAGAAGCGCCTGTGTCTTTTTCAGGCTCTGTTACTGCTGCCCAGTACTCACCCAGGAAAAGGAATCTCATCTTCTTCGGCCCAGTCTTCTTGCTCTCCTCCATAATAGTTACCGCTTGGTCTAGTTAGATCGTGACCTGTCTCCTCACTCTCGCTGTCGCCCAGGGCACTGTCTGAACTCTCATTTCTTGGAATGTCCCAATCAATTCCCGGGGCGACTTTTTTCTCTACGTTTTCTCTGTCCCCATGGGGGATGCGAATAGAGATTTTCTCTCTTTGGTCCTGCTCATTGAAGCAGTTTTTGTAGGTCTCTTGCCGAACAGAGTCCATAAATTTACAAAACTCGCTAGGTGGTTTGCTAGTGTTTGTACACAGCTTTTTAGAAAACTCTAAACTACTGTTGTGAGCAAGGAGGTCTGTAGCTGCTTGCCCTGGAATATCATCAATAGTCCGGGTCTCAACTGAACTGTCATCAGTAAAATATTCGTCAAACAGACTCATGCTCTCAGCGTTGTACGGGTTTGGATTCCAGCTCTGATGCTCACTAGCAACTTGAGGAAAGGGTTCAGCTGTCCCACAGTCTCTATTTTGGTCCTCAACAGTTTGTTTAACTTCACAGTTCTGATCAGCAGACGCTGCTTCCTCCGTCGCTGGCGGGCTGTGATGCCTAGCAATTTGTTCCACTACTGCCTGACTCCTGAGTTCGATGTCTGAATCGGGCGACATGGAATCTCCGATGAGGAAAGTCACCTTTGTCTGAGCCTCGGCAGCACTGCAAGGAAACGCGTCGCAGAAGAGCTTATCGGGCGGCTTCTTCTCCACAGCAATACCGGGTGACCTTGTCACGCTGACCACCTGGGTGCCCGGTTCCAGCGAGTCTTCGTTCCTCCACGCGTCCGCTGTTGGCTCCAAAGCAGATTCCGTCACCACACGTTTCTCTGGCGACGCTGACCCTGTGCACACCACGGTCTCCAGTTTTGTGTCCAGGCAGGGTCTCGGTTGCTTCACATCAACAGCGTCTTCCTGGCAATCGTCAGGAACAATAGTTCTGTTCTCCTCTGAAGAAGATTCCAGCTCTCCCTTCGGAGTGCTCTGTGTGTCTTCTCTCTCTTGCTGTGCCGCACCCTCGATGTTCTGCGCGAGGGAGATCGGACATTTGCAGTATTTACAGCTGCAGCTCGGAGTTCGCAGCTCTTCAGACTCCGTCGGCAGCAAGCTGCCCCTGTTCTTGTGCATTGTGACAAGCACATACTCCGATTCTTCCACTTCTCCTTTCTCCAGCGTGGTCGTTATAACAGTTCCAGGCATGACAATGGCTTCATCTTCCCCGTTTTCTAGCAGGTGCGTCTCTTGAAGCTCAGAGCACCTGATGAAGTAAGTGAGGAAATAAAGCAATCTCTGTACCAGGTCATGCCTTTTGCCAACCACAACCGTTTTCGCTAGTCTCACAGGTGATCCAATCGCCCCATACAGGTCACCTACAACAGGAAATAAAACAGACAATTATTTTGCATCTTTAAAATAAATTATTCTTCTAACAGACAATTGTTGCGGCCAGCTTTCCGAGCCCAGGTCTACAACAGAAAAATACTAAAGCAGAAGAGTGAGAAGAGCTGCGCTAGTATTTTGTTTTCAATACAGAGAATCCCAAAGATGCTGCTGGTGACATGTATGTAAGGTGACACGCTGGCCAGGGAGACATCTGATCGCACGTATTAGGGAGTAGTCGCACCACCTAACCTCAGTGCCTAGCTTTGGAGGCCCCTCTCCTGGGTTCCTTATATAGCCATTGGAGACAGGAGGCATCTGCTCTGAATTACCCTGGACAGGCTGGAAACCCGGCTGGACTTCTACCTGCCAAGAGAAAGCTGTGAGGAGAAACAACCCTACGCCAAGGACGAGGGCGGAAAGTGGCAGTGGCGGGCGCACAGCTGAAGCCAGCCGCCTTCTCTTCACTCCCCTCGAGCTCGACTGTGGGTTGGACGGGTTGTTCTGCCTGACCTCCAGCTTCACCAAGTGCCTGGAGGTGTCAGGGGCACTGCACGAACGCAGGGGTGGGGGACCAGGGACCCAGGAGGCCTCACAGGCCAGCCTAACCCCAGTGGATCCCGTGAGCTCTGCAGTCAAGCCGTCTGGCCAAGTCCCGAGCCACTCCTGCCTACACCAGAACAGGGCAACCTCGCAAACTTTCCTTTCCCTCCCCTAACCAAACTCCAGGAGAGTCTGTGTGCAGAGCAGGGCAATCTGACCAGAGAGTAGGAAGCTCATCTCCTCCGCTGCGCCACGAGCAGACACAATGACTGTTCACGTGAAGTGACAGCATGACTGCCTACTCAGTCGACGAGGCTGTGAGACCGTACCCAGGGGCTGCCTAGCCGTGATGTCCTGTACCGCGTCGCTCCTGCGCCTGTTGGGTCGAGAGCGTGTTCATTCCTCATCAAAAGATGGATTTCCCTGATTTGCTCTTTCCAGAACCAGGCTTACTGATAGTGGCATCCCAAAAAAGAAAAATTTATTTTCCTTATAGGAGGAGGACTGGAATCCTCCATCACCACCGGAGCAGGTGACCTTAAGAGACCTGCCATAGATGACTAAAGAGGGCTTTACTTTTTGGCTGCCATTTTCTAATTGATAATGCCTCACGAAATAAATATATAAAAAAAATACAGTGACCACCTCTGAGCTTGAAATACACACTTCTGTCTCGTTTTGAGTTAAAAAACTAAATTAACCTGGGGGGAATGTAACCAGCATCCATAAAAAGCACCACGCGCATAGGCATCGCTGTAAAGCTGTTGGATGGTTTAGGGCTGTCTGCCACGTACCGAGCTGTGCCCACAGTGGGTTGTAGGGATGGGTTTTGGCCAGCATGTCCACGCTCTGGGAAGAATGCTTTTCCAGGAAGATTCTTATAGGTGGCTGGCCGTTCGGCATGACGGTGGGGACCCAGGCCAAGTGGTTAGTCAGGACTGCAGTCAGCAAAGCTGGTAGAAACCTGAAAGCAAAACGTTCAACATCATATTTTTCCAGCACGTTAAACTGACAGCAGTTCTATGGTCTGTATGGATCAAGGACTGCATAAACGACCTAACAAAGTCAGGAGACATCATCCCTTCGCTCTTGGTTCTCTGGGGACAGACGGGAGGGCTGCACCCTCCTTCCCTCCCCTGCAAAGCTCTTTTTCAGAACCCACATTTCAAGTAAAATTAAGTATTTTAAACTTGTGGCATCTCAGTTCCTCTGTTTGGCAATAATTAGGAGACTTCCTATTTTGCAAGCTTCATGTTGTAAAACATCTCAAAACCAACTTAGTTTGTTCGCTGTAAGGAAACAGAGGCACTGTGTGGCCTCTGTACTCCAAGAGTGAGATCCCAAACCCTTCACATCTCTGACTACTGAGGAGAAGGAAGGCTACTGCTACCAAAGCTGTAAAATAGCTGCGTGCTGTGTTCTTTCATGTAATTGTTATGCAATTTAAGCACATATGGCTGCTCCTTTTCAAAAATAAAAGACTCCCCATGTTCTGACAAGGAGCAATGGGGCCTCTGGACATCATGGCAGGGAGAAGTCTGCTCAGAGCCTGTTAATTGCACCAGAGAAAGCTGGGGGCAAAAAGCACTTGGAGTAGACTATGGAAGAGAAAGAGCAAGAGGAAACAGTTCCTGACCCAGCAGTGTCAAACGTGGGGGGGGCGGGACGGGACACTGGGGCAAGCAGGGCGGTACTGGAGCGAATGAGCGTTTGCGAAGGCAAAGGGGTGCCAGCAGAGAGACAAAATACAAAAGCATTTGACGGCTGGACTTGATGATCTTAGAGGTCTTTTCCAACCTTAATGATTCTGTGATTCTGTAGCTCAGCCAGAAAGGCTGTGTCCTTACACTGGCAAAGCAGTTCTCACTAGCTAAGCAAGCAAGGTGAAAATCCTTTCTGAAAAACATTAACTATCTGATTTATCGCAACGACAGCGCACGGTTCCTGCTCCGTGGAGGGAAGGTTCTCCTTCCCAATCCCCTCTCCCGGCAGGAGCTGCTGCAGCAGCGCAGCCCACAGCCTCCCACACGCCGACAGATGGGGCTGGCGGCCGCTGCAGCGGCACAGGGGCCCGGGGAGGAAAACAGCCCAGTGCCCCCGAGCCCCAAAATAAGGCAATTTCTTACAAGCATCGGGAACCCTACAGCTTATTTAGCCGTTTCCTCGCTGCAGACGGCCAAAGGAGGACAGGAGATTTAAAACTGGACTGAAAGGGGTATGAGGCTTGATCCTGCTCTTGCTTCCATCAGGGTAAATGTTACTATCTTTAAAATAAAGCAAGCAAACAAAGCCAAAGAAATGACCATTTAAATGTAACCAAGATGCACAGGGCTCAGAATGGCAGGGACCAAAGGGGCTAATCCCGGGATAAAGCTCCCGCCGCAGCAGGGACTGGCTGTACGCAAACACATCTGAACCCCTCACAACTCCCTGCCGCAGAGAGCAGCTTCCCCGGAGCCAACAGCTGGTCTGCCAGCGCCATGCCCACTCCAACCCCGCATGTTTGTGCTCGTTTTAGGACTTCGGCGGAGCCAAACGCTTTAAAAGCTTCCCCTGTTCATGCCCTGGGGAAAGAGGATGAAGTGTTGACAAAAGAGTAAATTTATCAGATTCTCCGCAGTTTACCAAGAACATTCTCAATTTTTAACAACTGCTCACGGCTTCGTCCCGAGGGCAGGAAGGGGAGCACTAACGAAGCCTGCAGTTTCTTTAGTGGCATTTTACAGAAGTCAGGTTTAACAGCAGTTTGCGGTCAGACAGTATTGCAGACACGGCCCTTCGTGAATGTCTAACCTCGCTCATCATATGATAACTGATTTTGAAAGGTAGATGAATGCATTTCATAAGGTATGTTCACCCCCTTCCAGACATACACACCCATCACGCGCTTCCTACGGACATGTTTCAAATGCTCAGCCTCTACCACGATCTAGAGGATTGTGGGGAAGCAGGAATTTAATGAGATACTTTCTTTTTTGTTTTAAAAAGAAGGTATTTATGGATGGTCTTTTGATTCTTTGATTACCCAGCTTATAAAAACCGATTCATTTCAAGCCAATTTTTGAATCGGTTTTTATAAGCTAGGTAGTTGCCTTTTCATTTCAAACCAATTTTTGAAAAGGCAACTACCTAGCTTATAAAAACCGATTCAAAAATTGGTTTGAAATGAACAGGCATAAACACATGTGTAATTTAAAAAACTAAAATCCACCATACTGGTTTTTAGAAGCATTTTCCATCAAGAAAGTGAATTCCTTCATGAAGCGATGGCAAAGCTGGTTCTTCTCTGGTGTCCCCGACATCATAGTCAGCCAGACAGGCTCCCCAATCCGCGGCATCGTGTAGAGATTGCAAATAGTCGTTCTAGAAAACAAAACCAAAAAATCCAGAGGACTGAACAAAATAACGAAAGGCAGAGATCCCTACTCAAAGAATTCACTGCAACGTTTCGTTCCAGCTGTCATTTCTATCAGAAACCAAACAGCTCGCAGCAGCCGTTATCCGAGCCGAATCCACCCTCCCACCTCGGAGAGGCGAGGCTCTTCATCCACAGACCTGAGCTGATCCCGAGCACAGGAACGTTCCCTGTCAAGAGCCAGGAGCTGCCCTCTTCTGAACAGAGACGAAATGAATTATTTTTTCTGGTTGTCATCTCTCTGCTTTCTGTCCATTTCGTTCAAAACAACATGTAAATCCTCCATGGTTCGGCTTGGCTTACGACCAGGGCAAGTTTATGTGCATCTGACTCATAAAAACACCTGAACTTCCTCCTTGCTTTAACAAACTGGTAGATCTCCAGGCCAAACCTACTGAAGCGTGGGTCTGTAGAGCAGGGGACCAGGTTACTTCTTTAAATATAGTATATGAGAGTCAAAGTTACCCCATGGTTGCAAGGATTACGCACCCACCCACATCCTTTTTGATTCTACAGAGGACAGTAAATGCACGATCAAAACTCTGGCTCTCCAGTACAACAGCTGACTCAAACCCCTCGGATTACTGTTAAACTCCCCTAAAATCTAAACAAAACTATAGTTTTAAGTGCAATGCCTATGTTATGACACGATGGGAACCTGTAATTTCATCGCAGTGAAGATGTAAGCCTAAAAAAAAACCCCCAAAACACCAAAGGAAATGACCAATCAGTTCAGGTTTCTCCCCACCGAACGCACTGCTCTTTCTAGAAGAGATGGTTTTGTTTTACAAGACAAAGATTTACATTATCCCATTCTCCCCAATGCCACCCCTGATTTCTAAAGCTCATCTCTGGATACGTTGGTCTAACAGTTCACAGACACTTCCAGAAGTAACGCAATGCCCGTGCACGCCAGGCAGGCAAACGCTCTCGAGCAGCAGCTGCCAAAGCTTCCGTGGCTCAGCGTTTGAAGTGAAACTCCCTGGGAACAGCAGCGGAGCAGCACACGGCGGCACCGCTCCGAGGGCACCCGCGGCAGGCAGGCGGCATCCCCTGGGCAGCTGGCAGGGGAGGCGGCAGCGCTACGGCGACAAGACCCCCAGGGCAGCTCCCCAAAGGGCAGCAGAGGTGTCCGTGCACTGTGCCGAAGTCACGAAGAAGAAAGGGGTCCAGGGGGGCAGTGGTTTTTGCTGCCTTATTTTTTCTACCAGTTTTCATTAAATACAAAATCCACCCTGTGTGTTCACAGCAGGCAAAATCCACCCCACCTTCCTCAAAGGTTCGGCTGTGCAGACCCTCCACTGCCACAGGGAAAGCCAGAAAACACCCCACGGGCTGAAGCGGGGGAAAGTCGAGTCACCAGACCCTTGGAACCCAGAGGGAGGGCTCGCTGTCGGCTGGCTCCGCTCAGAGCAGCCCGGGAGCCGCGCTGCGTCACGCTCTGCTGCAGGGCCTGTCCTGGAGCAAAGCACAGCCTGGGTACGGACCCCAGCACAGCGGTCCTGCCAGGGCTGCCCCGAGCCAGGCACGCAGCCAGGGACACCGCGGTGGGGACCGGAGGGTCTCCGGCAGCGCAGGGATTTCACACCTCGGCAGCAGCAAGCTGGGACTAGAGGCGGGGTTACTAAGGGAAAGCTCTCTGTTCACAGCCCATTAACTGGAGTGGATGTTAAAGAAAGGGAGAAACCCCCAGCCCAGGGACTTCAAAGCTCGATGAGTTTCAGAGCTCAAAACAAGTATTGAAACTTAAACCCCCACCCCCAACACAGCTGACCGTGGAAGCCAAATCGCACAACTTAATGTAAAATACAGCTTATTGCTCCTTCATATCCACACTAACCCAAGCTCAGCCTCTTGTAGCTCGGCTGTTTTGAAAAAAAGAAACTACTTCTACACTAAAACCGACATATGAAAATATTTGTTTTCGTTGAAAAGACAGAGCGAGTCTTGTGATTCGTTATTTACTATTCTGGTAACCCTGGCTGCATCTGCAGCTGATAGTGTTTCCTCCGCCAGCGATCAGATTGCCCTGGCCGGCGGCCAGCAGGCATGTGACTGCGGCACGGGGAACCCTCCACGCCAGCGCAGGCACCAGCGGCGCAGGCACCAAGGGCAAGGATTAACTGCTTTCCAGCTCTGCAAACACGCAGGGAAACGCTCTCCTCCGGGTTATTAAAGAACAAAAACAAACAAAAAAAATTTAAAACCAAAACAAAACCCCCAAAACACTGCAGGGAAGTTAACCGGATTTAAAAAATCACCGCCACTAAAAATCAAACTGCCCCCTCTCAGCCATCGGCAGCAAGCAGCCCCCTCCCCTCCGCTCGCCCCCACGCACACCAGCGTGCAAGGGAAAGTTCAGTTAACGAGAGACTCCGTTCTTCGGAGAGTTCCACTACGCTTCAAATGGTTTCTCTTTGGAAATGCTTCTGGGAGGCACAACTACGGGCACCTCGGCACCAGCGATGGGTCAGCAGGCGCCGGGGCTGGGGGAGCTCCTCGGGAAACACCTTCGTGCCTTGAAACCCAACAAGGCACAGCCCAGCTGGATGAAAACGAAGACCCGAGCAAAACCCCTCCCGCCAACCCTCCAGGGTCTGCCTGCTCCGCGGGCGCAGATGGCACGGAGGCCAGCGGCCCTGCTCGACGAGGCCGGGGCAGCCGCCCTCCGCACGGCACGGCCGCGGCTCAGGTGCTGCTCCCCGCTCCCCCCTCGCCCAAACACATCCGCCAACCTCCCCAGCCGTTGTCCTGGATTTTGGTGCTGGTCAAAGACGTCTTTCCCTGGTGCTGTACAGACTAAAGGAGACAGACGGCTCCTCATGGACCAGAGCATCCCTCTGCAGCCCCTTCCTCCCGAGGGAAACATTTCCGACCCTGGCACCACTGCTCGGCTGCGGAAGAGTTGCAATGGAACGGCAAAGCTTAGCATCTCCTTAGGGATTGCTTCAAAACAGAAAGGACATCAGCGGTTTGTAAAACTTACTGACCACGCATTTGCTCCCTGTCCTCACTCCCTCCTTCCATAGGTGATTTTTCCTTAAAAAGGAAAAAGAACTTACAAATATCTGCAGGGTGGGGGTCAGGAGGACGGGACCAGACTCTTTCCAGTGGTGCCCAGTGACAAGACAAGGGGCAACGGGCACAAACTGAAGCAGAGGAAGCTCCAGCTGAACCCGAGGAAGAACTTCTTCCCTCTGAGGGTGACGGAGCCCTGGCCCAGGCTGCCCAGGGAGGCTGTGGAGTCTCCTTCTCTGGAGATATTCCAGACCCACCTGGACGCGGTGCTGTGCAGCCTGCTCTGGGTGACCCTGCTTGGGCAGGGGGTTGGGCTGGGTGACCCACAGAGGTCCCTGCCAACCCCTGCCATGCTGGGATTCTGGGATTCTGTGAAAACGAAGGCAATAATCGCTCCAGTGAGCGCAGGAGCGGGGCTTCCCCATGCAGGGAGCCCACGCTGGCACGGGGGCCGGCCTGCACCGCTGAGCAATAGGCACTGCTCAGTTCACAGCAGCGTAAGCCGCTTAAAAACTACTGGCATAAAACAGGATCAAATTTGGCTGCCAGAAAGCAGAGAGAGGTGTTTCCCTAGGCCTGGTGCTCAGCGTTTCCTTGCCAGGTTGCGTCTTTGCCACACAGGTATTAGTCAGATGCATAATCTGTATTATCAATGTGCTGCGCTGGCCTCGGGACCGGGGGAGTCGAAATGTTTATGCAAGTGGAGTAGCTTATTTCACAAGTCATGTGTCTGCACAGCTGACACCCAAAGAGCTTTAAGCCTCTCAGTCAAGTGTTAATAGCTAAACCCATCAGTGCTTTAGAAAATTAAAAATTGCTGTACAGTGAAGAATGATGCAAGGGTAGGCCTGGAGCTGGGCACCAAACTGATGGCAAATTTATCAATAGCATCAATTTGCAGAAGCAGCCCAGGCCTGCCAGCGACGGCAGCTTTGTTTTTGCCAGGATGAGGCGACAAGAGCAAAGGCAGGGGTCTGCCTGGCTGTCTTTGCCCCCTCGACCCCCAGCACCAGCGGGTAAATGTGCCTGGCTGACCCCGCAGCCGGCTCCTGCGCAGTCACCCTCCTTGCTGGCTACCAGGCTGACCTGCAGCCGCAGCACCTTGCCTGCGGAGGGGACTTTTGGGTGCCAGGAGGCTACGGCAACAACCATCCCGTTCCCTCCTCCCTTCTCGGATCGGCACAGCACTGTGTGGCTGGTCCCCCGTGCCCCGGTGACGTGAGGTTATTCTGATCAGAGGAGTGCACATCGGCCACCCTTGAGAACCTCTGAAAGTCTGGGGTTTTAAAAAAAAATTAATATAATCTAAAAAAAAAAAAAAAAAAAGACTGCAATGAGTTAAACCAGCACAGGATTACGTTGTAGAAACACCAGCCCACTGAAGTCAGCACCCTTCTTCCCTCCAGCAGAATTTGCTAAGCGGGCAGGAACCAGCGCAAGTCTCGGGTTCACCAAAGGACTCGGGCTCCTGACTTCCCCGTGACTTCAGTGGGAAAGCAGACGCCCAAAGAGATAATAGTGGCCTAAATGGGTTTGCTGAACCTGTGCCAAAGGATCTTTGCACCCAGCCTTCAGGATTTAAATACACTTTTTTTTTTTTCTCCTCCTTACCAGACACAAACTGCACTGCTTTGAAAAGCAAGCGGCTCTTGCGTGCTACAGCAACGCTCGTCTCGACGGCAGCGCACACAGCCACCCCCAGCCACCGCCGAGGCACGAGGACCTCGCCCGCCTGCAGCACCGGCCCAGGCTGCTGCACTCACTTACCAAAAAAAAAACAACAAATCAAAAAAAACCCAGAATTGCCACAGTCTGCTCCCCCAGGAAATTCATTTATGTGAAATTAAACTGGATTTAATTTACCTTGTTGCACTATTAAAGAGTAATATTTATATCACCATGGAAACCTCTGCATAAAACTGGTCGTTAGACACATGCTTCCAGCGCTGGTTACGCAACGGCCGTGTCATGTGAACGACAGCGGCTCAGGAGGGGAGCGCCAACCCTCCAGCGTCCAGCCAGACCCGACTCTGCTCCTCAGCCCGGCGAGAGCAGCCGCCGCGGCCCGACTTCCCTCCCAGGAGCAGCCAGCCAGCCAGGGGGATCTGGCCTGTGCTTTCGGGGTTATCGTTCCCGTGTTTGACTCGGGACACGCAGCCCTCCCCGCCGCTCTGGAACTGTTTAACGTGGAAGGGCAAAGGAGAAGGGGCAAAGTCTGCTGAATGTATGTTGAGGGGGGAACGTTTTGTGGGGAAGTTTTGGGGGAAGAGCTGGGGAGGTGGTGGTATCAGGGGGCAGGAACGCAGAGAAATGGCTCTGGGTGCGAACGGGGAGGAGAGGCAGAGCCGAGCTGGGGGGAGCGGAGGAACGGCTGTGGCTGCTCAGAGTTGCCGAACTCGTCTCGGGCCCCTGGGCAGGATCAGCGGCTCCCAGCAGTCACGAGCTGCCTCTGCTCCTCTCTTGGCACTGCTTATCCCATCCAGCTCTCACCGCAGGGCCACGTGCTCGCTCTTCCCTGCCTCCTGTCCCTATCCTCTGCCCTCCCTCGCAACCACCCGGAGGTGAGGTTCTAAAATACAATAAAAAATAAATAAAATTATACCATGCCTTCCTCCTGTCACACCACCTAACCCATGGCATTCGGGTAGTATGTGGAATTGTAGAAAAATGAGTGAGCCCTCGTGATACTTCACTGTTCAGTAAAATACATCCCGATGTCAGGATTTTATTGTTACAACATCAGAGCACTGTTTTCTACTGCGTCTCTAAAAAGTAGCTCTGCACTGGTTGTAAAAGGAAGCAGCCTGCCACTCCCATCTGGGAGGAGATGAATCACTTGAAACAGATGGATTTCATCTTAATTCCCTCCTCATGACTTAAACTATGGAAAAAAAATACAGTTAAATGCCCGGGATGTGCTTATCTGCATTACTTTGTACGTTAACTGTTGAATAGAGACGCTGTGCAGGTACTGATAGCAAGAGATTACAGCACTGCATTTTACTGTGTGAAACAGGCAGTCCTCCTCCCCCTTAGTAGCTGGTTATCTGAAACGCCTTTAGAGCGGAATTTAGAGCAGAGTAAAGGTCTTGCTTTGCTCACATATCAAGAAAATATACGCTAGAGGAGGATTTCCCTCACGTGGCTTTGCAGTTCTTATCCCCCTCTCAATGGGCCATAAAAGACAATTTAAGAGGCTGCTGGGAGCTTCGTGACCACCTGAAGCGCAGAAAACCTCGCTCAGCTCTGTCCTGTGCACACCGAGCCCTGACGGATGCACACACCTGGCAAAATCTAAATATGCAAACAGATTATAACGGCTTGCTGTCACCAATACTCTTACTGTACTTACTTTTGCACTCCAGACTTTCTAAGTTACTTGTCCTGCACTAAAGGAGAAGGTCCTTCTAAACCAGACTTGAGTGCTTTTGAAGAAACAGACACAACAGGTAGGAGATGAACTGCTCACCTGAATTCATTAAGGGCATCAACAATTCTGTTATACGCCAAACTCCGCTGGCTGGCATCAGCTGATCTACGACTCATTTTCATAGCCTTGAAAACAATCATTAAACAGATAAGTAACACATAGCTAGAGAAGCACAGAAAATGCAAAACAAAGTCATGTGTTTGAATTTATCTTTCATGCAACTAGTCATGCAAATAATTCTTTTAAAGTGATAAAATGATGGTACAAGTGCCAACTTTCGTATCTGAGGAAAGATAGGTGAGGCACACACATTTGCAGCCTCTGCTGCTTCTCTGCTTTTCATCATTTAAGGCATAAAAGGGGTCAAAGTTTCCATTGCAGTGGCAAAGTAACCACTAAGTATTTCCTAGAAGAGAGATTTGAAGCAAATCTAACCACACATTTGAAACTTCGATCTTTGAAAATTTCCTGCACCTCAGAATCAGAAGGTTAAATAAAAAAGGGGAAAGAAAAAGCTCGTTATTTATCTACAGCCTGGAACAGGCTAGAGATAGGTTCTGACCCTGCGATCCACCGGACTCGGATACAGCTGAAGCAGGGAGGTGGAGGTGGCCTTAACAGCACCTCTCCCCCTTGGCTGATCCGGGGCTGGCTGGGAGCTTCCGCAGCCTGGTGACTCTTCTCGCCCTCAGCAATCCCCGCCGCGTCCCGCGGCATGCACTGCCCTCACCCTGCGTTGTGCTTTTGCTAGCAATAAGAAACATCATCAAAGATGCTGTGGAGCAAAGCTCTTCTCTGGTGCAACTCCAATACCCAACAGCAAGTTGCTCCCACTTTTGTAAATTGGGAACAAGAGTCAGGAATTCAGTCTGACAGGGCTGGAGGGGAACACACAGCAATAGAAGTGCAAGAATCAAAAGAGACTGTGTTTACCTGTTCTATTGCACTCTTCAGTTTGTTCATGTGACTTTCAAAAAGGGGAAAGTGTGAGAAGAAGAATTCATTAAATTTGTTGTTTTCATCTTCATCTCTTGAGAGTGAAAAAATAACTCCAATTGCTATCTTCTTCTTCCTAACAATTCCCGGGCTAGGACCAGAGCTGTCGTCCGACAAGTTAAAGCTTTCATCCATGGACCTTGAAGCATGAAAAAAACAGAAAGTTAACGTAATCCACTGCTTCAAGTTGTACCTCGGTTTCCTGTGTAATTCAATTCTTGAACATCTAACTTCAATAAACACCTTTTGTTTGCATGTGTTGTCAAATCATCACCTTTGATAACACCCACTTTGTGATTTTTTACAAGCAACCATTAATTGACACTGCAATCGCAAAAGCTGGAACCAGACTCAGAGTGGTTTTGGGATCAGAAGATGGTACTGCAGTTCTCTCCCATCTCTGCCAAGAATTTGTGTTTTGAGTAGGATTTTAGGGCTGCTTCTCCTCAAAAGTACACCCTACAGGTTTACATTTTGCCGAAGGCTTCCTCGTTAGCGCAAAACAATGAGTGCCATGAAGAAAACAGATCCTGAAAAAGATCAGGCGTTGACGTGCAGCCTGACTTACACCTCTGTAAATACTGTAAATACAGAAAGCAACAGCAAGAGCAGATGTACGTATGCAAGAGCAGAATCAGGCTGACAACGGTGGAAAATTTATGGGCAGCAACCAGCATTTTCATTCCCAGCTCACCATCGAGGGAAGACCCCGTTCTCCAAGCTGGTAGTCTGACTGCGACGCCAACGCCGCTGGTAACTGCTAGCACAGCTTTTGTTAAACGAAGAGCCCGGAGATGGAAACGGAGTGATGAGCAGACTGCTAAGAGATGCTGCAACAATAAGAGGAATAAATAAAAATCTCTCCAGAAGAAAGGGCATTTGGAAAATAATACCAGCAACTAAATGAAGCCCCTGAAGATGCACTGGTGTTGCTTCTCAAGTGCCTTCCCTTTTGTTTATTCATGATTCTTATCCAAAAATAACCAGTTTATAACAACATTAACAAGATACACAAGCACTACAAGGATGGGACAGTCCTGCAGCTTTACATTATTTGCAACATATAGGCTGCACCTTGTTCATCAACCCTGAGTACTGGGAAATGAATTCTTGGTGGAAAGGAGCAACACTCATCACATCCTTCAAAAGCCTTTCCAATCCTAACCTTCAGTGCCCAGTATCTGACTCTGGGGGGAGAGGGGTGTCGTGGAGGCAAATTCATGTTTTAATGTTACCGTTTTCCTCAGTTTGGAAAGGAGATGACAACAAATACAGTTTGGAAATGCTGCAAACTTATGCCATTGTTTAATTTGGCTTGCTTATTTGCAGCACGCTTTAATAAATTGCACTGCTGTTCAGATTACCTCCGTGAGGTTCCTCATGCAGTATCCTTGATGTCTACAGCATTGGTGTGTATACATACAGCTACACATTAATGCTGATATATAACAAACCAGAATAATCACTTTTCAGCACAGGAAAAACTATGTGATGATGTCTAGACATCTCAGTGACGAACACTACTGACTGCTTCTGGAGTCTATAGGGTTAACACGTGGAACTGACATTACCAGATCTTGCTATACCGCTGTCTCTGTCCTCATTCTGCTCCCTCCCAGGCATATCCATAGGGTTGCTATGAACTGTAAAACAAGGAACACCAATTAGCAGGGGAATATACAGTTCCTTTCTTGTTTGCAGATCTCCATGTAATTAATGAAACAAAACCATGCTCATTAATTCAGATCAACAGCACTGCACAAGGCCATCACCAAGAAAGGCTGCTTAGCTGAACAAGCCAAAACACTTCTCTGAAAAGCTTATATGCATTTTTCTGAAGTCCATACACTTATTTTAGGACAAACTAAAACGGCTACGCTTTGCTTCTTTACACAGATATTTTTCAATGAAATTGTAATGTACCGAAAGGATGCTGGTCACATAGGTAGTACTCAGTGTATAGACAAAAAAACCCTACCAAAAAACTATATACACACACGACTTAATTCATATACCAGCTTTCTCAGGTATTATAGATAATTTTAAAAGGATTTTACAATGCTGTCTTGAAGAAAATAAATACTTTTAAATTGGGAGCAGTGCTTTGCTTGTTCAGCTAAGCCGCAAGCTGTCCAGATTCACAGTCTGCACATATGAAAGATCAAAAGTGTCTCAGGCTCAATAGTCTTTAAAAGTGATATATTTTACAAGTACATGTGTGAAATAAAAGCTACTCAGCCATGGAAATAAGACCCAGCCACTAAAAGCAAGAAATGTCAGTTTTAAATGAACCTAGGTCAGCCTTAGTTTTTACAGTTTGGTTGAAACAAGTCCAGATCAAAATAGCTTGATGCTACTGCGAAATATTATTTCCAGAAATATGAAATCCACCATTAAATATAAAAGTTTCCAAAACGAAACAACACAACCAACCAACCCCAAAGAGGACTATTCAAATGCCTGCTGTCCTCTGGGGATTGGAAGCATGTATCCAAAAAGGTAAGAGAGCAGGCATCCCTGTCCATTTTCTATTTAAAAAATAAATAAATTTTTTTTAAAAAAAATATATCTTATTTCCAGGGCTCAACTACAGCTCCGCAGAGTTTCGTCCCGCCAGCTAGACTAGCCACACAGCACAGCACACAGCATGTTGCAAACCTGCAAAGAAAGAGGCGCTCCGGATCAGGCGGAGCGGACCTTGCTCTGAGAATGCCCGCCTAGGGCTGCAAAGCTGTGAAAGACCTACATGGCGAAACGTAAAATACACATGAAAGAATGAGGTTAGTAAAGCAGAAGAGTCCGTAGGGAGGGGGCCAGGGCAGGGAGAAGATACAAGCCAACATAAATGCGGACTAACGTATGCAGGAGAACAGCTCATTCAAGGATACGGCTTACAGTTGAGCTATATTGTATTTACAGAGTTAAAATAACAGACCCAGCTTTACACTGTTGCCCATACAAGGATGGTGTTTCTCTCCAAGGGCTTTTTTTTTTTCCTCTCTTTTTTTTTATTTTTTAAAGTCAAAATATGATTAATTTATGCAGGCTCAAAGCCTAAGTCGATCACAAACACGAGATTCATCGTGGAGTACAATGTTTAACATCCACACTGGTGGGGTGGCCGAGGAACACCGTGGCTGAAGACGCCAGGGAGGAAGAGGGAGAAGGCAGGCAGGAATTTGTCTTGGTAGAACCAACAGAAAATTACAGGCTGAAGTAGTTGTTCTGAGAACAGTCAGTACATCAGTTTAGCAAAAGGCTCATACAGAAAATAAATGTTAGCAGTCTTAGTGGTCCATTTTCAAAGTAATACTGGATTGTAGAGATACCAGGGAAAGAGTGTATTTACTGCACACAGAGCCAGGACAAACGCATGGGCATTTTTAATGAGTTAATTGCCAGTCCCTCTCCTAAATTTGAAGCTACTGCTCACTCAAAGTTTTCTGATTACACAAAACTTGAAGGCCACACCTCAACAGAGCTCTCTTCCATTCTCTTCAGTCTTTACTCATTAAAGCAAATGACACGACCAGTGCTGCCTTTTTTTTTTTTTTTTTGTAAACCAGCGTATCTAAAAAAAGCAGCCTGTAAATAGTTCCCAACCAAAACACATAGACTCCTCTCCTCTCACGGGCTGGCGAGAGCCAGTGAGTCAGGAGCAGTCGCTGCTGTTGAACTCGGGCGTTGGGAACGCTGCAGTTACAGATTAACTTCTTTACCTGCTTTACCCATGGTCCCCTCTGCGCTGAAACGGGAACTGCAAACAAACACCGTCGAACCGACCAAAAACTTGGGCAGCTCAGTTACAAAGCAAGTTTCAGCATCCTCTTCTAGCAGGCAATCCCGTCGCTTCTCGTCGCGCGCCGAGGAGCCCACGCCTCCGCTCTGCTCGCTGGGGACAGTCACCCTCGCTACAGCGCCCGGCGCAGACGAGCCTGTGGCACTGGCTGCACCGAAATCCTCCCGAGTCCACGCCTAATAGCTGCGTTATCTGAATCTGAACTTGCAGTTTAGATCACGCTGGTGATACAGCAAATTTTTGCCAAGCGCAAACCACAACAAAACCCTAAAAGCAGATGAAGCGAGTTCCTCTCTCTTAGATCAGTAACTTCATTCACTCCTGCACCGTGAAAAATCACAACTGAAGTCTGGAAGGAATACTGAGTATCATTTTTAACTTTCCTGATTTTGTAAATTCAGGAAATGTTTAACAGATGATAGGCTCTTACAGCTTTAATTGGCTTCCCTTATAAATGGACTATCGGGAACTATTTTAATGAGGTACACAGCTTTTGAGCCTGAAAAGCCTTTAAGCCTGCGCTTAGGTGTAGTCTTATCAAAGTCAGTGCAAAGGAGAGAAGTAAACACACCCAACAAGAGTAAGGACCACGTCAAAGCCGGAAACCCACTTAGGGTAACAAAGTCATCAAATTCGCTCCTTACTTCCAACCCTAGAAAAATTCACGTACAGCAATATTCTGGAAAGCAAACATAAAAAGAAGTCCCTTCTTCCACCTCCTACAACAGACGTTTGCTTGGAAAGTCAACAATCTAAACCAAGGGGGAGGGAGGAGGTGCTGAGGAGCTCATCAGGCTGCTACACCGGACAGCCCAGCCCTGAAGTACAGCATCTTCCCTATCAGCTCTACCGTTCCCACAGGGAAAAGCCAAAAACTTCCCCTCTTTCTGCAGTCTAATGTTCACGGAGCCTTCACCCCCAGCACTTCAACGAAGGCTGAGAACCAAAGATGCCAGATGGTTTTTCAAGACTGCTTAGCTTCCACGGTCAGACAGAGAGAGAAAGAGGAGAGAACAAAAAGATCTTCTGTCTAATCCGATCAAAAACTCCACCGTAACTGTGCAATGTTAACTTAGACTGCTACGAAACAGGCGGCCACACGCGCTCAGGTAGCCAGAGAACAGAACAGAATGAAAATTATTAACGAAAATAAACCCAGGAAACTGAGTCAGACAGAATCAATCCTGCCTGATCCGAGATATGCTGCTTAGAAAGTTCTACAGACTGTTATTTTCCAACATTTTCTGTATTTGAAATTACATATATCTAAATATTTCTATTATGTATTTTATATACACATATGCAGCTGTATATATTGAACCACTGCTAATTCCTTGAACTGTCCCATTTAGTCTCCTCCTAACCCCACCAACATTAATTTTCTGTTACGTCTTTAGCTTTTTTTTTTTTTAATTTTGATTCTATTTAGAAGACTTTTGACTTTCATATTCTAGAATCTATGATTACTCAGTTAAAGATACCAGGAAATACAATCTGTTTGTCATTACCTATATTCCCAAGAAGTCCATTCATAATTGTACTGTGGTCAGGCTTTAATGTATTGCTGTCTTGATTAATGAACTCAAGACTGTCCTGTAACCTATAACAAACATAAAACACACAACAAAAACAGTGATTTGCATTGCAGTAGACTATAGTGTGTCTTCGTTACAGCCCAAATGGAATGGAGAAGATAAGAACGCAGGCTTCCACTAGAAAAAGCATACATAGCCTAAGCCACGTTCTCGGGTGGGTCAATCAATACACAGAAAACTAAACATTGAACCCTCTGAAGCCAGATGTCTTTTTCTTCATCTTGGATTCCCCAGCTCCAGTGTTCTGCCCTCATCCCTTCTCCTTTGGTGGCTGCAGGTACTTTTGTACCACACAATATCAAGCCTCACCATATCAGCATTAAAGGAATGGTTCATTCATCCGCTTAAAGCAAGCTGAGGGGAAGACAACCGCAAGGGAGAGGTGAGGACACCAGTGACAGGATGTAGCAGATCAGGGAACAGGAAGGAATTTTTCTAGAGAAAGAATCTAGAGGGTCCAAAAAAAGCCTTCTGTGTTCTTACACTCATCTGCTTATGTGCAATAGATACGATTTGCAATGGACTCACGTATTCAGACTTCCGTAGATGCTGCTTCCAGTGCGAGCTGTGAAAACCTTGCTGAGCATGAGCTGAGGAGGTGAGCTAGAGGACAAAAAAAGGAAGATGTCAGTCAGAAACACAGTGCCAAGACAGGCTTTGCTTTCCATTTCACAGCCCTCCAGATTTTACAGACCTAAACATGACATAACACCCTTTTTTTGTCAAAAGTGACATCAGAGTAACTTTAAAGCAAACACAGAAATTCCTTTTACTCTGCACTTCTGGCATTCAATTTATTACATATTAACACTAAGGAGAAAGTCTTCAGAAAAGACCAGCAGTAAAAAATTAATCTTACCGGATCTGGTGAATTTTCAACGTGGAGCCCTTGTAGCTCATGGCCACAGAGCCAAACATCATCTCTCCAAGCATGTTAGCATCCGAAGAGCACCGAGAACCCTGCGAAAAAAACCAAACCACCAACACTTGCTTTAAAGCATTTTAGAAGCACGCTTCTATTAAGGCAACATACAACTAAGGAAAATATTCTTTGGTTAATAACACTGTCGAACAGGCTACACTGAACAGTTCAATAAAGCCAATGCTAGCACTGAAAGCAATCTTCACACTGGCTGTGAGTTAAACCACTAAAATCATCCAACAAACCCAACCCATCTGCGGGGGGTGAGGGGAAGCAGATTCAAACTGCACTGAGTCAGGGGACTAAAGTTTTCAGAGTGTGACAACACACTTTACTGCACAAGAACCATCAGGCCTAAACCTCATGTCTGCTTGACAAGAAAATCCCAAGTTCACTGGAGATCTTGTACAGACTGTGCTCAGAACCCAAGCTGGACATGCGCTTTCTTGGCAAAGCCTGACTCATAACTTCTCCGTGGATGGTATTTTATATTTGATGCATCTTTCCCTGTGATGGCACCAGCAAAGAGCTGGAGCATCATGATGCCAGGCTGAAGCTGTGCAATTCTTGCCTCTGGGTTGGCGAGAGCTTGCTGTGAGGCATTCTGGCTAAGCACAAAGCAGGAACGTCACTGTGCCGCATCACAGGCTAGATCAAATACTGCGAACAAAAACCTAAAATTAAAAAGTTACTCAGAGCAATCAACTGGAGACGACTGCTCAGCTGACAGTCATCTTACTTGTATACTTCAATGACTGAGATTACTGGCCCTTTATCCCAGGCTGTTTCATCTCTAGGCTAGCAGAGCATCAGTGCTGGCTCTCCACTTGTGTCTTGCCCTGAAGAATTTAAAATACTGTGATCACTCACTCACAGAACTCAGGCAGTTCATAGGTGAGGTACTTTGGTACTGTGCAAGAGAGCAATACACTTCCTGTGAGGTGCATTGTAACTAAAAACACTTCCTTGGAGGAAACCTTCCAAAAGGTCCCTAAAACCAGCCACAGAAATAACCTTGTGTTTGGAATATGCCAAGTGCCAGCTCTATCTCCATATCCCTTATCCAAGCTCTGAACAGCCAGGATCCTCACCTGGATCCCTACACAGGCTTGGAATACATCTAAGTCCTTTGCCCAGCGTCAGACCATGAGCTCAGAGCCCAACCACGGACAGGGTGTCCACACCACGGACGCCCAGCAGCAGTAAGGAGCAAGGTGAAGACGACCACTCAGTGTCTCTGCTCGCACCAGCCCGTAGAACAAGGGCAGGAGCAAGGAAATGCTAATCACCCAAAAGGCAACACACTTCTAACACTTCTCAATTTTTAGCTCTTCTCAAGCACTCTCAATTAAGATGATGGTACTTTAACAGACATACTATTAACCTCTGAAATCTTCTGTCAGCGCAGCGAAAATAGGGGATGACTGAAAGTAGCAACCACCGTTATAAATGAGGATGCAGTTGCAAGGTTTGTTAGTGTTCATATGACAGGGCAAAATCTGATCCTTAGCCAGGTCTCAGAGAAATTTCCACCTTCACCTCCCAGGATATCACACTGCCCAGGCGCACTGCAGGCAGTACTGGAAAAACCAGAGTCTAAAATCAGTCAGCAAGACCCAGCAGCTCCAAGGAAATACAAGCATAGAAGTTAATAGCTCTAGGAAATGATAGGTCTGCCAGCATCATGAAATCTTGAAGTCAGAACACTGCAAATTACTACAGCCAGACGTTATGATTGTTATTTTTAAATCTGCTGCAGAGCTCCAACTGCAGGACTCATTCTGAATAAATGTCAAGCCCTTGATGGTTGGTTTTGGTTTCAACTTTCTGCTGTTGTGAAAACCTGATTCTAAAGCTGAGGACAAATACTTTAACATAAAGTATTGATTTTCTTCGTCAAGCGACCGAATTAGAAAAAGCAAGTGGAAATCAGCTACTTTCAAATTTAATTATAGGGGTTTCCCTTTCCTGTGCAAGGCAGAGACAGGCAATGCTGAAGGCAAAGAGCGTGATAAGATGCACCCGTGGCCTGTTTCAGTCTGACATTTCATCTATACTTCATAATTTGACCACGCATAACAGAACATGCACGTATTTAACTCATTTAATATGTAAACACTGCTACAGCTCAACTCTTGGGCCTTTAATGTTGCAAAATAAAGGTCACTCAAGACCAAAGTAGAGTGCAATCAACTGAGGAAAGGGGTTAAATATTAAAAACTCAAACAAAAAGTAGCCAAGGAGCATCTGGCAACAAGGGCACAACCTCCAGCACTGACAGCCTGGACACAAACCAGTTCCCTAGGCCATGTTTACAGGCTCACATAAAAACTCATCATAAAATACCCACAAGTGTTTGTTATTGCATATAAGAGGTAGTAAAATTTGCATGCTTTGGAAATTACATTTCTGAATATATTTACGGCATTTAATATTCCACTTACTGTAGGTATTGTCCTGTCAATAACTAAATACATAAGTAAATTAAAAGTGCAGTACAGAACTAAATGCCAAATGTCATGACCATCAAATCAGACTTTCAGCCCTGACAAGCAGGTACAGAGGTAACGCTCGGGTCATAACGTGCAAATAATTGTGGGCAAGCTTAGAACCATGTCCAGCTTCACCTTAATGGATTCAAATCACATTCGTGAGGGATCTGGATAAGACATAACTAAAAATATGGAAGCCTGGAACAAACCATGTATTTCACCTTGCAATTGAAGTTGCTCATATATAGTCAAAGTGTATTTAAACAAGGAAACAAAGAACTATTTTAAAGGTCCTCTAGCATTTGTACTTCCATTTTATAGCTTAAAAAAACAAATAAACAAAAGAACTTATAAATACTGCAACTCCATTAAGTAACTTTGGAGGTTACCAGGGACAGCAGGTAGAAGATGGGAAATACTAGGCTGACTCAAGTCTGGACAACCTTACTCTGGTCCTTCCACATACATGCTACAAACTTTTATTGTGCAGTAAAGAACTCCTGTATTTCTGGCTCTCTGCTCACTTGCTGGGGAAGCCTGGAAGGAGTACAGGGAACGCAGTCGATCGTTTACAACAAACACACTGTGGAAGACCAACTTCAGCTGAAAGTTCCTTGCAGGTGTTCCGAGCCGGTCACACAGCCACACACCATGTCAGTTCAACTCCGTGAGACCTCGACCAAGTGATACGCGTGAGGAAACGGGGACTTCAAATGAAAAACTTTCCACAGCTTTAAAATACACTGTCCTGCCAACCACTAAAATTAATTTCCTTTCATAACGTTGACCATTGTTTGCACAGAGCCTGCCCAGTAGGAGAGACAGCTTCTGGATAGTGGGGGGCATCGTTTTTTCTTGGTCACACAATGCACGAAGGAGGTTATTTTGTGCTGGGAAGGAAGCTGCTCACAGAAATGTCTCTTCCTTTCCTAACCACAGCTAAATGCCCTTCCAGGAAGGGAGGAATGGAAAACAGATCTTCAGCCACCTTACTAAAGCTGTGGAAAAGAGTGTGATGCGAAAGAGAAAACAAGAATACGTAGCTCGCCAAATATAGCAGGAGCTAACGTGACAGTGGGACAGTCAGCACTGAAAGGTCCTTCATTTATATCTACGGTAGATTAAGACATCAGTAGTACTGTACTTCAGAATAGGTTGTGGAGATAGCAGCTTCCCTCAAACACACAATTACTTCATTACAAAGAGTGGAAGGGCTTAGTTCTATTTTAGGGTGGCTTAATATAAAACACTTGTGATCCATGGAAGGAGAGATGACAGAAATATATCCGTGTCAGATGACTCCAGCGACTCTCATGGCCAAAATCTCTTATGTAAAATGCAACTCAAGTGCACCGAATCCCTCGTTGGAAAGCTGTTGCACAGACTATCCCTGCAGATAGCACGTTTCTCTGTTGTTTCCCTGGCATTTAGTGATAAAGTAAACTACCTCATCCGCACCAAGGTAAGATATGTGTGCCAAATTGGATCGTACCAAACGAGTGTTACCACCCAGGTCCTAAGACAGAACAAATGCCCTGGAGAAATCGCTGCCATTCAAGACACATCCCGAGAGAACCAGCTGGTTGGTGTTAGACTTGTTCAGACCCAAAGCTACAGAATTAAACATTACTGAGTCAGAACCAAAGTCTGATTTTGACTGAAAACTTCTCTCCACCGCCAGCCTCTAATTTCAAGCATTTTAAAACATTCAGTACCTCACCTGCTGTTAGTATTCGACATGGATTATGGAAAAAAAAAAAAAATAGAAAGAGTGACTCACCTGGTATTTTGGGCATTGTTCTTTTGGATCAGAGAACGAGGAGGACGAATTGACTGAACTGTCCAAGGAAGAAGAGCTGTCTCCTCCGGGCTTCAGCTGGCAACATTTCCCAAAAACTCTCACCTGAGCATCGCTGCAGAGTTTCTGAAATACAGACAACATACGTGACACACTAAGACCAGCGACCTGATAGCACTGTTCAGCAGCATTGTACTTACCTGTTTAGGTAAGATATTTCACAGCTGAAAGGCTTATACCCCAGGAAAACAGTTAACAGAACATTTATTAGCATCTCTTGCAGCCTGGCTACACGAAAGAAAGCTGAGTTGTTTTACTTCCAGTTAGCCAGGAGCTAACAGGTCACTCCAACTCCACTCTCCTAAGTAGCCATCCATCTCTGAACCTTTCCAAATGACTTTTTTACACCCAGGATTAGGAGAAGGGATGGTACCAAAGCGTTTAAAGGAAGGATGGCAACACTAGGCCCCTCTGTCTTCATCTTGCTCCCCGTGCCTGCTGGGGTGGAGGCGGCACAGCAGCGTGACGGGCACAGCCCTCCAGAGCGACGATGCCGGCCAGATCACGGCACGGAGCCGTTCACAATGCACAGGAAAACATGTTGATTAGGAATAAGCAAGCCAGAGCAACACGGAATTCAAGAGAGATTCATGTTACAAGGATAAGAGGAGAGAAAAGATGCTCTTTTTACAGATCTCTCCCTAGCCATGCCTAAGTCCCCTAGTCTTCTTAAAGAGTGGCACAGAGGTGACATGTTCCTCTTGTTTTCAGCACGAGGGAACTGTGAGGCTGAAAATGGACAAAACTGGAAAACACAGTTAGTGCTACACAGAAGCCAACAAAGTTTCACAAAACGATGGAGAAATGGTCCAAGGGGGGATTTTTGATAGAGATTCAGATAGAAAGCATAGCAAAAAAGGGAGTTAGGAGGGCTCAGGTGGAGCTGGAACGGACATTCAGGATGAGCAGGATCCGCGTCCACTCTCCACACACAGTATTACCAATCACTGGCACAGAGATGCTCCACCACTGTTTCATTCACTATTTTAAAACATAATTTGCGACTTCCCTTGCGAATCTCAGCATCCACGTTAGTTCACGCCATTTACACTCACACTGGGCAACCCTCTTCACCTACAGATCCCAACGTGTTTTTCATAGAGTCGCTACACTTCAACACGCCCACCTAAGGTTGGCATTATTTACGTTTGCCAGTGGGCAGCAGAAGGAGACAGAAATAGTCTACACTGCTCAATTACATACCAACTCTGCCCTAAGACTTTCTTAATTAACATTTCCAGTACAGTCACCAAACCAGTAAGAGCAAGCTGGCAGCAAACCCTACTAGAAGCAAGGTTCAAGGGACAGATGGAAATACAGAAGTGCTGTTGTATGCCACAGCTGGTCCACGTCACAAGCTCCCCCTTCATTCAAAAAAGTAAGTACGTTCAATCTTTAATATTTATGAAAAAAAGGAAAAGGCATAAAGAAAAGTGTGAAATACCCAAGGCACAGTGTGGTGACTTCATGACTCTGCTCAGTAATCAGCAACAACTCTACAAAACGACGATTGCTCTTACTGCTGTGAAGGGATTTTGATGAGGGACAAGATGGGAATCTCATGCCTCTGTCCTAGGCTGTGCAGCTTAGGGTTTTTCGGGGGTTTTATTTTTGGCTAAATCTCACCCACAGTTGGGGACAGGTGACTTTTATTTGGCCCTAACTGTGGCTGAGGTTCAGCAAAACAGCAGAAAATGATTACCGAGCTCCACGCAGCAGCCTGCACCCCCTGCTCCCATTAGAGCGCTGCTGCCGCAGAAAGCCTGAAGGAAAAACGTGCAGAGAAATCAGCAATTCGGTGGCAGAGGGGAAGGAAGCATTCTCTAGCCGCCGAGTCCTGTGCTTTACTGACATACACAGCCTCCCATAGTAGTATCCCCTCATTACGACATCGCGGCGAGCACGTTGAATTCATGCAATATGTAGATTTGCTAATGGCTCGGATCTGCGGCTTGAGCACAGTACACAATGGCTGGAACATGTGAATGATCATCATATGACTTCAGTAGGAACTCGTGAACTAGAATTGCATTTTATCTCTGACACAAACAACAATGTCCTAGGCTAGGCAAGCATCATGTGATAAAACCACATAAAATCCACAGGGTTACAGAAGCTTTTGCAGGCAAACCGCATTTCAGCTTGCATTTTCCATCAGATGTTGAAAGTTCCTTCTTAAAAGTTACAATTACAGCTAAGCTTCCTTGAGACCGTAGAGCCAGTAAATGCATTTCTACAGGTGAAAAAAACTTCTGTGCGTTAAAAAAATAAGCTAAGTTTGCAAAACACTTCCTTTAAAATAATTTCTTCTCATTATCACTGCATTCTTCTGCACAGCAGCTTTCCCCAGATCCACTGGGAAGTCTGGTATCTTGAAGTAGCAGTTGCCTAACTTCAACAGCAAACCAGGAAAATGCCTGGTTGGTCTTTGCAGTGGAGTTTAAAGAACCAGGACTCCTGTAGAAAGTCTGTAAAGGAGGTCAGGATATTTCAGATACCACTTTTCAAAAGCTCGTGAACAGTAAATCCCTCCTAAAACGCAGATCACTGACGAACTTTGGTGTTTGGTCTTTTACAAACTTAGCATGTGCTTAAGAATAACCTGTTGGACAATGAGATCAAGGACCTGCAACGCCCCTCTCTCCTGCACTTTCTGACTCCAAATGTCAGTGAAATTTTAGATGCTACAAATCTCAAGATATTATGCATCAAAGGACTAGGATTACTTGCATTCCAGTGTAATATCCCAAAGATATTCAAGCCAGGTTTCCAAAAATAAAAAGGTAATTATTTGAGAACTGTACAAGGGAAAAGTTTGAAGTTGTGGGTTTTCTTTCCAGACGGACGCAGTTACAACAAATCTGATCCCTAGGTAAAGTGCTGCCGGAGGCCTCCGAGTTGCTCCCTTTTGCTGGAGAGCAGAACGCCTGCTGGAAGGATGCCGCGGGCAGCGGCCGCTCCTGGCTGCCGCGCCGCTCTCCCCGCCGTGGTCACGCTCTTCGGTCTTTCTCTGCCAAGTCGCTGCAGATACCACCCAGCTCCAAAGACTTCCTGGCAGTCACAGCTCTTACATTAGAGGTCATCATTTGCTGAAAGTCTTGGAGACCTATCAGGTAGTACTGAAGATTACTTGGAGTAAAACGTCTTATAGTACGACAGGGTACAAAGTAGTTTTCTTCTATAGTTCTCTTTTCTGCACCTCTATCAGCAAAGACCTTTAGCTCTTTGCCACAAGGTCTATAAATTCCTCAGTAAGTGGAAAGAACATGCCCAGCACTGTGCACAGGAAGAGGAATTTCTGCTGGGCAAGTTTTGGTTTGGGGATAATAAGAAAGTTGAAAGCAGCCTGGTGTGTTGAACTAAATCCAGACTGTGTGCATCTGTGTTAGGGCCGTGAGTGACAGAAGGAAAAAGGAATGTCATCATATGCTTTACTCTTTTCTACCTCTCTGCAACAGCAGGTGCTCAGATACCGCTGTGGTGGTAGTGAGAGAGAAATCCGTATTTCCAACCAAAGCTGCCACTCTTCAAGAGCTCTGTACCTTGTTTCTAGAACAGGTTTGTCAGCAAAGCTGAAAAATTACTCCAAAATAGATAAGTTAATTCTTTTGCTTTATTAATATGCGTTGGTCTGAAAATATAATTAAATGCGTGCATCCCTCTCGGAGACAAGGGTAACCTGAACAGGCATTCGCTGCTTCCCTTCAAGTGCTGCTGTAAAAATCCAGGTATCTTTCTTAAAATGCAGCTGTCAAGTGCTACGTTCTCCCTTTCCTTCCAGAGCTGTCAAGCTCCTCCATTACTCAGAGGTCAGTGAAAGAAGTGAGGAAAGCCCTGCGCTCCCCGACTCTGCTAGTTCTCTTCCATTTCCGTTCAGAGAGCACAAGCAGAGCTAAGAAGGTGGGACTGGGTCCCTGTGCCTACAGCTTGATCTGCCGGCTCAGCCTGGCCACCGAGAGCCAGACACAGAGCAGAGTCTCCATTGCACACAACTCACCTAAAAGCAAAAGGCTCGCTATCCAGTTACTAATCCCTCAAAAGCAATTACCTGTTCAACACCGATCCAGCGCCGAAGTGTATTAGAGCTCGTGGCTCCTCCTGGCTTGTTTAAAACAGAATGCCATTTTCTACTTCAGGATAAACACAACATTTGGAGTGAAAGAAACTGCCGCAGTAGGAGATCAAATATCATACAACCTTTCATTTACATTATCCCGAAGACAACTAGGTTACATGGCAAAAGTCAACTTTTCACTCCCCAAATCCAAGTCCACTGTTGCACTTCTAGATCTCAAATTCTGCACCCTGGGCCACTCTTTCTCCTTCGTTTCTTAAAAAAAAACCCAAACCAAATCCCACTTCTGAAAATCCTCTTGTGTCTCTGGGTCCTGGGAACAAGCCACTGCCCTTCCCTGATTCCTTGTCCTTCCCCCTTCCCTGATTCCTTGTCCTTCCCCCTTCCCAGCCAAACCACCCAAACTCTCGATGTCTGCTCAGCACAGTGCACAGCTTGGCTTTCGCTTTCTTTCCTCCCTCCTCTTCCTCATGGTGCCTGGACACCCCTTCTTTCTCCCTGGACTCCACGCCTTCCTCGAGGCTGATCTTTAGACTTAGGAAACCTTTTAGCTTCTTACACACCCATCAGCACCTCTCGTCAGTCAAATCCCAAATGGTAACCGCCATCTTGTCAGAAGTCACCAGCAGACAACGTAAAAGGGAAAACGAGCAGTTAAACAGGACAGCTAACCCCCGTCCCTGAACGCGTTCTGCCTGCTCCGGGGAAGGCCCTGACACAAGGTTCCCCTTCCCAGCTTCTTTTTTCGTATATTCCCCACTTCTCCCTCGTGGCACCGTTTCTGTGGCATCCTTACCCCAGTCAACCACCAGCCCTTGGAAGAAAACTCCTCATACTTCAGAGTGGCCTTTGCACACTGGCATTTACCGCGACACAACCCGTGCACCGCACAGCAGCAGCAGCGCCGTAAAACACAACGCGGCCCTCGCGTAAGGTTCGCGTGAACGTAGTGTCAAGGTTGAGAAGCCAAGCACACAGGGGTCAGGAAGGGCAGAGCCAAGGCTGAAAGCTCAGCGCTGGCCGGGCCACCTGGCCTCTGCACCTTAAAAGGAAAAGGAGCCGCTCGTCGTGCTTGATTTGAAATTTGAACCAGACCCGGTACCACAGCTCTTGGAGGAGCCTACCTGCGTTCACACACGGCTCACAGGATCACAGAATGGTCGGGGTTGGAAGGGAGCTCTGTGGATCATCTAGTCCAACCCTCCTGCTGAAGCAGGGTCTCCTACAGCAGGCTGCACAGGACCTTGTCCAGGCAGGTCCTGAATATCTCCAGAGAAGGAGATTCCACAACCTCCCTGGGCAGCCTGGGCCAGGGCTCCGTCACCCTCAGAGGGAAGAAGTTCTTCCTCGGGTTCAGCTGGAGCTTCCTCTGCTTCAGTTTGTGCCCGTTGCCCCTTGTCCTGTCGCTGGGCACCACTGAAAAGAGCCTGGCCCCATCCTCCTGACACCCACCCTTCAGATAGTTATAAGCATTTATAAGGTCCCCATTTATAACGCTCCTGGCTTGGAAACTCAGTGCAACCCAATGGGGTGGACGTGTGCGGGACCTCACGCAGCCACGAGGCCCCTACGCAGCAGGGGAAAGCAGGCAGGGAGGTGTTGGAGGAGAAGGAGCAGACAAGCACAGAAATGAGTCTGCCAGAAGAAATCAGTCATATGTTGCAACACCATCACCTGCAAACCAAGTCATACAGTCTCATTAGACATGAGACACTTCTTAGCACGAGGAACAAACTCTGAAGCAACTCTCTAGAGGAGACAGTGGATCAAACCCACGAGTTTGCCTGCAGAAGCACTTTGACACCCAAAAATCCAAAGGATGTGGATGTCTGGGTGTGGACCGAGGCTGTTGGGTAAAGGCATCAGTAACGCCTGTTTCTCGTCTCACACGCTGCCCTGGTATGCTCCATATGCAAATGCCTGGTCTGATACATTTGCTCACGACCTTGTGCCACAGGGCTGCAAAGGGCAGCCACTCTCTTCTGGGATACCCTGGCAGAACTCAGACGGGGCAGTTACCCGATGTTCTGACGCTCCTGAGGCAGCAGTCTTGCAGCTCTGCTGACAGAGCCCGGCTGATCAATAGCCCATCCCCTGGAAAGCCGAGGAAGAGCCTCTCCTGCTTAGCACCAAAAAAGGCATGGGACTCACAAAGGGGATCTCTCTGCCTCCCCGCCATGCCAAGAGCCCACAGCTGCCTAAGGCGGATCTCCGCCTGGCCTCGGTGCAAACGCCTGGCACAGCCTTCGGCCAACATTCCCGGTGCGGCGGCCGCAGTCACCAGACTGCTGCTCGGCTTTGCTCGCCAAGTTTAACTCTAGCAAGACCCGGGGAAAACATCACTTCTCCTGCGCCAGTAAAATATTTTAATGGCCATACCGCAAACTCTCAGCTGCCTTCTGTCTGTCTCTGTGTAATACCCTCCCAAAATTCTTGTTTACCTAACATTTAGTTTTACCAAAGACATGAAGAGGCTGATTTAATATCCAATGAAAACACAAAATGCTTATTTGTGTTATAGTCACATTTCCTTCACAGGTACTATCAGCCTAGTAATGCTTTAATAATTAGAGCCCAGCTTGGTGTGAGCAGAAACTGCAGTTTTCACTCATCAAAAAGTCAGAGCCTACTGTTTTATTTCTTGAAACATCTGTGTATGGAAAAGTTTGCTCTGATGCTCCTTAAATTTTATAACCATACCTCCCCTTATAGAATTCAGATGACTGAGCTGTGTTCAACCTTGTTCCACCACACACAACTCTTGACACATGCAGAGATTAGATATATATAAAATACGGCAAAGTATATCTCACCTTGCTGCAGGCATAAAACTCTTAAATTATAATTGCTTTCACGTCTCATAAGCAACAGAAAATGGGAACTGAAGAGCACAGCAACATATGCAAACTGAAACCCGCTCGGTTCTCCGCAGCAGACTGGTTAGACTCCAACCAGAACAGTCTGGCCACTGCTAGGCACTCTTGCAGATCTCCCCCCTAGTGTTGTTTGTAAAGCCAGAGGTATAAATCACGTTAGGAGATGGGGGAAGATGCAGAAAGCGTTGGCTTTTGCGGGGTGGTGAACAGATACCCTTTCAGAAGGGAGAGCACCCAGCCCACACACATGTCTTGCTGCAAAAGGGCAAGAGTGCCTTGGAATGTGCTTAGAGCCAAGATCTGGCTTTGTATAGGCAGGGTGTGTCTTTGCTAATGAAAATCATGATAAAGAGCGAGAAAAATAAACAATGCAATTCCTTGAAAATGGCCGGTACGTCCTGCTAACTGCACAAGCCTGTACTAAGCTCGCAGCAAGCCGAGCCGAGGACTCTCCTGCACGTTTTTACCTGCATAATGTTTCTGCTATTGTAAAGTTTTGTTTTACGAGGAAAGTTTTGCCTGACATGGCATTATCTGAGTGCTGCAGAAGGCAGATATCATGGCAAGCAAACGTTTCAATATATTCTCTTTCAAAGTCTCCTAATACCACAAAAAAGAAGAAATACACTAAGTTACTAGAGATGAGTACTGGGCATTTCAAATACCCTGGGAACAGTCTTCACCAGTCTCACATACTTGTTTCACAGAGATGGTCAATACAGCTATTTCCCTCCCCCTTCCCCCTTAGCAAAGAAAAATAGAGGAAAAATTAATATGGAACCATATTAGCTTCATTATCAGCTGTTTATTCTGTTGCTGTTGAGCTGCCACAGTCATTGATTTCTGAAGCAAACCAAAACAGTGAAGTCTGCACGTTCACTGTGCACGTACAGTCCTATCTTAAAGAGGTTTTGGGCTTTCAAGAAATCAGTTGAAATATGGCAAGAGGATTTACACCATACAAGGTCTTTTTTTATTAATGAAGTAATAGTAATAAGCATAGCCAGCCAGTCGTACCAGTAAACCACTTCTAAAGATCTCTTCTTTAAAAAACTGTTTTCCTGGCAAGAACTCGGAGAAGAACAGGACCTTCTAAATTATAAAGCCATTCTAACAAGTGAAAGTCAAAAAGAAAGATGCATTTTGTTTAACATTCCTGAAACTTGCTTTACTTCACAAATTCTCAAAGAGAATTAGGAAACTGGGATCTCGATTCACGGCTACACAAGCACTAGAGCAGGCGATGGAGAAGCCTGGAAGAGCCCGCCGCGCCGCAGGCTGACTCCCAGAGGCTGGGGCACGCAGACGTAGGAAGCACTCGGGACCAGGATGAGAAGCATCAGGCTGGCAGCATTCAGCAACAGCCCGGAAGAGTTTACAAAGCTGGATGAAGAATCTTCTGGCTGTACTGCGATACCCAACATGGAAACCCGGGCTTGGGGGTAACGCTATTTTGTGCACTCCTGCTTACAGAACTCAGGAGGTCCTATGGGTAAAGCCAACCGGGATCATAAATTTCTGTTCACACCGTGCTTTCTGTTTGCAGAGCTTAAAATGGTTTGCAAATGTTTTTAGAGATGGTGAAAAGGAAGTTCAAAGCAGCGAAATAAGTTGTCCAACCTCACACAACCACTTACAATAGCACTGTGGCTAGAAATTAATCTTCTGGCCAGAGCCCTTAGCAGGAAGTATCCTCATCTGACTGCATCTATTAAAGTTTGAATTAATAGATTACCATGCAGACCATGCCAAAAGGAAACACAGAGGAAAAGTTTTCAAGTAACTTTGTGTGAAAAAACTGTCAGCAAAGCATAAAAACAACGACTGGCAAAAGCTAACCAAGCAGGACACAGGACTGGGAGGACCTTCTGACCAGGAGTGCAGACCCCACCATGGCATAGAGTCACAGCCACAAATATCAGTTTACGCCCTGCCTCAGCCCCAGCATTGCCTGCTGCAGCCCCAGGAAGGAATCCTTCTCTCTGGAGGAGCAGAAAGTAGAGAAGTCCATGAACAGAGAGATCACTATAGCATTTAAAGCTGTTAAGAGTGAAATCAGTGAAGCTTGAATAATTTGCAACTTAACAGGCATTTAAATATAGCCCTGTGTATAACCGATATTTAAATGTTAATGTGAACAAAACAGAACATTTATGATTTTCAATCTTGCCATTTTAAAAAATACAGACTATAACCATGTAAACCAGTGAAATACTCACCGACACCGAAACATCCTCTATTTTTCTTTTAGCACTGGAGTCAAATAAGACATTCCGTCCTCTTCTTTCGCAGTCCTGATACACAATCAGTCGGATCTGACTTGGGTCGAACTCCGGCAACGGCCAGCTTTAATTAAAAAATAGAAGAGCAGAAGGATCAATTACCACAACTCTTTGTTACACTGCTCTTTCTACATTATCTGTATATACAACTTTATTAAAACATAAAGTCGAGCAAATGCAATGCCATTTCATCAAACCCTTTGATCCTGTAGCCAGAACTATGCCTTTTACTTTTTTCTTTCCCCTACACTTGCCAAATTACACCAGCATAAATGACACCAATCCACTATAACCATACACAATGACGTGTGCAGCATTTCTAGCTTTTGTGCTCTGTCTTGTGATATTTAATTTTTTCTTCAAGTTCCAACTTTTTCAAATCAAAGCCATAGAACTCAGCTTTTGTGTTTAAAGACAAAAAAAAAAAAAGTTCCTCATCATCGCGAGCACTAGCTTGAAAGCATTCAGAATTCAGAAGCAAAAAGGTATATATTCACACTGGCCTCTCTCAAGTAATGCATTTCTGCATTTGCAGTCATGGTTTTTCAGCCTCATGGGTTGGCAAAGCACTGAAATCCACAGCTGAAAAAATGCAAAGTACCTTTCCTGCCCTTCTTCAGGTTTCACAAACACTGTAGTAACATACGGACACAGAACCAACAGCAGTATTACAGACTACAACATTCACACCACATGCTAACAGATATGCCTTGACGCTGGGGAACAGAGCGCCAGGCGTAGCTTGGTCCTGACCATGTACTCCGGTCCTCACCGCATTCACACTTAGAAATAATCTCCCTTTAAGCCACTGCGACTCGAGGCCGTGCTGCTGCATGGGTCAGCAGAACGCAGGCAGCAGGCCTCTTCCAACACAGCTCTTCCCAAACTGGGTCTGCAGTCAGTAGCAAGGGCAGGAGCTTTCCCGAGCCTCTGCCTTTCCTCGTGCCGCTGACTGCGGAGGAGCTCTGCGAAGGGCTCACGCTCGAACACCTCTGCATAACCTTGCCTTGAAGCATGCTTTGTAGCCATCATCATAAATGTCCATTTTGAAAAGCCAGCCATCACTTTAAAGCCCAGCAAGCATTGTTGCCCATGGGCTTAGCAATCTATTTTCACTGATACCTTCTCAGTTCTTGGAAGATAGGAAACAAGATGCCTGCTCTATCCATGAAACCAACAGGAATCACCTTTCAGCTCATTAGGAGTCATTTCCTAGATCAAGTGAAATTCTATCTTCCTTATCCTTGGCTTTTAGGCAAGCATCGTTAGCATGAAATGCCAAGAAGTGAGAAACAAGGCCCTGGAACTTTCCAGCCATGAAGGAAGGATACAGGCTCCCAGTTTACAAGAAGGAGCTGTACATTTATTTCAGCAAAAAGACACCCATAAGTGATCATATGGATTAAAGCAAACCTGGCATGCTAGACTCCAAGATGATGGCGAATTTTCCTCTCCTCTGCCCCTCTAATTCACCAGCCAGAAGGTTTCCAGCTCCGTGCCCATGCTTTATGTGATTAGTACTTTAACGACAATTTGTAACCCAACAACTTCTATAATAGGTCACAGCAGGGAACCAATTTGATCACCAAAGCCATGGTTGCCTATCAGAAGTGTTTAAGACTGTCCAGTATAGACTCACAGGCTTTACAACTGGTGTAGTCCAAGTGAGGTGAAACTAAGCACCAAGACGTACAGTTACTCGGTCACTCGAGAGAGGAAATCCATTTCCTAATCTGCTCAGCCCCCCCATTTAGCAACAGGAGAGAAAAACAGAAGCTGCAGAGAAGATACTGTGCAAAAAAATGTCAAAAGCAACTTCTTACAAGAAAAAATCTTGAGCAACTTGAAACTGAAATAACTTGATGCCTAGATTTGGGGGCAAAGAGCCGCGCACCCTCTCTGCTTGGGCACCCAAAGCCAAGCATCCTCCGCAGAGGGACACGGCCACACGAAGAGCAGGCTGCAAACCCAGCAAATTCTGTACCGAAACCCAAGCAGAGCGACAAGCCCAGAGCAGAGCTGACATTTACGGGGGGCTCTGCTAACGAGCCCCATCTTGCATTTCAGACAATGTAAGAAAACAAAATCCACGTTGTTTGATGCATATTTGGAGTGTTATCAACCGAGAGGCTCAAAGGCACTAGAGCTGGGGACAGCTGCTTGTGAGAGCCGGACTTCAGCTACCAGTGCAGAGGCATGTGAGACCGCTGGGTAAACTGGCTTCCCAGAGGAACCATCTCCTCGTATTTAAGTGAAATCTATGGAAGTCTGGAAACTCATTTGGCTTCCAGAGAGGCCACGTTGGTTCCTACAACCAAACAGTATGTGACAACAACAACGGATTTCTTGCCAAAGAGGTGCTATCGCTTGCTCCACCCCTGCAGTGCATTTGAAATGCCTTCAGACAGACAAAAGCGTGTCTTCCATTACCGAGTACTTTTGATATTTGACTTTGAAATTACTGGCAAAGAAGGGCAGTAGCTGTTCCAGATCTTAGGAAAGTCTACTTATAAAAAGCTCCAAGAGCAGATTACACACTAAGAGGAGAGAAAGCTAAATATAAAACTCTTGCTGTATTCGGAAACATATTTGATCAAGGTAACAAGAGCTTGTTTACTTCTCAGCTTCTTCACATGACATTTTAACTTTCTCTAGACAAGCATTTAGTAGACACTATCCATCATAATTCGCGATAATTCCCAATAAGCGTTATCTCTGTGACATAATGGAGTCCTTAAGCACATTTCAGCCTTGCAAAAACATTCCCTGGCAATAGTGGGCCACTTCCCAAACCAGAAGAAACTTTCAGAGAGCTGGGGGAAAGTTCATTTAGGCAGACAGTAAACAGAGGCAGGCTGGCACCTCTGCCCCAGCCCCCCACCTCCCAGCGAGGAGGCCGCGGGACACCGAGTAGCTTCGCTTTTGTTGTTCGCAGCTTTAAAATAGCAGTGAGCTTGATACGGGGATAGATTATCCCCAGAAATGTACCAATTCCTGCGCGCAATACGCAGGGCACGTTCTCAAAACAAATATAACAGGGCGATACTCCAGCGCTGCTCTTCAGGCAGATGAAAACTGACCTAGATCTTCTGAATATAATTAGTTCTGTTTATAAATGGAAACTAACTTTGACATTTAACTGATGTTTTCTTGAGATTCTTATAGGAAAACCAGGAGATGTAGAATCAAATGTTCTGGTAATGTTAATGAAAGGTGAGCCTCCATCTCCCATGCTCTTCTGGAAATGACGGTTCTCTTAATGATGGCTTTTTCCTGCGTGACCTATCTACCACTCTTTGATCTTTCCTTGAAATTGTTTATACCTAAAGAAAAAAAAACCAAACCCAAACCCAGAACAAACAAACAAACATGAAAACCACCACCAAGAAAACCCCGACAATCTTTTCACCAGTGGAAGCGTTTGTGACTTTGCCACACAGTTGTTGCTGTGAGTTTACCCACTGAGCAAGAAAACAAATTATTTCCGAGGAGGACACGAGTCCTGTGGAGGTCTCCACCGCACAAATAGTAATTCTCCTAGAACGAGATGTTCAGAAATATCTATATGAATAGAATGAGGTAGAAATCATCGATGTATAAATGCTGCGTGGGATATTTCAGAAACAAATGAGGTAAAACCAGACCTCACACAACCACAGACTGGCTGAGGTTGGAGGGGACCTCCGGAGGTCGCCCGGTCCAGCCCCGCACAGGTGCTAAGGCGAGCAGAAAGCACAAAGGGAACGGAATTGTTTGGGACAGAAAGGCAAACTTCCACATGAATAATGATGAAATTATTAGAAATTAATAATAATGAAATCAAGGCCTGAAAAATGATATTTTAATGCATGTTCACACATAAGCCCTACTATTCTTCAGCTCTTCTTGCTCTTTCACCAGGTTTATTTTCCTGCCTTTTTTACACTCCACCACCAGGAGCATTCTCTGTAGTTTACATTTACAGATCCATCGCACGCTTGCTGGCACCTCGACTGCAAGTTGCATGGCAATCCAGAACTCCAAATTCTCTCCAAGGGTGGATTTGCTCATGTACCTAATTCCTGGAGTTTATTACTGCCATGGACATTTCTCAGCAAGAGGCAGCTGAACGGCTTTAACCTGGTATTATTACACTCTGTCCAAGTTTTCACAGATGAAATGACAGGTGCAGAAATCCTTCATCACCACTCCACCGATTAAAATACAAGATTTCCCCCTGCAATTGAAAGCAAGTACATTCCTTCCTCCTTGTTTCCACTACAACACAAACAGCACTTCTTCACTACATTCAGGGTTTAGCTTAATACTATTTTTCCTCCTGCCTTAGACTTTACTTTTAAGACAGTTTCATACTAACACAGCTTAGGTAGTGTCCCACTAGTTTTTAATAATTAACCCAGATATTTTAGAAGTCTTAAAGAAAAGCAGCTGAAGCAAATGAGTCGAGATATTAAGCAGGCAGGAACTGTAAAAGTTTGCTAAAAAGTAAAGTTGCTCAAAACCAGAATACGATTAATCACTGAAAAAGTAAGTTGAAACTATCAGTCAAACTATTGTTTTCCTACATCATGTTACCCATAGTTATAAAAACTGCCTGGTGATGAATCACTTCCAACTATTTTTAAATGCATCTACGCAAATGATATTTATAGTTTATGCTAGCTTATCTGTTCTGCGTGTTTTTCATGTTAGCACCTTTGTCGAAGGCTGACAGGAACAGCCAGGGCAGAGCGGACGGCAGGTCCACCTCGCCCTGCCCTCCTCGCACAAAGGGAAGGTCTTGCTTTACTCCTGGTAAGACGAGCATCAGCACAGAGGCACGGGGATCCCCAGGGCTCACCTCCAGCTCTTGCCAATGATCCTCTTCACATCCTGTTGTTGTTTCCGTGGTGCCTAGACCATCCCGACATAAGCGCTGGACAGAAACTGTCCCTGGCTTGACGAGCTTATGTTCTGAGACCGTTCCACTGGGTGCACTGGGACATTTCAGATGCAGATTATCTCCACGTTCCATGGAGATGCACATCCACATCGAAGCACGCTCACCTGCACACGTACAGCCCAGTAGTATTTAAGATCCTGCAGCTGCTTTCTTATAGGGAAGGGTGATCAGAAGCAGAACGCAAATGGTCCTTGCCTAGTCCAACCATCACATCATACACCTCTCACCCCTGACTGAGATGCTTTTTCCAGCAACGGATTCCTTTCTACTGCCCAAATTCCTGTGCACATTTCTATTATCTGTTACTTGATTTTCTTCTTCCGTTTTTGAGAAAACACAACAGAAGTTGAGTATATAGGACACCGGGGAGGGTATTCTATGTATTTTAATACCTTCTTACTGCAATTCAATAATTCACTTATTATTTGACCATTATTGCACAAAGACATCTGTGTAGGCCTTTCTGAAAGAGCCCACCTAATCTGGAAGCAATGAAAACAGCCACGTATGGCACGTTAACAATGCTTCCAGCTTTGGAAGACCATCCATTAGTTTTCTTCAAAGAGGCATGGGCAGCTTATTTATTTTTTTAATAATAACACCCGAAACACAAAAGAACACCATCAGGATTCACAGGATAAGGATGATCCAGACTGCACTGTTAATCTGCAAAGCTGGCATTTTCAGCAAGAAACTCCATTTAAATGTTGGTGACACAATATGGCCAGAAGATCTCTAAACTAGAAACCACGGGACCTATACTTAGAAAAAATATTGCAAGATAATTGTCTTTACAAGAGTTGAGGTTACTTCAGGGTTGTGTGACTGTTGTGGTGAACGCCTGCTGATTCTGCAGAGAAACTCGGCGTTTGTGACTTGACCAAGGCCACGGAGGGAGCCCGTGACGATCGATTGCGAAGGAGTTTACCCAGCACTCCGGGCGACGCTGCCATCTGTCACTTTGACCTCAGCTGCGTTTCGCAAAACTCAACGGACCCACACTCTGGGTAGCAAGGAAGAGCTGACAGACGGTGGATCATCTCAGGGACAGCCACTCGGCACGGATGACTGCTTGTAGCAGTTAAATTTTTAAGGTTTATCACAAGGAAATAATTTGTCTTTTAAAGAAAAAAAAAAATCCAAGCCACTCCCTTTTCATTTCTGGAAGGAGGGCGACACGTCCACGGGCAGTGCCGCACCGCAGAGGTCAGCTCCACGCTACATCTATAAATCTGTCTCGTTCACTTACCAGCTTAGCAATCCTCACCTTGAATAGCTGCACTACTTGAGCTCCAGGAAACTTCTGCTGCTTATACTAAGCACATATTGTACACCAGGCACATATTCAGTCAGCCAGATATTTCACACTCAGTCTAATAAACTTGGACCCAAACTTCAACTGGCTTCCAAGGTCCTTAGCTCTGTCCAGTTCTTTAACTGTATATGAAGCTCACTTTAGTCTGTTTTCATTTTTTTCTCCCTTCTACCAAGTCACTTGGCTCTCACTAAGATACCTAATTTATACTCTAAAGTCCAACACATGAGCCAGCTGCCTTTCCACAAGCAAAAAGACATAATACATACAGGTTAGGTGCAGTCCAGTCAACACATCAATCACAACCTGGAGTGCGAGACTGACAATCAGTAGGTTGGAAGGTTTTGTTGAAGACGTGTAGCACGTTGAGTAACTTTGCCATTTACACGGCTTCATAATTTACCATTATTATTAGTACCAAAAATATTCTATAAAATTACTATTTCATGCACGTCCTTTCAAAAAGCACCTGTTCAGCTTTTAGCTGATTTAAGCACATGTATGCATGCAAGCACATGCCCGCACACACACACAAGCTCTGTGCTCTTCTCAAATACCAGTTTTGATAAAAAACACACACAAACGAGACACAGTTCCTTTCAGTTGGCTTCACTAGCATTGAACACAATGTTTTACATTGTTCGACTGCACTTCCCTTTGCAAAATTACAACAGATAGATCCAATTCAGGGAAAAAAGATACATTAGTGTCATTTAGTATACAATTATAAGAGGAATCTGAAAAAAAATTAAATTCTGAAAGCTTCACATCTCTGGAAAAGAAATACTTTCATCACAATGAAAATATTAAGCTTTCAAATAATTAAAATAATCTCAAGAACTGTGCAGCGACCGTACCTGGGAAGCATCTTTGTCCCCCGAGCAGTTCCACTTTTCAAAATCCCTATAAACTCCTGTTGTGCCCGGCTGCCAGCTCAGGTTAATAATAGCAATGAGCCATATTCATCCAAAACCACAAGACTGTCAGGTGACATATCAAGAGGTCTGAATTTAACTCAAACAAAAGACTCTCCATGCTGCAATGCAAAAGGCTTAATCCTAGCAACAGGATCACAAAAACCACCTTAAACACAGCAGTTCGCCGAAGCACAATACAGGCGTTTGCACGGGGCTGCGTTTGCCCTGCCCTGGAGTTTCAGAACCCCGATCCTGCCCCTCCATTCCGCTGCACAGCCCGGGGTTCCTGCGCGAGGAAATATCGCCCGTCTTCCCCGCGCCTTTGTCTCTCCCAGCGCGCTGCTGCAGAGGAGATCAATCTAATTCATCGGGGAGCTGAGTGCCGCTTTGGCAGCCGCCGGAGCGTGCATGTCAGTCCATCTATCATCCTCCTCCTCCTCCTCCTCTAGCGAACGCGATCGGAGTTGAGTCTCATGACCCAAGTCCCTGGCAACTGTGGCTGCCGTCCTGCACCTCCGCGAGCCGCGACCGTCGGGAATTCAGCCTGCTCGGGCGAGAAGCGGGAGGGCAAAGCAAGGCGGCCTCCTTCCAGCCTGCACCCCCAGCCCTTCCATTCCGGGAAGCGACGGGATGCTTGTGCCGGAGCCCGGGAGAGCGGCGGTGGAAAGCCAGCGCTGACAGCCATCATGTGACCCAGCTGTCAGCGCGTGCCACCTGGAGCCGCCATCCGCCGAGCCCCGATGGACGCGGGGCCTGGGAACCTTCAGGGTGCCGTCCGCGGGCAGATGTGGCCCGGGGCTCCCCGGGTCTGCCGCCTGCCTTCGCGGCGTGTTGGCGGGCTGAGCGAAACCAGCTCCGCTGCGCGTGTGACAGCGGCACCCGCTCCCCCTCCCCGGCGGCGCCTATAGGAACAAAGAAAGCACTGTATGCCCTGCGAGGGCTCATTAATATTACAAGCGAAGCATCAGCAACATGCAAGGCAACTGGATGGCAATATATAGGGATTTTGGGGGGGGGGGGGGGGAAGATGTGAAATAACGCCCACGAAGAAACCCTGGCCAACCTGATAGCTGTAAACAAGGTTTTACGATTGCTCTTGCGGTAACCCAGGCCGTGCTAGGAAGGCTGCCCGGTACATCACAACAGCAAAGAGCTTGCTATTTAAAGAACTTTTTTTCTCTAAATTGTGGGGGAGGAACGAGAGACATGGACAGGGAAGCGAGGAAGGAACCGGGCATCCAAAAAAGCAACGTACATTAAAAGCCATCAAGCACTGTCACAGGCATATGTGGGGCCAATCATTCATAATATTAATTTTGTATTATCTTTGGGCAAAGATCAAGAAAAATACAAAGCCAGGAGACTGTAGCATCATAGGTCCTACTTCAGGTTCTTTCAGTGTCTGAAAACCTACTGGTTTTGCCAACATTTCAAATACAAAGGCAGCAAAAATCCATTTATCATCAGGATCTCCTGTCCCACTGCGTCCCACAACACAAAGCTGCGGGCTGTCGAGGACTCCCCTGCATCACAGGGCAGGTGAGTTGATTTCACGGGCTCTGGGCTCCAAGACCCAGCAATCCCAACAGCCCGGATGAAGTTTTGCCCTCCAGGATGGATTCCACCTGAGAACACCAAGCTCCCTCTTCCACTACACGGCTCCGGGATTAAATTCAGGGAGAAATCCTTTATCTATTGACACAACAGCAGTTTCGCTGCTGACTTATAGGAAGGTAATATTTTTACGTTTGCTGCTGGGCAAGTGTTTTGTCACAAAAGCAATAAGACATAGACACTCACTCGGTTCCAAATCCAAACCCATTATCTTTTGTGACCATGATTGTTTTATAGGAAATTTCTCATTTAGAAACGAGGAGTTGAGGCCCTGACCCCACGCAGAAGTACACTACAGACTTGGCTTTTCATACGTGACTATTGCCAGGGAATTCAACGGAATTACTCACATGAGCAAAATTGGGCATGTGCTGTTCGCAGGACCCTTGCCTTAAAACCAAATCATGTCTTTACAGCTTAAAATGCCCAGCCTTGGGAGTTGTAAGCAATAACATTTGACCTCTGCTACCTTGCTGATCTAGTGAAAGGAATGTGCTGTGTACAGTCACTTTCTTTACCTGTGTTGCAAAGGCATGGCTCTCTAAAGGTTACTGATGTCAAAAGTGACCTTTTTTCTCAGACATGCAATGGTGAGAAGTTCAGTGCAATGTATTATGTAAACATTTATTTACAGGAGTAGCATCTAAGGTTTCCATTTTACCTCAGGGTAACCTGATGCGCATTAAAGACAAGTGCTTTGAAAGCAGACCCAGCCTTCATCCAACAACTGACCAGGAAAAATATTGGAAGGAATTTCTCTTCAAATAGAGACGGGCTCAAAGAGTACAGAGAATAAACCGTGCTCTAGCCAGATCAGTGAATATTTATTGCTTGAGGAAGGACTTCAGATACTCAGTGTTGGTTCAGAAACACTCTCACCATTCCCATATCCAAGAAAACACTTGGGCCTCTAAGATTAAACATGCATCATGCTCTTCTCTAGGCGCATATCCAGGCACAGTGAACATCCTATTTATTGAGCTGGAACAGAGGAGGTAAGTTTTCAAAAACAACGCCTGATTCTACATTTCTGAGGTCAGGGAGATTTTCTGCTCACACCAGTATGTACCTATGGTATTTCAAACCTGGGTCCAACAGGTTTGCAACAGGTCTACAGCATCTATCATTGCCAGGTATCTCCAGAAACGTAGCTTTTTGTTTTTTTTTTTTTAATTCCATAAAAGTCTCTCATTTACCACCTAGGCATTACTTGGATTTGGCAGGGAATACGATACTCTCCTTCTCTTTGAAATGGTGCACGCTTTTTTGTGCACGTGTAAATTTGAACTTGGAAAACAAAGCTGATAATATTATCTACCTTCAGAAAAACACTTAACGAGTTCAAAAAATAAAGTGATCAAAGTCTGCTGCCCTAGCCCATCACCTTCCAGAGAGGCCCTGGGAGGGCACCTCAGTACCCCCGCACATCCCCCCGACGGCAGAGGGGAACGATGCGGGCGACGGCGTCCAGCCGCATCGACCAGCCCAGGGGACAGAGTGCACCCCAGCCAGGGGCTCTCTGCGGACCCCGACGCCAGACTGGGGCTGTGGCTCAAACATAAATAAGCCAAAAAACAAATAAACAAAAAAATCCTCAAAACAAAACAGTGCCAAAAAGCACTACTTTCTTCATTTTATCCAAAGGTATTTCTGAAAACATTTAGAATTACTGCGAAGGCTCACATGCACCTTTTGTGTATAAATCACCTGATTTTAAACCAAGCAGACAACAGTTTGCCCCAACCACAAGCTAAAAAAGTAGTAAAATGATTCATTTCTATTCTGCTTTAACGAGTCTTTTTAGTCTTTCTCCTGAAAGCAGGCTTCCCTCATCCATGCTGTAAATACATACAACAAAGAGCCAGAGTAAGCAAGTCAAGAAATGTTTATCGCTTAGTAAAGCACCAAGGTAGGGGCTGGAAGCCACACTAGGCAAAGAGAGAAAACCAACGAGGATTTTATTTGAAATCTGACTAGAAATAGTTGGATACCATTTCCCTACAAAATACTCATCTTAGTAGGATTACCACTGAGCTAGACTTTTAAAAAATGTGCTTTCTGTGCATTTTTGTATCCCTGCAAAAAAAATTCCACTGAATTCCTCGCTGCTGGAGAGGAAGAGTGGACAGTACTCCAGCACAAACCCTCTGTACACAGCTGGAGCGCACAGGCATACCTGCACGCACCATAGATATGCACGCGCAAACAGAAGCCCAGCCAAAGGTCAGCAAGAGCCAAAACCATGCGGGAGATCACTGCAAGTGGGCTGCAGGTTTTTCAAAACCTAGGCTCCACTTTCTTTAAAGGAAACCAGATTCTAAAATACTGCAAAAAAAAAAAAAAAAAAAAAAAAAGTGTTTTTCATGTGCAACACAAAAAAACCCCAGAGAACCAAGTTCACAGACTCTTCACACACAGGATTCTCGCTAGCAGCAAGAGGTCTCATGACTGGAATCAACTCTCTCCACGGGCGGTGTCAAGGAGCACCAGCATAAATCCGGCTCTGCCTGGGAGCGTTCCTGGAGGGTGCGACATGAACATTATCTTTCTTTTCAGAACGTGGATGCTGAGACCTCAGCAGATTGACTGTCCCTTCACTGCTGTAATTTTTCAAGTTGTGATAAAAGATGCTTAAAATAAAAATAACTATCAAAGTAAAAATCTGATGCATGGTTAAGCTACTGGAACATTGCTGTTTGTTTTGTATCACATTTCCAATCGCAATCTACTATAAATAAGACACCGAACAAACCTCCATAATACCAACTGGTACTGCAAGACAACAGGGCATTTTCCCCCTGCCAAACAGTTATTTTATTGTGCCCTCTCGGGTGTGCAGAGCAGAATAATCTTTGGCTGTAGCTATTAAAAATAAAGTGTACATAGTTCAGTAGTGTGTGTGTGTGTGTTTAATGAAGAGTTGGGAAGAAAAAAAGTTCCAGTACAAATTGCTTTTGCTGCACATAGACAGTTGTTGGAAATAAAGAATTTTCTGAAGTCACACCGAACTCTCTAGCGCAGCAGAGGAAGGTTGTGGGGGGGAAGTCTTTCTTTCCCCCTTTATCTTGTGTATTCTGGAGATGTCTAGATAGATTCTTCAATCCTTAAATCCACCCATAAAGCAAACTTCTGTTTGCCATCCCCCCTTCAAAAGGTGAATGACAACACGACACCCAGTGACACGCAGCATCTATCTCTGCCTGACACATGGGAGTTCCCAGCAGACAAGAAAGGCAACTTCACCTGTGAAAACCAGCACCTAGGTTACATCGGGGCTACCACCGTCGAGAATGACTAATATGATACAAAAGTGACTGTTTCACAGTGCTACACGCAACAAAAACAAGCTCACAGGCTTAGGTGCATCAAGTGCACAGTTTATTGCTTAGGTAACTTTATGGTGAATTGCTGCTTTTAGTTTTGGAGATCACAGATACTAACAGATACAATGAAGAGAAACGAAAATATATTCAAGTCAAGGCTGCCTGCAAGAACTCTCTTGCCATGAAAATGAAGACATCTTAGAGGGATCGCTGTAGCTCCGCTAGTGCTATCAATTCCATTATTAATAATAAACCCTTCAGTGACTCCTGATGTAACAAGAGCACGTTGGTGCAGGAATCCTGACATTTTCATTTTTTAATAGACAAACATTGAATTCCCTGCATTTATCTTCAGCTTAAAGAGTCTTTAAGGCTTTCTTTTCACGCTCTTCCCAGCAAATATAAGGACTATGGCAGTTTTCTTTCTTCACAAGTGAAAATGGAGATTCTCAATACATTACTTCAGTAGGTATAAAAAAAAAAAGCTGCAAGGTGCATAAGAAAATTGCTAGTGTACCCTAGCTACACCTGACCTGCCATGTGATTTCTGCAGCAACACTGAGCAGTTTGCTGTCAGATAGATATATCAAGAAATAAATAACTTTCTAAAGGCTTAAAGATTCGAATGTAAACAGCTGCATTTTTTTATGCCACACATTCTAACCCGTGAGCTGTGCCGGGGTGGGCGAGCGGGGCTGGGCGATGCTGCGCTCGGGGTGCCGGGAAGCAGCGGGTCCCCCAGGCCCGGCTCTCTCCAGGGCTGAGCCCCACCAGAGCCCACCCAAGGCCAAGATGAGCCGGGGTGGAGATCTTCAGCCTGGAAACATCACCCATGGAGCACCCAAACTACTGCCAACACCGGTAAGCAAACCACCCGCTGCAGACCTGGGCATCTGCCACACTGCCCGGGGCATCCCAGGCGCCACCCGGGACCCCACAACCGCGTCGGGGTGGAGGGAACCATCTGCTTACACGGATTAAAACATCCTGTAATACTTGTTTCATGAGTTTTATAAGGGGGAAAAATATTGCCTTGGTGGTGCAAGTCATACAACGCGAGCAGGCAGCGTGGGGATTTGAGCATTCCTTGGCTGCAGGCCACGTCCGTGCAACTGATTAAGGTGGCTGCACTTGTGACTGAGTGATAATTGAGAGCCCAATAAATCTCCACACCAGCATTTGCAACTCAGAGGGAAAGCAATTGTTACAGACCCTTCATAACACGTTGCGAGCAAAAGAATTACAACTAATATCAAAATTATCAAGAATCCCCTCAGATCACTCAGACCTTCCTTGCCCAACATTCACTGTTTCAGTGAAATTACCAGGAGTGTAAAATACACAAAAACTACAGCTTCAAGCTTTCAGCTAAATCATCACCAGCACAAACTCAAATCATAATGATTTCTCAAGAGTTTGTCCAGTACTTTCAAGTCTTCTCTCTCCCCTACCCGAGGTCTCATTTATCTGCACGGACAGCATTGCTTTAGCCAAGGTTTACGTGATCTTTTTTCTGCTTGGAAAAATGAAAAAAGAAAAGCAAAGCTGCAGCTGTTCAGGGTTCCTTGGGGAAGGAGGAAGACAGATGTAAGTAGTTACTCTCCAAAGACTCACAATGATCAGCGCCTGAGCAGCATTTTACTCTGTCCCTCATGTGACTGTTTAATTAGGTGTTGATTCACCCAGTCATGAGACACAAGGAAACAAGGCTGCAAGCCCTAACGTCAAAGTAATGCCTGTTCTGCCAGTTTCTGTATTAGCAAAGCACAAAGGGGACATCCAGTTCTGAGAAGCAAAACGCATGTTTCCTTGCCCAGAAGCCAAACCATCAAATCACTTCAACCTTTCCATATGGGAGGAAGAAAAAAAAAAAAAAGACATCTCAACAATTTCAGAGCAAGATGCTTGTGAGCTCCCTGAGCTTTCTCCACCGTAAGAGCCAAGACCAGCTTGAGCACCTGCAGAGCGAGCTCCCCGGCCGAGCTCTGCAAGCCCTGCGAGCAGGGTGTGCCCTTCCATCTGGTAATCCAGGTCCAAGCCGCTTCGGGATATCGTGCTTTCTTCTGGGGTTGGTCGGTTTGTTTGGTTTTGGAAAAAGAATACAAGATATTTTGCTATGGCTTTATTCCTGAATGTTAACAGAATTGCTTAGCTGTCTTATTACCAAAAAGCTTTTCTGTTATGGGGTCTGGTTGCCATAGCAACGGGCTTTTAAAAATATCAAAGACATTTTCAGCACATGGTAAACCAATTTCACAAATGTGTATATTTGTAATAGGAAAAGCTGGCAGACAATTATTTGTACGCACTCAGTTCAACCGAGGTTTGACGCAGGGATAATCCCAAAACGCTGCTCTCAGTCTAAAGCCTTGTATCGTAGAGGACTACAGTGAACTTTACCTTGCTGTGTTGCCAGGTCACTTATCAAGACAGTCACACAGAATTAACAGATGATAACCATTTTTCCAACAAAGGCGACATTTAAGCTCAGTGTGTCACTAAAATGCATTAAATGCCTGACGAATACTACCTTAAATCTTTGATTTGTAACATTTTAAACATTGTGTGTTTGTAGTCTTACCCTCCTTACTTGTGTAGATTTTACTAAAAAAAAAAAAAATTTGACTCGGCATCAGCAACTTATTTAAAACACATGCCTAATGCTAAGCACATGAGCGGTTTCATTGGGAGCAATGAAACTACTTACATCCTTAAAGTAAAGCACACGGCTTAAGTACAGTGCTGACTCAGTCTTCTTCCCCCCTCAGATTTCACCAAAACCCCATCTCAGTTACACAGGAACAACTGCAAACTAAAGACAGCGGATGATTCTACAAACAAGTATAACAAATTAATATCTATGGAATGAAATCCCAGCCTGGTCTATCTGTACCTGATGCTCATTTATACCGACAGCCCGTGAGCGCTAATGACAGATCCTCCCCGTGAATCAACAACGGTCGGACACCGCTGCGTTTGTCGTTGGCCACCTAAGCGTCCTCCAACACCTCCAACAGCCCAGTGCAAGGCTTGGCCCAATCCTGCAGCCTCCCTGCCCACAGAGCGGTTATTGGCTCTGCCCCTGGGAGCCTTTAACCAGCCCCTTAGCTAACCCCCTAAACTACTACCCAGGCAGATCACTGCATTCCAAGCCTACCGCCAGGCTCCGAACCAGAAACAGTTAGCAACACTTTCCTAGATCTGCCAAACAACATAAACGAGGATCTAGGTGGACTGGAGCCATCCTGCAGCTGCTTTTCAGGAGGGGAGACTTTTCTAACTTGGCTCCAACCCGTGGACTGAACATCCCTCCCTTACTGGCTGTACAAGTTGAACAGGCCCCTACTTCATTTGCGGAAGGGATGAGATCTTGATTTGTGTAGATATTGCAAGAGCCCCAAGATTACTGTGAGGAGCCCAGACTGCTCAGTTCTCCAAGGCAAGAGAAGTGCTGCTCAGCTGTTTTCCAAATTAAGCATGCAAAGGTGACCTGAAACTATTTCAGGTAGATCTATATAGAGCAGACACTAAAGGCATTGCTTGACTTCACTTTTATGTAACTCATAAGGACATGAGGACAAAGAAAAATCAGATGCCTCAACAAGCCACGTGGCCGTACAACTTCATTTAACATCTGCAAAAAGATAGAGACTGCCAGAATAACGGAACTGCCCGACACCTAACAAGCAAACGCACTAAAACCGTGAGGTCCCAAATACCTTGGTTCCCCAAAAGCAGCGGAGCACTTCAGCATGCTTTCAGCTGCCCAGCCAGCCAGCGGTTCCTCCGACTGTAAAGCAGCTGCTCACTCTTTAAACCAAGCTTAACAAAGTGCTCCGCTGGGTTTGCAACGGAGTGCTTTGCCCACCGCCACCGAACTCTGTGCTCGCACATCATCTGCTGTCACCTCTGGCTTTCAAGGTCTCGCTACACGTTCACTGGCTTGGGTTTCAAAGAATGGTAGGAACGGAAAGTACAGTGTAGGACTGGCCATTGCCCTGCGATGATTAAACAAAATAAGCTTTTCAACACAACTGTCTGTCTGGAGGGATCTGACACTGCAGAACAGCTGAACTGGTCAAGTCTTACTGTAAACTCCACGAGACGGATAGGGGCAAAGCTTTGAGCATCTGCTGAAAACAGCCCCTGTGCGTCCACGTAGCCTTTCTTACTGTGAAAATCTTGGTCTGTGATAAAGAAATTGCAGGTTCGGCTCGGTGTGCCCTCCCTGAGTATCAGCACTGAAACTCACTCCGAACACACACCTTCCTTATCACAGGACTGAGCTGGAACACACACTCCAAACCAGCTCTGCCTCACAGAATCAACAGAACTTGATAAAACCTACATTGCTCCACTGGGAGAGGTTGTACTTAATCACGAGACAGATACATACATACAGATATATTTAGTGTATGTTCAACAAACCCCTTTCTGCCGGTGATAATAGATTTGATGAGAATGTTGTTCCAGACACTCCCACCCAACACAGCTTGCCAACAGATGTGGCTGGGGCAACTCCTGACTGTCTCCTAGAGGGACTCTCCCAGGGTTGCAGCAGAACGAGCCATTTCCCAACCAGCTCTGCTCAGCTCAGCATCAGCTCCTGCATCTTCTGTAGCTCACGCACCGCAGTCTAACAGGAACCAAAAAAACCCCGTTTATTTTTCTCTCTCATTCCTATGGAGTGGCAGACTCAGCTTTGCTTTCTCATTCAAAAGTGTTTTCCTGCCTCATCTTTTTGCCCCCCTATTCAGTCCGTCCACACGAGCGTCTGTAAGATGTGGCAACTCAAAGAAGCCTGGTGCTGCTGGCATCCTGCTGTGAACCAGTAACAGCACCCCATGAAGCTATTTATTCTGCTGCACCAACAGGAAAGAAAGGCTCACGTGCTGGACAGCAATAGCTGTCAATGCCACCGGGACATTTTGGACTGGGTTGTTTTGCTGGAGATGGTTTTTTTTGAAAGGAGCTGTTGGCAAAGTAATCGCTCACTTGGCTCTTCCTTTCCCTTTCCCCTTCTCATGCTAGCACGTGTCATTGCAAGTGACGCAGCAGTAACCCCAAACAGGATGCACCCTACTGCTTCTGGCAGGAGGAGGAGGGGATGGTACAGCACCCAGGGGGAACCTTCAGAAAGGAGAGGCAGCACTGCAGGTCTCAGACCAGACAAAACTAAGAAGAGAACAGAAAAATGGAAGGGAAAGTGAGCTGGGCTTTAACTCTTTTCTTCCTCTCTGTGTGTGCGTGCTTAGGTGTAAATACCAGTTTCCAAAGCACAGCACCAAACAACAGGGACAGCAATGATGAGGGAGAACACTACGAGGCACGTAGGCATCAAATCCCGGCAGCACCGTCCAGCCCCTTCCAGCTACACTTGCACACGTACCTTTCCGAACACAGAGCGACTCCTAAATGCTACCACTTCATACTCATTACGCTCACTTCACACCCAGCATTTCCAGCCTGACTTCTGGTTTTTGTACTTTGCAGCTGTCACTGTTCGTGTCATACCTGCCTAACACGAGCCCACTGCACCCCTCTCCCCGCCCCGAACCCCCCTCTCCATCAGCAGCCACGCAGGCGCTGCTCTCCAGCTGCCACAAGGACTGCACCGATAGACGCAGGGAACCATCGTGTCTCGTGGGCAAGAAAAACTGAAAGAAAATAAAGGCCGCAGTTTTCAAAAGTTGCTCCATCTCATATCGTAGTGTATATTTATACAGCACCTATTACTAAGATACTATGAAAAAAACCACTAAAATTTTAAACAAGTAAATTAAATCAGTCTTATACCAAAGTGGTATTTTTGCTTATCTGACAAAGAAGTTTGATAAAAATTTCTGTTTATATAAATATATAATTCTGCTACAGTATCTTAAGAATTCAGTTAAGTTGCTTTATTTTTTTTTTTAATGCTCTACTTTTTAAATTATGTCTGTTTTGGAAAAAAAGAGGTCATGAGTTCACGATTAGCATCTCTTGTACGACTAGAAAATACACACAGTTAAGAAACCAACATGCTCATTTTCACAGCTTCTTAGCCCTCCATGCTGTCAGTAGAACAATTTCCTTTTCTACTAAGAAAGTAGAGTAATTTCCAGTTACTCTGAGCAGCTGAAATACGTTGAAGTACTGAAAAAACCCAACCACCTTTTTCTGACTACTGAAGTTACAGAGTTCGGGCTGCCTTTAAATAGAAACACAGTTAGCGCTGTAAGTCTAATTCACTGTCCTAACATTTGATGCATTTCTTTAACTCTGTCTTAGGGGATAATACTGTTATTTTTCCTGTAGGAACAAGAAAATTCTGGCAGACTTCTTCCTTAACAGCTTCTCAGATGTTCAGATAATGTCGTTCAACTAGAACAAGCTTCCGAGGAGGACAGCACGCTCACCCAGTGTCTTGCAGGCTCTGTTCCCTGCACACACAACCACACACAGCTTATCATCTACACCTATTTTTCATTAACACCTGAACTAACATTGTTTTTCTACCAATTTCTGGTATCAAGTTTCATGAAAAGGAGTAAACAAATCATTCAGCCAACTCTCCAAATGGCCAGAACATTTTCTAGGTAGGTCTTCACAGGGCAGGGGGGCAAAAAATACCCGACACGAATCTCATTCCTGTTTGCTAGTTCGTTTCTCAGCTAACTGCTCACACGTGCTTCCTTCTGACTTACCGTCCTCTTTCATAATTACCCCCAAACATGGCAAGCTAAGTGCTGAGCCTGCAGTCTTTGGAGGCCTGTTTTTCCCTTGGGAGAAAGCCGTGCAAGGAATGCACAAGGCAAGGGAAATGCGGGTATGTAGCAGACAATATGTATTTTAGTACTAGCCAGAAAGCAGAATAATTCAGCAAACAGATTTTGCTATTCTGGTACTCACAACAGTCCAGGACTGGCCTTTCTTGTGGTCACACTGTAGCTGTTCCCTGAGCAAACTATGAAGCCACACATCTACTGTTTTCTTCCAATACGCCCATACTCCGGCTGTCCCCAGGGCTCTTCCGACATACCCACTGGAAAGAGCAACACGACCAGGCGTAGCCAGCTCTGAGCTTCACGGGTACTAACGGGCAGGAGGCACCCAACAGCACGTGCAGGATTGTCACTGAAGTTGCAGAAACTCAGCTCACTCAGACTTCTGTTCTCGCATTCTCCACCACAGTTGACTGAAGTCGCTCAAAAGGTTCAGAAATTACTAAGAGGTGAGCGCAAGACCGAGCGCAGCGCTGCGTGAGCCACCATTTCCATAGGTACTGAGGCTAAAAATCAAAACCAAAGAAAGCACATAGCAAAACAACTGCTCCTACGGGCGATGCTCAAGCAAACAAGATACCTTCTCTCTCTGAAAGCGGAAAACGACACAGGGACTGGGACAAAGATACTGTTCTGGCTTAAATACCTACAATGCCAGGACCTTAAGTCAGGGCTGAAGTGAGCTCAAAGTTTCTTCATTTATCAACTAAAACAGATGGCAAAGAACTGTAATCTGGCTCCTGTTTCTTTCCAGTTATATCACACAAACGGAAGGGGTAGGGGGTTTGCGATACTATTAGAAGTTTTAAGTTTTGTTGACTTTTTGGCTGAATCAAGGGAATGACATTTGAAGATGCACACGCAGATCTGGAGGCGTATCAAATACCATGAACGCACAGGGCACAAACGGTACCTATATTGCAGGAAATATGATCATTTCTGTGATGTATTTTACTCATTTGAGGCCAAAATCACTGCTGACGACATTGTGGAAACATCCTGGAGGAACAGAGCAGCATCAGTGGTGTGTGACGGATCCTTTCCACGCTTCAGGACCCCTGCTTTCAGCAGAGGCTGCCTCCCGGGGCCGCACTCGTGCTGCAGCCGGTCGCGGAGCACTGCTGGGTCGCTCACTCGTGCGGGCTGAAGGGGACAGCGGGTGTCTACAGCCCAGCTGCTCGGTACTCGGCGACACTGGCATCACTGCAGAGCCCTTCACCTGTGCAACACGGGGGGTTCTTCCAAGGCCACAGTTGCAAAGATAGGCAATACATAAAAGCTGGAAATACCCAGATTATCACACTGAAAGCATCAGGCAAGACTGTTCAAAACAAAGAGCTTTTACATGTAGCCAAAATGCTGAAGTCCAAAAGTTTAATCGCCTGAAAAGGGCTATGAAACTACTTTTTCAGAAAAGACAGAAAACTTCTGAAGTAAAAACATATTGCAGTCATGGATGCATGCACTGCTAATATTCTATATGCAGTTTGTGTAGTATTTTGAGCTGCAATTCACATGTTTGAACAAGTTTCCCTGCAGTGTATTATGTTCTGATTAATAGTATCTACAGAAGCTATCGGTTTCAGAAAAGCAAAAGGTCATACTTCTTACGCAAATGTGCCGAATTACCTCAATTAAAAGCTTCAGTTGAGCACCAAGCAACAGCACAACGTATTGTTGTAAAAATAAATAAATCCTTTTTGATACAAAGGCTACATAATAACCGTTCACACTTCTACAGAGCAGAACACATTTGCGCAAGTATTTTTAGAAATAAGTGATTAATCCCGCAGAGAGGACGGCCCCTTCTGAATGTAATCTTTATGGTCACATTCCTTAGGCGCAGTAGAATCGCATGTGTATTTTGTACAAATGAGTTTTTTCAACGGATTATTTCCCATATATGAATTCTGTTACTATTCAGTGTAAGGCAGAGTAGCTGGTGCATTAGCAAGTCATTTACAGATGACTAAAATTATTTCCTGTTTTTTGGGCATAAATTTTTTTTTTTTTTACCTCCAGCAGGTATTTTATAGATTTTGGTTCTCTACCTATACCACAAACGCAAAATTTCTGAAGTCCTCAGAGACAAATTCTGCCCTTGGACGATGCTGGAAGCCCAGCACAGCCACACCGTGGATTCGCTGCTGCAACTGAGCTCTGCATTTTTCCTAACGTTACTCACAAACATGTGATCTTGCAGACATTCTGCTCCAGATGTAGCAACAGGAGGGAACACAGCCTCTGAGCATGAAACCACCGTGTGCGTTACTTTCCACTCGTAAAACACGCTTCTAAAGTGGTCACCTCCAGCATTCAGCCAAAATTACAACACAAGTTGCAGGCTCCAAGTCACACTGGACCAGTTTATTCCAGAACAGAAGCCTGAATTCATCCAAGCTGTCACTGTGAGGATACGCTAACTCCGAAGTGTACACACAGCAAAGGACAAAGCCCTTTGAAAACAGAAGGAGGACAATCCATCAGTCAGAGGAGCTGATCATCCCAAGAGAGCAAGGTTTACAACCTGAGACGTGTAAACACACCTTCAGTCACCAGAAAGCGAATGGGGGAATGGTTTCAGAAAAGGAGAAGACCTCACAGTGGACCAACAGGTACCTACACCCCCCACTCTGGGCACATCTTCATACCCCTATGACCTGACCTGGAGGAGGAGGGAAAAAGCAGCACCCCTAAGTTTGTAGAAACACCTTCTTGCAACGCTTGCCAGCATAACCCGAGTGTGAAGAGGCATTTTCACGCTAGCATACCTACACATTTCCAGACACACAGAAACCACAGCAAGAAGTCAACATACCCTTTCCCCACAGTGGAGACGATGGGCCAGCTGACCCTGTCTCCCCAGAACAAGCACGGCAGAAGGGTCTGTCAGCCCCGTGGGGTCAAACCCAGGGGGAAGAGGACAGCAGACATCCACACCTTCCAGAGGCATGCCACATCCACAGGCACTGCCACATACTATCAGAAACCCAAGAAAAACTCAAAGATAAATCAACGGATTCACCTGAGCAGCTGGCGAGATCCAAACTAGGAGCAGGGCCTGAAGGCCTAACCTGCAGAGATCTCAACAGTCAAAAAGCACCACGATTCACTCACTACAGCCTCTCCTCAAAAAGATTTCTAACTTAGAGGAAGGAGTCGAAAAGCTGGAAGGGAAACCAAGAAAGCGACTGTTCCAAGGGCAACGTGGCGAGGCAAGAGCCCGCAGGCCGTCCCCACACAGCCCATGCCATCCCAGGGAGAGGAAGAGATGTTGCAGGCTGGCAGGAAGCGTGCGCTAACGGCACCGACCTCGTGATGCCAAGTTCTCAACTCACCGCAAGATCCCAGCCACCACAGGAGATATCAGTACGAAAGGCAATAAGGGTGACCCTTAACCTGTGCGTTAGCTCATTTTGGATCTTTAACTCCTTCTAAAAAGACAGAGGAAAAACCAAGCAGAAGTTTTTCCCGTTCCACTGTTCATGTTCCCTGTTCCACGGGCAACAGGAAGCAGCTGAAGCGAAGCCCTAACCTGAGCGCTAGGCAGAGTGGGCTCCCACCAGGGCAGAGGAACATCTTCCAAGGCACAAAGTCAGGCAGGCACAAGCGCCCCAACAATTTTCAATTTTCAAAGTATTTGGTTACTGTGTTTGCATGCACCTCGCATGGAGAGAGTCCAGAGGAGGGCTACGAGGATGAGGAGGGGACTGGAGCATCTCTCCTATGAGGAAAGGCTGAGGGAGCTGGGCTTGTTCAGCCTGGAGAAGAGAAGGCTGAGAGGGGACCTTAGAAATGCCTCTAAATATCTGCAGGGTGGGGGTCAGGAGGACGAGGCCAGACTCTTTCCAGTGGTGCCCAGCGACAGGACAAGGGACAACGGGCACAAACTGAAGCAGAGGAAGCTCCAGCTGAACATGAGGAAGAACTTCTTCCCTCTGAGGGTGACGGAGCACTGGAACAGGCTGCCCAGGGAGGCTGTGGAGTCTCCTTCTCTGGAGATATTCCAGACCCGCCTGGACAAGGTCCTGTGCAGCCTGCTCTGGGTGACCCTGCTTCAGCAGGAGGGTTGGACTAGATGACCCACAGAGGTCCCTTCCAACCCTGACCATTCTGTGATTCTGTGATTCTGCATGATGGGGGTACGGGTCCAAGTTAACTTCTTTGGACCTGACAATACTGTAAGTAAATAACCATCACCAGCTGGACCGCCAGCCCTCTGATTCGCAGCTCCTTCAGCCACCGTACAGACCCAGCTTGCAGCACTGCCTTACTCAGAGCTGGCACATCATTTTCAAGGACATGCTGGATCTTTTAGCAGCAGCACATGCCCACCCAGAGAAGCACTTGGAGACCTACAGAGTGGTGTCAAGGAGGGCTTGGAGAGTGGCCCATTCAGCAGAGACTGTCAAAACGTTCCCTGTGCTCCAGAGGTGCTTACTGGATCCTATTCATTTGTATTTCTCTGCTTCCAAGACACGAGTTGGCTTAAAGCACTGGAAGGTACATAAAATCTCAGATGACAGGAAATGCAAAACAGAATTTGGCAAAAAGAAGTACTTTAGAAAACAGCAACATATTTCAAAATACAGGCCAAAGTCATCACAGCGATAGAGAAAACTGCGCATAAATCAAAGTGAAATATTTATTAAAACTTACTACACTCAAACTAATGAATACAACCAAAAAGCCAAAAACTCTTCCAGAGATATTACAGAAGAGATGGGATTTTAATTTTTTTTATAAAAAACAAACTTCAGGGACATTAAAGGGCAGAAACGAGCTTAATAAAAACACAAGAACATTTTGGATGTTTAAGAATTTGAATAGTCTTAAAAACTTATAGGACAAAAGCTTTTTAAACTCATCAGAGAACTGTAAATGAGGAAAAGCTGAATTCTAGCTGAAGCTCTTTCTGAAGACAGACTTGGAGCTGGTGAAATTCCAGGAATTTTACAACTACTGGTGAAAGACTTGCAGAAGGCTAGACGTGAACAAACATCAACACACACTATTTCACTAATAGCAGGTTTTGGTCAGACTGCCTTGACGCATTGACAGCACTGTGGAGGAACAGCTTTAAAAAGCCTTGGGCAGTGCTGCTGGGATAACGACTTCACCAGCTGCATTGCTCACAAGGACTGACACAGCTTGGCAAGAGATTTGCTTCCGTGGGCTCAGGCAGGCTGTACACAGAGTTACCTGCTGGTGACAGAAAAGCCTGGGTGGAGTGGGATACCTTGTTTGCTGTGGAAGGCGAATTCAGCAAGAATTCTGGCAGTAGTTTTATCTGTTCAATTGTTTGGTGATACTACAGTGTCCAGACACCGCTGGTTCTCAACTCCGTCGGCACGTCGTGAAGCCATACCTTGAAAATGGACAGCAGCATGGCAGTCTGTGGTGGTTACCCCTGCTCTGAGCACAGGAGGAACAACCACAAAACTGTCCCTGTAACGATACCACACAACTCACGTCACCCATGCTAGCCACCTTCAGAAATAATGAGAAAACTTACCAAGAAGTTTTGTGGGTAAAACTTTCACTGGAAAATCAATGAAAAGGCAACTTTCATGTTCCTCCTTCACCTTACTCCAGCTTCCACTTTAAAAAGTCCCCCGCTACACATCATTAGATGTCTCCGAGTCTCTTCATAGTCTATTTCAAGAAATTAGCTCCTGGTTCAAGAAGCAATTATGCCTTTGTAAGAAAGCATATAGCATCTTTACTGTGCAAGAACAATAGCTCTGTAGAGGAACTGGCTCGTGAAGCATCTTTGTATCATGCTGCCCATTTCCAACTCGAGGTTTATTGCAATTCCCTTGATGAACCCCGCTGCCAAAAATTACATGAAAGGAAACAAATCTCATGATACCATTTAAAATCACTGCCACGGAGAACAGAAAGAGTCTGCACTGATGAGGAATACTTGCCTAGACAGATTTCAGGAAATACTACTTTGCAGCCAGCCTTAGGCCTTTTCATATCTCAGGAACCTGGTGACTGCTCTCTCAATAAAGGAGCAGCACGTATTACAGGAAGACCCCAAGGAAGCACGTTTCCAGGATGACCGAAAATGGCTTTCCCCATAAAGAAAGAAAAGAACAAAGTTATTTATTCCTGTACCTTCCCACTTGGGAAACTACGTTCGTCCTCATAAATACCCAGATAACCAAACCAAACCCCTGAAGAAAGAATGTGCCCAGAGATACTCCACGCCGTTGGTAAGACTCGAAACTGGAAGGGGTTCTTTCAAGCTTGAACAATCACCACACAGCTGTACCTCTGCAACAGGTGCTTTAACAAGAGCAAAACAGAGTTTGCAAACATTGGTGGAATGCCCCTCGGGGTGAGATGGTTCTTCAGAGCTCCCTGGATTAAACAAAAAGAGACACTGAAACTTTTATCGAGCTGTAGCGTAAATAGAACGCCTAACTAATAAGCCCTCTGTCCGCCAGATAGGTGGGCAGGATGTCTAGAGATGCAAGGGAACAAGTATTTGAACTTTATACATAAAATTGAAAGAAACACTGAGTTTCCCTCCTGCACACAACCCCAAAACGTACCAGTTCCACAATTCAGTGTTACAGGACCATCCCTCTCCCTCTGCAGCAGATTAACAGTCTGCCCAGCCCAATCACTATCTCAACGGACGGACTCTCCTGCAAAAACTCTGCTACAGTCCTTACAGCTGTATTTACCACTGGAAACACTGCCCACATATCTTAACAACAAAGAGAGAAAGCCCGAGACCTCTCTGCTCAGTACCTTTTGAACAACAAAAAGCTGGTTATCGATGGTTTAGCAGCTCCCTCTTCTCCTAAGCACTGAAGCAGACCCCTAAAAAAGCCAGAAAGGAAATAGTAGCTGGAAATCGGTATCTGCGGCAGCCAGTAACGTAAATGTGCAGCAGAATACTTTGTGCACCCATATAATATTCAGCAGAAACACGTGGCTTTTACTGCTTAGTTTAAGGAAGTTTTTGTAAGATTGTTTCCATGCTAGTAAGGAAACTGATCAAAAAATTCTGGAACAGGGTTCATTTAACTGCTGTTTAGAAGCGTATATACATTTTACACAGGTACAGCACACAACTCATATGAACAGCTTTATGTATTTTTACAACAGGAATACTTTGATTCTAAAATTCTAGAAAACAACATATACCTGAAACCTCCTATTGCTAATAACTGTACCAGCCCAAGCGTGGGCTGAGCTCTCCGGCCACCAGCAGCCGCCAGTGCCAGATGCTACAACACGGCCAAGAGCTCCTATTTATAGTAAAAGTTACCCTCGGGGAAAATCCACTCACGTGAGTATTATTTGCAGTAGACAGCGGGTACTCTACACCTTGGAACTTAAGGGTGTATCTCTTCTCTAGAATATTTGCAGGTGTTTCTGTGTTCCTTGTAAACAGATTTTACCACTAAAATTTTGAATATTCTCGCTCACCATGTGAATGTCGAGCCATAGGGAGAGACATCACTCTAAGGGCCAAGCCTGACAATTGTCCTCAGTTAAACTGCAGAGCTAAAATACTAATATCTAGTGGATCTACTGTGATAGGTGGCTTCTGTAAAATAAATTGCTCGTGTATATTAAAAAAAAAAAAAAAGGCAAACAGGTACACAGCAAAGACTTTACAGTTGCCAACTTACTGGTCACGTTGCTAGAACTGTCAGCCTCTCCAGCACCTCATTCTGAAGGATTTTACACAGTTTGGCTAGCCCCAGACTCATTAAATTTCACACACTCACAGCACAGAAAGAAATTCTGAGCCCAAAAAAAAACAACCAACCAAAACAACAACTAAGCAACGTACATTGCCCCTGAAAAGTATTATTTTATTTTTGAAACAGTGTAAGCTCAGGTTCAGTAGAATTTATGTCCTGGTAGATTTTCCACAATAAGCCTAACAGAAATGCAAAATATACTCATAGTAAAAAAAAGAATGAGCATCAAAATCATCCTTAAATGTTCTGCTATACTGACGTCACTGCCAGTGTAGCTGGGCTTTTCTCTCTAACTCCATATTATACGTAAGAGAATTTATGGGGTTTTTTTTTATGGTTGTTCTACAGAGTCTCCTCAGCAAGAGGACCAAGCTTTCAAAGTGGAGACAGTCAGAAATAACAGCGCTCAGAATATTTGGAAAGTGTCCTGTTATTTAGAATACAAACAGATAATAATGTATCAATCCACAAACATAACTTCCCCTCGCTGAAATTGATGAGATTGCTGCCTTCAGGTTGACTGGAACCAGGAACAGTCTGAAAACCCAGAGTGCTTGCTTCCAAAGACCCAGCTGTAACAAGTAACGGTCTGTATTTTGTGTATTATCCAAGAGTTTCACCAGTAAGTGATAAGACCATACATAGTGAGCATTAACCAAAGACTTCTCCCCATTTAGAAAATTAAAGCAGCCGTTGGGCAACGTGCCTAGAGGGCATCTATTAGTCTTCAAAAAATACTACTTGCCTCTGCCAAGTAAAGTCAGGTCTCCCACCCACCCAGAGCCGTAGTCGGAAGAGCTGTCAGCCTCCTCCTGGGATTTTATACCCGTGGGTCCACCAAAATAAAAACCAACTGCAAATTCATTAGTTACTGGTTGACAGTTCACACCGCAAAGTGAAATAGCACTATGTAAGCACAGGAGGGTAAGAGCAGACAGAGTGACCTATCTTTTTTAAATTTCACATCCAGTTTGGCACAGAATGATGCAGGTGAAGAGGGGAGAAGAGACCTTGCCGAGTGCTCACTCTCGCTCCTGTCAGCACAGGCGTGGATCCCTACATTTCTGCCCCGGGGTCTGCACTGCAGCTGCTGAATTAACCCCCAGTCTCTACAAACCCATCCCTAACAAATGTCTTACCAGGGGGGCAAAAGGCCAGGCAACCACACAGCGCAGTCCTAGCGCCCCTTCTCCAACAAGGGGTCTGATTTAGAAAACAAGATGACATTAAAACATTTTGTCGCTTAAAAAAGATAATTAAAAAAATGAACCACCTTTGCAGTAAATAGCAGAGGTGTGCGAGCAGCTGCCATCAGTGTCTTTAAAAGGTGCATGCTAGCAAAGCACTGGACTTCAGGTAGGGCCCAGGAGCATGTCCCGGCTCCACAAGGACACGAGAAGACCCACCAACAGACTGTGAAAACTGCCACACTTAAATGACTGCAGCTGTGCTATTAACCACCCAACTCGCTAAATTATATCACTGCAATTAAGAGGAATATCCCACCACAAAATTCAGCCCATCAGCCAGAGCACCCCTAGGGCCGATCACCTGCAGGGAATCGGTCCCACGGCAGCGGGCGGGAGCAGAGCTTCACGCTGTCAGCAGCGTCCCACCCTGCGCGCAACTCGCTCCTCACGAAGCGCGCTGTCTCTGCGCTCCAGTCCCCAGCCCCGCACTTTAACACGGTTCTCCAGGTTGCCTCCTCACGACGGCAGCCAGCACTGGGACGGCGAAAGCGTCCCCCACGAGTGGAACCCCCCTGGTTCCACAGACGCTGCCCGTTTCCACGCTAACCAAGCCCCGGGGCGGCCCGGGGGAAGCCGGGGGAGCCCCCAAGCCCCCACGCAGGACCGCGACCCAAACCCGGCCGAGGGGCTCCGCGGCCCACCCGACCGGCGGGGCCTTCCCTGCCCCCCCGCCCCCCGCACCCCTCGGCGGACCCAACGCCGTCGCGGTCCGGGCACGACACATCTGAGGAGAAACCCCACACCCAAAACTTGGCGTTTTCTTCCCTCTTTTCCTCCGCGTTTCCGAGGTTGCGCCCTGGGGACCGCCCGCCCGCCTCAAGCGGAATGGCGCCGTGCCCCCCCCCCCCCGCAGCATCCCCGCAGACAGCGCGGGGGGCCGGGGCCCCGCACCGGGGGGCCGGCGGACGGCCGAAACCCGGCGGAAGGCGGCGACGGGCCGAGCGCCGCCGCTGAGGGGGCCGCCCTGAGGGGAGCGGGAGGCGCGACCCGAGGAGAGGCGGCCCCCGGGGAGCGGGAAGCGGCCGTGAGGAGGCAGCGCGGCGCCCCCGACGTGGCGGCCCCGGGGCCCCTCAGCGCTCCCGGCGGGGCGGGCGGCGAGCTGAGGGGAGCGGGGGGAGCCGCGCCAAGCGGGGCCCCGCTGCAGCCCGGGAAGCGGGGGGGGGGGGGGGGGCGGGCTGCCGGCCGCCCTCCTCCGGGCGCAGGGCAGGCGGCGGGGAACTGGCCGACAAAGTTCTGGGTGAGGGGAGGGAGGGCGGCCCCCGCGGCGGTTACCTGAAGACGCAGTCGTCCCGGGCGTCCCTGGCCGGGGAGATCAAGCCGTGCTTCTTGTTGAAGAGCTTCTGGAAGAGGGTGGGCGGCATCTTGGGGGCGCCGCCGCCGCTGAGCCCCCCGCCGAGAGGCGCCGGGCTCCGCCGTCCCTCCCCTGGCCGCGGCTAGTTCCGCCCGCCCGCCTCCATTCGGTGTCACGGTCATATGACAGCCGTTAGTCACCGGGGGGAGGGGAGGGGAGGAGGGGAGGGCCGGCGGGCGGGCCCGGCGCGGCTGCCCAGCGGCTGCCCAGCGGGCCGGGCGGGGGGTTCCCTCAACCCCGCTCGCCGCGGTGCGGGGCCGGCCCGGGGGCAGGCAGGGCCGGGGTGTTTCCCCCCGGGGCGGTGAGAACGCTCCGCCCGTTCGTTTTCCTTCTTCGGAGGGAAGTTATAAAGACAGAAGGGCCGCGAAGAGACGAAGTCAGGATCCGAGCATCAGACCCCGCGCCTTGCTGGACCCGGGGGCAGGTGGGTTCTTCTACCCCTAAACCCAGAAAACTCAACTCCCGCGGCGCCGCTCCCTCCCCGCCCCACGGCGGAAACACGCACGATGCGCCCGGTTCAGAGCCCCGCGGGAGGGGGAGCGGTGCGGGGCAGGCGGGGGCAGCCGTTACCGCAAACACATCCATCTCCAGAACGCTCCTTAGGACACGAGAGCCAGCAGGTCAATCCACCTAAGCACGACAGAAAAAGCGCCGTAAGGTTTTATAAACCCAAAAGGATCTGTGGGTTTTGGCAAGACTCTGTTATTGTTTAAATTAAATCGAAACACTGGTTACAGGTGACGGTTTCCTTCAACACCTCGCTCTTCAGATACAACACAACTAGAAGTTTAATTAAGCAGACGAAGCTCTCATCTGCTTTCCCTAGAAGACAGAATTGAACTAAAACAGCACATAAGAGTAAATTAAGCAGATTATTTTAAAAAGGCGTAATTTAGTGCATGTGCAACATATAGATATGATGGTCCCCCATAATCAGCCATCTGTAGGAATTTTGTGTTTCCCAGATCAGAAGTCTCTCCCAACCAGAAGCTGAAGATAATTATAACAGAAAATAGGAATTAATAGGAATTAATGTTTAGATGCATCTTTTCCCCCCTTGTTCCGTATGGAAGATACACCTGCCTGCCACAGGTTTACAGATGACCGATCTTTACATCCTTTCACCCCATGAAAGCCTCCTAGCTCCAAGGTGGGTATGTAAAAACAGGCTCAAATATAAAAAGTCCTCAGGGAACACTACAAAATAACAGAATTTTGGCTAGGATATACAACTCAGCTTCCAGGAGTTTCACAATTTACAGCACTGCAGATGTAGCTGATCTCAAGTGCATTACAATTCAAGCTGACAGAGTCCCTTCAAAAGTAAATATTAACCTGTTCTAAAAACTCCTGATTTAATAGCAAGCGATTCTGATAGGCCTGACTGACATACCTTCATCGAGGGCGCGGAGGATGGACAGTAAGAGAAATAGGGATACAAATAAATACAAGTTTAATCGTCCATTTTCCTGGAAAAACCTCCCAGTAGGCAAATCTTCGTACCCACACAAAGAACATAAATGTCAACTTATGTGTCCGTTCAGTACGTGCTGCCTCGCGCCCCAAACTTGTCCTTTCTGTGCTTGGAGATCGTGAGACAGAACAGAACCATTCGCATGTCAGGTCCTCACCCTCCAACAGCGAGTACACGTACCCCTCCAGCACTCTGGTGCAAGAAGCAAACATCTTTCGTCATCTCTCAGCACTTTAAGTCAAAGTCTCCTAGAAGTACACTTCAGATAACAAAAATAACTGAGCAGTGTTAATGAAAACCCTCTTACAGGATTATGTGCAATACATTTACTAAACATGCACCTACAATGCACAAGTCCTAGCGATAAAGTATTATCACAGTTCTTGCATGGACTGACTCACTGAGAGCGATTCCATTCAAGCCATTAAGACTTCATCATGTCTAGGATGTGACAGAGCAGCCCTATTGACATTGAACAGATTTCTCTCCCGAATCACTGCACAAATAAGCTCTTCTGTACTACCCATTAACTGGCTGTGACCCATAACCTTTATCCACTAATATGGAAGAGCCAGTTTCCACTCTGAATTAAATTTTATGTAGTCATTCTTCAGTTCAAAACCAAAACGCAAGAAAATTCCTTCCCTTTGAGAAAAGCAGAACAAGAGTAGATATTGTTGTGGCCTGAAAATGAATAAAATTTCCTTCCCCGGGGCAGAGCGCTGGCCTGGTAATGAATTATACTTTCTCCAAGAGTCAGACAAAACATGAAATAAGAAGCAGCACTTTCGTAACTGAAGGGAAGGACAAGAGAGATTGTGGTTCACGATATTTCTGTCCTCCCATATAGCCTCACCACATCAAGAAAAACAAAACTTGGCTATTTTCAGGCTGCTACAGCCAACTCCACAGTTACATGCTGTATGTTCTTCTCTCCTACTCTCCAATTAGTTTGTCAGTATTAGCCTGTTTCTTGTACAGAAACTACAAAATGGTTTGGGGCAAAGGAAGTGCTTTTTCCTGCAACTCCTGCAATACCCTTACAACAAACACCCCTCTTGTTCTGGACCATCCTTCACTTGAACCATCATCACAGTCACAACTTACTACACACATAACTTTAAGTTTTGCTTAAAGCTACATCAAGGAACTCACCTCTGTCTCCTAGGGGCTCTAGATTCTTGCATAATTACCAGTGGCTTAGTATTTGCAAGAACAAGGATATTGACAATTAGAAGCATATCCAAGAGGACTCCAAGGAGTTATTGGCACAACTCATTCTACTAATGCTTAAAGGAAAAATAGCTTTATGGCATCATTCTTCACCTTGAGCCATATAATATGTTTATACAATACTTTTTCACAGACTAATTTAGCAGCATTTATTTGCACTTCTTCCTTCTGCCACAGAGCAATGGGAAAAGGCTGAGAGTCTGAACTTTCACCGCTATTTTCAAATGTAGTCAAACTAATTAACGTCATGGGTTTTATAGATCTTCCTTACATGCTCTTTTTGGAAATACAGAACTGCTTTCCAGGGCATGAATATTCTGGGGGATAATACTGAGAAAAACTCAAGAGTTTAAGAGGCTTGGAAAGCCATACTATCATTTTAAAACATTGAAAAACTTCCTTTTTGTCTACAGAAGAGTCTGAGTAAGGGGTGCTGTAGTGAGAACACTGTAGGGATCCAAATTACTTTGGCCTGCAGTGAATGCAAGTGCAGAAAAACTGTGCTCCTGTCAGTGTTTTCTGAGGCATTCAACATTTATGGATCAACAACACAAGCAGAACTGGAAGCCCTGCAAATCTAACCAATTTTCCACATAGTAAGAGCAGTAACCTGAAAATCCAGAACACCATTATCCAGCTCTTGAGACAGTTCAGCTATAAAAGAGTCTTTTTCCACCCTTGTACTCATGTCAGGCACCTATGTCCTCTGCACAAGTCTGAAGCCACTAGAAAAAATGACAACTGAGGTGACATTGTAAAATAACTGAGATGAAAGGGAAAGGACTCTGAGGTGACAGTGGCGGTGCAGTGGATGTGCCTAGAATGGTGATAGCGCTGATCATGAAAAGCTAGCTGTCCTGCAGTGATGGCAGGGCGAAGGCCACTTATATTCATGTTTAGAAAACAACTTACAGCAGAACACAGAGTCCTGTACCTCCAAAGTTCCACAGACCCAAGCATTCAGGTAGTTTAATGGTAGCGTACTATTGACTTCTGAGAGTACACGAATGCTTTACCTACCCATTTTCAGGACATGCAGTTACCTTTATAAACAGCATTAACTCAAGCAAAGGTCACATCTTTAGATGCTGGTGCTACTAGAGAAATCTAAAAATCTTTGCACAGCAAGAGCCAAAAGAGCCAAAAGTAATTCCATTAACACGATTTGGTCTGCTGTTCTTTTGAATATCAACATGAACTGGAGAATCATCTTTATGAAGTCCTTGCAGAACAATACCCAGAATAAGATCAAGTTGCTTTCACAAAATAATTTAATATTAAGTACATGAGTAAAGTATTTACAAGCTTAATGCAAAGCATTATACTAAATTTCAAAGAATGTACATGCCAAAAAAATACGGCCATTAATTACTGATTAGTAGTTCTGTTTCATCTCCCTGCCACAGCAGCAAGACAGTTATTTCTTCTGTTGACTCCTGCTGAAACCCAGAAACCTTATCTGCGTTTACAGTAGATCCAGTTTTTGGTACTTGTAATAGTATCTGGGGAAAAAAGGGATAAGTTAAATACTATCAGTAAAGTGGCACATTCTCAAGTGTAAGAGAAAGCTCATTTATCTGACAAGCTGTTTAGATGCTCAGCAGGTATCTATGCTATCAGTTGTTTGGAGAAATCCGAATCTTGTAGGTCAACTGCTAGTGAGAACAGAACAATAGCTTTGCGTGTATGTACATTCCTAAGGAAAAAGAACATCAGTGGAAAGACTACTTGAGCAGAGGTGAAAACATCCAGCATAAACCCCCACCACCACCACCTTTAGGTAGTCTAATTCCTGATTCCCAGGCTCCTCTAGAAGAGCAGTAACAAAACCAAACTGCTGTTCTGACATCACCACGTTCTGATTTCCGAGATCCACTTGCCTACCCAGGACAACCTATGTTCTGTATTGCCACAGTGCTCTTGGGCACGTGACTTAACATCCTTGTCATCCTTGTTCTTTGAGCCGTACAGAAGCATCAGATGATTGTCACACGCACACTTAAAAGCACCTCCCTGCATTCTAGATGCTGTATATACTCATCTGTAATAAGGCAGGAGAGTATTTGGACCTAGGAGACTGCAGTTCTATTGGAAATTTGTATATACTCAGTATCTCTTAAAGTTACTATGCTTATGCAGTACCTTTGTACTAAATTAAAAGAGCATAAATTACAAATATAACTTGCAGACAACTTCCAGACAATGTCTGTAAAGAACCACTTCAAACTTAGGAAGACGTATGCCATCCAGTGGCACACCGAGAAACTTCAACAGATGGGAAAGGGAGGGGGTTTTACCTCTACGGCAGTGATGACAGAGTTTTGTACACAGTTCTCATTTTTGTTTAAAAAAAATCTAGGGAGTTAGAAGAAAGGAGCTTCCCCTATGTTAAGGGTATCAGGAGAAAAGAACTAAAACTTTTAGAGAGAAACTAAAAATCTTTAAAGAAAAAGATACCCTATTACTTGAACTACTTTCAGGGGGAAAAAATATTGGATGCTAAAGAGCTCAGTTTAGCTGAGCAAGATACAAAACACACCAATGGCCAAAAGCTGAAGTCAGACATATTAATCCTAAAATAAGGCACAGGATAATAATTTACTAAAAAAGCTGGTATCTTTTCCAGGGAGTCTCCATACCAGCAGCGAAGCTCAAAGTTGTGTTTAGGCATACTGTGAAGAGGTGCAGGTATTCCCAGAGCTACCTAGTAGCACCTTCTGGCCATAATGATCTAGCCTATGAAATGGCTAGATTGTATTAATTCCTGTCCTACAGGTCCTGGAGGAGAAAACGTTTGTGTAGTTTGTTAGTGAAGTACTGTTGCACAACAATACTGTTAAGTCAGAAATTTGAAGTTTCCAGCGTGTTTTACTCTTTAGCCTTGTGATTTTCCCAAATATTCAGACTTCAAAAAAAAACCCTTTAAACAGTCAAACAGCCAGTTTCCATCCACACAGTGAACCAATTCCATATTCTGTTACCTTCAGGCACTCCTTCGGGAAGGCAGAAGGCTTTTGTGCTAACTGGCACTTGGTGAAGCCTGGCAGGCCTCTGGCAGGGTGAAGTCCTCACAATGGAGCAGATTTCTTGTCTGCCACACAGAGGCTGAAAAGATTAATGACATTTCACTCACACAACTGTTTCCATTAGAGAAATATTCTTCTAGCAAAATTAGAGATGACATGCAGATTTAAAGGGAGATCATTAGAAAACATTTAAGACTACTTGTGTACACTTAATATGCTACCAGAAAGGGTGACAGAAAGCTTTAAAGCTTAAACGTTCTCCTCAGCTGTCTGTAATACTGTAAGGCTTAAATATGTAGGACATTACATACTAGCATGCCAAAACTGGATTTAAAGAGTGCAATAAAATTAGGACCTTAAAAATATTCTTTTCTTCCAGACTTTGAGGAATAATTTCTGAGCTCAGAGATGCAGGAACAATTTCTTCTGAATTTACGTACGGACCTGTGGTATTCAGGAACAGGTCTTCCCCAGGTGAGGCTTTGCACACTGGTGACAAGCTAAGCTACAGCTCCGTCAAAATACAAAACATACAGCAGTAACTGCCCGATTAAATAACAGACAACAATTCAAATTGGCCAACACTTGTTGGCTCATGCAAAAGATGTTCTATTGCTTCAAAAATATGATTTGGGACTCCAGTGATCCCCGTCTTCAGCCCCCAACAAGACACTGATGTTCTCTGTTTGTTAATCTAATACGCATAGACTCAAGTATGCCTGCAACAATATGTTGAGTTTTACAACACTAGGAAAGCCCAGCATGTTTTCCTGCCAAATAATCCGATGCAGAATTAAGGAGTCTTTCTACTGTAACAGTTTTCCTTTTTCTAAAAAAAAAAAAAAAAGTACAGTTTGCCGATTTGGTTGGGAGCTATGACATGGAAGTGACAGAGACGTCACTTCTAGTCCTGCAGAGGGAAGTGGTAGCACTGCATTACCTTCCCTGACAAAGAATTCAAACTGGCATTTAAATATCCTTTGTTTGTACCAGAGGGGTAACGCAACTAAGGCTGCTAGGTGCTAGTTTTACATTAGGAGATCTTGCAAAAACGCAAACCAGATATCTAGGGTTTGTGTTGCAGTTTAACTGTCCAACTGATCGAATTTAACATGCAGTTTGTTGTGCAATTTGTATTGTAGCATAAGTATAGCCAGAACTGGACTGTGCCATGAAGAACGATTTGTTTGGGTTTAATAAGTAAAAAGAAAACGTTATCAGGATAGACATTCACATCTAGCGCTGCAGGCTGAGCGTAACCAGGATTTTTTGGGGCTTTATTTTCCTCCGTGATCAGCATGGTGGAACTCATTTGCTAAACAAAAACAGAGAAGAATTCAGTACCAGCTTCCAATTATTTGCTCTTTATTATCAGTCCTGCAGTATTCCCCTAGTACACAATACTATTTATAACAACTCCTTTTAGAATTACTAATAGTTCTTAGGGTTTAACTACTGAATTCCTGTCATTCACTTTTTTTTTTTTTGGACTTCTGCTCTCCAAAATTAGGAATCAGTTTACTGCAGCACAGAACACCCACGTTTCAGGTGCCCTTCACAACTAGGGGATAAAGCACTTCCTACCACTTCTCGTATTTAATTGTAACTTTTGTCATGATTCAAAGCTCTCGCTTCACTTTTCTGCCATTGCTAATTGCCAGCAGGTCACAATGGGAATACTTACCACCCCAGCATCTGTCCAGCCAGAAGGCAGTACTTCTGCTGTCAGCCCCACTGATGTGGCCGAAGCATTTCCTGGGGCATTAAGCTGACTGAATGATGATGTCCCTTCTTCTGAGTGGTTAGACTTTTTTTCTTTTTTCTTTAACTTCGGCCTTTTGGGTTTAGCAGTCCGACTGGCAGGCTAACGGGTGAAACAGTGACATTTAGCGTTATACAGTGAATCTCTATAGTGTGATAAGCACTAAGAGCCCCACTGTCACACTCCAGCTCTACACAACTGATTTGGTACCACTGACACAGTCAGTCTGAAAAACAGTGAGCTCGGGGGGCACCCGTGACTGTTACTGCTACTCAGAGGCAGAGGGCAAGCCACGTCTTCACACTCTGCCATTGTCTGCAGGCACCCTGAAAGTGTGAACCTGAGAGGGAACTGCCACGCTTCTAGGTGGAGTCTTCCACCTGTACAAGGATGAGCAAGCCATCTATGTTACAACCTAGCTGATTTATTAAGGATCTTTCACCTCTCTTGCCGGTCTTAACGGTGAGGAACAGCGCATACCACTTTTCAGGTCTGGAGTTCTCTCTCTTGCAGCTGTAATTTTACAGACTTTTTTTCCTGTGACAAATTTCCAACAAATTAATTAACTTTGAGACAAAGACCACAGCTACTCTCCAACCCATGTCTTACGGAATGGTTTTTCATTCCAAAGCCACCCATGTAAACACCACTTCCTCCCTTCAGTATAATCCTCATCTCCCTCTCCCCACCAACAGGGCAGCTTTACTCCTCTCCCCTTCCCTGAGGAAACGAGGTTGCTAATTAATCTTATGTTCACCTGGCTATTTACTTCTAGACACACATGCTGTGGCAGCAGAAGAACTGCATAATCACAGCAGTCTTTGCCAGTGGCAACTTCTGCTGCTATTAGAATCCAAACTAAGCAAGGGAAAAACTATGTGGTACCCAGGCCACAGCCAGAATTATAGCAGTCACAGCTCAGAACTGCAGTTATGCGAGGGACTCCTAATAGTATTTGTGAAGCTGATATGACATAAGTTCAAGTAAGGAGCATGACACAAACAGTTCTGCTCCTGGATAAGTTAAATAAGAAATGCTAATTTTCATTGCATCACAGGTGATTAAATGGAAAAATGCAGGGTTTGGGGTTTTGATTTTTTTTTTTTTTTGTTATTCTCCTAACATGTTCATTCAAACCAAGTCTTATTTACAGGGAAGATTTTCAATTCACACTCTCCCTTCTAGACACAACTGAGCTTAGTCCATGCCAGGGGGACAAATGACCCAATAGAAGCCTGGTTCTAATATTTTGCCATTATTTAAGTTTGGGTAGAATATTCTGTTCTCTCACAGCTAGTACAACTGCTTCAGGTCATAATTTACCTGCCAGAGTAGTCGAAACACTTAATGCTGAAGAACTGCAATTGCAATCTGATGGTCTCTTTCTAGGAGAGGAGGAAAAAAAGTGAGCAACTACTCTGAATGAATGTGAACATTCATCAAAAACACCAATGTACATGGAATCAGAGGAAAATATAGACTGAGGGAAAAGAGATAAAGCTTATTTTTAAAAATGTTGCTACTGAATTACTTCATCAGACTTTACAGTTATTTGACAGTTTATCATCAAGTCACAGCTCATTCTGAAGATAGGTGCAATTTAAGACCTACAGAAGACATTCAGTTAGGCACTCAGCACTAAAGCATACTACAACAGAACACATTTAAGGCGAAAGCAGGGAAACATTAGGTTCACAGGAAAATTCAAATTAAATTGTGTAGAGATCTAACACAGCAAGACTGGTATAAATGAGTTATGAATGGAAACGTCTGCACGTAAGCTTGGAAACAGCAGCACGAGGTTAAAAGGAAGGATACTGTTCCTGGGAAAACACTCGTGTTACTCAGATTTTAATGTCAAGACCTGAAGGCAGCACTGTGACAAGGCCAAGTGTAGGAGACCCTTCGTTGTGGTAAAACCACGGCACAGATGACTCGTCAACAGGAAACCTGGCATCCTAACAGCAGGAGGGTGGCAAGAGGGCTGCAGCTATCACATACACCATCCCACTTCCCGGCTGACATGTATTCCAAGTAAGAAAAAACTAACAAGTCCCGGGCCAGGCTGCTGTCCGTTATGAAGGCTGAAGTCAGCAAGATTCTGAAGCAAAGGAGCGCCCCATAACAGCTGATCATTCCTAAAGAACATAGATCTGCCCCAAACCTGATTTTGTCCTAGGCGAGTACAGAATGCCAGAGACTCAACAAGGACTTGACAGCAAGTAGCCTTCACACTCTGCACTGCACGGGCAGTCCTGGCCAGACCACCTGGGCACGCACATCTTGCTGCCCGTGACTGACTGGAATATGACAGAGTAAGTGCAATTGCATAAAAGCAGCTTATTTAGGGATTTTGTAAATAAATGTCATCTTACCCTTCCATGAAATCCTTCACTGAGTTTTCTTACATTGATTTCCCTACAGCTGCAAGACCAAAACAGAAGTCTATAAGGCAAACTCTTACCTGACAATACACCAACTTCAAAGTTAGTGAGGACACAGGTAGTTGAAACTCAACAGAAGTGTTTGCAGGATCAGAGGCTTATTCATACTGGCCTTTCTTTTAAATATCATTCAAAAGAGAAAAACCTGAACATTTAGGTGCATCAAAGAGTCTGCTTTGCAGATTACCTTCCAGTGTATTGGTCTTTAAAATCCTCCAGTACAGGTTCTAAAAAACATAAAAGAAAACTTTGAAAGAAAAAGCTAAGCAGATCAGACAATGTTTTAGTGCACACTAAATTATAAAGTAAAATACTACAAGGAAACACAGACCACTAACAGGGAGCTGTTCGCCATTATGCAGACATGCCTTAAATGAAGTCATCATTACATATCTTACACAGGTTTCCTGCACTAGAGTGAAATCTGTTTATGTGCATGTTCTGAAGTATTGTAGAAAAAGAATTACCTAATATTGCCGAAAGGTTTGAGATCTGTGGTATCTTATCTATGGTCACTGCTTTGCTGGAGTCCAGGAGGGTAGAGTTCTTGTACTTGCCAGAGTCCTCACAGTAAAAGTTACTTCTTCCTGGACATAAAAGATGTAAGCGCAAGCTTCTCATGATGAAATTCATTGAGTTATTAAATTTGTGATCAAACTGAAAGTAATCACATTTTCAAGACAGGAAATTTAAAGCAAAGTGAAAGCATTGTCTTGGCTCAAACAGCTGCAGAAAAGTTTGGGAGAATTTGACTCCAAGCAGATTTGTTGGTCATCCCTAGTAAACAGCTTGTGTCAACAGGGAACACCACAGGATGATTCAAGTTACACCAGGACCTGATTCACACTGGATTCAAGGACCAGATATACAGACCCCACATTAAGCACAGGTTGGCTTACAGCAAAGATCCGACCTGGTGAGTTGCACCAAGAGAGGCCACCAGTCTTTCTACTGTAAACAGTCCCCCCACATTTTCTACATCAAATAAAGCTAAAAAAACCATAAGTCTCACCTGAACAATCATCTCTAAAAGTTTCAGGGGATGGGCAACTGTTCAGGCTTTCACTAGCACCTGTGTTATAATCTGCAGTTGAATCTACATCTAAACACTCCAGAAGAAAGGTTGAAACACCTGTGGGAAGAGTCATTCCTGTACCTAGAGAAAGAGACAAAAAAGGCAGCTACAAAAAAAAGGTATCATCTTGTACAAATCATCTGGATTTCCTTATCTAAGTTTTATTCCTGTGATGGACTAAATATTGTCAAGTCAGTATCTTATACTGATTCATAATACAGTTAAAGAAACAGATATGCAAAGGGCATCCTGAAGCCCACTTCACCCTACCAGAAGCTAACAGAAGACACTTTCCTTGCCCAGGGCTCACTAGAAATACCTGAAGCATTTAGCCTCTTGTAAGGTAATTCTTACACAGGTTTGCTTTCAGAAGGACAAACTATTCAGGCACAAGCTTTTAAAAATGCAGGTTTGAGTAAATTGAAGAACTCACGCCAACAAGTAGTTCTGCCAATGATAAAACCAAGATCATGTAGTTTTTAAACAGGCTGGGCTCAAGACTGCATCAGGTCTTGTAGGTCTCCTGTCCTGTCTGTGGTGCCTACAATCAATTCATGTGAACCAGGCCACAGGCTGGAATAAGAGGCAGCAGTCTCAAAACCTAATATCTGTTCTAATATTCTAATATCACACAGTCAGAACCGGTACAAGAACAGCACACCAGTACTTTTACAGAAATAACTGAAATTATATAATGAATTTTACATTTAGCTTTATACAGATATAAAAATATACTAAGTATTGCTATTATACTCACTCGAAGTCACTTCAGCACTTTTAAAACTTTCTTTACTTTCAAAGTTGATTATCAGGGATTCCTAAAATTAAATGACCAATACAAACAACCTCAGAAAACTGGATGCAGACAAAGAAATGCAATTAAATGTATTCCTATATTATGCTCAGAAACTTACTGTCTGGTACTTCCCCACTTAAACTTGCTATTCACAGTGTAATTTTTACCAGGGGTTTTCATGCATCATTAACACATCTGCAAGCTGAATTATAGTCCTAAAATTCATAATGAATACCCAATCATTTGATCCTACAATGTTTGCCAGACGAGACTTCCACTGAAGTCATACTGACATTAACTGAAGTTATGCATAAGATAGCAGTGGAGTAATGAATTTCCCCATCTTTTGATTTTTTTTTTTGTTTAATTTTTTTTGAGAGGCCCAAATCATGCTGCTCACTTTCAGAATCCTAGACCATTTATATAAATACAAACAACTACATTGTGTACACAACATATTCCATGAAACTAACTCTTTGCAGGAAATGTAAATAAATGGTGGGCTTTAACTAAGAGCTAACATATTTAAGAAAAATAGTTTCACAACAACCGCTTGAGCCCTTTGCTGTAGCAGATTTCAGTTCAAACACACCTGGTGAACTATTTTCTTGCCACTGCAGTACTAGCTGTCCTGCAACACTTCCATCCAGTCATCTCCAAACACTTTGTTCCAGCTTTCCTAACGTGAGGAAGAGCGCAACAGTGACTTGCCAATGGCCCGTGTCTGAACAAGCAGCAAGCACTTGCCTGGAATCATGCTCTAACAAGATATCTTCCACACACCATAATTGCTACGGCCTTTCCTCATTAAGGATAATTAGTATTGATGTTTTCCCATGCTACCAATAGCTCCAACAGCTTTGATTCTGGCCAACAATATGGAAAAACGTCACCAAAATACAGGGCCAAGTTCAGCCTGAAAAATGTGTGCGCACACACACCTCACAGGAAATTCTACTGGATTAGAAAAAGAGTTTAACATGTCACACTTCTTTGATTTATCCTCCATAAATTACTAGTAGATAAAGAGCAAGACAGCATTCTCACCTTCAGCGGCACAGTGCTTTCTTCTATTCTCTCCTCTTCTTTTTCCAGGTCCAATGTTTCTTTGGCATTCACTTGATTGCTGCAGTTGAACAACACAGCCAAGCTCAATACACAGAGCTACACTGTTCTAGAGGAAGGCGACAAAAACTACAAAATGTCTTTATGAGGTGCCAAAAACAGTCTGACAACCATCAGTTTACTGAGAATTCAGACTGTGTATCTCAGAGACAGCTCACGCACGCAAAACAATATAAATGATCAGCCCGCGTTGAACGAGTTCTAACAGACCTTTGGCTGCATGATTGGCTCACTTCGGTAACTTCAAGATTTTCCTTAATTTTTGGTAGGGTTTTCACACTGGACTTTCCCTTCAGGCCTAGAGAATAACAAGTACTTAGTTCAGTAATTTTAGTTTTAATAATAAAATTTAGATTGCTATTCCTAAGAGGGCACCTTTAGCTGTTCCCCCTCTTCCATGCCCATAACCATTTTTTACCCTGCTATCACAAACATGGTGAAGTCTGAATCGGCTTTATTATTTTCACCCAAGCATTTTTTTCAGCAGTGTATCAAGACAAAAAAAAAAGCACACTTCAGGAAGTATTTCAGGTATTTTAGAAACCTGTTGATTAAAAGAAAGAAAAACCCACCTTGGAAGTGGGTGGACCCAGTACGTAGGTAGACCTTTACCTAGGTTCAAAGTAGCTTGACTCCAAATCAGTTTTAAATGGAGTTTATTAGGAGTATCATAAGAATTTCTACATAAACTGGTCCTCAGTGTATATAATCCCAAAGGCCACAATTACTTCAGAACCAGCAAATTTCAGAGACATATTTTCTTCTCCTAAACCCAGCTGTGCAAGGTATTTAGCTTTGTGTTCTGTTTTCAGTCACCAGGAGCTAGAAACACCCGGCCCTTCCAGAAGGACACTTTTCTGACAGCAGGTTCAAACAGGCCCACGCCACGAACTGGGTCTGCAGTACCGCAAGCCCTTCAGCTGGAACTCCCGGGAGCTCAGGACAGGACACCGTCCGAGCAGGACATGTTCCAGGATCATCCCTTTCCCTCTTTCTTCCGAGCACATCAAAGGATGACAAGCAAACAGACCTCAAGGCTGCTAGCAAGCGGTACGCAAGGCTGTCAAACACCGAGGAGAGCGTGAGCCAGCAGAGCCGGATCGAGACAGAAACTAACGTTCCTCGTACCCCGTAACAGCAATTTTAAGTCTCATCCTTAAATTATCAAGACCAGCGTGGGCCCGAGACATCCCACACTGGCCTTCCCCATTCACCTTCCCAAGTCACACTGTCCCTGCCAGCCCTCAGGCGAAACCCACGCCTTCCCCTCAGACCCCACGCTCTCCTTTGCGGTCTCCAATTCGCAGCTCCAGAGCCGCTGCACCGTGTTCAGCAGAGGGGCTGCTCCTTCCGAGGAGCCGTCAGCAGTTCTCTAAAGCATCCTCCCAAAGCTAGGCAAGGGTTTTGCCTTGCCATTTCTGAGGGAAATTATTAGATGGGGGGGGGGGGGGGGGTACCTTACTAAAGGAAAAACCCTTTTTATTCCTAACTACCAGCTAAAGCAGAGGAAGCAGCCCCGTTCCCAGGCCGGCTGCCCGCATCCCCACGCCGTGAGGCACACGGCCGCTCCCCAGCCTCAGAAGGCGAGGAACGCGGCCCGGCTGCGGGGGGGACGGCGAGGCCGCCCCGCGGGGAAGAACCTGCCCCGGCGGGAGGCCTCCCCCGGCCGGTCCCCCCGCCCGCTCCTCAGCCTACACCGACCCGCGGCACAGCCCGCTCTCCCCGCCCGCCTCCGCCGCCACTCGGCCTCCCGCCCGCTCCCGCCGGCCCCGCGGGCGGCCAGGCGCTTACTGGGGCCCGCGCTCCCGAAGAGCCGCCGCCGGCAGGGCTGCGCGGCCCCGGCCCGGCTGCCGGCTCTGCCCGGGGGAGCGGCCGCGCCGGGCAGCGGGGACGGGCAGCGCTTCTTCCGCGGTGCCCTCCCGCCGCGGACAGCGCTCGGCCAGCGGGGCCGCTCCATGGCGGGTCGCCTCCCCTCGGGGCCGGCAGCTGGGCTGGGGCTGCCCGCAGCCAGCATCGCCTCACGCCCGGCCCGCCCGCTCTTAGCCCCAACGGCCGGCCCCGCGCCTCCAGCCCGCATGCGCGGGCGCGCTGAGGCGGGGGTGCGCGCTGCGGGCCCGGCCCTGCCTGAGGGGGGCGCGGCGGGAGAAGTTTGGTTTCACAGAATCGCAGAATCCCAGCATGGCAGGGGTTGGCAGGGACCTCTGTGGGTCACCCAGCCCAACCTCCTGCCCAAGCAGGGTCACCCAGAGCAGGCTGCACAGCACCGTGTCCAGGCGGGGCTGGAATATCTCCAGAGAAGGAGACTCCACAGCCTCCCTGGGCAGCCTGGGCCAGGGCTCCGTCACCCTCAGAGGGAAGAAGTTCTTCCTCGGGTTCAGCTGGAGCTTCCTCTGCTTCAGTTTGTGCCCGTTGCCCCTTGTCCTGTCGCTGGGCACCACTGGAAAGAGCTTGGCCCCGTCCTCCTGACCCCCACCCTGCAGATATTTGTAATCATTTCTAAGGTCCCCTCGCAGCCTAAGGTTTGCTGGGTGCCTTGTCAGTGTGGGTCTGCCCTGAGGCATGTGGAGCTAAATGGAGGTCGAGGGCAGTTGTGGACGCAGTGGGGAGCAACGGGGAGCGAGGAGCGGGCGGCCACGGGCCGAGGAAGCCTGGCAGAAGATGCCTGGCGGCGCCCGCCTCGTCGGACCGAGCCCCGCGCGTCGTTTTCCGATGCAGAATTCGGGTTTATCGTTGCCCCAGAGTTCTGCTGCCTGGTCCCGCTGCTGCTGGCGCCTGCCGGGGTGCACTGGGTGCTGCTGCTCCCGGTGCTGTCCTCGCCCAGAGACGCAGCCTTGGGTTCATAATGGTGCAGTGGAGATGGTGTGGGTTGCGTTGCTTTTGCTGGCCAGGCTGTTACCTGATATGGAAAATAACACCCAGAGCACACGCAGGACGCTTAGAGAGGAGACGTTCTACTCTGCTCGGGGTGCGAGGGGGGACAGCCCCGTAAATCAAGCACGAGCGCATATTTCTACAATTAAAAATGTTAGAAAAATGCCAGTACCACCCACCTAAGTCAGGCTGGCTGGTTCCCTTCTCGCCTCGGGTTGCAGATGCAGTGCTCCTCAGATTCCCCTGGCACGCTGGGTGGGGAAGCGCCTTTCCCCAGGCCGGGGTCTCTGGCTCGGGGGGTGATTTTCAGTATTCCAACCAGGGTAGTTCCACTCGGGATACACGAATGCGCAGTTCTGCTGCCAAGTTCGAGGCGTACGTGGAGCATTCTGATTAACCGCCCTTCCCAAGGTCCAGCTGCGCCAGCACGTCCTTGGTCAAAGCTACCAAGAGTTTGTTCTGATCAGAGATGATTCGGCGTCCTCCGCCATCTCCTCGCTTGAACAAGTCTGTAGCCATCGGGTGTTCCGTGTCTGCAACGCTGGCTGCTGCTGAGATCCTTCTTCATGAGTTAGTAACTATCCCTACATTATAACCTTATTCTTAACGGTTAGTTCGCCTTATTAAAATATATCCAGATGTTAGTCCCCAAGGTAGCAAGGCCCGATGGCTCAGCTTAGGCTCGCAGAGCGGAGGAATCTCGTTGCTTCGTTAACATGAAAAATTTGAGATGATTCTTTGGCGTTACTGGGTTTCGAAGTGAAGGGGGAGATGCAAGTGCACGCAAAAACTGGAATAGACTGAGCGCTTTTAGACTTTATTGTTTTAGACACATAGTCTGAAAAAATACTATGCATTCCCAGCTGTCAATTCATATTAAACAAGCACATACATTTGGTTATATTATTATTGATTTAAAATAAAAAAGGAAACTATTGCAGAAAGACTGCGGCATCTTCAGAGAACTCTGCAACAATTTTTTCATAGAAGAGTGCTAAAATCAGTCTCAGGTTCCAATATTCCTTTGGTCATTATTTTATTTTACGTTTTTGTGGTTTTTTGTACACCACATTTAGTGTAGGCACGCATTCTGAATGACTGCATGCCGATTGTGAGGACAGAGTGCTGGAGTAACAACAGGTTTTATAAAAAAGCTTTTATTGTTTGTCAGTCCACGAGAAAATCTTACGAGCAGTTTCGAGAAATGTGACAATTTAATTCTTTACAAAAAGTTTCCATAGATGACTTTTTGATATACATGCTAATATACCAAAACTGAAAAATTTATAATTACAGTTTAGATTTTTTTTTTACACAAATGTATATGTTACATTGCAACCCCTTCACTGTCAGTTGAAAGCAGAATAGGCAACACTTACGGAAACGCCTCACTTGTTCGCTGCTTGTACTTTGCTAAAATACGTAACAAAAAGCTGAAATGAAGTGCAGGGCTTAAAGGGGCTCTAGATGCCTCGGAAAACATTTTATTGTGGAACAATTGCAGGGATCTAAAACTGTTTCCCTCCTGGACGACAAGCCTCCGAAAAGCGTAGCCTCTGCTTCCTCACTTCACAGGAGTAAAGACGGCGTAGAAACCACCGAATGTGCAAAGTCCCGAAGAATGTTAATGCCAAGAAGAAACAAGGATCTCATTCTGTTACATGTTTTTTTCTCCCCACAGACAAAACCAAAGAGAGCTAAAGATACAAAAAGAATGCAGACAGAATTGCCTCTAAATAAAATGCTTTTCCCATTTTTCTGTAAGGCATCGAGAGGTCTTTAAGTAATCTGTTACCATGCAAAAATAGTATATTCTTTCACAGTTTACATTCATCTTGTAGCAGTTTATTTACATATAGATCACCACTTGTGCTTTTAACACATGGAAAATTAAAAAAAAAAAAAAATCTAAGTTAATTCATTTAATTCCAGAAGATTAAGTCAGGTTATTTTCTGTTATATGCAAGAACTTCGTATTCATGGCAAAAATGACATTGGACTTCACTGATGCTGATCTATACTTACTAACAGTGAGGACAGCTTGCAGAAGAGTACTTTTATCAATAAGCAACTCACCACCTCTCTCACTTGATGTGCCTCAACCACTGTAACCTGTGAACGTGCCCTCCAGGCCAGGCTGATGCTGGGTTCCCTGCCCGCGTGGGGTCAGGGCTGGCTGGTGTGGTGTCTGCTCAGACTGCTGCGTGCCTGTGACCGTTTCCGTTGCAGAACGGTGTTTTCTTTGTGCAATCTATCGAGCCAAGAACGTACGAAACACGTCACTAAGCAACATTCTCTTCTTGAAAAAGATGTGATTTATTCTGGTTTTTCTGTGCGCGCACTGGAGACAGCCTCCCGGTGATTTCAGAGGCGCAGCACCGGGCCCAGGCAGAAGCTCCCGTGCTGAAGAAGTCCGAGAACAGAGCTCAGCCCCGAGCACGCCAGCTGTGGGGTGAGCCTCGGGGGGGAGGGCGCAGAGCTGCTGCTGCGGCACCAAGCACCGGCCCCGTGGCGGGGGCCAGCGCCGAGCAGCACCGGTCCCACGAGCTGCGCTCCTTTCAGTGGGCTTCCCGTGTCGTTTCATTAATTTATGGCAGAATGAACCCCCAGATGACAGCAGTTTGTTAGAGCCAGTCACCCTGAAGCCAGCAAGAATAGAGCGGTTTACAGAGATGGGTAACTTGCATTGCCAGTTACACAATGGCACTTGGCTCTCAACTCTTTCAATATGATGAATATTGGAAATTAATTCTGTAAGTAGTTATCTTGAGGGGGAAAAAAAAAGTGGTTATTGGACAGCCCTGGGGATTTTTCCTTGGTGGTCACAAGAAGCATTTCAGTTTAAGAAAGCTCAAAGCAAAACAGATATTCCTGGAATTTGAAGAGAAGCATGTTTGTGCCTAGCTCATGTCTTACGCATGTGTTCTTTTCCAGCTTTAATCTCTTACAGCATTGTTATGATTATGGCGAGAGAGCGACCTGCAGAGGAAAATCTGATTACACAAGAAAGTATTAAAGAGAGCTCTCAGTTTATTTATACAGTTTTTCACAAGTTCTGAAAGTATCCACCCTTTTGGTGTGACAACACAATATCTCCCAAATTTTGCGTCGTCCTACTGTGGCCAAGTCTGTATTTTTTCATTCTTGTTAGTTTGGTGTTCTTATCTTTGGCTCTAGCGCATCTGAAATTTTGCATCAAATACCAAAAGAAGAATACAGATATATTATTCAGCATTATATACTTGAAAATAACAGCCATCTAAGCCATGAATAAGCTCATACTGGGATCTTCTATACCTATACAAAGTCAGAGTTTAGCTATCTAGAACAGTCTGGTAAGCTGAAATCATCTTAGGAGAAAAGTAAATTAAGTTCATGTGGTAGATAAATGTCAGTGGAAAATAGCTTTTCTGTACTCACTTAGATAACTTAGTTATTTTTTTTTAATTTAAAAGCACGTCGCATTAAAGCAGGGAATTGTACTAGCTCTTCCTTGCTTTGAAGCGTGTGTGTGTAACGACTGTCTTTTGGCTGATACAGAAAGGAGATGAACTAGGCTGTGCAGAGATGAAAATCCTTTATGGCTTGACCTAAAGAGCCGGGTTTTATCCAGTAATTCCTGTCCTCTGCAGAGGTGGCAGGCGCGGGTTCCCCGGGGCAGCTGTTGCTGTGTACGTTGGTGAGAGGGGAACGCGCAATACCACGGATCGCAGCAGCGGTGTTGCTGATTTGGTTCGGACTGATCGGAGTCATTGCACAGGAATCAGATGAGGAACTGGGCGCAAGAGGGGATTCAGACAAATCCTTCCACACTCGATCAATCAAATCGCCATGGTCTTTATGTTAGCTGATACGGTTCCCTTGGTATCGTTTTGTTCTGAAACTTCTGCAATAAATCCATCTTCCTGTAACACGAACTCACTAATTCGGTTTATTCCATTTTGAAGCATTCAGTGGAATTTCAGAAGGAAAAGAAGAGATTACTTAGATCAAAATTTTAAACTCTTAGCTTCAAAAGTCTACAGTGGATTCCAGTTTAAGAGAGAAAGTAAGTGTGCTTTCACCATCCTAGCAAAGACCACCTGGCAGGCACAGCTCCATGCTAGTATGTGCTGGTGCAACAACAGCAGCTAGTAACGTCCACAAATGTGTTTAGGACCCTGTTGAGCAGAAGGAAGCCACCAGCAGTCCAGGAATCCAAGCAACCTGACGTTACAGTTCTCTCATTGTTTCGCACCGTGCTTTGATCGGGAGAGAGCTCTAGAGTCTGTTCCTCTTCCACGTGGGACTTCATCCCCCTGCTAATGGCTGGAGCTGGTTGTGAAATCCCAGGTTTCACCCAGGCACCTCGCTGCTTGCTCCAGAGAGGCCACTGGAAGTGGCGACGGGGGGAGCTGAGCCTCCCAGGCGTCTGCACGCAGAGATGTTTTCTCAGCAGGCCCTTTCTGCAGCCACGTCCGACGTTTTGCCGTACCACGGCACCTTCCAGCAGCACTGGCTAACTCAGCCTCGCGCCCATCCCTGGAGGCCTTTCGGAGCAGCACTTGTTCCTCCTCCACGGCCAGCCGGAGGATGCCCTCCACTCTGCGTCTCAGCCTGGCCTTTCTCCCAGACCCATTCGTTCTGCTAAAATCAAATCGCAGCTTATGCCTGGTGCGCCGTTTCTGTAGCACTGTTTCTGAAAGGGAGTCAGTCCCGCTGGGCTGCGCAGTGTTAGCAGCATGTAAAGTAATCAGTTAGGAGCTGGGAGCATCCGGGTTAACATGAACCCCCCCCGAAAGCCGCCACAGAGCCAGCGATGCTTTTGCAGCCGTCTCAGGGTGAGTAGTTCAGCTGTCCGTCAGCGTGCTGCGCTAATGCAAAAGCAGCAGGCCGTGTATAAATGGAGTTCGGATGAAAAGGAGATGGAGGGAATTCTATCCTATCACTTCCTAACCCGTTCTTTTAATTTCAAGGTAATATTAATCCGCTAGATGTAATATACTAACAGGTCTGTTAAGTACAAATAGCGGGAGATTCGTTCCTACTTCTGTTCTGGTTGTTAGTTAGGTCATTAATGGCTAAATCAGATCGATGTAATTTATGTTCTGGAAAATATAAAAACTATCACTTAATATATAAACCAATATCCAGCTTGAAGTTCCAGGTCAGGGAAGAGAAGACTTTCACCATCAATCACTGATTGTTTGAGGTAGACCACATTACTGAATTATCCACAATTTTAGTTTCTAACGTGTTAGGTTATATACAATCAAATAGCAACAGACATACCTGAAATTTTCCCTATTGTAATTAGAAATGGTTGTAGTTATTAATAAGGTATTTTTCAATAATTTACTTCGTTGTAGATTGGAATTTCTGTATATTTTCTGGTAATTTAGCATATTTCTTAGTAGTACCCTACTGTGTACATAAAGTAAAAAATAAATTGCATCACACCTCATGGAAAAAAGAAGGAAAATTACAGTTAGTGGCGAAATCCTAGAAGAATGAAAGGCTCAGATGTCAGATTCAGATGCTTATCCATTTCAGTTGTGTCACTCTGGCTCTGTACTTTTGAGTATTATTCTAATATTGCTACGAAGTCCGTTATTCAGAAGATTCCTCCCGTGGTTTCAGATGGAGATGCTTGAATATAGCTCTTCTATTTGTTTTTTGAAGTAATCTCTAAGTTCCGGTCTCTTAGCCTTTAACGTTGGTGTCAACAAACCGTTTTGTACTGAGAACATATCAGAGTGAATGTAAATGGCTTTCACCTAAAATAAAAAAAGGGATACATTTGTAGAAAATATCACAGGCATCGCACCGAATAAGCGGAACTTGTTCCGCCAGCCTTGCTGCGGTTACCTCTGGCTGTGCCTGGAGCCCAGGGGACCCTTCTGCCGGGTCGGTCCCCAGGATTTTGCTCACCAAAGGACATTTGGTGTCCTCCAAGGTGACACTAAATCCCTCCACCACCCCTCACCGCTCCCTGCTCTCCTGCTTGTTTTCCCGCGTCCGCGCTGAGCCGGCAGCCAGCCAGCATGGAAGGGAGCTCCCCGAGGGAATGAGCAGATAAACCTTGGTACGGAACCAAGGCCAGGATGCAGCAAGGCAGAGTGCGAGGGACGGCATCGCCATATGGGATGCTGCAACCGCAGAGCTTCACGCGGCTGAACGGCTGCGGAAGAGAGGGGAAGGAGGGAGGGCAGGGAGTCACGCTGAGAAATATCAGCTGAACGGAACTGCAGAAGAAAGCAAGCGGCACCAGTTTGGTCTTGCAAAATTATCGTGGAGCTTTGCGGGCACAGAGAGCGTACATGATGATCGTCTTTAAAGCAGGAGAATTGATGGTGGTTTACTAGCTAATTAAAACGATCTAAAATCATTCATCCTAGGCAAAGGGGATTTCACAAGGCTGCCCTTGTTAGCAGCAGCGTCTCTGAGCACAGCAGGGAGCCTGGCAGCGCAGATGGGAGCGAGCTTTTCCTTCCAGTGCGTTTATGGGAGGGCTGGTGTGGGAGAAAGCAGAAAACGGCTGCGTGACTGGTCATAGTCCCCCGATTTCAGACAAGATTCCCCAGCCATCTGCTGCTTTTGTCATTCCCCAAACCAGAGTGGGTAGCGTTTGGTTAGGCTGGGAGCTGCAGGAATCTAGACTGAGAATCGATGTTTAAATTCCCATTAGGTGTGTGATTCATTTTTCCCCCGTAAGCATTGGGGTCCGGTTCCTCCCCCAGTGATTTCCTTCACAAAATCAGTGGTCGTGCTATTTAATGCTCCCCTGCTCGCTGCACCGGCTTGCAGAGCCAGCACCCGGGGAGCTGTTGGTTAGAGAAGCCGGCGGTGTCATTCCCAAGCCAGAGGGCAAGGACGGGGAGGAGAAAGAGCAGCTCTGCCGCGTGAGGGGGGTCCCAACCCACGAGAGCGGTACCCGGAATATCTGGCTCAAAGTTCGGTTTCAAGATTACGTGTTGCAACAGAAATGTTAATTTTGAAGCCCCTCAGTTTTGAAACATGAAACGTTTCTTTTTAACTGTTAGAAAGACGCCAAGGCTTTCCTCACTACTTTGTTGTTTATTAATTGCAAAATGCTGGTAGAATAGATTGCTTGAGGATATTTCACACCGTGAAGAATACGGCAGGAACAAAACAGACTTATTACCACATACAGTTCTCTGCATTGCAAACCGTGCTTTCTATTGAATTTCATTTTTAAATTAATTTCTTTTTACTATCATTTCATTTGCATATGTAACTGAGAAATGAAGAACAAGAAGTTTATGTTTGATGGTGCTTCAGCTTCACTCCGATATGGTGAATTACTCAGAATTACCACCCAGAAACAGTCTAAACAAAAGCAAAAGGGCCCTTCCTAGTTATATATAATGATTAAGATGCTCATTATTTTAACAGAAATAAGGATTTTAAAATGCAGTGGATTTTTTACTGTGTTTTTAATGCTGTAATCAATGGTTGATTTCAGATCCCTCCTTTTGAAGTGTTTACAGCTCTGTTGCAGAAATATTTACACAAGCTCCAGGAAAGAAATAGTGCACAGGCTGAAAATAAATAAACCCATAGCATTTCCTAGGTCAGTTATAAGAACGGTAATTAGCGACCCAGTTTCCTAACAGTGCTTTCAGTGGCAGAAGCAGCAGAGTCCTGCAGAGTCCTATGGGTATTTATCTTGAGCCCTGGTTGTCAGACTGGAGACATCATCCATGTCCTCGGATTAGATTTTTACCTCTGCACTCAAAATTTTCATTAAATTTAATTCAAATTTCAAGCATGAGTGGAAGGCAGAATCACAGTGTATTTTTCAAAGGAACAAATACAAGTTGCCAGCAGTAAAGCTCGCCCTCAGAAAACATTGTGTGCAGCCGCAGCAAGGGTGTAGTAACAGAACAAACGCTGACACATCCCCGTTCGACACCAATGGACAAACTGCCTGTCTGGCCACACTGAATAGTGTATCAAGTGTTTGATTTTACCTGCTCAAAGGAATGAAGTCCGCTCTCCTTTCCTAACCGCACCATGTCTTCCATTATCGCTTGCTGCAGTTCCTGGGTGAAAACACATAAATCACTCATGAAAGATCAGAGTCAGCCTTCCGTGCAATTCATGTCATTGCTCATCAGGAAAACCTGTTTCTGAGCAAAGCTGAAGTGCCTTACTGATTGATAACACACAATTAGAAAATATTCTATTAAAGGAATGTGCAAACATTAAACCTAAGCACGGTGATGTTAACTCTTTCCTCGGTATGATAAGGACGGACGTATTTTCAAACATCCAGGACATAGATGCGTAACTCTGCAATCCTGCAGCCATCTGCCAGGCTCAGAATCGTTCCCCGTGGACACCAGTGGGATGACTGGGCGGCATCAGCGGTCATTATGTGATCCAACTCAGCTACTCGGAGTTAGAGAGCGTGTGTAAATAAGGCTGGGATCCTTACTGAAGACATCTAAACAAACACAACCTCTCCTACTGCCATGCCGTTGTTCTCTGCAAGACAGACAGCCCCCCCCCCCCCCGCAACCCGCCCCAAGCCGGGGCTTGCAGAGGTCTGTACCATCAGCCAGCACACGCCCCTGTGTCCAGGCCAACCCTGCTTCATTTTCAGTGAGGAAATAATAACTCTTGTCACTGAGATCGTTAATAATAGACACCTACGTTATGCTACAGTGAAAAAGCGTCCGTACTGCAGGTAGAAAGACAAACCTTATTCTTACAGAGCTCTGCATACGTCCCGTCAAACCCTCTTTTCTTCGCCCAGCCTGGCATGACTTCGGAGTCGGGCACCACAATTCCCACCAGAAAGGCCTGCAGGCGAAGGAGAAGGAGAGCTGCAGGCAGAAGCTGAGCAACATTTAAGGCCCAGCGTTGGAGTGGATACGTAAACCGGCTGAATCTGCTACATGTTTGTCACTTCTTGTTTCATTATGTCAAGAATATGCTAGCGTGTCACAGTGACATATATTTTGTTGTCTGTGCCTTCTCCTCAGATAAAAGGAGGCTGTTCCTGCCTCCAACAGCTGTGGCTGTTCCTGCGTTTGCCAGCAATTTTAACACCTTCGGTTGGGTCTGTGGACCCAATTTTAGTGAATTACTATTTAGCTTGTTAGTATTTACAGCGGCGTAGTAAAATAATTTATCAGCAACTCTGACTGTTCTGCAGATCTGCGTGAAAGGACCTTAATTGGTCCTTTGGACATTAATTAAATTACTTGGACATTTTGAAATGGGTATCACATTAATTCAAATGAACACCAGCAGGATGCCTGGACATCAGCTGCCAGTGGGTCCGAGTGGTTCAACATTTCCTTCTTCCCAGTGGAAGGAAGGACATTAATTAAATTACTTAATTGGACATTAATTAAATTACTTAAAATTTTCACAGGCAGAAGTCAGAGCCAAACATAGCTCATATCATGCAAACATCGGTGCCGAGGGAAGCCTCATGACCGATGAATGTAGAGGGATGAATTGCAATTCAGAAGCTCTACGTGTTTGTATAGATAAGGGAATAAACGGGACAAGATTGGTCAAAATGGGTCGTGAAGGAGCGGTGGCTTTGCCTTCGTCTGGCGTGCGGCAGGAAACATGGCAAAGCAGAGCATCAGAGACCCGAAGGGTGACGCTGAAGCAAAACTAAAGGCTTGATCTCTGGCCGCAACATCCTCCAAGGCGCTGAGGGTCCCACCAGCAGCGCAGCTCCGGCGGGGCTGGCAGCCGCCCCAGCAGGGTGGAAACGCGGCGTGACCCACTCACGCCTTCCCCTCGGTCACGCCCAGCCCTCTGTCTGCTGCTTACAAAGAATAAAGCAAGATTTTGTGAATATTTAGTTTTTACCTGCAGGCTGTCTCCATGGACGTAGACCTGGGCAACAGGGTCGCTGCGGATGTAGATATTCTCAATCTTCTCTGGTGCAATATATTCTCCCTGAGCAAGTTTAAATATATGCTTTTTCCGATCAATGATTTTAAGAGTCCCATTCTGTTAGGAGAAACAAAGGAGAGTTCCCAGAGAAGTTATTTCACCATAGAGACTCAGTAAGCAGTCTGCTTTCAACAGAGCTCTTTAAATTGCTAGAAAATGCTTCAAGGACACGTTGATCTTGTTTTGCAACATATAAACTCAATCCCTTCTAAGATAGATCTGCTTGGAAATTTAAGTTCAGTACTTGAAAATTTACATGGGGCAGTACAAGTGATGTGAGAAGCAAGCATCCGACCGGTACGCACAGGTAGCCACTTCCCGATGTCTCCAGTGTGAAGCCAGCCCTCCTGGTCCAGCGCTTCGGTTGTCTTCTCTTCATCTTTCAGATAACCTTTGAAGACGTTTGGTCCTTTCACACAGATCTGCAGAACAGACAGAGTTGCTGATAAATTATTTTACTACGCCGCTGTAAACACTAACAAGCTAAATAGTAATTCACTAGAATTGAAATATTTCAAGCGTTAACTTAATGACTGTGCTCCATGGAACTCAAATATATTGTATTATACAATTACCTATGGAGTTTTTTCAAACTAATGGAAGTATGAAGTAGGGAATGCAAAACTGATTTGTGTGAAGTTATTTTGCATTCAGCTTGCAGTTAAAAAAAGTTATTTCAATAAGTTTAATTTCTGTGCAAGAGAGAAATAACAACTCTGTAGAAATCACAGCAATTCAGCTCTTCTTAGCTAACCTAATTAATTCAGTCTTAGCTTTTAAAGTAATCAGGCATGGCATTGGCTGCAAGTACTGCCACAGCCCCTTTTTAATTAACGCTTTGCTGCTCTACTGCTGAATTGGCGTTTTCCTTTCCCAATTGTGTATGCAGCACATCTGCGGTCATGCGCCTTACAAAGGTAAAATGCTTCTGTAACTACAGCTTAACACAGAGCCAGCTAGTGAGAGTTTGATATAAAAAGTGTGAGTTGCTACCTCTCCCTCTCCTTTGGAAGCAAAATAATTCAGCTCTTCCACATCCTTCAATCTGATTAAGTTACAGGGCAAAGGGGCTCCGACATGACCTGGAAATCAAAGTTATAAAGTCACTCGTCGTCTCTCCTCTGAACAAGAACTTGCATTCAGGGGGCCCTGGGCAGCGAGCCCCAGGACACACCGGCGAGGGGCTGCTCTGGGTTTGAAGGAAACCAACGAGATGGGCACTTGTGCTGGGAGGAGCAAGCAACTGCTCTTCTCCAGCCACAGAAAATCTGCACTGGGAAGAAGGAAATGTTGAACCGCCCGGACCCATTAGCAGCCGATCACCAGGCATCCTGCTGGTGTTCATTTGAATTAATGTGATACCCATTTCAAAACATTTTTATAAATACCGATGAATTATACTGAGAAGAAATTAAACCACAGTACTTGCATGTACTATGTGAATCCCACTTAGTGAGCATTTTTTTATCTTTGTCAAGATTCAAAAATCTTGAAAGCCTGAAAAACATAAAGTATCGAGCATCTTTTTCTCACACGTAGTGATGGGTCTGTCATTGAAGCTTGAGTTTGCTCCCTAAGTACAGGAATGTATTAATCTTTTCTTTGTGCCAGCATTTCATTATAACAAACGTTCTTTTAAATTCACCTCCAGCGCTCTAGAGAGGAGTCCCAGCCCGGGAGCGCGGAGACGAGAGTGTCGCAAATAACAGCTGGAGGGGCAATTCCAGATCTCCCCAGGGAAACGCGCCCAACATCTGATCCCTCTGTATTCATCCTGGACTAGAGGTACGTTCAAGAACATTACAGTCGCGGAAAACTATTCACACAGTGGTGAATGTTGCGTAACAACCTGTGATGGTCCAGTCCAGGATTTTCTAAAGAAATGTGCATTTCTTTTCTTTATGGAAATGGTGGAAGAAAATCGTTACCTGATGTCCAGTCGCCTGGGGTTGTAAAGGTGCATCCAGCTGTGCACTCTGTTTGGCCATAACCTTCGTAGACCTGAGAAAGAAATGGGTGCCTTTAAAGCGGTGTGTAGGATTTCACTGTTACAGAATAAAATCTAAGAATTGCCCGCTGTCGCACAGCCCCGGGAGCTGATCCTGCCAGCTGCGACGCGCCGGCGCACAGGGGACCCTTCTCCTGGCTCGTGCTGGGTACAAAATGTGATTCACACGACTATGAACTACCATGGCTCGGTAGAGCTGGGAATAGCGAGGAGACAGGTTCAGCTCTTAGCTTTTGAGTCAAGAAGTGTGTCACTCACAAGAGGAATTTATTAGTTGGGAAAAAATGTGGGTTTGTGGAATATTTTGAAAATAAACCTTTTAATTTTTTATTTCCCACCTAATTTTAGGCTCTTGAATGAGGCCTTTTGGTTGCCCTGGGCTTCCTAGTCAAAGAGAAATAACACAGTGGAGATCTAAATTGGGTTAGGTGGCCATCTGGAGATTACCGTTGCCCATTTATACATAGACTAAAACTTGTGTAATGAAGTTCCCAGCACATGCACGAGCGCATTTAATTGCACCCACTCAGTTAACTGCTGAGAGACGGGCGGGATGAGCCTATGCTGCTCCCTCCCCAGGTCCCCTGGTCGTCGCCCCACGGCCGTGGACGCAGAGCTCTGGGGACAGCGGGCGCTGCGTCCACCCCGAGCCCTGCAGCGGCTGCTGGGGCGACGCCGGTGACGCTGTCCTGGCTGCAGCTCCGAGCTCCTCGCCCATCTGCGCCCTCAAAAGCAGCGCATTCCCTAGCTGGCAGCGGACGAACCCCTCCGAGCAGCCGCGCGAGCCCACCTGACATCCGAGGGCTGCGCGGAGGAAGCCCAGCACGGTCGGGGACGCAGGCGCGGCGCCCGTTACTATCATCCGAACGCACCCGCCGAGGCTCGCCTGTTCGGGAGCGGGAGGTAGCGAGAGAAAGCAGCACAGATTACTACAGATAGCAAAACCAGCAGCGTCCCTGAGTATCGCTCACACGGAGCTTGCACAAAATGCTCACTCTGGAATAGATGCAGCTGTGCTATGGAAAGATGAGCTGGCGCTGGATCTTTCCTTAGGGCTGAAAAGCCAGCTGAACCTTAAAAGCAGTATCTGTCCCCCAGCAGGCAGATATACAGCCCCGAGAAAAAAGTGCAGGGAGCACATCTGGCTCTGGGGAGCTGCTGGGTAAAAATCAGACTCTTCCCCCCTCCGCTTTTGTTTGCCCCTCGTCGTTTCGAATGAGCTGGCTCCCAAGCCATCTGAAATAACGCTGTCCCTTTTTTAAGGCAGACGACCTCCGAGTATTTCTGGAGGGTATTACATCAATTCCTGTGTCACATTTGACTTCTTTTTCCCCTTCTTCATTTCCTTTTTCTTATTCCAAAAGTGAAAAGGAAACCCAGCACAAAAGAAGACAACTCCTGCCTGAGCCCGCCGGTCTCGCCAGCTCCTGAGTCACCACGCAGCCCGGGTTGTCTCCTGTCTGCGCGCCGTCAGCAGCCTGGAACTCTGCCGCCTTTGCGCGCTGGGGACAGCTAATCCCCAGACGGACAGTACAGTCAGTCTCTTTAGTTAAAAAGAAAGCAGCATGTCTCCAGACAAGTGATCCAATTAAAAAAACGAAGTAATCGGAGCCTCCTGGAGTAGAACATAGCCCAAAAAACCTGCTTGAAAGCCAATTTAATCTTTGTTGTTTTTTTTTTTTTACTGAGATGTGTGGCACACAGCACAGCATTCTGATTTCTTTCGCCTCTTGTTAAACCATGATTTACAGATCCACTTTTCTCTACACCCTTATTTTTGTTTTTCAAGGAAAAAAAAGCGGGTTTGAATATGCCCAACTGAAGCCCGACCCTAAAGCCAATCGTATCCATAGAGAATTTGCAGAAAGCTTTGGAGCAACATCTCTTTGCTCAGCTACTCCTCTCTTCCTGACTTTTCATCCCCAGTGGGAGGAGACAGGAGTGGGTTTGATGCAGTCCTCTCCCCTGCAGGAACCATCTACCCGTGGGACACGTGCCTGGTCCCCATGAGGCAGAGCACCCCGGGACCGGAGGAGGTGGCAGCAGCCCCGGTGTCGGAGGCTGCGATCCTGCTCCTGGGCAGCTTCATCTCCACGCTGCGTCGTGCCCCTCCTTGGTGCCCATCTCACGGCTTGTAGCCGAGAGCCGCGGAAACCAGGTGCCGTTCTGCACAGAGGGGATTTCTCGGTGCTGCGGAAGGAGGGATGTGGCAAAGGCCGTCTCAGTCTGCCTTGTGTTTCTCCCTTCCCCTCTGGGAAACTATCCCTAACAGAACGGGAATTTTGGCATCTTATGCATGGTGTTTAAAAATAAATACATAAATAAAACTAAGCGTGGCAAAAGTTAATGCGAAAGTTAGTGGAACAACAAACTGTGCTCCATGTCCTTTTTCTGTGCGGTTTTTCAGTCTGCCGGTCGCTAGTGAGTAGCAGTCGCCTGCAGTTCAGCACCGGGCAAGCAGACCACACTGACCTCAAGGAAAACCAGGCATTGCTGGGAGACACGACAGTCCTTTGACTTTGGACTCACTTCTGAAGTTGCTTACCTGTATTTTATTAAAGAAAAGTTTATCCCACAAACTGTCATTTCTAATGATCCCGTTTCGAACTTCAGCCTTTTTCCTCTTCGCGGCGAATTCCAGCGCCCAGCGCTTGAGGGACGTGTCTGCCTGGCTGAAGATCTGCGGGAGAGCGGCGTGGCCGGCGGCGCGGCGCCGGGAGGGAGAACACGTCAGCGGCTCTGCTTGCGCTGCCAGCTCTGCAGCTCGGCCCGTGCCGGGCGGCTGGGGTGACGTTAGCAGCACCCTCAAATAAGTCTACACGAGGGCTTTGTTAGTGGGGAGGGGGGGGGAAAGGAGTGGTTTGTTTTACTCCGTTCACTATTGTACCTGCTGTTCCTTTGGGGGAAAAAGAGAGAAAATGATAGGGTAGGCTTTGGCTGGGTTTACATGACTGCTATTTCTCTGTGATCTCTGTGATAGGATTGAGTGAAATCATGCAATCTGAGCAACCAGGAGCAAGCAACTGGAATGCCAGAGCTGGCGTCAGCGCTGGCTGATGAGGAGGGCACGGGGGCTGTGTTTGCCAAAGCTTAATCAGACACCTGCATGAGCTATAGCTCTACCACCGAGAAACTCCCAGTGTCCGCCCCTCTAATGAGGCACCAGAACCCGCGATCCCACAGTCCTGACCTTGGGAAAAATTAAACCGGTAGCTTGTGCTTAAGCCCATCTCTAGAGGATAAGTCTTCTGAGGAAGAAATATTCCCAGCTGGTCAAACAGATTTAACATGATGACCAGACATGCCTGTCGTCAGTCCCTTTCAAGACCATCTCTTAGTTTTAAAGATTTCCAGGTCCAAAAGCCGTTTGGATCTAGAAATCACATTTACACCGCCTGAATCCTTATGGTCTTTTTGCAGCTCCTGATTTTGAGCTGTCATTGCCACCGGAAAGAGAGATTCAAGTTCCAAAACTGGTTGTAGGGCACAAAAAGTCCTAGAGCATCCAGGTTTGACTGGCATTTCTGTGATGAAAAATATCCATCATCTCTGGAAATGTCACTGGTAACCTCAGTGAGAAGAGGGTGGGAGGCTGATACAGAGGGATTCCATGTGAACATGCAACAGCCGTGTCGGCAGTCTGTGTAGGTCAACAGAATACGGACTCACAAATCAGAGCAGCTCTATCAGTTACACAGGGTAAGAAAGTGTTTGCAGGAAGGCAGAAACAGTATAACCTGCTTGGGAAATCGCCGTGACCGGGGGAATGCTTTCACATAAGCACTAAAAGGCCATAAACTTTATCATTACAGAAGGAGCACAGCGGAACTCACCTTGTCGTACATCCTGTTCAGCAGCCGCGGCACGACGGGGAAGATGGTTGGACGCAGGGCTTTCATGTCGTCGGACAAGAGACGGATATCTCCTTGGAAGAACCCGATTCGCCCTCCGTGGCAGTACACGACGGACTGGTGGGAAGGAAAACGAACACGTGTAACCCCTTTGCCTTGAATTCCCATGGCAGAGCATCCCTCCCAAGCGCCAGAGTGCCTTTCCTGAAATTCTACTCTCAGTAAGACAAAAACAGGGCTTTAGAAGTAAATACAAATACAATTTTGTAAATTTTGCACTGAGTAGAAATAACCAGATAGTTCTGGGCACTTTTTCAGTGCTGGCAACGCAGCATCCACCAAATTGGCCCCTGTTTCGGGAAAAGCGAGGAGCCAAAGCTTTTAGCAGGGGTTGCCCTTCGTCCCCTGCGCGCGGGGATGGAGAAGTCTGAGTTACGGTCAGATCCTGGATCTGAACTTCTCCCCTGAAGCCCAGACCTACCATAGCAGCTCACAGCGTGAGGACCTACTGTCGATAAAGAAAGGCGTATTAAGAAACATTGTAAAACATACTGAGCGGCAGCCGACTTTAGGTGTTAATACTTTAGTTTTGTTTAAATACAACAATATAGACTACGTTAGCAGTACAGCGCCTGATCCTGTATCCCAGAAATAGAAGCCCACTTCAGAAAAGGTGCTTTACTTGTATGGAAACTACAGATCCAGAAGTTTTGTGTTTGGAAAGAAAACAGGCCACTTCGATCCGAACAGAGCTGGGCACGCGGGATGGGGCAGGGCAGGCTGCCTGCGGTGAGCCAGCTGACTCTGAGACCGCAGGAATTTTATACGTGCAATGTGGGTTTAACAAACATCACACTGCCAAATCTGTGTTCTACGCTGCACGTGAACACAAATTAAAACAAAAAAAAAGAAAAAAGGAAAATATAATCAGTGTGCTTACTGGGAATTATAAATGACTTCTAGAAATTTTGAGCTTTGAAGCATGTATCTGTTTAATTTTAACTGTAAGTTCCAGGAACTAATAACGTTGGCTAAAACTAGGGAAGCTGACACATTGCTCGCTGTTCAGAATGCTTTTGAAAATGACTTTTTACCCCTTTTGAAAAAAATCTTTATGAGCTTTTTTAGCAGGGAGGATAAACCTGACTCTCCTTGGGAGGCCTGCCCCTTTCAATATGGCAACATCCTGTGAAATCAGGTTGTTTCAAATGTTTCTAATTTTCTTTTCCCCCCATCAGATAGCTTTTTAATAATATATTCTTGCTGGCTGGCAGAGCAGTTTGCCCGAATAGTGGTGGCATACTGCCCAGCTTGCCTTCTAAAATTAGACTTACAGGTGAAGATGGGCTGGGCTGTAATTCTCCAAATCTTTCATGGACTTTCACTTCCAATTTGCAAGTTGTTTTTAACAGGGCAGAACATATTATTTCTGGCACAGATGTTACTAAGAAGTGGGAGGCTTATATTCGGATGCTTGTCTGACTCAAAAAGTATGCTTGCAGCCCGAAACAGTCCTCCCTGAGAAAGTGCAGAGCTGCAGCTGGACCCAGACCCAGCCTGCAGACACTGGAGCAGTTCTTAGTTGGCAGCTTCTCAGGCTGGGAGAAACGATGCGATCGTCCCTTCCGACTCGCCTGCCGCACCGACTGCGGCACAGGTCATCACCCGTCTTTTGCCACAAGGATGGGACAAGTCAGCTCTGCGGGCTGTTGGCCTTTATTGCCAGGGGACACCGGATTCCCGTTGCAGCGCGCCGCGCGCTGCCCTGCCAGGAGGATCACGCGTGTCGCACCGCGGTCTCAGCTTCCTCTTTCTCAGCGTCTGCAAGTTTTTTTGCAGGTCTGGTGATTTACGCCATGAAAAGATTTTAGCTGATGTAGAAATGGCACAAAGTGACTTTTGCTCCCGTGCTGCCTGCCCCGAGAGTGGTTTGAAAAGCTGCCCCCAGAATCGTGCGGGTAGCAGCTTCTGCTCGTTGACGAAGGGCTGTTTTCCAATCTCGAGCCACCGGCGTGAGCTGGAGAGCTTGGGAAGCTCTCCTGGAATCTCAGCCGTGTCTCCGAGGCCAGAGGCCGGGCCCTGGTGTAATGCACGTGGCACTTCTGGAGTACAAGCTTTTTTAGTGCTACAAGGTATCGCTGGTTATTTAGTATTTTATTCATTTTATATATATATATTTTTTTTTGGCGTGGAAAAAGGTGATTTCCACTGACACTAGGACCTTACCTGTACCATTCTCTCAAACATGTGTGCTAAAGGCAAATAGGAAATGTGTACATCCTCACAAGTAGGAGACCACTGACTCTGGAAGAAAGCAGAAGGAGCCCCACGAGGCCTCGTCAGTTCGGGCAGGTTTCTTACCTGTATAACTCTTTCAAACATGTGAGCCAGAGGCAGGAAGGAGATGAGCACATCGTCCTGTCTCGGAAAGATCACTTTCTGCAGGTGAAGGGCATGGGAGACAGAAAGGAAAGAAACACTGACAGGAAGACAACAAGAAAGTCATAAAACGGTAAAAAGAAAAACGGCACCAGAGGAGCAAAGGGGTACAGATTGTCGAGAGAGGGAGGGAGCAGCGTACGAAGGGAAGCGTTAAGCCACAGCGCCAGTGAAGCTCGGTTAGCAGGAGGAGTAAAGAGCACGGAGATGTACACAGAGGGCAACGGAGAGGTCTCCCCACGGCAGAAGGCGTCTCGGACCCACACAGCTCGCGCTGGAAACAGAGGCTCACCCTGACAGAGCACCCGATTTTTATGGACCGCTTTCTACCGTGAGGTGCCGAGCCCACGATTTGCGCTCGCGGCTGCGTGCAGACCCGGAGGATCCTGGTGCAAACCCGCACGCCACGGAGCCCACCAGGGATGCACAGCGTTACTAGAGTCAAAGCTGCAGATTTTCTCCTTTTCCTTAGGTTATTCATTGATTTGAATCAGAATATGTTGGAAAAATCAACGGGTTTTTTCAGCTGCAAAAATTAATGATTTCTGTTAGCGTTTCTCATAATTTTGAAGTGATTAAAATGTGATTTTAGGGGTGTGATCACTGCCCCACAGGCAGACGCAGAGGGGAAAAAGAAGGCTGGTCAAATTAAGCGCAAAAGAAAAATGACCAAAGTCTTCGGTTTGCCAAGGTTTGAACTCTGCCTCGCAGGCTGGAATAAACGAAGGCCCTGAGACCCTCACCCGGCCCATGGCCCAGACGAAAAGTAACCTTGCTACCCCTGCGTTTCCAAGGGCAAGCCTTCCCACAGTATTGAAAGCTGATTACCCAATAACTTGCACCGAAGCCGGTGGTTAGTGGAAAATGGGTATAAAGTCTATTAGCTTGCAGTATTAGCAGTTTATACCCACTTTGCACCTCCACGGCTGTGGCAGAATCGATAGTCCGTGACCTGGGACACGGCGCTGGGTGCAGGCACCGGAGTTTCTTCCTCGGGGAATATTTTATTGGCGTGAACTGCGGGCAAGTCAGACTGGGGTATGCCCTCCCCACCATTACCTAGTGAAGTCAGACACGGTTGACCACGTGGGCGTTTTCAGCATCCCGTTTCGTATTATTTTATGTGTCAGTCTGAATTAAGCTATTCAGGCCTGCAGAGCTATTTATACATTATTTCAAATTGGCTTCATTTTCTGCAAGCGCAGTAACATAAGACCATTAGTGTCGCTAGCTATGCTGCTTTTTGTTTGCACAGCTTTACGTGCCCAAACAGTAAATGATTTGGTTTTAATCGGATCAAAATGATGACATTGAATGGTATTTCACAGTTGGCACACTTGTCCAGTTAAATGTAAAAATGAAAACAGCTTCTTGGCATTTGAGAACACCCTTATAATAAAGCTCTAGGTTCACTTCAAAAAATGTTCCGTTTTTAAAAATCACTGAACTAAGCAAAACTGGCACAAGGGTATATAAACAGCAAATCCACAGTACTTTGCAGCTTTAGGTATTTTCATTTTCTTCATTGATACTACTTTCAAGTATTTTGCACTTTGCTAGATTTCATTACTGTGGTCAGACATCGCCTGGATCGTGTCGGCTGGCTACGGGCATTTACGCTCTCACCACCAGCACTCTGGTGACTGAAGCTATGGAGTTTACACCAGACTTCCTCTCAGTCTGATACCTTCGAGATCAATCAGAGTCCCATTGCCATCAGCGAGCACTAAATCCGTTTCTCTGGGCCACTCCTGGAAGATGCCAAGTTCCCTCCGCTCCCTCTGAATTAGTCCTCTTCCAAAATAAATGTTCCTGCCCTTTGAAACTCCGACCTCGCTACCCATCAGCTTCCCCCTGTGCATCTCGCTGCCTCGGAACCCAGCGACAGCCCCGCGCTGCGCAGCCCGAGGGCAAGCTCCGCATCGACATTTCCTGCTGCCGATTGCTGGAGCCCCAACCCTGCGAACCCTCGAACACGGGGGTTCAGTGGGAGCTCTCACATCACGCACCCAAATTTCTTTACAACGGTGGCCTGGAAATCTCAGAAAGTTCAAGGATTAAGATAAGAAGACTGCAGTATTTTCAGCACCAGCAGTAAGACTGGCAAGGGATAGAAGGTAACAAACTGTCCATCCCGTGTGTACATCGCTACCTTGTAGAACTGCCTGTTTACTACAAAAATATAGACTCTTTATATTTGCAAGGTGCAAGCTGCGTAAAATCCTTACTATGTTGTGCTAAAGCAGTTCTGCTTCCTATATCGTTTCCAAACACAAGTTTACACATTGCATAAAACATCTGATACGAGTACTTGGCCAGTGCTGTGCTTTTTTAAAAATATGTAGAACAGAAACCGAGATATACTTTAATATCAATGAAATTAACTGTTCTAATAAAAAACATTTATGTTCTTATGTATAGATATATAGATATACACACTTCATACGCAGAGATCTTTCAAATAAATGAGGGCCGTGTGTGGGCACAGTGGGACACAAAGAGCGCAAGCGGACCCTGTAGTCTTTTTTCAAGCATCAGTTGCAACTGTGCAGGGCTCGTTTGCTCTCCTAATTCTTCAAAAGGAGTGAACTAACAGGAGCCAACGTTGCTCCTCAGAAGCACTTTGTGCCCTACGGAGCTGGGGAGCCAGTGCTGGGAAGGGGGTTTAATGCCCTCCAGTGCTGGAAGCTCAGACCTGCTCCCATTTCCACCAATTTGGCCCTCTGAGCAAGAGAAACGTCACCTCTTATCTGCAGGAGCACATTTCCAGCCCGTGCAGGGACACAGCTTAACCCACACACTCTGCACATGGCAACATTTTCTAGATCAGGGTATTCACCTCCGTCACTTTCAAAAAGCCTGAAAAATCAGCAACCACGTTCCCGTGAGTCAGCATCGCACCTTTGGGGTTTCCTGAAAGGAAACAAAGAGTGAGATTAAAAGATGAGCCAGTAGGCAATTCCCAAAAGCTTAAGAAAAAAACAAAACAAGAATTGGTTAAAATATTACGTTCTCTTTTTGAATTTTAAAACTTATGTAATTTTTGCAGTCATTTCCATGCAGTAACATGCACCAAGAGCACTTATTGCAATCCTCAAAATTTAATAAAATGATACTGTAAGCATGGTAGAACACACATATTTCTGTTGGAGACTCTAAACAATAGATTTCCAGGAACACTCAGCTGGAGCCACGTGATGAGCACGGCCATCAGACCTGCCTGGCTGTCCCCAGCCTCTCCAGGCAGGGCTGATTTTGTACAGATTTTGGCTAAGAATGATCAAGAACATCAACAAACCCCATTTCAAAGGCTGTTAAGCTCTTCCTTAACCAGCGCACTGGATAACCTGAACAATGCAGAAAACAGCTAATTCCTGGTAAAAATTCGGCTACAAGCAGACCCTACGAGAGCGCAGTTACGGGGAGTGATGAACATGGTGGGCAGCAGAGCGGAGGTGTCCTGGAGCCGGGGAAGCCTCGGTGCATCCCCCGCTGCCAGGCACCGCGCCTGCAGCCTTGCATCCGTGGGCAGCTCCACACCTGCGGTAGCTGCTTTTTCACCCTCTTTTCTTTTTTGTGGTTGGACCTGATGATCTTAGAGATCTTTTCCAACCTTAGGGATTCTATGATTCTCTCCTGAGCTGAGAATCCTCCTTCGCACCGTAACACAGTTGTTGGATTTTGCATCTGTTTGTACACCAAAACAGGGGGTTCATTAAACAGCGGCTGCGTGGGCTGCAACCTCCAGGTGCATAAACCTGAGCTGAGGGCCCCGTCCGAGAGCTCTGCCTGCAGCACACGGGACTCCGCGAGTCCCCCTGCCACAGCACTGTCCCTTTTCATCGCCCTCAAAGGGTTTATTGCCAAAAAGAAGGTGTAGCTCAGCTCAAATAAGGATTACAGGGCCAGCCCCTCTCCCCAGCGTGTTTTTAAGCGGATTGCTTTAATTCGATCGCAGCACCGCAGCGTAGCTCCTGCCTCGCCGTGCGGAAGCAGAGCGGCGCGGGTCCCCTGCGTGGCCCCGGCACGGCGATGCCCCAGGAGCTCTGCAATGCTCTTACAGCTAACAACAGACGCAACAGCCTCGCAAAATTGTCAGATCAGGCAGGATTTCAGTCTGACTTCCTCAGACTGGGAAGCGGCAAAGGCATTGTGCGAATCAGCTTCGGCACAGGAAAATACGCTTAATCCTCTGGGCCTCGTCGCTGGCAGCCCCTCGGTGCGGGCATGCACCCACGTGGCACAGCCCGGCTTCAGGAGCCATGGTGTCAAGCCCTGTGCCCTGCCAGCTTCGCCGACATCGCTTCTACCCAGCCTCTCAAATAATTAAATAAAGGCCCGAACAGAAGTAGTAATTATTGCACATATTTATTGCGCAGAAGCAGGACATTTTGAACACAATGCATTTTACCGAAAATCCATATTTGGTGTTCCAAGTGCCTTTGAGTAATTCAGTCCCAAATACTCGCAGATGAACACGGTGCGCGGGAGGCTGTCTTGGTCTCCCTTACGCTTGTCCTCCTCCGAAGGTCCTCACCTCGGAGGTGAAGCGAGGGCTGACATCTTTGCCAACCACAGCCACTCCTGTCCCGACACGTTGTGCAGACGGGCTCATGGGCACCAGCTCAGCCAGGCAGGTTTCGTTTCGAGGCGCTTATTTTCACAGCTGGGTGCACACGTGGATCCAGACCTCATGAAAACTGGGAGATTCCTGTAAATTTTGACCTTCTTTAGTAGTTCTAAGAGTTAACCCAGCAAAACAGGTGCCCCTTGCTACAAGCCCTTTCCCAGAATTACCACTTCGAGAGAAAGAGGCTGGCAGTCACGCTGCTTTTCTTTCTAAAGAGCAATGCCAGATCTGCACCAGTGCTCTCAAGTTTGAATTTCCTCGTAAAGTCATGCCTTGTGAGTGTCCTGTTAGGAAATGGGTGCACTGCGATCCCAGCCAGTTAATAGCCCGGCTATGGCAACTGCTCCTTCGCTTGGTGCCAGCCTGGTTTAACGGTTCTCATAAGCAACAGAAGAACCTTTTCCAGGTCGCTAAATGGGTCTTTCAAGTAGCAGCTCCAGCACTAACTCGGTGGTGTGGTCCGTCAGCATTTTGGGACTTAAGCGCTCTCCTCCGCCCGGGAGCCTCCGGCAGTCGGGGCTGGGCACCGGCAGGCTGCAAGGAACCACCGGGAAGCGATTTTTATCCAGCTGGTTAGAGGTGGATCCTTGAGGAAATGACAGTCTGCTTCTCTGGAGTAGCCAGCGGGAAGAATTGTATCCAGATGGTCTGGGGACATCTGTGTGCTTTTGGCCCATTGAGCAGTGCTGATGATTGCTTGGTACAGCAATGAAAGTTGGCCTCGTCGTCTGAGCTCAGCAGCCGCCACCTCTCCCTGCAGCCTGCGGAGGCATTTGGACACCTGATCCTATCAAAGAAAAGCACACAGTAAAGTCTGCTTCTGTTTCTTTTTTATAAAGAGCTAAAATTGTTTCCAATTCTACAATTTCCAGGTTACAAACGCTACAGCAAAGATTGGTTTCACGCCATACAAAAATATTTAGAGTCCTTCAGAACTGAAAAAGCACTTGCGAGCATCTCTGTTGGAATAAAATTCTAGATCTGGTCATTAAAAATATCCCAGCATGGGCTATACAAAAAGCTAACACTTTTACATTGAAACACAGCATGGAAAACAGACCAAAGCGTTGATGCAACCCCTGGAGAAGCCAGAAGGTCATGTGCAAAGTCCCCCAGCAGCAGAGGATGGGCTGGTGGGTCACAAAGCACTGCTCAGAGACTGTAGTTGGCAGGTGGTTTGCACAGTTTGAAATCTCTGGTTTGGGTGGGAAAAAGCAAATGGGCTCCCTGGCGGGGCTCCCTGGTTGTCCTGTTTCTGTAACTTCAGGCATGTTCTTAAGAAAAGCGCAAAGTCAGAAACCGGCCCATGGTTGCATTTGCAAATAAAAAAAGAAAAACAAAAAACCCTTCTCAATTCAGAACTTCTTATTTAGAAATAAAAATAGGAACATAAATGTGACTTGAAAAAAATAGTTGCTCTGCACTTTAAAATCCACGCAAACAAATTGCACCCCGCTGTATCTGTAGGCACGGCTCCGTTGGGTTCCTACAGTTCCCATTTGTGCCTGGCCACGTTGCGCTGGCTCAGCCAGTGCTCACAGCAGACACGGCTGTGGTGTCCGTGGCCTGCCCTGGGCTCAACCTTTCGCTTTTAGGATTTCCCACTGCTGCACCAGAGCCGAGCCGCAGGCTCCTTCCGCACAGTGCACTGCCTTGGGTGCTCAGTGCGCTGCCTTGGGTGCTCTGCAGTGCACAGATCTCAAAACTGAGCGCGATCCGTGAAGGTAAAAAAACCCAAAGCCATTTACTACATTTTGAGTTTGTGCTTGGAGCTGATAAAACAGTTGCCTACCTGATCTCCAGGTCTGCTCCAGGAGGTGGAAGATGAAGATGTGCCCTCTCGCTCAGCCCCGTCTGCAGGCTGGGCACTCTGCAGGCGGAGCAGCCCCAGCATCTCCCTGCTTGAGGGCAGCTTGGTGTCCAGCGGCATCTTCTGCTCCCCTAAACGAGTGGAGGCCAAATCGAGGGTGCTTTGGGGGAGGACCAAGCATTAGGGAATCCTGAAAGCATAGGTGAACCTGGAGGAGCTGCTCCAGTGGTCCCTGGAGCGTGGTCCTTCCCTGCAGTATAAAAGTGGTTTCCCAAGCAGTTACGCCTTGTGTGTCTGCGCTCTCTGCCCGCTCGCTTGTCTGCCCGTGCAGCTTTTTGGTAGACGGTACAGAGGTCGAGTTCTTGAGAGCAGGGAAATTCCTGCAAGCTGCACGAAAACCAGGGTCTGGAGAGAGGAGACGGCACTGCTTCTGCCAAGAACAGGCAGGGAAGTGCTGCTGCCTGTCCTCTCTGAGAAGAAGGGCCGGCAGCACGCGGGCACCGGCAGCGTGGGCTGCCCAGGCTCGTCCCGCAGCGGCCCCAGCACGAGGTGCCCCCGACCAGCCCGAGGAGATGGGCAACGCGCGAGCAAGCTGGGGCACCCTGCGGAGGAGACGCTGTGCTGGGGACATCGGTGGCGCTGGGGACATCGGGGGGCTTAGGATACAGAGAATGGAAAGCTGCGGACCTGCATGTCTTTTTTTAAACATCTGCAGAAGATCAATTACACATTAGTCAAGGGCTTCACAACTGCACTGCAGGATGGGAAGCAGAAACGTGGGCAGATTTCCAGACAACTGCAAAATCGCACTGCCAAAGTGTGTGTCAGGGAATTCATATGAAAAATAAATATATCACTATTTTTAATCTGCAATCTACAGAAACGTATGCACATACATATTCTTAAATATTAAAAATGCGTAGAAATCACCATGTCAGTATAACAGCATGCTTGCACATATTGAGGTGATGCGAACAATAATTTGATAATCTGTTGTAACACTTTAAGATTAAAAAGCCTCTTCTTTTACCTGTAGTGCCACTAGTGAAACAGACAATTGACAGATCTTCTGGTCGAGGAGGCTAGAAATGCACAAAGAGAAGAAGAAAATCACATCAGTCAAAGGCAGAAGGGTCAATGGCAGGCTGTTGTCATTGTATAAACTTGAAGATCAAACCAATTATATTTCAGCTTTGCCATAAAAAGCTTCCATTCCCCTTGGTAAATATAAAAGACCATCATAAAACCCTTTTGTCAGGTTTATTCAGTTGATGCAGACTCTATTCCTCTGTTATGTTTTGCTCCAGCTGCATTGAGGGCGTGCTTTGTGTAAGCAGACTGTGATGGAGTATTTGTGCCATGCAGTTAGTATGTTCAAAGCCACCATCTATACCTGTAGGTGAGGGGGAAAACATCAGATAATTTACTGCTTTCCAGATAAATTCTGGAAACGTGTGGTTATCCACAACAGGGGACAACTTTCCGAAGCTGCCGATTGCTCCCATTTCCAGTAGTAGCTCTGCATTCTCAGCACCACTGCACATCCGTGCTGTTTTGGGTCACCGAAGACTAAATAAGCAGCCTGAAAATCAGAGGCTGCGTTTGAAAGTTTCGCAGGAGTATGAGCAGCCAGGGAAAAATACCAAAGCAATTTTCCAAAACCATCCCAGAGAAATACTGCCGAGTGGTGTTTCTGAGCTAGAGAAACCCCACCCGAGAGCCGAGGGTGCAGACACATTCCCCCGGTGCTGCCTCGTAGTGGAATTAGTGTGGCTTAACAATGGTGTTTAATTACTGTCCCATTAAGGCGTTCAGTAAGGACGAAGTATCTCAGTGAAGCGTTCCAGGCGGAGGAGGGTGTGGAGCAGACACTGCCCATCTCCAGTGGTTGGTATCGACAGGCCCTGGGCTCCTCCACGGAGGAGCGGGTCACGGGGCGCTGCCCCGGAAGACACGCGGGCTGCCTGCGACCCGGAGCAGACCCTTCCCTCTGGGTCAGCGAGGAGAGCACAACGCAGCCAGCTGTGATGGAAAGCAGGAAAAGCAGCGCGCCAACACTCACCACCGGCACATGGCGACTCTCCCGGCCACAGTCCTGCAAGAGATTAAACAAACAGAAATGATTTCCACTCCGATTCCTGCGGTGTAACCCACTTGCTAATAATCTGCGAACCACCAAGGCAGAGCGTGAGCTGGAGCAGAAAAATCTGTGGCTGATGCTTAGGACGTCGCTTCTAGCCAAAGTTTCTGGCATGAACTGCAGTGCCATCCCTGGATTTCAAGCAGTGCTTGGGTTGGTTGAGCTGGATCCAGACTGTCTCATGAAAGCGCGAGGCTGTAGGCTTACACGTAGGAGGACAGCGTCTCGCAGAGCAGCCTCCCTTTCCACAGAATCAGAGAATCACAGAATGGTCGGGGTTGGAAGGAACCTCTGTGGGTCGTCTAGTCCAACCCCCCTGCCAAAGCAGGGTCACCCAGAGCAGGCTTAAGCAGCAGCTGATACCTTATTTGAGCAGGAGGGTTTGAACCGTTGGCTCTCCTATCAGCAAGGAATAACCCTGAGAGGCACCTGCACTGAGCGTTGGTATCAACAGCCGCATGCTGCTCTTTCGTGCTCTCCAGGCACTGAACCTGCCACGCGGTCCACGAGTCCCTCGATGTTTGACCGTCTGTTGACAGACACTACACAATGCAGCAACAGGAGAGGGAGAGCAAGCTCACCTCCACCTCCTGCATGGTCTGGATGCGAACCCCGCAGCGTCTCCCTCTCTCCGCCAGCTCCTTCTCGAACGGGTCCATCAGGATGACGGAGCGCAGGCCTGGCGTTTCGCTCCTCTCCACGTGGTCGAGGAGTGTTCTGGCTTTTTCGGGTTTGTCACAAATGACTGTGGAAATGTCAGCTGGAAGAAAAGTAGCCAAATGAGTTGGTGACGGCGAATCTTTTTTAATGCAAGACTGGCTACTGGCTCATGGCTAACGTTGTATGAGTGCTGATACTCACCGAAGGCTAACATCAGAAACAAAGACATATATAACCTGATATTCACTGAAGGCAAACTTCAGAAACATAGACGTGTATAACACACATTCCTCTTAGAAAATTACTGCAATTTTAGCTAACTTAAATCAACACTGAAGCTGTAGCTGACATCTATGATTATTCTGGGATTCAGTTCAAAATACGAAAATTGCTCACCGTGTGGGCTAAAATATCTAGGAGGTAAAATACGAAGCAGCACAGGAGTGGGTGGCCCTGGAGTAATCCCCGCAGCCAGAGCGGCCACATCCACGGCTGGGCACGGCCAGGCACGGGGGAAACGCAGCCAAGGCAGCCCCGACCCAGCACGGGGACACGCAGCTCCCCAGAAACCTCCCTAAGTGACTTCAAGACGCTCCGTGAGAAAAATCACCTGTCTTTTGGCAAGCAGAATGGACCATTCTGAGCAACAGAAGGGATTTCTGAGAAGATTACATCAGTTTTGGTTTTACCAGTGTTGACGATGTAACGGATGGCTCCAGGACCCAAGGTGTCGTAGAGGGGAACCACCACCATGGAGTAGGTGTAGCAAGCCAGCTCGGAAATGATCCACTGCAGGAGGACATCAAAGCATCAAGGTGAGAAGCGGGCCATGGGAGCAGACTTAACACACTTGAGAACAAGCTTCAAGTACAAAGCCAGCTCGTAAGTCAGGAACATTATTAATACAGAGTCAAGCTGAACTCCAAATCTCACCTCTGGACGGTTTTGAGCAAAGACCCCGATGAACTGCTCCGCGGATGGCTTGCAGCCCTGCTGAAGAAGGCCTGAGCCCAGAGCTTCCGCTCTTTCAGCCACCTGGAGTTTAGAGAGAAAAATAATGCATAAAAGAGAGGAATATAAGCAATACCGAAGTAAGCAAAGACTTAGCTTATACAAGGAGGCTCTCAAATTATCCTATTTGTTATCTAAAAGCCCAAATTTTTACGTTATCACGAGCTGGTTGGCAATGCCCCCCGGCTTTGGAGCGTGTCAGTGCCGCGTCGGGAGTGGGCAAATGGCGTCGAGCCGGTCCCCAAGAGCCGACACACGCCTGTATAACGCCGGGACGGGCCCGGCTGGGCGAACCGAGAGCCCTCGCACGGCGCGTCAGCAACCTCCCGGTCACGCATGGGCCTCGACACCCCTCCTTCTGCCCCAACACCCCTCCTTCCACAGGCAAAGGGGCATCTCCCCCAGCTCACCTCCTTGTAGGACAGCCACTGGTAGGGCTGCTTGGGCTTCCTGAACCCCAGGCAGGGGCCGTTTTCTGGAAGACAGAAGGAGAATCACAGAATCACAGAATGGAAGGGCCCTCTGGGGATCATCCAGTCCAACCCCCTGCCCAAGCAGGGTCACCCAGAGCAGGCTGCACAGCACCGCGGCCAGGCAGGTCTTGAACATCTCCAGAGATGGAGACTCCACAACCTCCCTGGGCAGCCTGGGCCAGGGCTCCGTCACCCTCAGAGGGAAGAAGTTCTTCCTCATCTTCAGCTGGAGCTTCCTCTGCTTCAGTTTGTGCCCATTGCCCCTTGTCCTGTCACTGGGCACCACTGGAAAGAGTCTGGCCCCGTCCTCCTGACACCGACCCTGCAGATATTTAGAGGCATTTCTAAGGTCCCCTCTCAGCCTTCTCTTCTCCAGAAGAGCTCCCTCAGCCTCTCCTCGTAGGAGAGATGCTCCAGTCCCTTCATCATACTTGTAGCCCTGCGCTGGACTCTCTCCAGTAGCTCCTCATCTTCCTTGAACTGGGGAGCCCAACACTGGATACAGTACTGCACTGCAGATGGGGCCTCTCCAGGGCAGAGTAGAGGGGGAGGAGAACCTCCCTCGACCTGCTGGCCACACTCCTCTTAATGCACGCCAGGAGACCATTGGCCTTCTTCGCAACCAGGGCACACTGCTGGCTCATGGTCAACCTGTCATCCACCAGGAGAGATGGCGGATTCACTTCTTCACCCACACCTCTTCATCCTCCTACAATATTTTGGCCTCATACAACCTCTTGACCTCTCATACCTCTTCACCCTCACCCTCTGGGCCTCTACAGTCCTTGGTCCTCCTACGAGTTTGGGGACTCTACACTCCTCAGGCCTTTATATTCTCAGTGGTCCTCCCACACCCTTTCAGCCTCCATACCTCTTTGGCAGCTCCACATCAACAGCATCCAACACGTTTTCTCAGCCTCTACACCTCGTCAGCCTCACACACCATTTTAGACTCCCACACCTCATTGCCCTCCCACAACTTTGTCTGCCACTACAACTCAAGGTTTCACACCTTGTTGGCCTCCTACACCTTTCTCTGCCTCTACACCTTATCAGACTTCAAACACCTTTTTGGCTTCTACACCTTTTCAGCTGTCCACACGCTTCCAGCTGCCCATGCTTTTCTCAGCCTCCACACCTTCTTTGAGCCTCTCACACCTTTTAAGCCTCCCACACCTCTGTGGAATCCCACATCTTTTTTGGCCTCTACACCTCATTTTAGCCTACCACACCTTTTTCAGCCTCGATAACTCATTTCAGCCTCTACACCTTTTTGGCCTTCCACAACTTTTTCAACCTCTACACCTCATTTGAGCCTCCCACGTGTTTTAAGCCTCCCACACCCTTTTGCCCTCCAACACCTTTTCAGCCTCCAATAACCTTTCAGCCTCTACACCTAATTTCAGCCTCCCACACCTCATTTCAGCCTCAACAACTGCTTGGCCTCCCACACCATTTCAGCCTCTAAACCTTGTTTCAGCCTCCCACACCTTTTGAGCCTCTCACGTATTTTTTCAGCCTCTACAAATCAGTTGAACCTCCCACACTCTGTCGGCCTCCCACACCCTTTCAGCCTCTAAACCTCATTTCATCCTCAAAAAATGTTTGAGCCCCCCACATTTTTCAGCCTCTACACCTCCTTTGAGCCTCCCACACACTTTCAGCCTCCCACACCTCTATGGCCTCCCACATCTTTTTCAGCCTCTACACCTCATTTTGGCCTCCCACACCCTTTTACGGCCTCCCTAACCTCATTTTGGCCTCCCACAACTTTTTAGACATCTGAATATAATTTCAGCCTCCCACACCTTTTCGGACTGCCGCACCTTTTTGAGCCTCCAAAACTGATGTCAGCCTCTACAACTTCTTGGCCTCCCACAAATTTTTCAGCCTTCAACACCTTTATCGGCCTCCCACACCTTCTGAACCTCTCACGTCTTTTTCAGCCTCTACAACTCTTTAGAGCCTCAAACGTCTTTTGAGCCTCCCACACCTTTTTCAGCCTCTACACATTTTCGGCCTTCAACACCTTTTTCAGCCTCCCACATCTTTTTCAGCCTCTACAACTCTTTATAGCCTCAAAAGGTGTTTGAGGCTTACACCATATTAAGCCTCCACAACGTTTTCGCCTTCAACACCTTTATCGGCTTCCGACACCTTTGGAGCCTCTCACATCTTGTTCAGCCTCTACACCCTTTCGGCCTCCCACAACTTTTTCGGCCTCCAAAATGCACTTCAGCCTCTACACCCTTTCGGCCTCCCACAGGCTTTTGGCCTCCCAAACTCATTTCAGCCTCTACACCTCCCCGGCCTCCCACACCCTATCAGCCTCTAAAATTCACTTCAGACTCTACACATTCTTAGCCTCCTAAACCTTCTCGGCCTCCCATACCTTTTTCAGACACAAAAACTCACTTCAGCCTCTATAACGGTTTGGCCTCCCACATATTTGTCAACCTCTACACCTTTTCCGCCTCCCACACCTTCCCAGCCTCCCACACCTTTCTCGGCCTCCAAAACGCACTTCAGCCTCAACACCTTCCCGGCCTCCAACACCTTCCCCGGCCTCCCACACCCTTTTTGGCCTCCAATATTCACTTCAGCCTCTACACCTTCCTGGCCTCCCACATCCTTTCAGCCTCCCACACCTTTTTCGGCCTCCAAAATGCACTTCAGCCTCTACACCTTCCTGGCCTCCCACACCTTCCCGGCCTCCCACACCTTTTTCGGCCTCCAATATTCACTTCAGCCTCTACACCTTTCCAGCCTCCCACACCCTTTCGGCCTCCCACACCTTTTTTCGGCCTCCAATATTCACTTCAGCCTCTACACCTTCCCGGCCTCCCACACCTTCCCGGCCTCCCACACCTTTTTCGGCCTCTAATATTCACTTCAGCCTCTACACCTTCCCGGCCTCCCACACCCTTTCGGCCTCCCACACCTTTTTTCGGCTTCCAATATTCACTTCAGCCTCTACGCCTTCCCGGCCTCCCACACCTTTTCGGCCTCCCACACCTTCTCGGCCTCCAATATTCACTTCAGCCTCTACACCTTCCTGGCCTCCCACACCCTTTCGGCCTCCCACACCTTTTCGGCCTCCAAAATGCACTTCAGCCTCTACACCTTCCCGGCCTCCCACACTTTCCCGGCCTCCCACACCTTTTTCGGCCTCCAATATTCACTTCAGCCTCTACACCTTCCCGGCCTCCCACACCCTTTCAGCCTCCCACACCTTTTTCGGCCTCCAATATTCACTTCAGCCTCTACACCTTCCTGGCCTCCCACACCCTTTCGGCCTCCCACACCTTTTTCGGCCTCCAATATTCACTTCAGCCTCTACACCTTCCCGGCCTCCCACACCCTTTTGGCCTCCCACACCTTTTTTCGGCCTCCAATATTCACTTCAGCCTCTACACCTTCCCGGCCCCCCACACCTTTTCGGCCTCCCACACCTTTTTCGGCCTCCAATATTCACTTCAGCCTCTACACCTTCCCGGCCTCCCACACCTTTTTCGGCCTCCAATATTCACTTCAGCCTCTACACCTTCCCGGCCTCCCACACTTTCCCGGCCTCCCACACCTTTTTTGGCCTCCAATATTCACTTCAGCCTCTACACCTTCCCGGCCTCCCACACCCTTTCGGCCTCCCACACCTTTTTCGGCCTCCAATATTCACTTCAGCCTCTACACCTTCCCGGCCTCCCACACCCTTTCGGCCTCCCACACCTTTTTCGGCCTCCAATATTCACTTCAGCCTCTACACCTTCCCAGCCTCCCACACCTTCCCGGCCTCCCACACCTTCCTGGCCTCCCACACCTTTTTCGGCCTCCAATATTCACTTCAGCCTCTACACCTTCCTGGCCTCCCACACTTTCCCGGCCTCCCACACATTTTTTGGCCTCCAATATTCACTTCAGCCTCTACACCTTCCCGGCCTCCCACACCCTTTCGGCCTCCCACACCTTTTTCGGCCTCCAATATTCACTTCAGCCTCTACACCTTCCCGGCCTCCCACACCCTTTCGGCCTCCCACACCTTTTTCGGCCTCCAATATTCACTTCAGCCTCTACACCTTCCCGGCCTCCCACACCCTTTTGGCCTCCCACACCTTTTTGGCCTCCAAAATGCACTTCAGCCTCTACACCTTCCCAGCCTCCCACACCTTCCTGGCCTCCCACACCTTTTTCGGCCTCCAAAACTCACTTAAGCCTCTACACCTTCCTGGCCTCCCACACCCTTTCGGCCTCCCACACCTTTTTCAGCCTCCAAAATGCACTTCAGCCTCTACACCTTCCTGGCCTCCCACACCCTTTCGGCCTCCCACACCTTTTTCGGCCTCCAATATTCACTTCAGCCTCTACACCTTCCTGGCCTCCCACACCCTTTCGGCCTCCCACACCTTTTTGGCCTCCAATATTCACTTCAGCCTCTACACCTTCCCGGCCTCCCACACCCTTTTGGCCTCCCACACCTTTTTCGGCCTCCAATATTCACTTCAGCCTCTACACCTTCCCGGCCTCCCACACCTTTTTCGGCCTCCAATATTCACTTCAGCCTCTACACCTTCCTGGCCTCCCACACCCTTTTGGCCTCCCACACCTTTTTGGCCTCCAATATTCACTTCAGCCTCTACACCTTCCCGGCCTCCCACACCCTTTCGGCCTCCCACACCTTTTTCGGCCTCCAATATTCACTTCAGCCTCTACACCTTCCCGGCCTCCCACACCTTTTTCGGCCTCCAATATTCACTTCAGCCTCTACACCTTCCTGGCCTCCCACACCCTTTCGGCCTCCCACACCTTTTTCGGCCTCCAATATTCACTTCAGCCTCTACACCTTCCCGGCCTCCCACACCCTTTCGGCCTCCCACACCTTTTTTCGGCCTCCAATATTCACTTCAGCCTCTACACCTTCCCGGCCTCCCACACCTTTTCGGCCTCCCACACCTTTTTCGGCCTCCAATATTCACTTCAGCCTCTACACCTTCCCGGCCTCCCACACCTTCCTGGCCTCCCACACCTTTTTCGGCCTCCAATATTCACTTCAGCCTCTACACCTTCCCGGCCTCCCACACTTTCCCGGCCTCCCACACCTTTTTTGGCCTCCAATATTCACTTCAGCCTCTACACCTTCCCGGCCTCCCACACCCTTTCGGCCTCCCACACCTTTTTCGGCCTCCAATATTCACTTCAGCCTCTACACCTTCCCGGCCTCCCACACCCTTTCGGCCTCCCACACCTTTTTCGGCCTCCAATATTCACTTCAGCCTCTACACCTTCCCGGCCTCCCACACCCTTTCGGCCTCCCACACCTTTTTCGGCCTCCAATATTCACTTCAGCCTCTACACCTTCCCGGCCTCCCACACCTTCCTGGCCTCCCACACCTTTTTCGGCCTCCAATATTCACTTCAGCCTCTACACCTTCCCGGCCTCCCACACCCTTTCAGCCTCCCACACCTTCTTCGGCCTCCAAATCTCCATTCAGCCTCTGCAGGTTCTCGGCCTCCCACAACTCACTTCAGCCTCCACACCTTTCTCGTCCTGTAAAACTTACTTCGGCCTCACACACCTTCTTGGCCTCCCACACATTTTTTGGCCTCTATTCCTCATTTGAGCCTCCCACACCTCTTTCAGCCTCTAAAACTCACTTGAGCCTCGCACACCTCATTTGAGCCTCTAAAACTGATTTCAGCCTCAAGTTCTTGGCCTCCTACATCTTTTTTTGCCCCTACACATCATTTGAGCCTCCCACACCCTGTCAGCCTCCCACCTTTTCAAGCCTCTGCATCTCATTTGAGCCTCAAATACCTTTTGAGTCTCCCATACCTCATTTGAGCCTCCCCTACCCTTTCGGCCTCTACACCTCATTTCATCCTCAAACACCGTTGGAACCTCCCACCTCTTTCCGCCTCCCCACACCCCTTTTCCACCCTATACCTCCTTGGCCTTCCATGCCCTTTCATCCTCCCACACCTTTTTGAGCCTCCCCACATCGCTGGCCTCCCACACCTCATCAGCCTTCCACACATTTCTCTGCCTCTACACCTTGATGGCCTCGCACACGTTGGCACTCTGTACACTTATGGGCTTCCCACACCTTTGGACCTCAATCCTCAGGTGTTTCAGTCTTTCACCTAAACACTCGTGGGTCTGCCCAGTGATTTTTGACCTCCAAACTCTTTGGGCCTCCCACACGTAGCAGTTGTCTGTAGTTTTTGGGCCCCATGTCATTCTCTACACTTCCTGAGCCTCCGCACTTTTTTGGCCTCCTGTACTGTTTCAGCCTCCCTTCAGCAATTTTATCTCCTTCTGCTTCCCAGACTCTTCACGCTTCTACGCTCTTTGTGCCTCCTGCATTTTTTCTGCCTCACCACTGTTTGTGCCTCCCCCCATGCTTTCAGCCTCTCACTCTCTTCACTTCTGCAGTTTTGTGGCTTCCCACCTTCCGGTGGCCTCCCACTCCTTTTTGGACCTCCCGCGCTTCTTCAGACTTTGGGTCCAAACAGACCTCGACACCATTTGGGCCTCCCACACTTCCATGGGCTCCCGCACTCTTCCAGCCTCTACGCTCTGAGCTTCCCCAGCCGCTGAGCCTCCACATTGTCTGGTCCTCCACCTGTCCCCATCCCTGCTCGCAGGTGTCCCCATTGCCGCGCTCTCACCGGAGATGCTGAATCCCCTCCTGAAGACCTCGTACATGGTCCTGGCGTCATCGTAGTAGTGTGTCAGCAGCTGCGGGCTGTCCCCGATCACCGACCGGCGCGCCCCGTCCAGGCCCTGTGCAACACGACGTCACACGACGTCACTTGATGTCACACGACGTCAGCGCTGCCCGAATGGTGGGAGCCGGGGAGATCCTGAACCATAAAGCAGCACGCTCCCCAAAGCCGGAGGAGCCTCCGCAGCTGCCGCCGTGCTCCTGCCCCAGCCCCCAAAGGGATGGGAGAGGTGGGATGTCCACCTCTGCACCCAGAAAGGTGGAGAACCCCCGGCCCAGGGAGGAGCACTCGACCCCGCTGGCTGCCACGGGAGATGGTTGATGTTTCCCGAGGAGATCTGAGGAGGAATTGTGAATCTGCAAGTAACGGAGTGGGGACGCGCTGGGGGGAGCGACTGCTCCAGGCTCCGCAGGTCCCCGGACTGGCACCACCGGCACCTTCTCATGGACATCCAGCCCAGCAGCGAGGCCAGCCTCCAGCCCCCGGCACGCGGGTTCCGTGGGGGTGTTCGGGAGTGGGCAAGGGGAGGCAGGCAGGGCGAGAGCGACCGAAGCAGGACCGCGCGGCGAGCCAGAAGACAGTCTCACTGAAGCCCTAAGCACAGGGGAAACTGTCTCGGGAGATGTGAATTCCTCCCACCCTTTTAAAATTTGTTGGCATTACAGACAATGAGGTTGTGGAGGGGACATCACGGAAGGCTTTAAAAATTCTCATCGCGCTTTCAGACGTTAAGTGGAACCAATTTTCAGAAATATTTCTGCTCTTTAAAAGAGAGCAGCTTCATTAAACTTTAAAACCTTTTGCAAGCATGAAAATTAATAACTCCTCAGCCCCTAAGCATGGATTCGGGTCTATTTTTTCTTATTATTACAAAGTTTGCAGCAGCAAACTCCGTAACGGGGACGCGCCAGCAGTGCCAGCTGAGTTCATCCTACCAGCGGTTGCCTTGCAGTGGTTTCTCCCGCGCAACGGCAGCTCCTGTAAGTTTTGGTCATGGATGGTTAAGCAAAACTAAGGCAAAAATTTTACTGAAAATCTGAGAGAAGAAATTAGTGAGCTGTATTCTAGTTTTCCAGTTTACAGAAAAAGGTGAGTTAAGGAGTGAAGCGATCCCTGGCACGTGCGTCACCCGGCCGATTTCAGGGTGAGGTTGGGGACCCCTCGAAACAAACCGAAGCACCTCCTGGCATCCCCCGCGGCCATTTCCCGGCACGCAGACCTCGGCTGGAACCCGGCCTCACCTCCACCTCCTCCGACTGCATCCGCAGGTCGCAGGGCGGCTTCACGGCGCGCGGCCGGCTGGCGAACCAGTAAGCGACGACGGCCGCGAAGGCACCGATGCCCACCAGCGCCGTGGCCGGCAGGTTGCGGAAAAATTGGCTGAGGTCGTCGAACTCGGGGAGCCGCAGGCTCCGCAGGATTTCCTGAGCCTGCATCTTCTCCGCCAGCGAAACGGCAAACTCTGCGAGAGGCAGAAGGACGCGGTCAGGCCGCGCTGTGGGACGGGCACGGGCAGCGCGGGGCTCGCGATGGGGAGAACGCGCCTTCCCGCGTCAGCCATTGCGAACACCCTGCTCTGCTGACCCGCGGGGCTGCCGACCAGCAACCGCCCCACCGCGAGAAGAACAGCGGCTACGGAAAAGGTGCAAGGAAGGAGGAAACGTCCCTGCAAGGGCGAGCGGGAGCAGACAGCTCGCTCCTGACGGACGACTGAGTAGATGGCAGAGGCTGTGACAAGCCGTGGGATCCAGCTACAACTGCACCCTCAGGGCTGCCAGGAGCTTGCTCTGCCTTCCCCGAGCAGGACAGGGGATAGGCGGTGGCTGCAGCATGGTGGGGACAGCCAGCGTGGTGGGGACGAGCAGGACAGGGGCTAGGTGGTGGCTGCAGCGTGGTGGGGACAGCCAGCGTGGTGGGGACAGCCAGCGTGGTGGGGACGAGCAGGACAGGGGCTAGGCGGTGGCTGCAGCGTGGTGGGGACAACCAGCGTGACGGGGACAGCCAGCGTGGTGGGGACAGCCAGCCCCATGCCAGCTCCAGCCCCAAGCCCTCAGCTCACGTGGAGCGGCACACGAAACGCTGCGCAGACACGCTCCGAAACGCCGCTTTCTGCCTTTACGCCAGCTGCACGTTCTCAACTTCGAGTTCCTTATGATTTACATCAGGGTAAACTGCAAGCGACTCAAGCCAAGGAAAGTTTCATTTCATCGCTCAGATGTTTCCTGGAAGAAACGAGGGCCTGTGGGGTGGGGATAAGGGAGAGCCGGGGTATCAGGCTGGGAGCACCCCAGCGCAGGGTCCCCACCCCGCGACGGGGCAGGCGGGTGGCTCCCGGGTGGGAGCAGTGCCAGCGCGTTCCCCAACGGACGGGCAGTCCCAGCACGAGAAGGGCTGGAGCCTCGGCTCCTCGGACACACTGGGGCTGCTGGGGACCTCCCTGCCCCCACGCTCCTCCGACAGCACTGAGACTAAAAGCAAAGAGAGAACCTTTTCTCCTTTCCTGTAAAGAGAGCTGTGCACGGAGGGGACAGGCAAGGGGACAAGTTTTATGACGTGGGGTGGTAACGCTCTGCTGTCCCCAGCTCGTTCCCTTGATACCTGCCAGCACCGCTGTGCTGCGAGCGCAGGGAGGACAGCTCTGTGCTGTACGCACGGTCTCACGGAGCGAGAGCTACTCGCTGGGGAGGCCGAGGGCACGCAGCTGGTCGGGCGTCTCTCCAAGCGCAGCCGCTGCCGGTTGCCGTTTCTCTTTTGCATATACAGAAATGGCCACCGGAGAGAGGAGCCGGGCACCCGGCTCGCTGCTCCTGGGCTGCGAGACGAGGCTGTCCTCAGGGGACTTGTGTCTGGGTGTTGAGTACACAAGAGGCATTTTAAATAACTCGCATTCACGGTAACGGCCCCGTATCAACGCCCTGCCGGGGAGACTCCAGTAGCGGCCAGCCCTGCGAGGGACAAGCCAAGCAGACACTGCAGAGGAGGGGATCCAGACAGTTAAGGTTTCCTGTTAAGCCCCACAGCTCTATTTATGACTTTACCAGCAGCCAAATCTTAAAGAAAAAGCTTTTCTGCCACAGAAGCCCGGGCAGCCCCTTTCCCCTCGCCCTCTGGCCGCGCTCCAGCTTGCAGAGCTACGGAGTGATTAACGGGGGAACTTCGCTCCCATGGCGCGGCCAGGGCTTCCCGCACAATGGCACCACTGACGTTACCACAAACCAGCTTTCTTCTTCCTGGGAACAGCATCTGGGTTACACTGGAGGTCAGGGCTACCCTCTCGCAGCTTTTTCCCGTATTTGTGCCGGGTGAGCTGTGGAAGCCGGCGCAGGCCAGCCCGCAAGCCGCGGGGCACCCCTCGCACAAGGCTCTGGAGGAGGTTTTTAAGTGTGCATGAGCAAAAAACCACAGCAAACAATTAACCTCACTCGTTGTCAGACTGCAGCGTGGTGGGGGGGAGCAGGGAGCAGTGGCAGTGATGCAGAGCCCATGTTCAGGCCATCTCAGTCGTCCCTTGGGCTGGATGCTGCACCCCAGTGCCAGCCCAGCATCCCGCAGGGCTGCTCTCCCAAGGGCTCCTGGCCATGCGAACCCTCAGGGACCACAAGCAGCCCCTCCAAGAATGGCTGCGATGATCACAGCAAATAAAACAGCATCCAGATGATGTTACCGGGCGATACCCACCCATGGGGTGATTTTCTCCTGAGCTCTGAGCATCTCTCCAGAGACCTGCTCATCCGATAAAGTATTGACTGCCTGGCCGCCACGATGTTAGGGTGAACTGAGACGGAGCACTGAGTTCTCCCCTCAATATTTCCCCACATCAGGCTATGAAAAGCAGCTTGCCAAACACACTGCTACTAGCAAACTGCAAAAAGTGGGAGAGCTCAGCGAGGGAGCTACTCGTTTACTGATGAATTTGCTATTTGTGCAAAGGCATTTCGGCCAGTCCCACTTCAAACTGTTTGCTCCCAGAAACACAGCCTGTCCCCTCTGAAGGCAGAATCAGAATCACAGAATGGTGGGGGTTGGAAGGGACCTCTGGGGGTCATCTAGTCCAACCCTCCTGCCGAAGCAGGGTCACCTACAGCAGGCTGCACAGGACCTTGTCCAGGTGGGTCTTGAATATCTCCAGAGAAGGAGACTCCACAGCCTCCCTGGGCAGCCTGCTCCAGGGCTCCGTCACCCTCAGAGGGAAGAAGTTCTTCCTCATCTTCAGCTGGAACTTCCTGTGCCTCAGTTTGTGCCCATTGCCCCCCAGTTTGCCCCAGTCACTGGTTACACTGAAATCTGGAGAACAACTCCCTCGACACCAGCCTGGGAGCAGTGTTCTGTATCCACCTGCGGAAAGCTGGGACGGTGCTCGCGGGAGCGGCGTGGGGGGATGCTTGGGCACAGCCGCGTGCTCGTGCCCTGCTCGGCTGCGGGCATCGCTGGGGAGCACCGGGGCCCGGCCGTTCCGCGCGTCTGTCCGGGCGCAGACACCCTGGACCACAGGCACAGGGCACCCGTGGATGCCTGGAGTTGGCAGCACCGGCAAAAGGATCTGAAGAGTCCGGGTTGCAATGGAAAGAACATGAGTTGGAAGCCAGCCTCGACACAATATGGGAATAAAAGTACTTCTGCTGTAATGCGGATAAAGAAGAAAGCGCGATTACACCTTTACTGACTGCGTCCCTCTGACGTGTGTCAGGTGTCATTTATATCAGTACCTGGCTTTTGGAAAATTTCTTCTAGAGACATCAAAATCATGCTTTTAATCTGCCAAAAAAATTATGAATCTTTAACACAGAGTTAAGGATCATAGATTATGACTGGGAGGTGTTTGGCTTGAGCAAAGTGACGGGCTCGGTGCTCCCTGGGTTTGCAGGGAGCAGATTGCCCTCACTGGGTGGTGGCAGGGCCGCCGGGGACCGTCCGGTGCCGCGAGCAGGGTGCTGTTGGCAGCGCCCGCCTCTGCAGCGAGGCAAAACGCGCTGCAGCAGCCAGCGTTACGCCAGACCTACGGGGAAACTACTTCACTTGCACCCATTCCATCCGCTCCTGGGGAAAAATCGGAACGTCTGTCTCAGTCGAACGCTTGTGGCACATCTATTGTTTCTGACCACTTGTGCCACATTCTGCTGCCTTCTGCTAAATTCCTGCTTGGGACGTTATTTCCCACCAACCTGCAGTGTTTGTCGTGCAGCAGATCATATCCCTGCAGCGGGTGCCTGAATCCTTCACTCGTAACCACTTCAGCTGGGTTAAGTAAATAAGTATGCCTGGAAGACAGAAATCCACTCTTCCCTGCCCAAGGGAAGCTGCTGGCCCATTTCCATGGTGAACTTAAAATCCTCGCAGACTTCGCGGTTGCAGGAATGTCTTAGATCCTTTGTGATAAAATTAAAAATACGCAAGTACTTCTCGTTAGTGACTCCTTTTAAGTACACTGCAGGGCATCTCAGAGGATGCCACAGTGATGGAGATGCCAGTAATGGCAATTAATATTAGAAAATACACTTGGTAGCAGAAATCCATTTAGTTTTCTGCCCAAATGCAGTGACAAGCGTGCTAGGATCCCTGGGAGAGCTAAGTAGAAGTGCTAGTGGTAAGGGGAAGGTTCACAAACTCATCTGCTTATGTTTTCCCACTTTCACTTAATAATCTAAGTTCAGCGAAGACTGAACATATACATTAAGAACAAGATCTTGTTCTCAAGTGTGAACTTACCCAGTCAAGGGAAGTTCCAAGCACCTTTGAATCCTCTTATTCAACCTGAGACCTGTCACGTCAGTCACCAACCCCTGTTTCTGATCACATTTGATTTTTGCACTACAAAGCTCATCGAGCTTGCCTTTTGCAACAGTTAATCTTTTGCAACAGTTAATCTTGATTTTTTGCATCCCAAAGTGATCTGTGATGAGCCCGTACTTGACCTGCCTGGGGAAGGTGGCCAGGAGAGGGGCCCAGGTGTGTTTGGGAGGAGCAGCAGGTCCAGAGGGGAGAAATGCCCCGGCACCCTCCTGCCCCAGGCCGGCTGCTTCTCCCTCGCCTGTGGAACAGGGCTCGGGCTGCCCGGATCACAGCCTGCCCCGACACGTCGAGCTGAGCAGGCGAGCGCCTCGCAGCCACGCGCTCCATGAATATATTTCTCATGTGATCAGGAAAATAAACAATAATAATAAAAAGTCACCATGGTTGGGCAGGGTTTCCCATCAGCAAGGCAGCATCACAGCCCAGAGCGCACGGCGAGCAGCCGCTGCCGTCACCTTGGCCTCGGGAGCAGCGGCAGGACACCCTCCACACCCCTTCTCCGGTGGTTTTGCCCCATTTCTGTTACTGGTGGCAAATCCACTGCCCTGCCGTGGCGCGTGCACCCCACGAGCGAGCAGCCCTGGGCGCAAGCAAGCGGAGCCGTGCACGCAGCACGTGGAAACACCGACATTTCCCTTTATTCCAAATGGGACTTCACAATCCCACTGGGTTTATAAAGTGCTCCCGTGGCAGAGAAAAGAGAAGCAAACAGGCAAGGCGGGGACAGAAGAAAGCACTTTTGAGAAAGGAAGAGGTGCTGGTTAGTTGGTGGGAGGGAAGAGCCATGGGCGAGAGCCTGGGGGGCCCAAGGTGGACGTCACGCCTGGCCCTCCCACGGCCAGACTTTGGGGCGATCAGGGCTCCTGCAGCCGGTCTCTGGGCAGCCAGGAGCGGTGCTGGGCTTTGAATCACCCACCAGCCTTTGTCAACAGGCCAGCACCTCAGGGACAACGCGTAGTTACTGATTTTTTTAGTTACAAATGGCACTATTGTGCGATTCGGTTTTGATCTTTTCCTGCTGGAAGTGATTCTGTAACTCCAGTGCAGTCAATGGAGTTTCAGTGACATAAACCAGTGTGGGAGCAGCCTCAAACTACTGGTGTATGCATAATGCAATTAAAATTTTACCCATCCTGTGCAGCCGTGCAGTCACATCCTTCCTACCATTACATCAGCACTCGGGCGTCTGCTTGGAAGGAGAACTCCTTTCCAGACGCCTTTATCTTCCTGCCCACCACGCATTCACAGCCGGGTGGGGGAGAGGCGGGTGATTCATTTTATGTTGGAAAGTGGCAAAAACGTCTAATACTATCCCTATATTCAAGCACAAAAAAGACTATTTACATTTGACTTTACAGCACTAAACCAAAAGCAAATAAGCAGCTTCTCAGTACGTCTGAGAGAATTGACTGTTTGCAGTGCGGAATGAGGAACGGCAGCCAGCGGACGTGGGACTCGGAGCCTGCAGACCCACAGCTTCTCTCCGTGGGAGCTGCAGGGAGAGGAATATCCCCGTCAGCCAGCGCCCGCCACAGATCCGTGACCTTGGCTACGGCACCAGCTGCCCACTCATTTCGCTGAAGAAACAGAATTTGCAGGATCTAAAACATCTCAGTCCAGAGAGGGAGATTTAGAGGGATTTCACTCAATGAAACAGTGTGAGCTTTTTGAACTCTGAAAGCTGTGTTTTCTCACAGTCAGCTCCGCAGACCCCAGACTCGGACGTTTGTAATTGCTTTCCTGAAACGGGGTTGGTGACAGAAGATTTGCACAAGGAACTACCCAGCAAAATTTGGACCATTCTCCCTAACCTTCGCCTGCAGAAGGAAAACACGCTCGCAGTGCTCTGCACACAAGGTTCAGACGACCGAGACGAGGATTCAAATCATCTTGTGAACATGTCACTACGTGTGAGTCCCCATTTACGGAGGGTAAGGGAGCATCAGAATTCGCAGGGACACATAAAACTGGCAAGCGGTAGCTGGACTGCATCACCGAACCCATCTGCTAATTTAAGCAAAAGCTAACGCAACGATTAACACGCTTCTGAAAACGCGTGCGCAGAGGCTGCTGTAGCCGTGCAGGCAGGGGTCATCTGAGGATTTTGTGTGTTGCTTGCAGAGTACAATTCTACTTCCCCTCCCCCTTTTTCCATGGTTCTTGCAAGCACGCAGCGGGACAGCAATCCTGGAAGGAGCCGCTGCTATTAAATGCGGCTCTGGTACCACCGACTTTCTCCAGCTTGGCCAGGGCAGCAGCACTTGGGAGACCACAGACTGAATCCCTAATCACTGCTGTAATTAAAACCGGAGACGATGCCAAGCCAGCCCCTGCCGTGCACCTCCGCACATTTCGCGTGTACGGGCACAGGAGAGGAGGAGCTGGGTGAACCTTCGGCTCCCAGCCTTCGGCCCGTCGGGGCTGCGGTCGGGCCGAGCTGAGGAGGGAGGACACCGGGCGTTCTGCGGCAGGCTGGTCTCACGCGCGCCCAGACAGAGAGGTGAAAGGTTTTATGAGAACAAATGAGCTAATGAGGTCTCCAGCCACAAAAACCGAAGTCCAGCCTTCGTCGTGCTTCAGCCACGAATGCACTACCCAGTTTATTCTGAACCTGCAGACTTTTTCTGGTTTGTTTCAATTAAAGAGGAGAAAATGTGGGGAGCTTGGGGTGCTTGGCCACCTCTCTGTTTTCAGCCAGTTTGAGATTAGGTCAAATTTATTCTCTGTTTGAGTAGTTTCACACGGTAGTGTTTATGGAAATGGTAATGCCACACTTCCTAGCAGGCACAAAGCCAGCTGCACGGTGCTGACCAGAGAGAGGAAATGCTATTATACACTTCTTGATCATTATAGAAAGTTACTGAAAACCATATCGAAGAGTTGCACTGCCGTGAGATGGGAAGCCAGACAACCTGCAAGCCGTACAAACTGCTTGGGAAAGAGTGAAGAGGGGGGTAAACATAAAGGGGAAAATACGAGCACCAAAAGTACCTCAAACTATGAATCAACGTGCAGAAATCCAGTACAGAGCCCCGAGACGAAGCCCGGGGCAAGCGATACCTGGCTCACATCCTTTCGCAGGACTCCTGCCCGCTTCCCGGCCTCCACGTGTCATTGTGGTGAAGCGCGTCGGTGCGTGGCCTGCATCCCTCCGCGAGCGGCTCGGGCGCCGGCGGCCCTGACCCTGCTCACGCTTAGGTGGGCAGACAGGGACCCTCTGTGCTCTGCAGGGATTAATCGGCTGCGACTGCTGGGGATTCAGCAATTATTGGGATTATCGGCCAAGCCGAGGCTAATAGTCTTTAAAACTTTCTTAAACTTTACGTGCTTTTGCTCCGCTAAAGGGACAGGTTTCACCATAGCCCTTTTCCCCATTCAAGGGCTCTCACCTTCAGTCAGATCACACCGAAGCAAACTCACGGCTTCCACGTAATATATCGCTGCTTTGATTGTCAGGCAGTGTATTTTCATCAAAACTGTGTTTTCCATTAAGAAAAAAAATGCCCCCTACCCAGCAAAATCAACTCTGGCAGGTGCTTAATTTTACCCACTGTGAGTGAAATAATTGACTCTCAAGTGCAACAATATAATAAAACACAGTAACTGTGGTTTCTTCAATTACACATCCCATTGCAGGGTCAAATCATAATCTTATATTTAATCTAAGAATCAAAGCAAAAGCTCTAGTCCTCACTGACTACGGTTCCACTATAGCTCAGTGAGTCATAATTGGGAATTTGAAAAAAAAAAAAAAGGAAAAAAGTAAAAGGAACTAGGTTAGAGATAAAATTGCTTTTTTTTTGGATCATGGTGCCAGGACTCAGACAGCATAAGCAGGCGTGAGGGGCAGCAGATGCAGAATGTGGATTTGCTCGTGGACAGCTATTCGCAGGGACAGCGAGCAAGGGAGGAAAGGCATCCAGCACCCGCGAGGCTGCGGCATCTCTCCGGGGAGCAGGGGCTGGAGAAGCACCCAGTGAGCAAGAAACGTAATAAAATATAAAAATGATAAATCGCTTTTATTTTTACAAATGAAAAACATCCTTCTCCCGTTCCTTTGGGAATCAGGCCCATCCAGTCTGTTACGCTGGCTGCTTGCCAGCAGGACTATTACAGACCGGGGTTTCAGTGGGACGTAAGCCTCTTTCGCTCCAATTGCTTTCGTGCCAGCGGAGCTGGCCGGGGGCTCGGTGCCCCCCGAACTGGGTGTCTGGGGTGCAGGAGGCAGCCGTGGGGCTGCGGCGAGGCCATCGGGGACCGTCCCCGTGCCACTGCCCCCGGGCTGGCCCTCCCCGCTCAGCCAGGCAGCGTTATCCGCCGCGGAAAAAGGCTTTACGTCCGGGTCAAGCCTCTCTGATCTGCTGGAGGGGAATGAAGCAAATAAAGTTCACGGCTAGGAAGCCGGCAGTGCTTCCGCGTGACCTCTGGTTACCGCGCGGAGAGGACAGGGATGAATGGAAGGGACCCATTCAGCATGTGGCTGGGGCTGTGCTGTAAACTTGGCCCAGTGATGTAAGCTGGATTTTTTTTTTTTTTTTTTTTTAGGAGAAGCAGGCAGTTTCACTGTGGGTGCAGAAAAACTGGCAGCCTTTTCTCTGAAACAAAGGACTGGGTACCCTTTCACGTACATGTATATACACACATATAATTATATATCTGCAAAGATGGATTTATAGCCTTGTGTGTGTGTGCATATATATAAAATACATATCTATAAAAAAAAAAATAGAATTTTCCCCTGCTCTGGGTGACTGATGATTAGCCCTTGTGCCATTAGCGTCATTGCAGAGACATCTCACGCTCCTCAAAAAAGTCCTGCTCACCAAGTGTCTGGTGCATGAACAGCACAGGGGACTGAGCTGGTGGCAGAGCCCAGCGTGGGGTACAGGGACCCCGGTGACCCTCCAGCCTCGTCCAGCCTCCCTCCGCCAGCCTCCCGGGCGAAGGCAGGGTGCAGACAAAGGATGGGAATCTCCAAGCAACCCGGAGGAGCGGCACTGGCCTCCGCTCCCTCCTGCTCCAGGCCCTGCCGAGAAACGCATTTGCAAGACACAAGATCTTTGCAAGCATCCGCTAAAAAGGGAAAAATGCTAACAAGGAGCTCAATGTCCTGAAAGTCCAATTTTACAGAAAGAGCACAGTAATCGCACATAAACAGTGGTATTTAAAGTATCCAAAATATCTACAGCATACCAGTCCCATGCCAAGGGAAATTCATTCAATAAATAATTCAGTGGCTGTGCGGAGATCTTACTTTAAACACTTGCAACGTTTCAGAGAGCAAAATCCACCGCCCGGCTGGCTGGGGAGCCCTGTGCTTGCAGCCACGCCGCCGGCTCGTCCTCGTCCCTCTGCGTCGGGTCCACCCAGCCAGCCGCTGATGCCGAGCCCCCCTGGAAAGCTTCAGCCTCCAGTCCCACTCCTCCTCACCGCGCTCAGGTGCGGCTCACAGATGTGAACCAACCTAAAAATACCTTTCGCACGCCCGAGCAGATCGGCGTGGCAGCAGGCACCGTGACTCACGCGGACGGGGAAGCTGAGACTGGGATCCTGGTCCGAATCTGCCACTCGCCTGGATAATGAACCATTAGGAACCCATGCAAGTATTTTGTTTCCTACCAGAAGGTGAAAACTCGACAGCTCAGAGCTCTCTTGTCTACAGCACGGCGACAAAAAACCTCCTCTAACTGCTGAAATGTCCTTAAATCATTACCCAGTGCCAGCATGTGATGGACCAGAGGCACAAGGTTTCATCGACCAGGCTAAAAACCTCAGCCTGTGGTGGCAGAGGATGAAGTTCAGATGGCAAAACCCACCTGGGCCATTTCTGTGCCTGCTGTCACGCTCATCGTGTCTCTCGAGCCAGCGTGGCTGCTGCGTGCTTGCCCGGAGCGGGCTCAGGCGACTCCTCCAAGCCAAGCCGTAACCCAGCCAGACGAAAACGCAAACCCCCAAAGCTGTGTGGTTTCCTGGTTCTCTGGTCTTATGCTGGCAGCTCTATGGGGACCGCTCACGCAGCTGCGCCAAAACCAGCTCAGGGGCTGCAAAATTTCGTCTGGGGAAACCACAGCCTGACCCTTCCCTGCCCGCATCCCCCCTGCCTCCTCGCAGGCAGAGAGCACGGCTCCTGCGAGCAGCCCACGGAGGTGACTGGAGCAGGGGAGAATGTGCCCCTCCGCCTTATGGAAGAGAGTTTATGGGTGCCGGTGAACCTTACGCCTCTTTGCCGGGGCTCGTGGTTAAGCGCCGAGCCCTGCAGGCATCATTAAAGTGCGGTGTTGCACCACGGCGTGGCTCTTGCCAGGGCTTGGGTTCCGTTCTGGAAGCTGCTTCCAGCGCGTCTCCGAAGCTCCCCCACTTCCCAGTGGTACCCAGCACCATCTGTAAATCTCAGCTCTCGTGAAGGAGGAGTTTTCTTGGGTTTGGAGGGTTTTTTCATTGCGGGTTTTCTTTTGAGTGACTTTGATGGTTGATTGTCCCATATGCTATGTGGTTCTTGAACGCCTTGTGACAGGCGGCAAACAAACAGCTCAAATAATTGCATAAAAATAGTTATCTGGGGCAGAGTACAAAGAGAAGCACTGAATGGAGAGGGAAGAGGCAGCTGCACCCGTGACAGCCAGCTGTACAGAGCAGGGAAGACGAAGGTGCCCTGCAAAGAGCCTGATGGCTTGTTGCCAGGCAAATTTTTACATTTGCCTCCAGATCCTGACTGGATTTAAACAAACCTTAGTACTGCCTGTAGAGACCACGGTCCGGCTACGAGCCCCAGCGACCTGAAACATTTCACAGAATCACAGAATGGTAGGGGTTGGAAGGGACCTCTGTGGGTCATCTAGTGCTGCTGTGGGTCATCTAGTCCAACCCTCAAAGGTTTTGCAGCGGTGTCAGTGCAGAGGCGTGGGGACGACCAGCCAGCCATGGGGAGGGGGAAGGACGCAGCACCCCGCGGGCTGGGGAAGCTCAGCTCCAGACCTTGCTAATTCCCATTTCATTGTTCTGGTTTCTTTTTTTTTTTTCCCTTCCTTTCTTCTACAAAAAGTAAAATTTTCCGTGCTCAGCGGAGGCTGCACCTTGCAATAGGGCTGTGTGCCTCAGCCTGGACTGCACCCGCACTCCCAGCGCTGACCCGCAGGCCACCCGCCAGGGATCACTTTCTGCACCCCTGCAGACCACCCACCGCACCCGGGTGGGATGTCACCCCCCTCCGCGGGCTCATTTTCAGTCTCGCTGTCTGAACACACCAGAGCCAGGCCCTCTGTGGCCATCCAGTCTGCAAAGCCTCCAGCCCACGGCTGGGTTGATGGTTGGACTTGATGATCTTAGAGGTCTTTTCCAACCTACGATGCTGTGATCTACGATAGGAGATTGTGGGTGAAATTTTTCACTCTTGCCTGCCCTGGCTGCTGTGGGCTGGCTCTGCGCTGTCCCTGCAGCAGGTCACTGCTGGGCAAGGACAGGCAGGCTGGTCCCTGAGCTGCCAGTTCCCAGCCCGGCTCAGCTCTCCATGACCCCTCACACCCTGCCCTTGGCCGCGTCTGCATGGTCCGTAGGTGTGAGACCAGTTGCAGTGACACAGGGGGGCTGAAGGGACACCAGAAGGCAGGAGCTGGCCCTGGCTGTCCTCCTGCTGCGTGCAGACACTGTGCGAGGTGCCATTTCTGCTTGCTGTTTGCACAGCGGGACGGGGTGACCCAAACCCACACCGCTGCTGGATGGGGCCGTGGGGCTCCCCCCGCCTTATGCCCACCCTGGGGAGCACGGCTGGTGGCCGGAGCAGGCGGCTGAGCTGGCACAAAACTAACTGGTCCGCAAAAATAACAGAGGAAATTATTAGTTTCCAACCCAATCCCTGCCTGGGGTGTGCAGCAGTTTCTTGCTGCTGTTTCTTTTGGCGGCAGTACCAGCACAGGGCGGCTGAACACCACCGGGATACCGCTCCGAGCATCCTGCGCGGCCGTCGCGTTCCATCAGGGCAAGGCCTGGGAACGCATCACCCAAAGTGACTCAGAAACCTAAACAAGCTTGTAACGGCAGGCCTTCCATAACGCCCGAGAGACGACACGGTGGCACGCTCAGAGCTAGTCCTGCAGACGACAGGGAAGAAGAGGGACACTTTGTGCGCCACTTCCCAGCCACGCGTTCGCCTGTGTTGTTTTGCCAACAGATCAGACTGGACTGAAACTCTTACTCGGTCAAATTTCTTGATATTACAGAAGGCAACACGAAATTGAAATTGTCTGCAGCAGGGCTAAGTGGGCCAGACTGCAGCGGGCATCGCGCCCAGCCATGAAGATTCTGGAAGTCGGGCCCGTTGCTGCCCGCAGGATGCTGCCCGTGCAGTGTCCCACTGCGGGTTTTCATCTGCCAGGAGACATAGAGCGAGGCTGAGACCTGCTGGCTTGTACCATACGACAGCTACGCGCTGTCTATTACACGGAGCAAATCTCTCTAAGGCAATACTACAGCTTGAGGAGCTCTGAAACTTGCTGACCTGCCACCACGGTAAAAGCAGAGCCCTACAAACAACGAGCAGACCGAAAGGCCCTCTGCCAGTCCCGGGTCAAACGTGCGCCCGTGAGGACGGCATTATGGCTGGCACACTGGAATCTGAAACTAGAAAATGGTATCGAAAATGGGAGCTTAAAAAAAAGTAACAGTCCTGGCATGATCTAACTGTAATAAATACAGTTGTATCCCTCACTTACAGTAAGCTGTCTATAATTAGACCAGGTTAATTACCAATCAAGTGGTTGTAGCACTTTTCTGAAGGGCCCTGTCCACGCGGATGGGAAGGAGGGAGGGGACCCTAAAGGTGTAGGTGCGGTGGAGAGAGCGGGGTTTTACGCAGACCCCGTGCACGCAGAAGGTGACTGCCTGAACCGGGCCAGGCTTCATCCCAAAACAGACTGGCAGCTGGAGAAGGTTTTGAACGTTGCTGCAGGCTCATTTGGCAACCTTGCGGCGGGTAAGAAATTAAGGGTTAAGAAAGATGCAGGTCATGGGCCAAAAGACCCGAAGGGAAGCAACTCCCTCGTCCCGCTGCATGTCGATGGGGAAGGGGGGGACAGGCAGCCTTGCCCGCTCCTGCCCGTGCCCCCCGCCTGCCTGGGCCCCGCGCCAGCAGCCTGCGGTCCTCCCCAAAACACGGTGCCCGCAAACAGCCAGAGCTTCTCAAAATAACCTCCGCATGTTTTCTGTGCGCGAGAACGTCATCGTGGTTTTAAAGGAACACAACTTTACAATTCTCTCTGGCATGAGAAGCCAGTGCAAACAGACTGATCACTGCAGAAACGGTCACGGCGTGAGGGACAGCGCTCACTGCACCGGTAAACAGCAAATAGCCACGTTTTGTTGGTGCAGAAGATTTTCCAAGGAGGCCCCACAGCTGCACACAGCCACCATGCCTGACCCACCATGCTGGACCCTCCAAGAGCCTCTCTGCAATCCCTGAAACCATCCTCTTCACATCCCCAACCCACCCTGTCCCAATCATGCCAAAGAATGGGACGCACACCAGTGCAATGGGGTCTGAGACCCCCTGGGAGTCCTGCGTCCAGCTCTGGAGCCCTCAGCACAGGACAGACCTGGAGCTATGGGAGCGGGGCCAGAGGAGGCCCCAGCAATGATCCGAGGGCTGGAACCCCTCTGCTGGGAGGAGAGGCTGGGAAAGCTGGGGCTGCTCAGCCTGGAGAGGAGAAGGCTCTGGGGAGACGTCATTGCAGCCTGCCAGTGCCTGAAAGGGCTTATAAGAAGGATGGGGACAGGCTTTTCAGCAGGGCCTGCTGTGCTAGGACAAGGGGTAATGGCTTTAAACCAAAACAGGGTAGCTTCAGACTGGGTGCACAGAAGAAATTTTTTACAATAAGGGTGGTGAAACCCTGGCACGGCTTGCCCAGAGAGGTGGCAGATACCCCATCCCTGAGAACATTCCAGGCCAGGTTGGACGGGGCTCTGAGCAGCCTGGTCTGGTTGAAGATGTCCCTGCTCACTGCAGGGGGGTTGGACCAGATGGCCTTGAAAGGTGCCTTCCAACCCAAACCATTCTATGATTCTATGAAATACAGCAAGCAAGAAACCACACTCGACATGCAGAGAAGGTATTCCATGCCTAAGGTTTCCACGTTCTGTGCCTAACACCCGCGCACAGCCCCATCAGCGTTTGCACCCAGCGCAGGGGCAGGCTCTTCCCACGTGGTTACGTGCTGGAAGGAGGTGTGAATCCACAGCATTCCGTTAGGAACCAGACCACACAGCACATTTAACACTTGTATCCTGCCACCGCTGCGCAGCTTTGGCAAAGGCACGTGTCCGTCACCGGCGTTTGGAGATCCCAGCCGGCTCGGACAGACACACAGACAGCAACATCCATCACAAAGAGCCAGCCTTGAAGTCCAGATGGTTAAAACACACATACAGAAAGCTTGGAAACCCACAGGGTGTCAACCACAACTCATCGAGTTTGCCAGTCTGCAGGGCTCCTGCTCTTGGGAACAAGCCCTGATGCTTGGGGCCAGGAGTTTTGGGGGATGAAACCCAAACTGGCAGAGCCCTCCCGGGGCAGCCCCAGAAACCAGGCTCCATTCCACACCAAGCGGCCTTGTCCGCGGCACGTGGCCGGGGTGCAGGCAGAGCTGCCACCACCCGTGAGCCCACGGAGGGGTTGGGGGGTCCTTGAGCCCCAGGCTGGAGGGAGCAGCCACCCATGTCCCTGTGGCCGGGGGGTCCCCAGCCCACACAGGACCAGCTGCCCCCAGCGCTGCCACCTCCAGCCAGAGCCAGCCTGGAACTCTTCCCCCCTCGAAGGCCGTTAGAAACTTCTGAAACAACAGGAAACTGCAAACCCCGCAAACGCTTTCTGGTGCTGGTGTTCCGTCCCCATCCTGCCAGCCACGCATCGCAGCACCGAGAGACGCAGCCGAGACCCCCTTTTCCCGCAGCAGCAGCGCCCGTGGGGTCCCGCTCCCCACAGATGGGTCTCCCACACCCCTTTTTCTTTTTTGCAGGGGGTTTGTTTTGCTCCACATCCTGGAGCCCAATGTGCCCCAGAGCCTGGGCAAAGCCCTGATGGGTCACACCTGGAGCCACCTGGGTTCCTCACCGAGATCTCAATAATAATAATGATAATAATGATAATAATGATAATAATGATAATAATGATAATAATGATAATAATGATAATAATGATACAGCCATGGACTTACCAGCGTCCAGGGCAACCCTCCGCTCTCCTCGCACGCATCAGCTCATGGCTGGGTCTCACGGAGCTGCCGTTCATGCACTTGCTGAAGAACTGCTGACTCCAGGACGTCCCTCCCACCCCCCTCCCGCCTGCACGCTGCTGAAAGAAGTTAAGCTTGGCTAATATCAGCTTAGGCTGCATTAGCAGTGGCCCGGTGTAACCCTTGAGGCTCCACAGCCCGGCGCTGGGAGCCTTCTTGCAGCTCCTCGCGGGTGGGCACAACTCCCCCCCCATACACTCCCGAATATTGCGTGGTTCCGACACATCTGCTCGTCGTGCTGGAAGCTTTACGGCTCCTGGCAGTGGGAAGCTGCAAAGCCTTCCTGCAAATGCTCCGTTTAAAATGAAAGACAGCATCATTGTTTTTTTTTTTTTCCCTTTGGGAAAAGTTATCGTCAAATGAGATTTCTGACACTGGGAAAGCCTGCATTGCCAGTCCTAGCCTGCTAAATTAGAAACTTCATAGCTTGAGTAGAGTAAATGTAAATAATCTGAATAAAATAGAAGAGAATAACTTCTGCCAACATCATCCTTACACTGTTATATGTATTAAAAGCAAAGGAAAAAATGGGCATTTGAGCCAAAACCTGTTTTTGTTAATTTACACTGATAATACTGACAAACAGAAATAATGATAAAACAACTAAAACTGACAAAAGAAAAAATGTGCAATTCATTTGTGGTGGTAAAATTGTTAATATCTCAGAGCTGAGAGGTCTGGCTAAGATGCTTCTCCTCACTGCAAGAGCATTCTGTTCAGCTAACAGCTCACAGCTGCTGACTGCTTCCAGCTCCCCACCTGGGAGCAAAGGTACCCCCACCCCCCCCGGGGTGGGCCACTCCTCTGGGCCCCAGCAGCTGCTCTCCACGTCCCCACCTTATTTACTGTCCTTTACCTTATTCCTTCTTCAAATTAGTTAGCAAGGGAGGGATGCCCGGCTGCATTAACCTTGAAACTGCTGTTTTCCTCGCCTCTTCCTTCTGCTCTGACGCAGCACACTGGGTCCCCGCAATCCCTTGGCAGAAGAGGGGAGCAGAGAGGGAGCTGCCCTCCAACCGCCCTCCCGCTGCTCTCATAGTTCATGAGGTTCCTGTCTCCTCGTCCCAAATCGTACTTGCACTGTTAGGCACTTGGAGCCCCCGGGTTCTCCAACACGTTACACGGCCTCTGGAGAGAATATTCAAAGAACATCTAACACTCATGAACGAAGAGGGACAGATATTTAATGAGATCTCAGGCAAGCTTGTCAAACATGGCTCCTTTGGCTCAGATGTGAGCGTTCTGCAATCAGGCTGAACTCAGAGATTTGCCGGGGTGGGGCAGGGAGTGCTGGTCTAAACGCTCTGCAGGTGTAAATCAGCATCACAGTGCTGGCTTAATGGGAGCCCGGCAATATTCACCAGCTCACATTCTTGCCCCTGTGTTCCTGATGAGGCACAGCTTGACAGAAACTTTGTAGTCAGGAGAATATTTCAGGTGTGTGAGCAGCCCCGGGCTGGCTGGGCGCTTGGGTGCCCGCAGCCCACAGAGACAGCACAGTCATGTTTGTGATGGAGAGCACCAGATGGGATGTGAGAATACTGGTTTTAAATCAATCTGGGATTAAAACCAAGTAACTGTGTTGCATTTATTTATGAGAGGTCTTCTCTCAAGGACCAGTTGGTAGGTGATGCTTTTGCCTACCTCTGTGGAGATGGCAGTGGGAGATAGACCCTCAGCATAGCTGGAGGGCTTCAGTAAAACCAGTGTTTCAGGGCAGCTTCAGACCCTTCCACCTCCCCGGTAAACACCCTGAGCAGTTATTTGCTGTCTCTTCCTTGCTTTCGTTGCACAGACAGACAGCAGAAGGACTCACTTGCTGAGCAATCATAGGAGAAACACGAGACAGGGCAAAGGAAGAAAACTAGATTTAGGCTTCCTACCGTAAGGGAAGGTGGGTGTAAGCACACTGAGTAATATGCAGAGTAAAAGCTTCCCCGATGCCCCAGCGTTTTCTGCCAGGTGATCTGCAGAGCGGAGCAATGGGGAGAGCGTTCTATGGGAAGACAACCTCCTCCTTCGGACGCGCAGCCGAGGGAAAGCACGCAGCTCACCATAAGCAGGGGTTTGCTCGAAGAGCCCTTCATGCTGGGACTCGGAGTTCGGTTTGGGCACGTGTGCGATGCCCCGGCAGCTGTACGAGCTGTGCCCTGCAGAACGCGAGGCTGGGGGCTGGCGGGGCTGAGCCCGGAGCTGCTGAGCACCCGGGAGCCGGCCGAGGCGAGAGGAGCTACCAAGCCCTTTGTGCCTCAGACCAGGACTCGGGCAACTTCTGCTGCTGCTGACAGCTACCCCAAAGCCACCCTCAGCTCCGCGCGTTGAGTAGCGGGGATGGTTCTACTCTACAAGTACAAAGGAGGTTAAGACTTCACCTTCTGTGCTGATTCCTGCTCAGTCTAAAGTCCAGTGCGATCCAACTGTCAGCAAAATCAATGCAAAGACTGCAAAGGACTTTTATGGGCTTTGGCTGAGACCCCCCCACCCCGTCCAGGGGAAAAAAAGAGAAGTTTTATCAGTAAGTCACAGTGCTTTTAACTCTCACAGTCAAACAACTTGAAAGAAGAGTACTGTAAGACAAAGTAACTTATTGAATTTGTCAAAATTACTAAGAAACACGGATTAAGGCTGAATTTTAAACAGTGATGCCCATGACCAGGAGGATGCAGAGCCACTGGAGCAGTGAGCCGAGGCTGCACCACCAGGAAACCACACCGGGCTCAGAGCCGGCCCGTGAGCTCCTGGGCTTTCATCGCTCCACGGCCCGGAGTCGCACACAGCGCTTCAGAGCTCAGGGGGTAACTCAGTAAAAACTGCTGCTTCGTCTTTCAGGGCATTCCCGTAACCCAGGGCAACAGCTTCAGTTACAGAACAGAAATCTGCCTCCGGTTCCTTAAGGCCCATCGTGGAAAATCCTGCCCTGACTCGGAGGAATTGCAGAAAACAGCTGCTTATTAAAATAAAGTCATGTAAAAGATGGGGGAACTTTACCGCCTTGTGTTTCTTTTTTGCAGTCTCTTTTTGCTTTCTGCGTCTTTGGTCAGATATTACGCTTGTATGGATTATACAGTGTGTATTTTTGACCACTTACAAAGAGCAGCAGGAAGGAAGCACACAGTATGAAGAGATGATTAACGCAGTAATTAGGAACAGCAACGTGAAGCTACCAGGCAGGTGTTTCTGCCTCCTCTCCCTCTAGCTCTCCGCTTCCCTACACCACAAGGGTGCCAATGGGTGGTAAGGGACCAAAAATAAACCCACGCTGATGATTTTATTGCTTACACATCTCCTCCCGGCTGCCATCCTCAAAGGAGTTCACAGGCCCCCAGGAGCATGGCCTCTGTTTTGTGGCTGAGCGCAGGGCGCAGCAGCAGCGAGGTGCCGGGGCCGCATCCTGCCCCGGTCTGAGGGGCTCCCTTCCCCGTCCCGGCACCCACCAGCCGCAGACCCCAACCTCAGCCCACGCCCAGCTCCAGCACCCCCGGCAGTGAGGGCCTGGCACCACGCTGGAAAATGAGGGAAAAGGGGGGACTGGCGTCATCTCGGGGAAGGGGTTTGAGAAATCTGAGGCTGGGCTGTGGCAGGAGCTGTCCTTACTTATCCAACACTAAATACTGAAACTTTCTCTTCCTCCGACAGTAATTAACAAGCGGTTACAATGTTTGTCTGTTTTTAAACACTTGGTTTATGTTACAAGATGTTTGCTTTAGTTTGTTTGGGTGCCTTTTTTTTTTTTCTGTTGCTAACTTCAGCAGCAATTGGGCAGTTTGTGTTTTTGTCCCGAGTCAGCTCCGCTTGCTGACTGCCCACCCTGCGGCAGGCAGGACGTTTCTGCGCCGGGCACCACCGTCGCTCGCTTCTGCTCTCCTATTTTCACGGATATTTTCAAATCCTCGTGACGGCATTTCTGTCTGCGCTAAATTTTACCGACTCTCCCCAAGTCTGTCTGCAGCGGCACAGAAGGGAGTTGTGCAGCTCAGAGGTCTACGGCACCTTCTGCTGTCCGGCTTTTCCCCGTCTCCAGCCGCCTCCTCTGCTGCAAAAGTAGCCTTGAAATCCCCCTTTCTGGGTATTTTTAAGACTTGTCTCTCGCTAAGACACCGGAGCAAGGTTTCAAAGAGTTAAGGTGGGGGGAGGCCCTCAGACAGCCCGTTCTTCAGTCTCAGTGACCCAGAGCTTTTGCCTTTTCAAATGTCTTTAAGCAAATAAAGCGAATAGAGGATATGCAAATGCCTTTTCCGAAAGGGAACACAGCCCTGGATTGTTGTTGGCAGGTCAGAGCATCACACCACCCTCCGCAGCCTCTCAGCTGCCGGCACAAAAAAACTCTTTTTCAGGCAGAATAAAACCAGGGCTGGGGCATTCCGCGGGGTCAGAGGGGGGGGATCCCTGGGGACCACTCCCCCAGCATCCCCCCCGAAGCCCACTGGCTCACAGCAGAGGCTTCGTGCTCCCCGCGTGGGCTGTGCGGGGGACCAGTCTTGTTCAACTTCTTCGTCAATGACCTGGATGAGGAGTTAGAGCGTTCCCTCAGCCAGTTTCCTGGTGACACAGAACTGGGAGGAGTGGTGGATGCACCAGCAGGCTGTGCTGCCATCCAGCGAGACCTGGACAGGCTGGAGAGTTGGGCAGAGAGGAACCTGATGAGGTTCAACAAGGGCAAGGGCAGGGTCCTGCACCCAGGGAGGAACAACCCCAGGCACCAGTACAGGCTGGGGTGGACCTGCTGGAGAGCAGCTCTGCGGAGAGGGACTGGGAGTGCTGGTGGACAACAGGTTAACCATGAGCCAGCAGTGTGCCCTGGTTGCCAAGAAGGCCAGTGGTCTCCTGGGGTGCATTCAGAGGAGTGTGGCCAGCAGGTCGAGGGAGGTTCTCCTTTCCCTCTACTCTTCCTGAGTGAGCCCCCATCTGGAGTACTGTGTCCAGTGCTGGGCTCCCCAGTTCAAGAAAGATGAGGAGCTACTGGAGAGAGTCCAGCGGAGGGCTATGAGGATGGTGAGGGGACTGGAGCATCTCCCCTACGAGGAGAGGCTGAAGGAGCTGGGCTTGTTCAGCCTGGAGAAGAGAAGGCTGAGAGGGGACCTTAGAAATGCCTCTAAATATCTGCAGGGTGGGTGTCAGGAGGATGGGGCCAGACTCTTCCCAGTGGTGCCCAGTGACAGGACAAGGGGCAACGGGCACAAACTGAAGCAGAGGAAGCTCCAGCTGAACCCGAGGAAGAACTTCTTCCCTCTGAGGGTGATGGAGCCCTAGCCCAGGCTGCCCAGAGGGGTTGTGGAGTCTCCTTCTCTGGAGATATTCCAGCCCCGCCTGGCCGCGGTGCTGTGCAGCCTGCTCTGGGTGACCCTGCTTCGGCAGGGGGTTGGGCTGGGTGACCCACAGAGGGCCCTGCCAACCCCTGCCATGCTGGGATTCTGTGACTCTGTGATTCTGTGACCTGAGAGGAACCCGGCACTGAGGGCATCAGTCCCTGCCCACAGGTTCCTTGGGCACGCTGGGGTGCTCTCGGCTGGGCTGCTCGAAGGAGTCACCAGAACCATTTGCAGGAGGAGCAATAATTCTGTGTGAGGTCCCCTGGAGCAACGGGGAGCCGTTCTGTCGAAGGCGGAACTGCACTGGAGATACCGAGTAATGTACATTTAACATTTCAACAGGGATTCTAATACATTTTCTTATATCTTTTTTCTCCACCATTTGAAACAGTCTTGCAACAAGCTCTACTAAATGATGTTCATTCCACTTTTTATACCTAAGTACCGTCCTCTGCAGAAATCTGCAGAAAAGACATTTAAATCTGCGTCATTCACATCTTTCATAATTTCAGTGCAAGTTTGGCTTAGATCAGTTCCAACTCATTTAAATCAACAGCAGAATGATTTACTCTTTTTCTAGACGCTTTTTCAAAGTGAAAAAAAAAAGTTAAATCACCCTAGCAATTTCAGGGCTTGCGCCTGTGCTGACCAGTTCACACTGGCCCTTGGAGAAAAACCCCAAACGAATCCCAGTTCAGCCAGCACCTCGGTGCTTCACCGGGCTGTGGCTCTCAGCTGGTGCCATCTAGCAGCGACTGGGACAGCCCGGCGATCACAGCAACCGCGGCATCGCTCGTCGAGCCGATTTTAGGGACTTGGTAGCCCTGGGAAAGGAGCACCTTGTCGCTCTGATGGTGGAGGGGACGTGGCTCCGACCCTCGGCGTGCGTAGACACGTCCTTCCCCACGGAGGCTGTTCCTGAGCCTCCGTCTCTGCCCAGGCACCATCACCAGCCCACATTGGTCGGCACAGCCCGGGGGCTGCTCCAGCTTCGGCACGGGGGCAACACAACCTCAGTTTCTCAGTGGCTGGTGGGAGAAGGAAGGGTCATTTTAATGCTTTCATTTCTTGGCCATGACAAACTCAGCAGCTCGGCTTGCCTAGCCCAGGAAAGGAAGGCTGTGCAGCTTTCCATCCAACAACAGGTCCAGCAGTGGCCCAAAGAGAGCCTTGGTGCCCTCTGCACCCAGCCCTGCGCTGCCTGTGCTCTCCACAGCAGGAGAAACCCATCCTTTCCAAAGGCAAAAGCTGCCAGGCTGAAGAGGGGACCTGGCCCTGGGAGCAGGCAGGACAGGGGCAACTGTCTCAGAGAGGAGGCTGGGCTGGGGGTCGGGAAGGAAACACCGGAAGAGGACAAATGGCTTGGCTGAGACATCACACTGGCATCTAAACCAGGAGAATCTCCGTTAGTTATAAGGAAATCTGAGATGAAACTGGGAAGATTCTGGAGCAAAAGTTTCTAGAATAACTTCCCAAAATGAAAATGTATTCACAGCAGGGAGGGTCACACTTCTGCGGAAGGGCAAACAGAGGTGGCACCCCACACCAGGTCCCTGTCACCCCAGCACTTGTGCTTCAGGACCCAAAGACACATCTCAGAAATGAAGGCTTTGTGCTGGTCAGACTGATGGCCTCGAAGCGCCTGGCGTTCCTCTGTGGCCAGACCTCAACCCCCTGTGTCCGGATGGAGTATCCAGGTGTCCGTCCCCAGGTGTGCAACTGGTGCTCTCCTCCTTCCTACCATCCCCAAAGCCCCCAACAGTGAGAGCAGTGAAGGCTATCTTGGAGTTCGGCCACTAGATGATGGGCTCATACAGGCAATCACCTCTGCAGCAGGCAGCAGAGCATGAAAGTCCCTTCCCCGGGGTTATAATTTTTCTGAGTCACCCGGCCTCCAACCGCTCATGAAGGATTCCTGTCGGACAGGAACTGCTGCTCCTTGGGCCAAGGTTGACCTCAGTGAGCAAAGCCGCGTAACAAAACCCAGGTACCTCTGGAGCCCGTTGGCCTCACCGAGGCTGACCCATCCGACACTGATTTCGCAGCGTTATCTGGCAGTAACGAAGTGGAAACTGCTCACTGCAGCTTACACGTGGTGCTCCCGAGATTGTATCTACACCACAGCTGCCACATCGTTGAGCGAATGGAAATGTGAGCTGCAGTCTTGCAACACCATAGCACACAGTTCTAAATATAAAGACTTTTCCTCCCTTAATAGGGGGTTTCCTAATGAGACAGTGATTTCCACTGAATGATACTTTATTTTTTTTTTGACAAGTGATGCTTTCTTCCTGTGGCGCAAAAGAAGATGACTTGGACCAGGTGGTTGGATTTATTTTCTTTCCACATTTTTGAGAGTGGTGTACCACACAGCACGGAAGATGGAAAAGCACCTTGCGTGGCTCTCAGGGGAGCTTCTGAGACAGCAAGCGCAATAGTTGGGGTTTGTGGGAGAATCACTGCAGGGTCTTGCCAAACCCTGCTGTGAATTCAGCCCACACCAAGCAGGGATGCATTTTCAGCCCTCCTTTTCCAAAGCATCTTCTCCACGTTGTAGCTACACCACTGCTTGTGAAAGGCCAAGCACTGAGTGAAGAGCGGGTGACGTGCGGCAGCAGCGGGGAGCATGGGGACCAGCGGGATGGGGTGGCCCAGGGGCTGAACAACCCCTGCAGCTTCGCAGCTCTTCCTGGCTGATCCCTGCTCATCGCAGTGCCTGACCCTTCCTCACCGCCAGTCACCAAGTTTACCATAGCACAGTCTCCAGTACAACGGTGGAATATTTATAGTTTTATCTATATATGGAGCATAAGGAAGAAGCAAAATCAGGCAAAGTCATCCTCCTCCGGTCCCTTCCCTCCCTTGGCCTCGCCTGCCACTCCACTGGTCATCTTGGAGGCTCCGTGACAATGTTTATGGTGGAAGGAGGATTTGACACAGTAAATGGTTCAGCATCAATAAGCGCTAATAGCACGCTGTAGCAATCAATCCGAGCCCAGCAAAACATTTACCCATATGGTGGTGTACGGTATCAGCACCGAGTTCCTCGGAGCCTCCGAAAAAGGATTTGCAAAGACTCTGAATCAGCGCATCTGGGAAGAAAATCCCCTGGAGAGCCAGGCACAGCTCACAGCAAACTACAGGAACACGCAGAGAGGAACGTGAGGGCTCCTGATGGCATTTAATGAATTTTACAGATATATTTTGAGCATATTTATCCATATTTTAAAGCCACGCGCTCTCCAGTACACCTTACTCCACTGTGTTTGACTAGTTTCCAGGGTAAGAGGGTATCTGGGTTCCTGAGCACTGTAAGCTCCCCTGTTCGGAGGGAGAGGAGGAGAGAGGCTGAAAGAGTTTGGACACCAGTACCTTCTCCAGAGGGGACAAGGCTGGAGAGCTGCAGGGCTGGAGCACTGCGGGTGGCCCTCGGCAGAGTCACCCACCCATGCTCTGGGCACCCACAGCCCTGTGGGGATGGCAGCAGGGACAGACCGGACCCCAGCGCCAAGGACCCGCAGGGCTCTGGCTTCGCGCGGCAGCACAAGAGACAGAAATAGTAGTGGTGGCAGAAACTCATTACTCGTATTGATCCGCCACCAAAGAACACATGCAGAGCACTTAAAAATAGAAAACAGTATTAATAGATGTTCTTCTTCCCTGTTCCTTTCTGATCAGAAAGAGAGTGATGAAGTCGATAATTTTGTTTGGGTCTGTGTGAAGAAATAATCTAGCAAAGCCAAGAAAAAAGCCACGGGAAAAGAGCTGCCCTGGATGCCTGTGGATCTATCAGGAGGTAAATGCCCGAGCCACGTTACCTACCATCGCTGCTTCGGTCTCGCCCAGACCTGCCTCTGGTTAGCTACAAGTCATTCAGGCGCCGGCTGCGACTCCGCAGTGATACAGAAGGAAGATCCTAGTATTTCTCTCCAAGAGCTCTCAGAAATGTAATAACAAGGAAAGGTTCAAACCCTGTGGTGCTCTGCAGTGCTTGGTGACGTCAAAACAATGGCAATTATGCTCTTACTGGTGTAATGTTGTATTTCTTTGTTCCTGGCTTGCTCCTAAGTCAGCTTCCCCCCTTCTGTGGGTATTCAGTGAATTCAGTTTACCATCTGTCTTCAAAGCTTTTCTCCCCTTTTCATTACTTGAATGTATTTGTAATATCCACAGCAGCATGGAGACAAGAATCAAACAAATGTCTAGATTAGTCCAGAGAAAGATTGCTTCGGGCTGCCTTTCCCTGCCATCAAGCAGGGAAATCCAAATACACTGACTCTTTCCTGCTGATGGTATCTAGCAACTGCTCAAACGGAGCAGTAATGGAGGGATGGAGAATAAGAGCACCTGGATATACCTCCTCAGATAACACAGGCTTTGCCCCTTGCGCAGCAGCCAGCGCTCCATGGGCTGGGCTCAGCAGCCTTGGGCATCTGCTCTGCTTCATGCACAAAGCGGGAAACATTTCTTATCCAGTGACCTGAATTTCAGGGCATCAGCAAGGGCTCCTGTGTCACAGCGCGAGAGCCGGGTCGAGGTGTGGGACTGAGAAGTCCATTGCAACGCCAGATGAACCTCCCACTTCCTTTGCAAACGTGCACTGAGAAACATTTGGAGATCAGTGCCGACAGGGAGAAGGGAGCCCGCGACGGATCCCAGCAGGGACCTCTGTGGGTCACCCAGCCCAACCCCCTGCCCAAGCAGGGTCACCCAGAGCAGGCTGCACAGCACCGCGTCCAGGCGGGGCTGGAATATCTCCAGAGAAGGAGACTCCACAGCCTCCCTGGGCAGCCTGGGCCAGGGCTCCGTCACCCTCAGAGGGAAGACGTTCTTCCTCATCTTCAGCTGGAGCTTCCTCTGCTTCAGTTTGTGCCCGTTGCCCCTTGTCCTGTCGCTGGGCACCACTGAACAGAGTCTGGCCCCGTCCTCCTGACACCGACCCTGCAGATATTTAGAGGCATTTCTAAGGTCCCCTCTCAGCCTTCTCTTCTCCAGGCTGAACAAGCCCACCTCTCCTCGTAGGAGAGATGCTCCAGTCCCCTCCTCATCCTCGTAGTCCTCCTCTGGACTCTCTCCAGTAGCTCCTCATCTTTCTTGAACTGGGGAGCCCAGAACTGGACACAGCACTGCAGATGGGGCCTCACTAGGGCAGAGCAGAGGGGAAGGAGAACCTCCCTTGACCTGCTGGCCACGCTCCTCTGAATGCACCCCAGGATCCCACTGGCCTTCTTGGCAAGTCCCCGGGGGCGTTTGTTGTTGGCTTTGTTTGGTTGATGTTGGTACACCGCTCTGTGCCTCCACCAGACCGTCTGAGCCTGCACATCAGGAAATAATCAGTTTTGTCTTTCTCCGATTTCTACCATTATTTCACTGAGGTGAGCATTATAGACCTGTTCTTGACTAGCCAAAACCCTTGTAATGATGCCAGAAATTACAGAATCACAGAATCACAGAATAGCAGGGGTTGGAAGGGACCTCTGTGGGTCATCTAGTCCAACCCCCCTGCCGAAGCAGGGTCACCTACAGCAGGCTGCACAGGATCTTGTCCAGGCGGGGCTGGAATATCTCCAGAGAAGGAGACTCCACAGCCTCCCTGGGCAGCCTGCTCCAGGGCTCCGTCACCCTCAGAGGGAAGCAGTTCTTCCTCATGTTCAGACGGAACTTCCTGTGCCTCAGTTTGTGCCCATTGCCCCTTGTCCTGTCACTGGGCACCACTGAAAAGAGCTTGGCCCCATCCTCCTGACACCCACCCTGCAGATATTTGTAGGCATTTATAAGGTCGCCTCGCAGCCTTCTCTTCTTCAGGCTGAACAAGCCCAGTTCCCTCAACCTCTTCTCGTAGTGGAGATGCTCCAGTCCCCTCCTCATCCTCGTAGCCCTAAATTGATTTAGAATAAACCAGAGTGCCGCACTGGGCTGTGACGGCAAAGGACCCCCCTGTCCAGGAAATCAGCACAGCCACTGTGACACCTCCGCAGCACGGCGCGGTGTCTGACGGGACGGGGCCACCTGAAAACCAAGCCCACGCACGAGAGCAGCAACCGCTGAGCGAGGGCCAGGCTGCCGGGTCGGGCAGAGCCTCGCCTCTCCAGCGGGATCCGTGCCCCGTGATGCCCGGTGTTGGTGCACATCTCGGCTGCTGCTGAGAGCACCGCTGCAAACGGCAATAACCGCACTTGTCTTCCAAGGGCACCTGTTCTGTGGGTCAAAACGTGAGGCTAAAGTCACGGTCCACACTCCGATAAGACGAGCACGGCGTTAAGGGAGGCCACGACTCAGCAGCACACCTGGACAGACATAGCCTGGGGGACAGCTGGGCACACAGGGGAGACACGTTTGGACACAGCAGAGTAAACACCGAGATGGGAGGCATGGGGATCAATACCGCAGGGTGGACACGGAGGCCTGAGAGCAGGAGCTCGCACGGGAGACGCGTTCCCAGCGGGCCCGGTTCTCCTCCCGTTGCCATAAACAAGCCCGGTGCATCCAGTGCGGTGGCTCAGAGCAGCCCCTGGGGCCTCGGGGCCCCGAACGCTGTAACGAACGCCCGCCTGCAGCCTCCGAGCCCAGCCCTGCTGTCCGATTCACCCATGTAATTCCCTCTGGGCCGTATTTGCACTGCACGAGTTTTGCCACCGTTTGAAAGCAGCTGACGGGAGCTGCTGATGTCAGCGGCTGTAACCCCCAGGCTTTGATGGGAGCCACCAGGATATTTTCAGAGATAAACTTCAAGCCGGTGATATCAGGTTCCCACTTTTTCAGTGTGAAACATCCCTTTTCATAAACAAAATTAGCAACTAGGTATGAACATAAATAATTAAGGTATGTTTTCCTTTCTCAGCACTCCCCCCCCCAATATTTGCCTAATGATGCGAGGATGCTGTCTTTTAAAATCATTTCCCCCTGTCAGTTCTTCGCCTTGGAAGTCTGCTTGCCTAGAGGAAAGCTGTTTGATAGATAAGGGGGGAAATAACACAGATGTTGAATGTCACCTTTCCCTCGAAAAGATGCTGCACACAGACTCAAAGGACTCGATTTGGAATCGGTGCAGCAGATCATTCCAAGCTGAACCATTAAATATCCTACAGAGAACCTCCTATTTCAGACTCCCAATAATTTTCTGGTCCAGCCACACTTCGAGACGTTACCGCCTGCCCACAAAACAACGGGGATGCACAGCCCCCCTGTCCGGTAGCTCCAACCCACAAGCACACCCCGCACGCACGCGAGCGCGCTGCCCGATTTCCCACGCCCCGACAGCTGAAAGTGCCCTCACAAATCTGCCAGAGACCGACCCACCATAACCCAGCCAGGTGATTTGAGAGAAATTATGGTGCCCTGCGTTCGCAGGTGAGCCCTCCACACACTGCAGCAACACCTCATCGTGCCCGCTGCCCAGCCCCAGCCCTGCAGCAGAGCATCCCAGTGCCACCCCTGCCTAGTTGCAGGGCATGCAGTGAAGCATCCCAGTGCCACCCCTGCCCAGTCCCAGCCCTGCAGCAGAGCATCCCAGTGCCATCCCTGCCCAGTCCCAGCCCTGCAGCAGAGCATCCCAGTGCCACCCCTGCCCAGTCCCAGCCCTGCAGCAGAGCATCCCAGTGCCACCCTTGCCCAGTCCCAGCCCTGCAGCAGAGCATCCCAGTGCCATCCCTGCCCAGTCCCAGCCCTGCAGCAGCGCATCCCAGTGCCATCTTTGCTGTGGAGTGCGCGCTCCCGCCTGCCTTTTCCCTACAAAGCGCCGGGAACACGCGTTACTGGGAGGCAGGGGAGGGGAGGGGGAGGCGGGGAGGGGGCCGCGGGCCGAGGGCAGCGCTCGGAGACCGTTTCGGAGGGGTCCGGGCCGGCGGCGGGGGGGGGGAGGGGGGTTGGTACGCGACCCCCGCACGCTGCGGGGAAAGGAGCCGGGAGACGCCGGGCCGGGTGCGGGGAAGGAGGAAGGGGGGGTGGGCAAACCCCGGCGGCCGAGGGGGTTTCGGGGAGCACTCACCCAGCAGCAGCCAGCCCGAGCCCGCGGAGCCCAGGAGCGGGGCCAGCATCCCTGCGGGCCGCCCGCTGCGCGCTCCCGGCGCCCCGATGCGCGCTCCCCCAGCACAGGGCGGTATTTCCAGCAGCCCTCCTCCTCCTCCTCCTCTCCCCACCCTGCCGAGCCCTCCAGCTCCCTCTTAAAAGGGGCGATGCCGGCGGGCGGCGCGGAGCCCCCCGAGGGCTGCAGGGGAGGGCGCAGGGGCCAAGCTGCGCTCCGCACCGCGCGGGTTTTCACCTCCGGGCGATGAAATTGCCGCTGGCCGGTGACCCGCGCAGGAGGGGCCCGACCAGCCCCGACCATCGGAGATGCTGAAACAGCTACAGCTCCGTCAGCAGAGCCTGCGAGGGAGACCGGCCTTGCTCATGGGTATGAGAGCATCTGAAAATACACTTACTGGCTGCTTAAAAGGGACCAACTCTGTGTGTGACACTAAACCCACAGAGGGGACAGCAGATTGGCGTTCTTAGTGATGCCGTCTTTCCCCAAACAAGCTGGCTGCAGCAAAATTAATCTCCAAGCTCCATGGTACAACAGGGGCTTTGCAGAAAAACAGCTTTAGAACCCCCTAAGAAGGGCTGCACTGGTGGCGAGGCCGCATCTCGCATCCCTCTGGCAATCAGGGTGGCCGGGGTAGGAGACACACTGAGTGTTTCTGCCCAGCCTTTGGAGAGAAGGACAGGGCAGACCTGCAAAGCAGGTGGAGCTGCTTGCTCTGAGCTGTGATACACAGAGGTTTAACTCCTCCTGAGCATGGGCCAAGATACACCACAAACATTTCCCTGCCTGTACCGGGAATGCACACCACTTCATGTGTGATCACAGCTGTCCAGGGCACACGTTTCCTTCAAAGGTAAAGGCTTTTGGTTCTCTCAGCAGTGAGAATGAAGTTAATGTAAATGAAAAATTTCCATTTCATTGCAAACAATTTTTTCACCATGTGGTTTCCTTCTGATTCACTATGAAAAGGACTTTAAAAGATGTCCTGTATACAGAGTTCCAGCAGCTGACTAAAACTGATGTCACTCGTATTAGTGTCACCACTGCCCACTCCTGAAAGCTGTTAAAAAATTGCTACATCCATTTTGCTCAAGGGCTGTTGGGCTTCCAACATCCATGGTCTCGAAGCAGAAAACCATCATCAAGCATGCCAGCAAGTGAGCTGGGAACCAAAGGCAACGCTATCTGGTTCCTCAGACTACAGTTCTCACAGTAAATGCTGCTACAGGCCACAGCAGTTGTGCCTTCAGCTACACCTGATGTCATAAAATCAAACAAAACCAGCTATAAAATGGGGCTTGGCAAAATCATCTCTACTGCCATCTATTTCACTAGATTATAGATCAGATACTGCGCAATCTATTTTACTTCAACCTGTTCCTACAACCTTCTCTTTCTTGATAATAAAGAACAGTTTCAACCCCACTTTTTAACCTTCCTCCCTGCAGCAAATTTTGTGTTGGAAGCCTGTTAGAATGTCTCATCTTCTGCAGGCTACCCAGATCCCACAGTCCCTGTGTCTATGAAAGCCCAGTTTCTCCCTGAAGCACCGGTATCATTTGCTGACCCCTGCTTCTGAGCTCCTGGAAACCTCCATTAGCTGAAAATGGCAATACCGAAGCTCATTGATAGGATAAATTAAGTTGTCCTAGCAACATGGGATCTCTTGGTCTTTCAGGAGATGGAACTTTTAAAATAATACTTCCTTAGGGAAGCTGAGGGACCAGTAGAAACAGGTTGAAGTGCACCAGCTCCCAAAAACTCCACTGAATAGGTTTACGGCAAACAGACTTGCACATACAGTTACACAATGAGTCCTGAAAACAGCTTTCCTCCATCTAACATAGGAGTGAGGACCATTGACACCACAAACACCACCTGGACCTCCATGTCCTTGCTTTGGGAAGCCACAAGGTGTCTGCAAAGACAGGTTTTCCTGACCTCATCTCCCACAGCAGCTCCTCCAATCTCAATGCAGATTAAAAAAAGACAAGCGACTTCCTGTGTTTCACCACACTTCCTGCCTCTGTGAAGTTCTCATGAACCTTTTTCTAATTCTTGACTTTAAAACTTTTGATAGCTTTCTGCTTCTCTGTACACTAGAGCCTGAGGCAAACTTGGCCCAGTTGGTTATCAAAAGGCCCAGCTACTCCATTTTCTGAACTTGTTCACACCTCAACAGCAGCAGTTTATTAAATGCTCTTACTTAGGGTCCATCATCTGGGATGATAGTAACAGAGATCTTGTCTTCAGAGTCATGGTAACCATCCCCTGTTACAATGATGCTGAAATTTTCCACAGTAAGAAACCACCCAGAATCTTATGAGTCACAGAAGTGCCCCAAATTGCAACCACGCCACAGAGCTGTCGCTCCTGCAGAGGACGCACCTTCAGCCGTCAAGAAATTTAAGTCACAGACCAACAGCCATCTTCCTAATAGCCAGAGCAGAGGACAACCACAGAAAAAGATCAGCCAAGGAACCTGAGCTTATACCCCTCACCAAACTGTTAAGCTTTCCAATTCACTCCAAAACCTGTTCTGTGAGAATCACCCCCTACTCTGTGTTCCTCCACAGCCTGGGCTGAGTTCTAGAGACCATGAGCTATACCACATCCCTGCAAATAAACAAATCCAAAGTGGCTTCTACTTGTTCTCACAAATACGCACAATAACATTAGTCTTGCAGAGAAAAAATATCAGCTTCTTATTTCTTGCTCGAATAGTTTTTATGTGTCTATTCAATAGTCCAATGTAATCTGTTTGCCCCAAGCAACACTAATATAGAAAACCTTAGAAAGTGTTCCATTCTGTTAAATCTTTTTTTAAAAGGTATGCAATATATTTTAAGCTGCAACTGATCTGATCTTTATTTCAGGGTTTTCAGTCTCCTCTCATTCCCAACCAGCTGGTAAATAGTTACTATGGCAGCATTTAATACAGAGTGACTCAGCACTCCCCTACATTCCTGTAGCAGTGCTGTCTGCCCTTTTTTAAAACATAATTCTTCCATCATGGAATTCAGCATTTACTGAGAGAATCAATGCAAAGGATCTGCTAGGCAAAGATCATACCTATTCAGGATGCTATTTCAGCTTCCCTTTGTGTTGATCGCAAAGACATTTGAACTGTTTCCATCATCTCTCCGTGTGTCTTGGGAGCTTCATATTGCCCACCACCAAGTGAGCTAGTCTAGTATCAAACCACAACATGCCTAGCTCCAAAATGTCCCAGTCCGGCTGATTGTGGCAGAAACCCCCCTCCCCTTTGTTATTGTTCAAAGCTCCTTGCTTTTTTTGTTCCTGGGCAGAAATTCTTACACTCTTATTTACCTTGCTTTGAAGGTTGTATTTACACCTGGAGTTTTCTCCTTGATCCATTCTTTAGTCTTTAGAGGGGAACTGGCCCACCAGTTTGCATTCTTAGTAGCAGCACTGCTGTTCAGGTGCAGAGAGAAGCCACATTCCTTTTCATCTGTACCTTAAAGCAAATTGTGGAGAAGAGGAATCCAATTTGCCATGTCTAGCAGCATGAGAAGGCTTTGGTGAGTCATCGATTTCAAAATAATTAATTTTGATGACAGTGAAACCTGCAAAGCTTGTGGCTTTCCCTGTCATGGTTGGATTGCCCCAGGGACAGAAGGGTGTGAACTCTCTCATCATGGCTTTTCCTGCAGTTGAAGTATTTGTTTTACCCGCTTTCGGCATGTGATAATACAGGTGAGTCTAGATTGGCTGGGGATCTCATCTGAGTTCATTTCACAACTTTCACTTTCTAGAACTGCAGGTGACACGCTTACGAGAAACAATGTCAGATACCTGTGGGGTTACGGCACTTTTCCAGTACACTCGATGAAAGGTAGGATAGGTTTTCAGATCCGCAGTGCAAAAGCGTGCCTGGGGAAGAACCACTGATTTCCCGTTGAAGCTCCTCAGGTGTCTCCCACTCTTCCCTCAACCAGTCCCGAGCACTCACGGCTCTGACGTCACGCAGGAAGGGCGTGTCCCTTCCCGCTGCGTCAGCACCTGCTCTCGGGCCGTTCCATGGGCAAGCGAGCGGGGCTTCCGCCTCCAGCACCACGGACAGCGGCGGCCCCGTCATCGCCCTCGTCATTAATTAAAGAGCCCATCCTCTGCCCTTGTTATTAATTAAAGAACCCATCCTCTGCCCCATTGCATCGCTGGCATTTGTGACAGGCTCCCAGCTCTGTTCCCTACTACTTGCCCATATCATAGAGAGCAACACTGATTAACGTCTTACCCTAGAAGTTGCATTTGTTTCTTCCTCATCTTCTGCACCGGTCTCTTCTTCAGCCATTTCTTTTCTACCTGTTGAAGAGAAAAGAATTAAGTCCATGCTGTACTTCCCACTGCTCATGTCATACAGATGAATGTGGGCTTCTGAGGGAGGGCCAGAGGGCAGTGTGTGTTTTCAGGGTGAGCTGAGGACATATTTACCAGAGGAATAACGCACAGATCGGTGCTATTGGGCAGCCCAGATCATGATGAAGTGATAGGATTGACATTACAATAAATGTGTTTTGCATCTCATAGCCGAGAGAACAGTACAAATTGCTGCTGAAAACTACACAAACATGCTGTATGCTGCCAACTCTCCCTACCTGCCTGACCTTGAAGATTTATAGAAAGACATTTTGGCTAAATATCTTTTAGCCAAAAGGGTAGAAGTCCCTTTTATCCAGAAAGGTCAAGGTCAAACATTTGAAGTCAAAGGTAAATCTTTCCTCAAGACAATAGAAACAGTTACTTCCTCTGACCACTACATAGGCGCCTAAAGCATTTTCAACTTTTGCATTATTCATATTAGCTTGCAGAGCATTTTGATTTGTTAGCAGCTCTTATCTAAATCATGTTTCTGTCAGAGTGTATCTTACCTTGCTGGCAAGTGTAGAGTTACAGACAGAGCACAGTGAGGGCTGACTGCTCCCTAAGATACAGGGGCCAAGCACAATAACTCATCTGACCTCGCCAGCCAGACTGCAGTCCCATGGTATCCAAGCACAGCAAGCAGGACAGGTCTCAGGGCAGCAACTGGACGTCAGCTGAGAGCCCACACCATTAGGTAAATGTGTGGTGATGAGGTAGGTCCAAGGTCAGGAAGTCAATCCACAGGTTGGGTTCCAAATCAGCAGGTCCCATGGCCAAGCACACGCATGGCTGTGACTGAGCTGGAGATCAGTATGCCTGCAAAACAGAAATTGTGCCTCAGACTGAGCTTAAGTAGGGTCCCAGGCCCAGGGGAAGGGTGTGGGCAGGAGCACAGGTGAGGCTGGTCAGGGCCGTCAAAGCCTGTTAGTGCCTTCAGGCCTGTGACAGCTGAAAACTTTCTGCAGCAAGAGCCCTCTCTTAATGTTTGACTCTAGGTACTCGGCGTAAGAGGGCCCCACATGACACTTCAATAACACTAATTAACTGTCTTTTATCTGTTAAACTTTCACAGTAAAAACTTTTAATTTGGTAAATATATACACATACACACACACACAAATTATAATTCTTGAAGCAGCTTTTAAATATGTCAGATTAATTTCATCAGATTTAACCTATGCATGATGGTTAGCTGAGATGAATGGCCTTAGTGCCAAAAATCTTCCTGGATAAGAGGAACAGGCTGGAGATAAAACCTCTACTTAACTATTCACAGGAAAAGTCAGTTGACTGCCTATGCAAACTAGGAAAAATAGAATGTTTCATTTTGAGAATACAAAAATACCAGCAGGCATTATATTGGAAATGGTATAATGGCCTAGTTTATTCGTTTGGTTTCTGTTAATATCCATTCATTGTTATGAACTCTCTAAACTCCTTCTGGCCTATGCAAGGAAAGCACAGGTGCCACTGCTGCTCTGCTGCTGCCTGGGTCAGAGGCTCCAGCTGCAAAAACAGAGCAAAAACTTACAAGGTCTTTTTGAGAAAAAACAAATTGTAATCCTGCTCTTCCTCCGTTACAGTGAGAAATGAGAAAACACGTCATTCTATTATGGTTGTTATGGAACTAATTAAAATGTCCATGTTGGACAGAACTTGTTTTATCTCGTAACCCTTTGTGCCAGCTATGCTGAAATCATTTAAGGCAAACGAGGTAGCTTGACCTCCTCTGGCTTAGAGGACATACAACATCTTGAATCCAATAGACTCCTGTCAACAAACAGGAGTGAGCTACAATCACACTTATGCTGTGGTCAGTAAGGATTAATTATGTTGAAGCAAATTATGTTACACTCCCATCAGACTGGCAGTAAAGCATCAAGCCCTTTATATAAATACAAATGTACATTGTAATGAGCTTTGTACTTTCATTAAACAAAAGCTCTTCTCTTTGGATCTGGGTAATGGAGAAGCAGAGATATTGTGATTCGGCTTGTGGCTGATGAGCCATGCTTCTAAAGCAAATAAATGACAAAGGCAATACCACAGCACATATGAAAGTGCCATCTTTTCACAGTATTTTGAGAGGAATTTCTCAACTTTAAGTGGAGTTTTAAAGGATAATTTGCATATATTAAATAATTTTGATACAGATTTGGGTAGAGGATTCACCAGAGTGCAATGGGTTTATACTAACTGTTAAACTACCTGCGCCTCACCTTCCCTTCATCCCCAGGGCATGGCTGGATGGAGTGCAGCTCTGCGGAGAGGGACCTGGGTGTCCTGGTGGATGACAGGTTAACCATGAGCCAGCAGTGTGCCCTGGCTGCCAAGAAAGCCAATGGAATCCTGGGGTGCATCAAGAAGAGTGTGGCCAGCAGGACGAGGGAGGTTCTCCTTCCCCTCTACACTGCCCTGGTGAGGCCCCATCTGGAGTACTGTGTCCAGTTCTGGGCTCCCCAGTTCAAGAAAGATGAAGAGCTACTGGAGAGAGTCCAGCGGAGGGCTACAAGGATGATGAGGGGACTGGAACATCTCCCCTACGAGGAGAGGCTGAGGGAGCTGGGCTTGTTCAGCCTGGAGAAGAGAAGGCTGCGAGGGGACCTAATAAATGCTTATAAATATCTGAAGGGTGGGTGTCAGGAGGACGGGGCCAAGCTCTTTCCAGTGGTGCTCAGTGACAGGACAAGGGGCAATGGGCACAAACTGAGGCACAGGAAGTTCCATCTGAACATGAGGAAGAACTTCTTCCCTCTGAGGGTGACGGAGCCCTGGCCCAGGCTGCCCAGGGAGGCTGTGGAGTCTCCTTCTCTGGAGATATTCCAGCCCCGCCTGGACAAGGTCCTGTGCAGCCTGCTGTAGGTGACCCTGCTTCAGCAGGGGGGTTGGACTAGATGACCCACAGAGCTCCCTTCCAGCCCCTACTATTCTGTGATTCTGTGATTCTGTGGGTGGCTGGGAAGCCGGTGCAGACCTGCTAACAGCAGTGTTGCAGCGAGGTTGTGCAGGGACTGTAAAGCGACAGACTGTCCACGCCAGTGATTCAGTGAAATGTTGATCCAATTATTTAAAAAGCAACCAGGCTCCTTTTGAGCTGCAAATGCTGCACAAGGAAACAAAGCACTCTGCTTGCCCAACATAGGCAAAGAGAGGGATGGCCGAATTTTGCCGCTGATCAGCGGTGTGACCTTGTCCACAGCAGCAGACTGGCAGGGCGGTGAGCTTTCTCCTTTTTTTCCCTCCGTAGCAATCCCTTTGGCCCCTCTGTTTTTGAGGAAGCTGCCATCTGCTGTCAGAAGCTCATGCAGACACAGCGCTGGGGACGGAGCCAACGTCAGCAAAAGCAACAGAAGTCAAAAAGAGCTGCAGAAATAGCCCATTGAGAGCACGGCCTGAAATGCCTTTTAGATGACTTCTTATTACCATTTCTCACACATTTATTTGTTATTATATACACTTAGCTTGTACTGAAAGGGAGCATCTTTTAAACAAGCATTTGCGTTGCAGACAACGAGCTATTCGAGCTAGTCCGTAAGGGCTGTTGGTGTCATTTGCCTTCTTGCCATGATCTACTGCCCACTGCCTATCTGTGTCAGTTTAATTAAAAGATAGAACGGATAGGTCACGTAATTTTTTGTATAGGAAAGTTAAGAATTTAGAAAACTGTTCAAAAGGAAAGATAAAAGAGGCAGAGGTATGAATATCAGATCTGAACCTGAACATGGCAGGCACTTCAGAAGGACTGTGGGAGCATCAGCACCGAGTCCATTTGTGTCACATGGAAAGAGCAGATCACACTGTTTATCACGGTAGCAGCAAAAAGTGGCTGTGAAATAGAATATCTTTCATTAATATTTTTAATCAAATAAGATGTCTTGCAAGGGAGTAAAATACACTGGATGGTCTAATAAAATGGATGTGATATACATGAATCCTAATCTGAATGTATGGATGCAGAACTGAATGTGCAAAGAGGGGACATAAATAAAATCAAAGCGATAAGGGGTTTGGGTCACTTCAGTCAAAGGGAAAATGCCATTGCATGAAACAATTAATGTAGAGGAATTAGTCACAAGATCATGTGTCATCAGCAGGGTTTCAAGCCAGAATGGACCGTACAAAAGACCTGCATTGCTCAATGTCCTCTGGAAAAGGAGCTGGATGTAACGTGAGAAAGCCTGGAGCGATGCCAAGCACACTCTGAAGCTGAGTAAGAGGCGTCCTAGTAGGATCTCACAATGGTGAGTGACCGGGCAAGAAAACAGCACAGGAATGTCAGTTTTGGTAAGCACAGGCATGCGCATGGCAAACATAACATCACTAAAAATAGCGAAGGGCTCTGTGTGAGTCTTACGCAGCCCAATGTCACTGTGGACCATCCTCATCAGCATCAGCTCAGTCATGGGAAAGGCTGTGGGAAAGGCTAAGAAGATATTCTAAATTGTTTGGAAGTGATTGGAGCATAAAAAAGAAAAAAAAAGGCATTGTGTGTGGCGGCCGTATCTTAAATATTGTTTACAGGTCTGATCGCTCCACCTCCGAAAGGGCCCCGCAGAGTCCAAGGGGATGCAGGGGAGACGGGGGCACCGGGGGGCTGTCGGAGCAGGAGGCACTAGGAAGAGAAGTGGCGGAGAGGGAGACCCGGGGCTTTGCAATCAGGAGAGGCAAGAAGAAGGTGAACTGCAGGTGACAATCCGTTACTTCTTAAACTAGAACAAACCGAAAGGCGTTCAATGAAATGTTCAGGCAGCAGCTTGGAAGAAAAGAAAAAAAAATAACCACATTCTTACTTAAAACTTAGTTAAGCCACAAGGTTAATTGCTGTTGGTTATAATGGAAAGAAATTCTATATGTAAGTTCAAAAAACTGTTACACAAGTTCACACATCTTGTAGCATGAAATTCAACAACGGGAATATAATGTTTGTCTCAGAGATTTCCTGCATTGCCAAGAGCCAGTGGTAGGGACAGACCTTTCTACACAGTCTCAAACCCATTCCTGAAGTATCCACTTGCTGCTCATAGGACACCGGGCAACGACAGACCAGCACATCAAGACTTACATTCTTCAGCAATGTTGGTATGTTCTAATGTACACACTCAGACAGCCGAGCGCCGTCGCATACTCAGTAATTACAGGTAGACGTTTACATTGAAGTACACGTAAAAAGCTAATCAGAAGCAGTGGGAATCATTTCTGCAAACACTGGGCTCAGGGAGCTGAAGCATCAGCAGACTTTGACAGCTAAGGAGACACTGGAAGTGACTGTGGAGTTGTGAGAAAGCTTAACATTATGCTCATATCTCCTCCTATTTCTCGGTCTTCAGCAGTTACCTATATCATTCCATAGGATGGTGCTTATTCACACATCTTTTAGTGACAATCTCCTTTTAAAAGAGGAACTAGCAGTAGACTGACTTGAGCAGGCTTTGAAATAGTGGCTGTGGGACCGAAAGGAGGAAGTTGGTTAGCGAAATGAAAAATGGATAAAATTAGCAGGAAATCCCATGAATCATTTTGGCATACTTTCTATGAGAGAAAGGCAGAAACACATACAGGTAAATTCTGGCTTTAGGTCTTTCCCCCCTGTGGTGCTGAGAGTTTCAGGCAGTATTTCTCTTTTCCTGTGCCTATGGGAATAGCTGTCAACACCACGATGTAGCTGTTGACGCAGACGTTTCAGATTGTCCTGGCCAAGCAGCAGAAAGACGCCCCAGCTGAGCTGCTTTGATGGCTGGGCACAGGAGAAGTGTTACAGCGCTGGGGACAGATGATCCAGGTGCGCAAATCAGAAGGTCGAAGGAATCCATGGAAGGCTTCAGCTTTCCATTTACATCAGTATTTCGAAAACACCTCTTGAATGCTTAAGCGGTTGCCTCTAAGCGCACCAGAGGCCTCAAGATCTCCTCCTGAGCCAGGACAAGCTGTTCCCTGGGCAGCAAGGTTTCCCTCTCCTGCACAGAGGAGGAGAGCGGGAGCAGCTGGAGCTGCCAGCCAGCAGCACCGAAGCAAAAAGGATGCTGTGCTGCCTGTGACACTTCTGGCTAACGGTGACAAAGGCACTGTCTGCTGGTTGCTTTAAAATAACGTGCTTACTCCCAGAACCTACTTTTCCCAAGGGGGAGAAGTACTGGAATGCAGTACTTTATATTAGACGGTCAAATAAGATTTAGAATTCTATTTCTCAGCACCCAGGTAGGGAAAAACCAACAGAAATCCTCAGAGCAATCTGAAATCTCCCCTTTGTTTCCCCTCTGTGTAGCCTGACTCTGATGTCTGTTTGATTTCTCAGCCCTGCGCTCTTGCTGTCCGTCTGCTCGCAGCCGCGGGGATGCTGCCGCGCACCCTGGCCTGTTCGTCACACTCCGATGGACCCAGGCTGCGCACCACCGTCTCCGCCATCTGGGAGGCGTAGGGAAAAAATTGTCCTGGTTGAGATGGGGGAGAGATAAACAGTCTTTTTGTTTGTTTAAAAATAGCATAGCAATTCTAAACATGGATATTCCTCTCAGCTGATGTCAGAACCTTGCAAAGGATGCGATTAGATTTCCAGGCAGCGTCTCTTGCAGCTGCTGGGGAACCACAGAGTGCTCTGAGACGCTTTGCTCCACAAACTTCATCCAGGGCTCTTTAACCTCTGACTCTCGGCATTTTTGTCATTAAGACATTGCTGATCATGGAAAACCTTCCACTTGAGAGAGTCCTGCCTGCAGCCGTGCAGTAGCCGCAGCACGGCCGGTCACCGCCTCGCTCGGATGGGAAGATGAAACACGTCCTGAGGTGTAAGGGTAGGTTTTGGTGTCTCACAGGATCTTCTGCTTTCAGTTTCACCCATGGTTTTGGCCAGATACAAAACAAAGCAGTGGTGGAACCATGGTGATTTCTCCAATATTACTCACACTGCTTTTCAATTAGTCACCTGAAACAGAAAAAATGTAATTTCTTTTTCTTAGCTGCGAGGAAAAAGAAGCTGTTAAAGCACAAGGGACATTTATCACCTACTGACCAGTGGACAAAGCTGGAATTGATAGCTAAGTGCATGTAACTAGAATAAACCCTGGGAAAAACAGATTGGAAGATCTTTGTCTGTCTCTGAAGACTGACCATAAGCGAGAAGACAACCTGTAAGAGAGTTATTTTGATTTTTCTAGGGATTTCCATGAAAAAGATGGATAAAGAGTCAGTATAGTTAGCGATACAGAAAATGGTGAAAAGCAGGGAGGGGTGGGGAGCCGGCACCAAGGCAGCGCTGGTTGTCCTGGGGTGCTGGGTGTCCTGGGGTGTGCTCTGCTTTCCACTTGGAGTTAATTTTCAGAGGAAGCTGGGAGGGGACACAGCAGGGAGGGCTGACCCAAACCGGCCACACAAATGGGAATTTCGATACTGTCTGACGTCACGCTCACGATACAGCTGGGGGAGCTGGCTGGGGAGGGAGATCGCTGCTCGGGAGCTGGCTGAGCATCGGGCGGTGAGCAAAACTGCACTGTGTATCCCTCATTGTGTATATTCATTGTAACAGCATTATTGCTGTTCTTTTTCTCTTCCTTTGCTGTTCTGTTAAACTGTCTTTCTCCCAACTCACAAGTTTTGCCTTTTTTCTTCCCATTCTCCCCCCTATCCCACCGGAGAGGAGGACCGAGCGAGCGGCCGCATGGCTCTTGGTTACCAGCTGGGGCTAAACCCGGGCAGGTGCGTCAGCAGCTCCCACACAGCCACAGGTATTTTTTCCACTGCGCTGAATCCCACTGGTTTTACCAAGTGGGATGTGATGCTCTCTCATAACGCACTTTCGAAAGATGCACTCTCTCCCTTTTACCGGGGAGCCTCACGCACTGCCTGTCGTTTCTTTTGCCAGCAGACTTGCCAGTGTTTCATCACCAGGTCAACATTTTCCACGCTGACTGGGTGCTGATCTTGAAGATGTCAGTTCAGTAGTTTCTAAAAATAAGACGAAGTGAAAAAAGTTGCTTAGTAAGACTGAAAACATAAAAGTGACCTTTTTGTTTGAAATCTCTATGGCCTTATATAGTGCAGTTCATTGAGTTTCTAACCATGCTGGTGTCACTGTGACTCCACAAGGTACCTTGCCTGGGATTTTTGTTTTCGTTTTACTTGATAAAAAGCCCTCAAAATTAGGTAGGAAAAAACTGCCTGAAAGGATTATTATGATTGCAAAGCAACCACTTAAAAGTCAGAAAATGCTAGAACAAGACAACTGCTGCCATCCAAGAAAGGTCCACCCTGAGCAAAGTAGGGGCTGAACAAATTTTTCGTACGAAAAAGTATAAGAAATATAACTGAAGAAAGTTTGAAAGCAGAACATAAGGAGACCAATCTATGGCCACATCAGCAAGCTTCATTTGAGGATTTCCTTGCTTCTGAGCATTCAACTTTGGTCTTATTAGCAATAAGGTATAAACAGTAGTAGAAGGATGAATTACACGGACAAGAGAAGAAGACAAGGTCAGATTTGTGTAGTCTGCTATCAGGTCACTTGTGTTCCAGACTGCTATGAACCTGTAAAACATGCCCAGGTAAAGCCCTTGGCTACAAGGACCCCATCAACACCCATGGCTTTATGCTGAGCATTCCTTTCTTGGAGTTTAAAGGTTCATTTCACAGAAGATATTCATATATAAATCCACAAGTACCTGTAAAATCTAAATTTCCATTCCCTCTGCAGTTACTGTGCACAGGTAACAGCCTTTATGCGAAACGGAAACCACCAGCTGCCATTTGATGTCTGCTCAGCACCACCAGCTCACCACCACTGGGAATGAGGAGTTTCCAGTCCCTTCCCACCGCTGCCTGTGTCCCAGCATCCCTAACGCTGCCTTCCAAATCACAGCGGATTTGGAAGAAAAAAGACTGATTTCTGCACTCGTCATTGACAGTGGTCTGATGGTCATCAGACCGTTATCAATAATTTGAGATCTGTTTTGCATTTGTTATGTAAAATGTCCCAAACTATTTGCCATGCTTATATCATTCTTGTCTGCCAGGTGTAGTTCATGGCTTTTCCCTGATTTGTGTTTGTGGACTCACCATGATTATGGGCTTATTTTCCCGCCCCAGTGCTATTGATACTGTCTCTCACTCACGTATTGGCAATAAAGCCATCTCAGGGTCATGTCAAGAAAGTATTTATAAACATAAGCCCTCACTGCACTTCCCTTTCTGTGTACAGCCACCACCAAATGCACCAAAGTCATCGTGCATTGGAAAATAAGAAAAAATCAAGAAAGGCAGACGTAATAAATGATTTGTTCTAGTCACTGCACAGATTATCACAAAATATCTTCAGGTACTTCTTGGCCATGTGGAAGCAAATCACACAAGAACGAAGCCTTCCTGGCCTGGACTCAACTCCAGAGCAATGGGATCCCAACAGGATGCAAGGTTATGGGCATGGGAGGACAGACCTCAGGCTCGGCAGAGGACTCGATCTTTACATTTTCACGACAGGCTGACAAAACCCGTGACGTTACATCTGCTAAAACCTGGAAACCTTCACATGACTAGGAGCAACTTTTTCAGAGGTCCATTTCACAGCGACAGGAATTTGGATGCACACCAGAGTCAGTGGCCACAGCACTCCTTGACTCATTGCATTCTTCATGTCTTGATTAGACCTTCACAAAGGATTTACTATGAGTACAGAAAAGCACTTGCTGGGTGTACTTGTGGTTTTTATGACAAAGCATCTGTAAAGCTTCCGCATGTGGCTGGAAATAAAACCTACATAAGATAAATTAACTTTATGACACAAATATTTTCATTACTTTCTTATTCCCTCAGGAGTTTGGTTAATTAAACATAATTAACAGGATTATTAACAGGATTATTTAATCAAGATCACCCAATAGTAAGTCTTGATAGTTCCAGGAGAAAACACTGTGTGTTTGTAAACATATACACATTTCGAAACAAGTCATTCGAAGAAGAGTAAATATAGAAAGATTACTGAGCATGGAAGAAATCTACCATCTTGCAGAAGCTCACTCCAGAGAGCGGGCACCCCAAAAATCAATTAAATCTTCAGCTCAGCTTAATGGGAAGCTGAGTGTAAGAGCAAGTCAGTGCCTTGCAGTTGAAGAGCAGACCGCTGATTCAGCTGTGTTTCGCCATCTAGTCTCCAGCCACCCCATCGCTAGCGAACAGCAATGACAGCTGTGCAGGTGGGCTCACCTGCAACCTGGGTTACGTACTGAAACATCTGGACTTTGTCAGTATTTGTTTTACTAACAGCACAAGGTTAGTACAGTATGCTACATTCAGAGAATTTAATTTCATCTTTTTAACATGAGATGCTCTTTGGAGTCGGAATAGAGGGCATCCTTCCTTCCCCCGTCACTTCTGGCACTGTTCTGCATGCCCAGAAGATGCTCTCTGACTTTGCACACCTCCACTCACCTCTGACTGAGAGCACAGAAAAAGCATCTGGACTGACGTAATTGCCACCGATGACTGTGCACAAACCTTCCTCTACACAACTCTCCAATATAGGTCAATACCAAAAATTTGCCACAGGTACGCTGTTTCCTAGAAAGAGTTTTTGCAGGTTTCTTAGAACAGACTTGTACACTATTTTGTAAGGAATCTGCAGTTTCATACATTGCGAAAGTTGGCACAGCAGTAGCAGGCTCACGGTTTTGCTATTGCAATTTGAAGTTCAAGGCTTTGGGGAGATTTTCTTTAACTACAGATGCTAAATGTTGAATGGGCCAAACTCTGAGATGTATTAGTGGAGGATAACCTATATGCTGACCAAGTAACCCTCTGCAACTGGGTCATCTTTTTGAGGCTCTTCCTTTGCCACCAACACACAGTCGTTCTTACTCATCTGTTGCAGAAATTTGGAGCAAAGATTCTGTAAGCCAGGATGTACGTAGGAGATTTGGTCCACAAAACAAACGAGCTGTCTTCATAAAAAAAAGCATGAAAGAATATTTAAATAAAACAGGCACAGCTGAGTCTGCAGGACATGATGCAATTAATTTTCAAGCTCCTAGGGCTCTCTGCAGCATGACCACAGCTGACTGCCAACAAACCTGGAAAAACCAGAGGACTTTGGGAATTTCTGGGAGTGGAGAAAGGTAAACACAGGATGGGGCCAGAAGAAAGCCGAGGAACTTATAAAGCAGTCAGCTCAGCTTGAGCTGCGGGGCAATCTGGGAACCAATTCTGTTATCAGTCTCCTCTATGACCAAATAAGGTGATTAATGACTTTTAAAATAGTCAGTATGGATTTGGGGTGACACACTCCACTCTTCACAGTCAAAGTCTTCTCTGACAGACCGACTGCCCTTGCGGGCGAGGGGGAAGGTGTTGCTGGGCTCCTGGCAGTGCCTGGAATGCCAGGCTGAAGACCGAAAGGTTGAGGTGTCTGAAGACCTTTTCTGCAGAAGATGAAGCATGTCGTCATCGCGGACCGCTTCCGATCAAACGGGGGGAGCACACTGTGGCTGTCACAGGCAGATTTCTTGGCCCAGATGTAATAAAAAAAAGTAATAACGAACTATTTGAATCACAAAACAGGAACGATCCTTATCAGATTTGAGTGCACTGTGCTCTTGGGAAGACAAGGCAGAAAGTGCAACACTTATGGAGGCAAATGGCCAGAACACACCGACACAAAACGGCCAAGCAGTACTGCAGGATCACAAACAGCAGCAACGTTTGCCTGGTGCAGATTCTTTTTTCTCTTTTCTTTTCTTTTCTTTTCTTTTCTTTTCTTTTCTTTTCTTTTCTTTTCTTTTCTTTTCTTTTCTTTTCTTTTCTTTTCTTTTCTTTTCTTTTCTTTTCTTTTCTTTTCTTTTCTTTTCTTTTCTTTTCTTTTCTTTTCTTTTCTTTTCTCTTTTCTTTTCCTTTTCTCCTCTTTTCTTTTCTTCTCTTTTCTTTTCTTCTCTTTTCTTTTCTTCTCTTTTCTTTTTTTTTTTCTTCCTGCTTCACATTTTATAAATGTGCAAACCTCCCTTTGGGACATGCCAGCAGGCAGTGGCAATGTAAGACATGACAGATACTTACTCTGTCCTGCACATCCCTGGAAACATCTGTAAGCGTCTCGGTCCTGTAATGCAAAAACCTTTCCCCGATGAAGCACTTCCCTGGGGGGATGATGCTGACGCCAGACGGCGACACTGTTTTTCCATAATCTCCTCAGCGCAGCTATTCGCTCACTCTAACAATCTAGATTGAATCCAATAAAGTAATCATAAAAGTCATAGTCCTGGCATTTATCTCAGATTATCATGCCAGAGTTGAACACTGGCTTAAGTTTTTTCTGGCAAGTGTCTTGATTGCAGGACAGCGTGAGTAACTGCTTTATGCTGGCCTGTCATAAATCACTTGCTGTATTTGAAGTATTCTTACTAATATGTTTTACACCTGTTGGTTTTCCTCCTGGACCACTCCTGTCTCTGCACCGTCTCTCCCTCCTGCCTAAGCCTGCAGCCAGTCTTCAGCCCTCGCTTGCACACCAGCTCCCCTGCCTTGGTGTGAAAATATGTCCAGAATGCTAAAAAGTTTATCCTGAAATATGCATGACCCTGACAACTGCACTAAAAATGTAGGGAATTACCAGAGAAGTGTCATAGATTATTGCAGGAATGTGGAAGGAATTATTAAGCACGGCTGAAATATTAGCGAAATGATGAGGAAACTATAGCTCACTGCTGGAAACTACCCCTTAGATGAAACATATAGATACGAGGGAACACTGAGGTGACTGGAGGAAAGCTTACTGATGATGTGATTTGATAACACGTTAACTTCGGAGATATGCTTTCTCCTCTCCCCTCCAACTTTAAGTTTTTTAAAGGCTGTGCAAACTCTACAAACTGTCATCTACAAAGTGCCTGTCACGGTGCCATCTCTTTCACATTACAACAGGAGAACAGCAGGTTGTTATGGTAGGGTCAACATTTCAGGAGATGAATGCGTTCAGTGAGTTTAACAAAATATATCAAATACGTAGAAAAATGCAAAAATACATGTGACTCGAACCTATCTGGTAACGCAGGAGCTAAAGCGAGGGGGAGCCTCCAGCTCCCTGACGTGTAGGGGAACGCAGCACCTGCACACAGGCTGAGGGAGTGATGTCTCCTGCAGAGCCCCTTGACTGCGGCCCAGGGTATCACCACAGCCTGCTCTAGAGACACCCTGACTTTAGAACCTCTGTTCCAGAGTGTGAGAACAAAGAAACACGGAGCAAAGCTGGTCAAGTCAAACATACTGTTTGGAAAAATAGTTTGCTCTTTGGATTTCTACTTGGGTTAGTAGAAAAACATTTATTGAAATTTTTGCCCAAGGCTACAGCATGTTTTCATAAGCAAACTAGGGGGAAAATAATCAAAATTACTGTACTAGGTGTATCACTGCTCAAAGGAGCAGGTAAGCAACAATCCACCATCCGCTTGCAAAGCTGAACCTAGCCCTGGCTGTAAGGATCTAGTCTGGGTCTAGTACTAGTCAGGATTTTCATTAGGAGTATTGGATTACAGAGCAAAGCAGACCCTAACAGAAATTCTGGATGACAGAGTGTGTACTGCTACTCCTTGCTCTGCCAGTGGGCAAGGCACGGGGAAAATACTGAGGAGAGGATTCCTTTGCCTTCCCAGGAGACGGCCGTACCCTCACCCAGCACCTGCAGCTGCATTCCCAGTAGCTCAGGAGGAAATAAATACCCTGATAATTCCAATACTGAAAGTACATTTTCAGACTTTAAATGAAACATGGAAAACTAGTGCTTGGTTCCCCCCTTCGCTTGTAGCCCAAGACCAAATCAGTGCCAGAGGACACAGCCGTCCTGTCCAGGGTCAAGCTGATCCCACACCTCTTTGCCAGGACTCCGGCATCCCTGGCTGATCTTCCTCTCGTGCCAACCCAGGGGACAGCTGTTCTGAGGAGATCTGGTTTTTTTATATTCAAAGCCCAGCAGGGTTCCGAGGAGTTCTTTACCAATTTGTCTACTTGATATTCATAATTAGCTTGTCCTGGGCATTGGCAGCTCTACCCATATTAATGAAATCTAACTGAAGACTTTCTCGGTTGCTATTCAAGTTGTGTTTTTGTCCTTAGACAGCTGGGAAACCTACCCTGAGGCTACGGTGCCTTTCCTAAGAATCGCAACAGCTCGGCACTCCGGTCTGACTCACAGTTGAATTGCAGTGTACATTGTCACAAAATTCCCTGTAGGAATTGTACAGAATAGCTATGGTAGTTTTAATACAAATCTTAAAAAAAAGGGGAATATTATAGTGTTGAACACTATAACTCTGTTTTCTGTGCCAGTCTGTATATTTTCTTTAAACGACCTCCAAATTTTTGGAAGTGCCAAAGAATTAATATAAACCAAGTTTTAGTTCTCCAGCATATACATTTGTATGTATATTTGTCTATCTGTGTCTATGCATAGTCTATCAACACATACGCTGATCTCGTCACACATGGCTACAGATATCCAGATCCACTTCCTCCACTCTGAAGATTTGTACAGCTGATCTTGGAAATACGTACTGTAAAGGGGTCCAGGTACAGAGTCTATACAGTTACTCTTGATGTAGAAAGTACGTAGATTCACTAATTTGAATAACCAGCAGATTCCATTCTTCAGGTAAATCTTCCCCGCCTCCCCTTCAGCAAGAGCATGTCTGTGGTGAGATATTAATCATTTCCTCCAGCACTGTGTATATAAGAGGAACCCAAGGCAGAGCCACACACAGTTCACCCGGCTGAAGTGCAGAGCTGACTTCGCAATGCTGGTCCAGGTCGTGGCTTTGCTGAGCCTCGGGGTGCTCTGCAGCTCGGTGCCAATGCGGACAGCCAGAGTCACCAGCACCGGGAGGCTCTCACTGGAGGAGGAGCGCTCCAGGGCTTTGGTGGGATGGATCATTCGAGAAGTTCTCCAAGACATGCAGAAACTAAATTTAAATGCAGTAAGTTCCTTTATTTTGAATTGCTTTCACCTGGCTGCCTTTCTCTCCCAAGTTTTGGGTTGAAGTTGCTAACTTCATTTTCTCTCCGGCAGGCTCACAGCGTTGTAACTGTGAACGCTACGGTAAGAAACTACATACTTTTCTTCTATTTACAATTACTGTCTCAAACCCCCAAATTTCTTTTCCACTTCAGAACTTCGATAGCACTAAGATAGCTCTAGAAACCCAGGGAAATGCAAAGGTATTGCAAGAACCTACAGAAAGCTGCTGCTAATGCTAATGTCCTCCACATGGCTCTCTCCGGAGGTATAGGTCTTACCTGTGCACTGGCATCTTCTCGATAGCCTCAACAATTCACTCTGAACCCTTAGTTTTAGAACAATCCAAAACGACTATTTGGTCTATAACCCACACAGAACCATTAATTTCACGGAGCTGTATTTTCCCTCAATCCAGTGAAATAAATGACGTTTTTATGGAGGAGATGAGCAGTACAAGTGAGAAGTAGGAGCCCATCTCCTATTCAAAGCGAATGGCAGACGAACAGCACCAGCTGAAGATTCACACCAGTAGCAATAATTACTTGTATTTCATTAAGACAATTCTGATCTAGTTTCAGCAGAGACACGATAGCAAGAAACGGAGCCCTAAAGCACCGTTGACCTTCCTTTCCCTCAAGGAACAAAAACCTCCAGTGTTGGACACCTCTAAATTTTACACGTCCAGTTTATGCTGGCACCTGCAACTTCCACCGAAGGCAGTGGGGGGGGGTTTGCCCCTGGCACGTTTCGAAATTAAAATTATAGATTTCAGTAGGTTGTCTAAATTTGGTGTCTGGTAAATTGCTGAATACAAAATTAGGGGGTCTTGTTTGAAAATGCAGCTCGTAATTCCTGTAGGTTATTATTTTTGATGAGTATCTAAATTCCAGGGATACGATGCGTTATTTATGTGGTACCAATGTATCCCACAGCTGTTGACATAACTATTGCTGTCCTTGCAGGTGGAAAGATGTATGCGCAGCCACCTGAAAGCCTTTGTTGCCACCTTGGAAGGTCTTGATACGCCAAGCAAAGTCATTGCCAGAAAACTGAGCATAGTTAACACCCACAGAAACCTCCTCCCCCAGGTAAGTTGGACTCTGTGGTATTTGACAGCACAATATTCCACGGAGGCTGTTCAACAACGGGACACGGCAGCGACGGGTCTCAGGGCATCCTCTGCGTGCCGCCGGGCTGATCAGCTATCACCCGCCCGTCGTCACGCTGCCTCGGAGTTTCCAGAGGCCAGCTCACCCAGCTCCCCAAGACACGTTGTGGAAAACTGTAGCCCATGTTGTCAGTATTCTTTAGAAAATGGATGTATCATATAACACGTAAATATGATATAGACGTAAATATGATATTTAAGTTACATGGTTGAATTATGCTCTCTTTTTCTTTTAAGGATCTCGATGAGGAATGTAAGACTGTACAAGTGACGAGTGATGTGTTCCTGGAGACACTGGACAATTTCTTGAGATTGCTCTCAGAGAAAATTTAAAAGGCCTAAACAGAACAACTACCCGGAACTCAAGGAGAAATGAAGAACCTGAACTCTACTCCAACCAAAATGTGACTTGATTATTAACTTATTCTCAGGAATGTGGTCATAGAATATTTCTAGAGAGAGATATATGTTGTGTGTGTATGTATATAGTTTTTAAATATAAATATATATGTACAAAAAAGTGATGTTATGACAGCAGCCATGTTGTCTATAATGATTGAAACATGCTGCTCTGTCAAAAGACAAGTATTTAAAATAATATTTAAATATTTTATATAGTTTTAATATTTTAACTTATGTCATACTGATTCATGAGAAAGAGTAATTTATTTATTTATTATTCTATTTATTTACTTTGTTTATGGATACTCTGAGATATTTATGATGATGATGCTGTATTTAAGTATTTACTTTAGGGAACTGCTGTTTAACGGGGTGTGAGGAGGAGCTCTGTGGGTCCAGCTTGGGGGCTGCTGTCACACTATTTCTCTCGCACACTACCCCAAGCCACAGCCCCAGGGCTCAGCTTCGCAGCGCCCAAGTGCTCTCAAAGCCGGGGCAAAGCCACCCCGCGGGACAGGGATGGGGACCACCAGTGCCGTCCAGCACCTTCACCTCCCTCTCGGGCCGCAGGACCAGCCCTGGGGCTGGAGAAGGTTCTCTTCAGTTGTGAGCTCCCATCTCTTCTAGCTCCCTGGGCATTTGAATCCAGCAGAAAACTTCAACCACTACGTGTTTTGTTATTGAGTAAGCAGAGCCATGTCACTCAAATCCAGCCAAATTCTGGATAAAATAAAAGTAAACAAGGTTCTGACAATCTTGTTTGATTTTCCTCAAGGTTTATTCAGCCGATACGAGGAGTTTCCCACATCTCGTGAACTGAGTTTTACTGAGCTGAATCAGTTTTGTCAAATTGTTTAAGTATCCATAGCTATGGGAGGTACTCAGAAAGTGTGTACCCATGTAGAATGACTGGTTTAGGTTCCAAAAGTTAATATTTAATAAAACAATATTCAAGAGGAATGTTACTGCTCAGGCGGTTTTGAAGAACCAATGCCATGTGTCACCGATGCTGATGTATACGTTACTAAATGTTTGTAACCTTCCACAAACGCAAATGGACCTTTACAAAAATAAACACGTTTTCTTCCAGAATTAAGTGACCATTATTTGTGAAGGGTGAGCAGTTTAAGAGCTGGTCAAGGGAGCTGGGGGCGATTTGCAAGTGGGGCAGACACATGGATGCTGCCAGGGATGGGGAGATCCATGGTGAGCACCCAACATCTGCCCTCACCCATCCAGGCACCTTCCCCAGGACCCACAGCTTGGCCCCAAGCTCAGCTTTACCGAATCGTGCTGTGCTTCAGCTTTCAGGAGAAGCTGCCCTCTCGCCGGCGGGGGTGACTCATTCCTGGCTGCACCGCGTCCCTGCTGCTTTCGCAGCACAGCGAAAGCAGAAGAGCTTTCACTTGCTGCAGCAGAAGCATCTCCTCGCCTTCCCCAGCATGGGAACCTCCCAGAACAGAAAACTTGAGAAGCTTCTGTGGTCTCCGAGAGGATGGGGATGGAGGGGACAGCCCAGCTGGGGCAGGAATGAGCCCCCAAAGAGGCAGAGACATGCAGCTGCCTTGGCAAGCACCGATGGGGCACAGCCCAGTTTCCAGAGACGCACACTTCCAATGGTCACACCGAAAGCAGCCGCGCTTCCAGTTCAGACAGCATCTCCCCCGTGCAAGCGGTGTGCATGGGGGAGCCCAGCTGGGTCGGACAGACGGACATCCCGCAGTGGGGATGCAGCCGCCAGCCCGGGAAGGGGCGAGTGCCCCGACCATCTCCACGGACCACAAACCGCCCAGGCTCTGTGGGTGAGGCTATCGGTTTATACTGAATTCTCACAGGGATCAGGAAATCTGTCAATAAAACCAGACTGTGAATCTGAGAAATGGAGAGCAAACTGCCAGGTGGACCCCCTCAGATTAGACAGAGTCAAGAAAATCTCTGGTGCAGAGCACAGTCTCGGTCAGCGCTGCAACAGTTCAAGCAGCAATAAGAACCACCCCGAAGAGACTCTTACTGCCACTGTATTAAAGTTTTTGTTAGCAATGAGGTGTTTAATTTTTCACACACGTTATTTTAAATTACATTTAAATATTTTACATTAAATTTTAAATTCATCCTTCAGATAAATGGGAAGCCGTGGAATCACTGTTATATGAAAAAAAGACGAAAATGTCAGAGGTTTAAGTAGAAAACATTAATCAGGCTCAGCCTTCTGGGCACGGCAGTCCAGGAAACTCTGACAAACAGACAGGAGGGAAAAGTGAAGCGTTAATAACTCCAAGTCAACCCTGGGCTGGCTGCAGGCAAATGCAGACGGAGCGGTTGCCCGGGGCAGCAGACTGCTGGGGGAAGTGCTGCAGTGGCGGGCGGGCGGGCAGCTCCGGTGCCTTGCGGGGTGTGGGCAGCGGGGTGCGGGCAGCGGGGTGCGGGCAGCGGGGTCCCAGCTCTGGATGGAGCCTCCCAGCCCCGGTGCCGGCAGCTGCTTGCAAAGCTCTCCGGCACGGCACAGCCTTTCCTCCCCACCGCCCTGCCCGCGCGAGGGGAAAAGTCCATTTTGCTGGGGTTTCCAAGAGCCCTACCGTCATCTCTGACCCCACGCGGGCTCCTACATAATCCGAATACCATCAAGCCGACCAGAAAACTGCAGTGCAAATAGGAGTGAGGAGAACGGCCGGTTTCAAGCAGGCGGCACAGTCTTCTCACCGGCATGACTGCACTGGCGCGCCGAGCACGGTTGCCTGAGCATGATAACCACAGCTGCTTCATCACTGCTTTAACAGCGCTGATAAGAATCTTGCATCATCATAACACAATAAAACACACATGCCTTAAAATCTTAGTTCAGCCATGACTTTGACTCCTGAGAGCTGCTGCAGACTTGTCTGCATAGGAAGTAGATATTTTTTATGAACCGATTGTTGCGTTTCTTACCTCACCGGCAGGAAAAGCAAGAGCCCCACGCAGCTCCGCGAGTCCCAGGTGGGGACGAGACATGTGAGACGGTGGCACAGTGGGGGAAGGTCTGTTTGACAGAGGCACGCTCTACTTTTAGAACTTGTAGGTGTGAGTTATATTTAGCGCTCCCCATTTGATAAGGAAGAAATTATTCTCAGTAAAACCCATCTCCCCACCGTGGTGGCAAGAGAGCAGATTCCCCAGCCTGTCCAACCTCTTTGAGGTGCATAACCCATGCCTAGACCTGCCCATGCCCATCGGCTCCATGACGAGCCCTCCAAGGGTGGGAGAAGCCCATCCACCCCATGTAGGACCAGACAGTCTTCTGGCTGCCCTCCAAAGCCTTAACAGTGTCAGTTGTCCTCTGCCACCATCATGTGCAGGACTTGAAGAAGGTTGGCCAAGAGGCATCGGGCTCTGGGAGCACGTGGGACACACAACACACCCTGTTTTCACATAGACACCAGCATCTCAAGGCCACGTTTTGCAGCTCGGTCCAGGGATGCCTCTTCCAGACCCCCGCTTTCCAGGATGCGGGTGGTTCTGGAAGAGCTACTTCTGCATGGGAGCACGTGGTGGGACAGCTCTGAGGGAGCCAGATCGCCCAGCATCACCTGAAGAAGGGCTGCCCCAGCCCGCAGGCGAGCTCCCTGCCAGAGGCTCTCCAGCTTTTATGCCAGGACAGAGCCGACAGAAAGCAGCTCGGACATAGAAATGCTGCTGCTGTGCTCCATCCTTCCCCTCCTGCTCGAGCACCGCTTCGGTTGCCATCATTTCTTAGCCCCAAGGATGACAGGGATGGAGACCAGCCGTGGCATCGCCCTCCCGACCAGCCGTGTGCGGGGAACGGTGCTCCCGTCACGGCCAGGTGAAGGCAGCCTCAACTCCAGCAAGCTGCAATCAGCACCTAATGTGGGTTAATACTCCACAAGGGTAATTCCCCTGTTTTCTTTTTTGAAATACTCGATTACTCATTTTCTGTTGTTATTTTACTTCCTTTTTCACCTTCAGTTCTCATTAGTCACTTGTCAGGATTCACAGACTGTTTCTATTTTCTGCAGAACATGATCCGACTTTTACAGGCTTTGGATCACTTTTCTTTTTTTTCCTCATTCGTACACGGTGTCTTTGCAATCGACAAATTAAGTGTTTCTTTCTGGCCACCCCCTCTCTGGAGACAAATTTCAGCTGGTCAGTGGGTGAGGCTTGAAAACTCCCATTACAGATTGTTTGGATTATCATCTGTGTTTCTCCCAGACTCACTTGGTTCCAGACGGGTGACTGAGAAGGTGATGAATCACCGTTAAATATTGCCACCCTTCTTTGGATGCTCACCAGCAACTGCCAAAGCCACCGCACACGTGTGATAGGCACCAGCTCAACGATACCAGAGCTGTGGGGCCATGGCTGCTCCCAGGGTGCACCCAGGGTCCTTGAGCAGCTTGAACGCGATTTACACCATAAACTCCAGCCCAGAGATGTCTTGCAATTACTCTCCATGAATGGGAAGATAAAAGAAACTGTAGACATAATTTCTTTCAAAAAATCAGGAAGACTGTTTTACGTTCCCTGCTGTCAGGGCTGGAGGGTGGATGTGCACACGCGATAGTGTGTGTTGGCCCATGCGCACCAACCTGCCGTGCCATCACTGGGGCTGGGGAGGAGCAGAGGCTGCCTGGGAAATCACTTTGGACAAAACAGGCAGCTCATTTCTTAGAATTTATCACCAAAATCCAGAAGTTCTCTCTAATTTTGCCTGAAAGGTGAGGAATCTGTCGTGGATCTCCAGTACAACATCTCTCTGAGCAAGCAGGGAGATTTTCCTTGCTTTCAACAAGTTGGGTAGCTACAAAAAAGTCTAGGAGTCCTAAAGCATCCAGACCCTGCTCAGCCCCATCAGATGGAGAGACCCTGGCAGGACCTCAAAAGAGAAAGGCACTGCAACAGAGGGCAGGGGGTCAGGAGGTTGAGATGTGCAGAATGAGTTGGGTTTGGACTCGTTTCTCATTTGACTAGTCTGTACAATTTTCCCCTGGTCCTGCAGAGGAAGGGCATGCCTCTGTGACTCACGGGCTTTTTTTTTTTTCGAGTAGCTACAGAAGAAGTCATACAAACCATGGGGAATACCTTTTGATTAAATCAAAGATCTTTCTGTGCCCAGAGCCTGTTCCAAAACGCGCAGCCTCTGCTCTTCCATTAGCCTGACTTGGACCCATGCTCCGAGGGCCACTTTCCAAAGATGACAGCCCTCTGTCCAGACGGCTGGCCACGGACCAGTGACCACAGCCAGAGCACGACACACGAAAGGAATGTCCTGGGGCTGGGGAGCAGGGCTGCACATCTGCTGCAGATGCCCCGGCCGAGCACAGTCACCAGAAGCTGTTCGTTTCTCCTGCTTCTGACCAGCATCTCAAATCACCCTGCACCCCGTAGAGCAGTATGGTTTCCTTCCTTCTGCAGAGGCAGACCACAGAGGTACAACACTCTTTAACTCCTTCCAGGACCGAGACAAGCAGGGATTGATGCCGCTGTACAAAGCACATTGTAAAGCACTTCAGCCTCCCACGCTCAAGATTAATTCAAGCTGGAAGAGAGAAGGGCCGAGGCGGGGAAGAGGGAGCCCGTCGTGTCTGAGGAGCCCGATGGTTTGGTCTGCTCGGAGGTGTACGAGCGCAGCTGCCGGCTGGAAATGTGGCAGGGGCAGATGTTTGGGGAGAAATAAAGACTTTTCAGCATTGCACAAAAATGCGTACATAAGAACTGGACACAAGAGTGAAGAGGATATTCCGAGGAGTGAAAGGGGGCCATGATCAATCTTTTAGTAGAGGAATGAGAGCAAGAAGACAATTTTAATCAGTAAAACTACTTCCAAAAATGTTTGCTTTCCCTCTAATATGGCAGAAAGCCTCACAAGAGATGCTCCAGCTGGCTGAACTCCCATTCAAGTGGTTTCTATGTGGTGATGATCATATATTGATCACATATGTGGTGGTGACCCAGAAGTTCTCCAGCAAGTCCATCACAGGGAGTGAAATTTGCTCAGAAGGAAGGGTCTCTGTACCGTTGCTATACTGGGACTTCTCACCAGGATTTCTACTCTAGTTATACAGAGCACAGTTCATAAAAATGAGTACCTCATCCCTCCAATTTAGAAAAATGAAAATTTCTGTTAGTTTTCAGTTAATTTTCTGTTCTCTTTTCAGTTTCTCGGTTAATTTTCTGTTAAGCTTTCAGTTAATTCCCAATGGGTTAGGCCATTTTCTGCTCATTAATTTAATTTCGTGTCTGACTAGGATATGGGTATTTCAGTTGGCTCTGCCTAGCAGTGAAATCATATCAGCAATTTATATCTCATTAGCGCAAATCCTCCTCGGATTTTTTGGCGGAGGTGGAGTTGGACAGAGGTGCTGCTGCGTGAGCCCTCGCTGGAAACTCCCTCCTGCCATCTCAGCATCCCGCAGAAGCTATCCCCCGAGTGCAGAAAAGGAAAGAAAGGTCAGCGCTGATCCTACCATAGGAGGAGCAGAGTGGTCACAGCGGTTTCATTTCTGAGTGAATATTTGCAAATGAGTCAGTGAGTGAGAGACCAACTGATCAGTGTACGTACACGAGTATACCGCAAGTTCCATCTTCCTTTCTGATTTTATCAGCTCTTTTTTTTCCACCCTGGCTGCAATCTAAGAATGTATTTGCATGTCACTAGTGGCTATAACAAGAATAAAGAGAACAAGGTGGAGTCCCAGCTTCACAGTTCTGTTTTTTTCCAGCAGTAAAAGTCCATCCTGCCCACACCTTCCCTTCTGCCCTCTCTGCTGGTTCTCTCCCTTCTTTAACCAGTTTTGAGAGAAAAGAAAAATCCCTGATGCTCACCAATAAGTTTAGCTGCAGCCCTAATTCCTACTGCTTTTTCCAAGGGAAGAAATTCTTCCCTTGATTTGAACCTGGCTGCAATACGTGGTACCAGAACGTACATTCATCCATACGATACATACGAACCACCGCTTCCCTTTAAATCATTCTGTATTCCGTTTTCTCTCCAGCAGCCCCAGCGGTGCCAGGGATGCCCTGAATCACCCGTTCCCTGTGAAGGCAGCAGAGATGGGGGCAAGCATCCCAGTCTCAAGTGCGACTCTGCTTCCTGGGGTGTGCAATGCACGTTGTCACTGGGAGGGCCCCCGCTATTCCTGAACTCATGAAAATCAGAAGAACACGGTTTTCTTAAAAGAGGCCAGCTGTGCACCATGGTGACTGGTATTCACCACAGCTCACCTGCCATCAGGCTGAATTGGTCCAAATCCCTTGATGGCACAAGGCAAAGATGGCATCCCAATGGACACTGCCCCACCAAGGTAACACGCCATGGTTTAACCTCAACTATGGAGTAAAACCGATCTGCTGACTACTGGAAAACATTAGGAATATCAGGGTGACTCCAGAAAGGCAAAAGAACTATCCCAGTTCCTGCACCAGCAGAGTCGGGGGCACACGGGCAAGTGAGCACGATCTGCTCGGCACCTGGTTTCTGCTGCCCGGGCGATTCATCCAGCTCACACCACAAAGCCTCCTAAACGCGGAGCTGTGGGGAGCAGCAGCGAAGATGCCTTACCAAACAACTACCAAAAAGGTTGAAAGTAAAGAACTGAGGAGGAACTTCTCCCTGAGGAGAAGGACTTGGGGCTGCTGGGGGGTGAAAAGCTGGCCATGACCCAGCAGTGTGCGCTGGCAGCCCAGCAGGCCAGCCGTGCCCCGGGCTGCATCCCCAGCAGCATGGGCACAGGGCGAGGGGGGGGATTCTGCCCCTCTGTCCCGCTCTGATGAGACCCCCTCGGGAGTCCTGCGTCCAGCTCTGGAGCCCTCAGCACAGGACAGAGCTGGAGCTGTGGGAGCGGGGCCAGAGGAGGCCCCAGCAATGATGCAAGGGCTGGAACCCTTCTGCTGGGAGGAGAGGCTGGGAGAGCTGGGGCTGGGCAGCCTGGGGAGGAGAAGGCTGCAGGGAGACCTTAGAGCAGCTGCCAGTGCCTGGAGGGTCTGCAAGAAAGCTGGAGAGGGACTTTTTACAAGGGCATGGAGTGACAGAACAAAGGGTGATGGCTTCAGACTGAAAGAGGGTGGGTTTAGATTAGACATAAGAAAAAAACTCTTTACGATGAGGGTGGCGAGGCCCTGGCCCAGGCTGCCCAGAGGAGCTGTGGCTGCCCCCTCCCTGGCAGGGCTCAAGGCCAGGTTGGACAGGGCTGGGAGCACCCTGGGCTGGTGGAAGGGGTCCCTGCCCATGGCAGAGGGGTGGAACTGGAAGATCTACATGGTCCCTTCCAACCCAAACCATTCCATGATTCTATGAACTGAATAAGATGGCTCCATAGGTGAGGGTGGTGCTTGGCAACATCGTCAAGATCTGGTTTGTAGCTAACACACTGGTGGCTTCCGATGTAATTAATGTCGTTCAAGGAAAGTGCTGGAGTTTAATATGTGTTCTGTGAAACATCAGCTCAGGGACAAATAGGAAAATGCAACATGAGTGTAGGAAAAGCAGCATCTGGGCTTTCACCACCTTGGATGCCACATGTGTGTGTGGCTCCCCTGCCTTCGCCTTACGGGAGGACAAACACCTCAGACAAAAAGGTCACTACAGCCATATACCACCTGATTTTTTTTAAGGGTAAGAAAACCTAATGCATGTTCAAGAATGTTAATTAGATAGTCAAACTCCTGTAGTACTGAAATAGCAAAATTTAAGTTACACCAAAACCATGAAAACCAAAAATGCTGAATTTTTGGACAGTGAAGAATAAACGTCCTGCAGATGTAATCACAGAATCACAGAATGTTCAGAGTTGGCAGGGCCCTCTGTGGGTCACCCAGCCCAACCCCCTGCCCAAGCAGGGTCACCCAGAGAAGGCTGCACAGGACCTTGTCCAGGCGGGGCTGGAATATCTCCAGAGAAGGAGAATCCACAACCCCGCTGGGCAGCCTGGGCCAGGGCTCCGTCACCCTCACAGGGAAGAAGTTCTTCCTCATGTTCAGCTGGAGCTTCCTCTGCTTCAGTTTGTGCCTGTTGCCCCTTGTCCTGTCGCTGGGCACCACTGGAAAGAGTTTGGCCCCATCCTCCTGACACCCGCCCTTGAGATATTTGTAATCCTGGCATGGTTTTCATTCCTCTTGTTGCGAGCACAGAGGAGCTGTGCAGCAGGGACAGAGGCCAAGGGCAGCCCCACTCTCCTCCCCAGCAGGCTCTGCAAGGCTGGGTAGCAGGAGAGGACTCTGCATGCCCAGGACCCGCCGTGGCCACCCCAGAGCCCACCCTGAGCTTGAGGAGCAACTCTGCCAGTATCATCATCAATGGGATGCACCCCCATCACCCTAGCTTCCTGCAGATGAAGTATATGGAGATATTGGCCAAGTGGTTTCAGCCTCCTCAGAAGAGCACAGAAGCCAGGCCAATGCTCCTTGAATAGGAGCGAAGGAGCAGCTTTTCTGTCCCACCGAGATGCTGAGCTGCCCCAGCAGCCCTTGGCTGGTCCCTGTCCCAGCACTTTGCCAGGCTCACACAGGCACCACAAGGTCTCAGGAGACCTCTCAAATTTGCCATCTATATGTGAGCATGGTACCACAGAGTTATTCATGGAGTGCCATACGACAGCCACACAGAACAAGGCAGGAGCATTAATTAGTAAAGAGGAGAGTATTATTCACTGTAATTGCACTACTAAGTAGGGGGAAATATGAATGTAAAGATCTGAGAGACAATTAGGAAGCCCTGGTTCATCTTGCACCAAACTTTAGATGATCTCAGTTCATAAAATGCTTCAGCATCTAAAATCAGAATAGGCTCAAACATCTCGATTACGTAGCTCCTACTGAACTTATGGGGGAACCCTTATTTTAGAAACATGTAGTTTCCTCAATCAGATAAGAAACTAACAACTTCCATTCTACAGGTGACTGCTCGCCTTCGGTTTGGGCATACTTGTGGTGAGTTATTAATCATTTCCTTGCAACTGAGCAGATATAAGAGGAAGCTGGGAGCTAGCCGTACCCAGACCAAAGAGGGGAGCCCAGTGCCTTCGCCACGATGCTGTGCCTGGTCGGGGTTCTGCTGTCCTGTGGAGCACTGTGCCTCGCGTCCCCCGTGCCGCCCGCCGCGGGACCGGGCTGCGCTGCCAGCTCCCTCATCCGGGAAACCCTCAGTGACGTCCAGGCACTGAAGTCTAAGGTTGTTCCATTTTCTTTGTGCCCCACATCTGACTTTTTGCGCTTGTGGAGAACCTGCTAATGTGATTTTTATCAATCTCTTTCAGGGCAGCAGTGAAATCACGGCTCTGGTAAGATCACTTTCTGGCTCACATTGCAATGTTGTGCGCTCATGGGGTGGCTGGTGTGCTTTTTGAGGTGGAAGGGGAAAGCAGCTACTGCCAAAGTCTGCTCAGAACGTCTGCAAGCTCCTATGTTCTTAAGATGGGTCTTGGTAACCAAGTCATTCACGGGCTTTGCGGGAGGGAGCTGTGCTCATGTGTGCTGAGAGATGATGTGCAGGGCTCGGCTCCCCCGAGACGGCAGCGAGACGAGTCCTCCTCCGTGCATAGTTATCAGCGCAGAGTTATCTCCCTGAAACACCGGCACGTGGGGCTCCTGCCTTCAGTAGAGCAGAGCGTAACGGCTCGCTTCCAGCCAGCCTTGGTTAGCTTCCTTTGCACGGGGTAGACACTCAGAACTGACCATCATCCGAACGGCCTTCCTGCCACTGGAAAGTGGGGGACAGGCTGTTCCTCCTGCCTTTTCTGGAAGGAAACACCCGTGTTGTTAAAGACCAATGCCAGCACGCTTCACTGGGGAAGCTCAGGAGAGGCCAAGAGCAGGTAGCAGGGTTGGAGGTTGGAGGTGCTCCTCAGCATCACCGCCTTCCTGCATGTGAGCGCTGCTATGGAGGCAATCAGAAAGCAAAAGGTGTCTGATCCTGCCCGGTTCCACCTCCACAGTCTCACTCTGCAGCTGTTGAAGCTAACGTCAGCCTTCAGCAGGAGGAAAGCACTGGGCTGCACAGTTGGTTCCCTAGTCTAAGGTGTCCAAAGTCACTACGAAACGTTGGCCTCAGATTGTTGCGCAACATTATTTCTTGTAGTAGGCATTTTAATGGCATTAACATGATATGAACTGTGCCAGTAATACAGTACAGAAAAGAGAAATGACTAAACTTTGTTACTCCAGAACAACATGATGGAGACAGAAGAGAACGTAACAACCTATCTGGAAAGATTTATTGAAGCCCTAAAAAGCAGCGAAAAGAGGTCGGAGAGACGAATCGCTTGGAACCTGCAGAAAATCCAAGATATCAGAAAGTCATGCCTCGGGTGGATGGTACGTTCGGTTTGTGCTTTCTGCTCACTGTTTTATGCTGCTTCGATGACTACAAAAGATACGGTGGGGTTGTGCTGATGGCACTGAGAAGAAGCGCCGGACTGAAGCAGGCGGCTGCCTCCTGGTTGGGTCGCTGATGGGGACTGGTTTCCAGACAGCAGCTCTTGCTTGGCCATGGCCCTGGTGCCTCCTCTGCTCTGCCCAATGTCTCCTCGCCAAGAGAAAGCCCACCATGTGGTGGAGGTGCAGATGGGGACCGAGCGCCCGGCTGCCGCCCAGCCCCAGGGGCAGAGGCTGCTCTCGCTGCGGGACGGCTGTGCTAGATGCAGCTTGCTGTCCTACCCCACTATCTTCCTCAGAGCATTTGTGGTCTTAAAATTATTAAGACAAAAACTACAGTCAGGGAACAGAATGCAACTTATGTGTCCAGGTTCTGTTCTTTTAACTCTTCTCCTTTCTGTCTGCTCCCAAGGAACAGGACTGGGAGCCGATGGAAGAGGCGGATTTCTTCAGCAATTTGGAATATTTATTAAGGTTCCTGAATCACAACGCCCCTTCGGAGGAAACGGCGTAGTCTGCAAAGAAGTCTGAAGCACCCCTGCTCCAGTCTGCTGGGAGACCTGAGCTTTGCATATCCTCATTTGTGTACTCGTGCTCCAACAAGCAAGGCCATTGGGATCTATTATTTATTCATATACCTATTGATATTTATTAATGCTATTTATTTGTAGAAACTTCAGTTTATTTATTTTTGCATTGAAGAAATGCAATAATTATTTACTTTAGGAAACAACTGTTTAACGGGGTGTGAGGAGGAGCTCTGTGGGTCCAGCTTGGGGGCTGCTGTCACACTATTTCTCTCGCACACTACCCCAAGCCACAGCCCCAGGGCTCAGCTCCGCAGCGCCCGAGTGCTCTCAAAGCTGGGGCAAAGCCACCCTGTGGGACAGGGATGGGGACCACCGGTGGCACCCACCTTCACCTCCCTCTCGGGGCCCCAGGACCAGCCCCGGGGCCGGGATGTGTCCTCGGCACGGCCGCACGGCTGCTGGCCTCGGCTCCCCGAGCCGCCACCGAACACAACCATCGGTGGCTCTCGGGGACGTCAGCCTCAGCAAACCCTTGGCAAGGCTGCTTGCAAACTTACGGCGTAGCCCGTACCCACTTTGAGCGTGCGAATGTAAAAATGACTTTCCCTGAGGCTTATGAGTGCCCCATGGGGATTAACTACCTAAATAAATCCTGGTGACTAAGAGCCCAGTACACATGATATTCCTTTTCTTTTCCACCAAATGAAGTCCCCGCACAATTTGCTTCAATGCTGTTGCGCTCCGGCAATTTCAGCGTTTTGTTCCTGCAGCTGAAGTTTCCAGATGCCTCCAGGGCAGTTTCCCATCTCTTTAGGAGGTCTGGGCCGTTTTCAGAGGAGAGGCTTGTAAAAGGATGCAACGGTTCTTTTTTAAATAATGCTTAAGTACTTACATTAACTGAATAACGTTACTATGCTATGAATGCGGTGGCAATAATTTTAAAATGTAAAAAACGTGAAGGGCAAATTGTGGAAAGAGGACTGTTCTTACAGCTGCGTGCTGCCGACACATCGCATAGACATCTTTACAGTTAAATATTTGGGAAATTTGTATGCAGAACTCTATGAAATGTAACCAAACTCTAACAGAATCTATGCAAAATAAATTTCTTGCACAGAGGTGTAACTATTATTTTTTTTTTTTTCAATCTGGTGATGGTTTATGGTGATTTTAGGGATATGTTATCTAAAAAAGTTAGACTGATTGAATCAGGGTCTTCTACTGGTGAGATACGGACAGTTTTGGGCGGGGGGTTCTATTCAGAAATATATCCGTTGATTATATACTCTATGGATGACTGATACCTCTGTGCAGAGGATCATCATGAGATCCAGAACCACCTAAGACCACTCATGTTTTCAAACTTGGGTAAAAGCACACTTCAGTAGTGAGGAAGGATTTTGGTGTGTTCTTTGCTCTCACTTCATGGCAAACATCTCACTGCAGCATCTCCCCTTTCCCACCTGGTAATATCCAACCTGGTTGGATATTCTGATTTCAGGAAGAATCACCCATAGAAAAGAAAGCAAATATTTAGCAAACAGCCATAAAAGTCCTAATTTGGGGCTGGGATGGGGGAGCAGCGCTTGCCCGCAGCTGCACCTGCGTCCCTGTGGACCATCGGGGCAGTTGGGCACACAGCTTCCCCTCCAAGGGGATTCTCCCACCGGAATTTCACCTTCAGGAAGCAATCCTAGCCCAACCTATCGTCTTTACCTACTTTTTCAGGCATCACTGAACACCTGGAGGAAATTTCCCTGCATACCATGATTCATGGAGAATTTAGCAGAGAGCAGAGCTTGTGCAAGCCGTGGTGTGCCTGTGGGATCCCCCGGACACCACAGTGCCTGCAGCAAAGGGCAGGTTGCAGAGGTAGGGAAATCCATGCCAGAATCTGCAGGGATTACTTAAGGCAACTAACATGTTTGAAGAATTCGCTAATACTTTTAATAACAGCTGAAGAAGAGTTTCTTGAGGGCGGGGGAAGGCAGACAGTAGTCATCGTATGATGGGGAAAAAAACCGCAGCTGCAGGCTCAGTCATCATCACCCTGCCTCCCCCAAACAAGAATAAGGCACTAACCAACATCTACTAAAATACAAAGTGCATGGAAAAGGAGGTTCAATATTTTTAGTGGCTTTAGGTCAAAGCAGCTCATCCTGTGAGCGGGTGAGAGGGCAGGAGGGTGACACCGGGTACATCTGCGCCTGAGGACGGTGCCCGCGTTGCCCGTCAGGACAGCCTTGTGAGAGACCCCCGGGATGTTCTAGTCCCGTCTCCACCAGGCTGGCTCACAGCCTGTGAAAAACTGGTCTTAAAGGGTAGTTGCTGCCCTCCAGCTCAAAGGCTGAAAGCTCTTTGGAGAGCTGGTTCGCAATCCAACACATCGCATCCAAAGCCGCTCTCTTGTTGGGTGTCAGGAGGATGGGGCCAGACTCTGTTCAGTGGTGCCCAGCGACAGGACAAGGGGCAACGGGCACAAACTGAGGCACAGGAAGCTCCAGCTGAACCCGAGGAAGAACTTCTTCCCTCTGAGGGTGACGGAGCCCTGGCCCAGGCTGCCCAGGGAGGCTGTGGAGTCTCCTTCTCTGGAGATATTCAAGCCCCGGCTGGACGCGGTGCTGTGCAGCCTGCTCTGGGTGACCCTGCTTCGGCAGGGGGTTGGGCTGGGTGACCCACAGAGGTCCCTTCCAACCCCGACCATTCTGTGATTCTGTGATTCTGTTTGGAATTGGGTGCAAAGGAGAGGAGCAGTTACAACCTTCCAAGGATCGAAGGGGCCACAACACCGTGGGAGGTGAGGGGAAAGCACAGCAAGAGGCTCAGTTTGCTTCCAAAGCAAGTTTTACACTTCTCAGCCCAAATATTCTGAGAGGGAGACAGAGCAGTGAGCCAGAAGTACCGGGAGATGCTGTGGACCATTGCTCATGGTGGGAAAGGAAGGTGGGAAAATAGTTCCCTTCGAGCAGGCTGAGCCCACCGTCATCACTGCCAGGCGCTTGGGGAATGGCACACACGTACCCCCAGACACTACCTTCCCTATCACTTGTTAAAATGCAAATACAGATTAAATTGCTATAATTCTAAGCCAGGCCATCTCAGCCAGGCAGCTCTCCGGGCTCTTAGGGGCCGGGGTACATCGCAGCGCAGGCAGCTCCCCCTGCCCCAGCGACCGCACACCCCCAGGCTGCGCTGAGGTTTGGCGAGCGTTTCTGCCCCGCAACCGAGAAGCAGCGGATCTGCCCGCACGTAGCGGTGGCTGTTCTCTAGGTGGCAGCTCCTGCCTGCCGCACGCCCGAGGAGACGGAGCAGAAGGAGGGCTGCCCGCTTTGCTGATCGCTCGGGCTTCTCCTCAGCTTCTGCTCAGTGTTACTCCAAAGGGCTCAGAAGCATCACAGAAAGGCGAGGGCAGATTTCAGACCAGCTGTTTCCTGAAACAGCCTGAAAAAGGGGTCGCATTCCTCAGGTTCACCTGCAGCACCCAGGTATTCCACCTGCTAAAGGTGTCTTTGTACAAACTCCAAGCCTTTAATGTTCATTATTTTTCTATATTTTGGGGAATTCTGTGTGCTTGCTTGCTTATCCCAGCTTCTCAAAACTCCCTCAGTCAACACCTTTGGAAACTCCTCAGCTGATTGCAAATGTGAGCAGCCCTGTTTATAATATCTTCTGTTACAGAACATCTTTTTGTTACCAAAAGATTACAGATCGAAAGGGTTTAATAACGTACAGCAGATCCTTGCCCCTCACTACAGAAAAAGTTAAAAGCAAAGCGGCTGCAGCTGCCTCAGGCCTAAAGCCCCCGAAAGCAGCTGCCGGCTGTGAGCAGGAGTCAGTGCACGGGCGCGAGGACTCGGTCCCTGCCCCGGCAGCATCGCTGAGAGACGCATCCTGAGCACAGCACCGGGAGCTGCTTGCTTTCAGCTTCAGCCTATTGATAACATCTTGCTGCTTCTCTCCAGCAGCTTTAAAGCTATTTGACATTAAGCCAGGGGATGTTTTCCAGGTGGGTGAGTGTTAAAAGGAGCAACGTTTTTCCAAATGGTATCTGGTGTGAAAATCATTCAATAAATGGATTTAGTAGGCATCAGTATTTGCATAATGGCTTGGAGGAACATACAGCCTATGCAGCGGTTTGCATCTCGTGGATCTGGTTATTAAATCCTTGTGCAGAATAAGATGGTGGTTGAACCTCTTGTCAGCAGCTTCCCCTGGGGCCAGTGATCCAGACAGAGGTGGGAGCAGGTAAGGTGGACAGAGCCTGTCCTGCCCTCTCCTCTCCCACCTCCCGAGCCGAGGAGCGGAACAGACTCCCTGGCGTTACCAAGAGATAGTGAAGGTTACACAGGAGAAAGTACAGAGGCAGCTTTGTTGGTTTTTCTTATCTTTCAGTGTGCCCGTTTAGCATATTTAAACACTCATTTTAGCGACTCATTTTAATCAACGCTACCTCAGGTTGTTGTTTGAAAAGAGCTTGCAGATGCCAAATGCTATTTGGTCTCCTAGCAGCTTGGTTGGGAAATGAGGGGGCCTGGACACCAGAGAACCGAGAGCAGTTTGGTACGAAAATCCTGCCCTTTGAGAGCATGATTCAGGAGCTTCATCAGAGAGGTGAACCGAAGCAGGGCTGGAAAGTGCAGCCACGACAATCACCTCCCATGTGGTTGTGGCTACGAGAACCTTTCACACAGCACTGGAAAAGGTAAATACCTGCTCTGGAAACTGGAGAAGTTACACAAACAGAGGATAACGTGGCCATAGTTACCATGCAGACTTGTATTTTCTAGTGGGGACCACCCGAAACATACCCAGGCAAAGAGCTTAAAGCATCACCCAGTCTCACATTTTCATATTACACTTACAAGACTGTTCAAAGTGAAATGTATCCCTGACTCAACAGCAAAGATTTCCCTGATCAAATCTGGTAAAACCCACCTGCCACTTCTGCACTTCGTCAGACATTTTCTATGAAACACCGTATCTAAAAATCAGGTATAGATTTAGAATAGAAACTGGACCATGTAGGAAATATTTAGGGCAGGCCCTCAGCTGGCATAGGCTGATGGGGATATTTGCACAGCTCTGCGCTGACGTGCTCCAGCTGAGACTCTGGCTCTCCCCTGACCCCTTCCAAACAGTCCTTGCCGAGCATATGTCTTCTGGCCCGGTACGGGGACTTCCTTGCAGCTCGCTGCCTGAGGCAGAGCTGTTGGCCAGCAGACAGCAAGGTGAGGCTGCACGGGCACGGGCTGCACGGGCGCTCCCGGGGCAGGGTACAGAACCTCCTACGCCGCTGCTGGGTGCGGCTGGCACTAACGCTGACGATCAGTGATTTCCCTTTTCTTGGTGGCCAGAAATAATTCCTTACTGTGAGCTCCCTTGATGATGCTTCTTTTATTAACTGAAATATTAATTGTCACCTATCATGGAACAAATTAGACTATTTTTCTTTAGAGCTGCATTATCTTAAAGTTGTCTAAGCCCTGCCTCTGCAATAAAATAAAACAATCAAAGCTGAGCAAAGTTTTTAACAATAAAGACTCTGACACGTTATACTTAATGTCAATGCTTCTATGGAAAAAGGAAGAGATATAATTTAGGATGATTACTGATACCATTCAGTACTCTGAAATAGCTCGTCGAAGCCCTCCTGCTCTGGCAATGTTGCTCTTCATCTACAGAGTTACCTAGCAGGGAACTCCCTCGTGTGTTTACTCTGCTCTTCGCTGATCGTGCTGGGGAGAGCCACAGCCCTCCGAAAGCCGGGGAAAATCTGGCTCCCCTCCCTACGGCACCGGCACCCCTGAGGCACCCCTGACCATGCTGCTGCACACTGCTCCGCTGTCCTTCCCGCTCCTTCTCCCCACTCACTCACACGTTCCCATCTGCACATAACACAAGGCACCTAATCACCTCTGTGAAGGGCTACATAAGGGCCCAAGGATCGTTAATGAAGCGATGGACGTTTGCCCCGAGAACAAAAAGCTGCAGTTGCCAGCTAAGATTGAAGGTTTGTGCAGCACTGTCATAAAAATTCATTACATCAGGGCAAGATCCAGCCCTCACACTTAGAAATTATGATGAATCAACAACTTTCTGTTTTCTTTTCAGGCCACAGAAAAGCAGTCAATCTTGCCAGGCCGCTATAGGTGCCTGTGCACCCCTCTGCTCCCCCATGCCTGCCTAAGTCACACTGCAGAGATGCAGACGATCGATGAGGTGCTACGGGCTCCACCTTCAGCTGGTATTCGCTCCAGAGGCGCTCGCACCTTTAAACTGCAATAATTCACAGCAATATAGGACGTCGTCTCATCTGCCGGGAAACAATCAGCTTCATGGCTGGGTTACTACAAGTAGAACAATTTCTTCAGATATTAATATGTTCTTTTTTTACAATACCTTGTACATTGTCAGTGCCCTTGCACATTGTTCTTGCTTGCATTGAGGCGTTGCTCTGAGGTTAGAGGCTTTAGGAAGTTTACCAGAACACTAATCATAAATGTTTCTCGAATCAGATATGTCACTAATTTGACTGCTCAAGTTGCTGTCGCTTTCCTATTTTAATGATTTATGAACGAGATAAGATAGTAATCACATCCTGCAGCTACTCAGCTTCTCTATATAAGCAGCTTAGCATCTGCCAAGAGAGAAGAGCTTGAACTCCAAGCCCATTTCAGATAAAAAGGGCTGAGCTCACAAATACACCACCTTTAAAATGAATCTTCACTTGTTCTTGTTACTATTCAGCTCTGGGGCGTCCAGCTACTTTCTTCCTCTGAAGCCACTGCTGCATCTGCAGAACACGACTAAACATGCCATAATCGACGAAATGCTTTGCTTACTCGAAGCTGAAAATGAGTCCATCAACGTAAATCATTTTCCACTTCCCCCCCCCCAGCTTTGCTCTTTGAGATGATTTCCAATTGGTAACTAACAGATTTCTACCGTTTTCAGGTGCAGTTCTCCAAACCGCTTCACGTTAAGGTAAGAAGCTGTTGTTCACTATTCTGTTATCAGTCAGGGTCTCCAAAGGGAACTAAAGTGTCACCTCTGGTGCAGCGCTCTGAGGACACGTAAAGGCAAGGTGCAAAATGCTGCCTGAGACGGGACTGCCGGCCGGGGAGGGAGCTCCTGGGCTCAGCCCCATTCCTGTCCACGTCGAGGTACTTCTTGCTGTCCTGAAATACCAACCCGATGTGGTATTTTTAAAAGATTACGTGAATGTGGCTAATAACCTATTCTAATTGTGAACAAAGATCAATAGTATGCCCTACCTCAGTTTTCGTTAGTTCTTTTTAATGCTTTTCCAGAGAAATTTCTGTTAGCGATTGTAAAGCCTGGTCTCCAAACAACTGGCAATGTAAAGAGAAATGGTTAGAGCAGCTCTCTGTAAGCGCCCTACTTCCAAGGCAAAGACACAAAAAAAACCCACGCTGTGATTTAGATGGAATTAAATCTAATTCCCAGTGTTGTCACATTCACCATTGACAGAACCAGGACCAGTTTTATTGCGAAGTTTCTAATCATAATCGTTATGAAGACTGTACTTAATAACATGACTTCTTAAAAGAAGGTATAAAAAGGAAATCAGATAAAAGAAGTTAAGATTTCCAGGGAAAAATAACAGTTGGCATATTCAATATGATTTATCAACAGTTCTTTTAAGAAAGAAAAGCCTTTTGCTTGTAAACTAGAATATTATTTACTTTCCCTTTTCCTCCTAGAACCAAAACTGTGCACATACAAACACCGAAAAATTTATTCACGAACTAAAAAAGATATCCTCATGCAAGTGTATGAAGACCGTTGAAAGAGACATGAGAAAACTACAAGAAAAGTGTTCCATTTTGAAGGTAAGCTTTTACTATTTATTTGATTTGAGTTCCAAACATCTTCTTGCCGTTCTGTTTATCCCGGTTTTTCACACCAGCTGATTTTGTTCACCCCCTGGCAGCTCGCTCGGCCCCACGCCGAGCAGCCCAGCAGCAGGAAAGCCTCAGCCGCTTCTCCAGCTGGGCGACGCTGCTGCAGCTCCTGCCTGCACCGCTGCCTTCACCTCCACTTCTGCCCGGGCTGGAGGATAAGGCGTGATTCTCTAACTGAATCTACAGATATGCTGATAAAATATCAGGAACTGTCCTCTTGATTTAACAGAAACTACCAAGCTTCCCTGACAGTTAATTTCCCCAAAGGAATTAAGAAACATAGTGGAAGTTGTTCAGGAAGACTTCACCTGTCACTTAACTTCTTGCTCACTTTTTGGTAAATTCTAATTCAAAGTTTTGAGATTTGATAGCTAACAAATTGTTCCTCCTTTTTAATTTTGGACCTGCTTCTTCCCTCTGAGGGTGACGGAGCCCTGGCCCAGGCTGCCCAGAGGGGCTGTGGAGTCTCCTTCTCTGGAGATATTCCAGCCCCGCCTGGCCGCGGTGCTGTGCAGCCTGCTCTGGGTGACCCTGCTTGGGCAGGGGGTTGGGCTGGGGGACCCACAGAGGTCCCTGCCAACCCCGACCATTCTGTGATTCTGTGATTCTGTTTGTCTATCATGCACAAATTCATTCTTATACTGACTATATTACTATTGTTCATTTAGATCAGCAGTAATGAAGATTATTTATTAGGTGCAATTAATAATGGCCTGTACAGCTTGTCCTTCCAAATAATAGCAGAAAAGATACAGACCAGGAATACTACAGAGATAGGAATCTGCCTTTTGAATACAAAAGTGAGAAAGACAGAGAAAATAAAGGAATAGAAAATAGGGTGTGCATGTGTTCCACCAGTGGCTGTACTTGCAGCAATGACTGTGCTTAGACATTTCCCTGGAACAGAGAAGCAGGCTTTAGGAACAAAACCAGATTTGTATTGATTCGCTAATTACTGTGGGTTGCAGAGGAAACCATGTCTAAATCTGTCACCTACCCAGATGTGTGCTGAGCTCCGCACTGCTGCAGCTGGATCCTCTCCTGCTCAGCACCTGGAACGAGAGCGGTGTGATGCTGCCCTGCGTCCCGCACTCCCTCTCTGTCCCCAGGGTTTGGATATGATGAAAGAAACGTTTTGACCTGACTTCCCTGCTTCCAGTTTGGCAGATAACCAAAAAACAACCAAGCAAACAAAAAACAACCCAGAACAATCTGCAGTACCATGAAAGTCAAAGACAAATAGCAAGGTCTTATCTGACTAACGATTTATAAGAATTGTGTGAAATGGTTTGGGGCTGGTGAAGGGCACCTTCACCGTCCACCCCAGTGAGGTGAGGAAGCCACAGAGAATGTGCAGCATTTGGGTGGAATTCCCCCGTAACTTGTGCATCAGTATCTACTCTTTTTCCTTAGAAATCTTCATCCAATGATGAAAGATGCTCAGAGACAACAAAAACAAATTTCTCGCGATTTAAAGAGAGTCTGGAAGAATTCCTGAAATGGGTCAACGAGAAGCAGAACTGCAGCAACATCACGAGAGGCGAGTCAGGTTTGTATCCGGACAGCAAATGCAGCTGCCCTGACCCATGGAAGTACAGCAAAGGCTTGCTCTAGGGACGAGCTGCCCGGGCAGCACGGAGGCTGGCTGGGAAGAGGGGGAAGGAATGGCTGTTACAAATCTAAGTCTTTGCTAAGTGTTAGTGCAAGTAGGTGAATTAAAACTGTTAAAAGCAACTAAAACTGTACACAGCAATTAAAACTTTATATAACAAACACACCCAAGTATCGTCATTTATATCATGCACGGTTACCGAATGTGAAATGTCGTTCAGTCACCAGAGATATGTAGCAAGGCTTGAAGTTTGTGGGTATTTTGCACAAAAGGCCAGAAAACCCAAGCCTGACCCACAAGCCGTCAGACCATTCAAACGCTTCAGGGAGCGGGGCCAGGAAAGGTTCGAGGGTGGCTTGAGGGTCGGGGGGTTCAGCAGGGATTTAGGGGACTCAGCACAACCCCGCAGAGCAGCTCCCAGGGAGGGAAGAGACCTGACACCCACCATCCGCACCATCTGCTTTAACCTCCCAGCACTAAAATCCTTGCTTTTGGTTTCTGGTGGTTTACGATGAGCTTTAACTCGAACCTGACCAAATAAAACTTCAGGTTTCATGTGCCTGCCACTTTGGCCGCAGTATCTTGCCCCAGTGTACTGAACAGCTTTGGGTTTGAATTTTTCAGATCTTTTCAGTATACAGCATTTATACAGTTTACGACTAGATCCAAACTGGTGCTGAATCACAAGCTTTAAAAAAGATACAGAGCATAATACTCCTTGCATGAGACCTCTGCGTAAATCGGTACAAACCAGGTGCCAGATGCTGGTTTTCTGATACATATTCGTGTCTTTGCAAAACAGTCAAGTCTTGGGCAGAGACATAAAAGGCAAGAAGTTTCTACAAAAAGCAGACTATCACAAACTAGCGATTCAGACCAATTCTGGTCACAGCAACACCAGTACTCCCAGTCTGCAACAGTGATACCAGATACAAGAGATCATGGATGCTGGGTCTCCCAAGGGCTGCTTTGCCTGTTTCCATGCGTACAGGCAGCAGTGATACAGCGGAACCCTCAGCACCACGGATTTCAAGGGTTTTGTCCTCAAGGCTTGCAGAAGACGGGGAACCCAGACTTCTCTAAATACAGACAGAAATATAGTTTGCCATAAAATTGAGCCAAAAAGACAATTGGCACGTACCATAATGAATCTAGCTGGTATCAGTTAAAAACCTGTAGTTCTTCAAAGCCCAGCAAAAGACTGAGACAGGAATCTGAAACTGCTGTGATAAAACACGAGAGAGTCATCAAATGGTCTTCTAATGCAGAAATATCACAGATAGATGTTTGCAAGATAAATCTTATCTTGATGCTTAGACCTTTGCTGCCACGCTTCACCACCCTTGTACACACAGCCTACCTAACGTGGACAAGGATTCCTACTGAGGTCACTAACGATCATGGAAATAACAATCTTACTTGTTATGAAAGTAGGATTTATCACTTTATCACATGTAAAACCAGATATAATTCATACAAACATACAAACCAGAAGGTTTGCACCATTTCCCGTAATACCTTAATCACCAGCCAATATCCAGTCTAGAGTGGATGTCAGAACTGTTTTTTGCAGCTGACTAAAAGGTGACAAGAGGGAGAAAGAGACACTGCTTTTATAAGTCACATGGGGAAAAAACCTGTCCTTTTAAGGCTTCCACCTGAACAGAAGTCATTTTCTAGCATGCTCAGAAGGCCCCAAACCACCAAGCATCTCCAGGTTAAAACATCAGCGGAGATGGGGTGGTACGGGTCTCGGCTTAGCTGTCTCCATCTTTCCGCATCCCATGCAAGCTGAGTGCTTTCGAAACACCCACATCACAGTGATCTTTGAAAATTGAAATGAAATGATAAACTCACAAAGCCCAAAGCCTATTCAAACATTTGAAGTACCAGCATGATTTGAACTGCAGCAGGGCTCTGAAGTGCCATATTCCAACGACCAGGTAAGGGATGAGTTTCTGTGGTTGTGCATGAAAGGATGGGACCTACACAAAGAAACCAACTTGCTGAATTACTGTACTTGAACTATTCACAGCACATACAGTAAATGCAACCAACCACTAACCTTCCACTTGGGGCAGCTGCTGAGTAATAGCTGAATTTGTTCATAAACTTGGCTCCACCTCACCTTCCAGAAGAACTTAAAAAGCACCAGGCTTAAAACAAACCACTTTTTAACTTGGTATCTTCCAATATTTGTAATTCTTGAAGCCACTGTTTAATGTTACTTATCTGTGATTTACCTTAGTCCCAGGGTTTTACTTGAGGAATGCAGCTCTGTCACCTGCCCAGCCCAGCCACTTCAAAGAACAATTCCATTTAAAAACCAGCAAGCAATAGAAGAGCACTTGGCTGAGCTTCACAAACCCGAGAGATAAACAAACGTGCTCCTGTCCAACCTTATGAGAAAAAACAGATCAAACCACAAAATCCTCTGGAGCTGGCCAGTTCAAATACGCACCTTAAGGGCTGACACATCTTTGTAGAATCTCACAAAACCAGAGACAACTACAACAGTCAGTGTATGAACTGGGATGGTTGACAGAAGAGTAGTGCTATCATGAGAAAGACGTTTATTCTGCAGGAGTCTATGACTTTAAGGAGTTCTTAGGGGAGAACATCATCTTCTGTGGTCAGGTTTCCTGAGATACATTTCGGTTTTTCTGCTGAGCACCCAGCCTGTGCCAGTACCTCCTCCAAGATATTAATTTTAATATAATTCAACTTTATTTTTAAAATTCTGATCATGACGCTTGGGCTTACCTCAGAAACTGTGGTACCCCATTGACTTGATCAGAAAGTCCTGTAGCACGCCCAGCATGTTTCATATTTGGTTTTTTAAGTTCATAAAGAGGGGAAAAAAAACCCAGCCACCTACTCTCACTCCTACTATATCCACTCTTAACTCTAGGTTATTACCCTTGTATAAATGTTTACTTTTCAGTACATCTCCTTGCAGCCCTTGCATCAAGCAAATGCAGAAAAGGAAACCAACTCGGATTTAAATCTTGACCATTCAGATGAGGTAGGTAGTGACATTTCCCTCACCAACGTTATGAATGCATTTGTTCTCAATTCACTGCACGTCCCACACGTGTTTCCTGTACACAGCACCAAGCAGGGCCAGGCCACCTCTGCCAGTGCTGGCATGACCAAAGTAACTCCAGATCATGACAGTTAATGTGTGTTTGCCCAGTCTTCTTCCCCCACAACCTCAAATCATTTGTGCAATGAAAAATACTATTTCTTTCTGAAAACTGAGACTTGGTTTTGCTCACAGACCACCATGGCTACAATGCACAGAAAAGCTCTACAACTCTGGACAGGGAAAATTACACCCCAGCCCATTGCACGGGACTTACGGGTAAAACACTCAGTAACTTCACCTCCACGTGCAAACTAACAAGACACTTGTCAGAACTGCAAAGAAGAAATGTAAGGTGATCTTGCCTCTTACTTGCAAGCAGTTTCACTTCTATTTCATCTCCAGCTTCTTTCCAGAGGTTTCCGGATCACAAGCAAGAAGCTTCTGTCATTCAGACAGAAGCCCCGTTGATATCCCCATTACCCCGCGGCTGACACGCTGTGGACATGCAGGTTTGGGATCCCGGGGGAGCAGAACACAGTGTCCCACGCTGGCCGGCCCCAACGCGCTCATCGGGTGCCTGCGGGCAGCCCAGCATCAACCCAGCCATTCCCTCCCTGCCCACAGGCAGCCGGCTCCTGCCTAGCAGTACCAACCCTTACAACCATGAGCAACAGCAGCTGAAACAAGAGTGGAGTATCGTACTCAGAAAATGTCGCAGGAGATGTCAACAGGAAACAAGCAACATCTCAAGGTTCTGTTCTGATAGATGAATCAGAACTTGGGTGCAAATTATAATTCAGTCTTCAGTTCCTGCACTTCCAACGCTTGCTGGATGAACTTCACAAAACATGGCCATTAGAAGGACAACTGGGCCTTCCTTTACTTTCAGTTTTCTCACGTCACCTCAAAAAAATCAGGTAAATGATAACCAAGTAAGATTGTTGCTGAGCCTGCCCGTAGTCTGCACCAGTGAAACTTCATGGCTCACGTATGGGGTAACGGGAAGGCTTGCAACAGGTTGACCACTCCTGAGGGTGGGGCTGAGTTGGCCATGCCCTACAAGCCCCCAGTAATCCACAACCCCCTCAAGACCAAAGCCATACTCAGCTACTCCTCATACTTCCACAAGGTGAAACAATCAAGCAAAACTTACAAACAAGCAAAACATTCGTACTGCCCCAGCACCCTGGCATCATTTAGGATATCACAGTATGTATCCTGATAAAACAAACAAAGCTGAGCAAAGTTTTTAAAAATAAAGACTCTGACATGTTATACTTAATGTCAATGCTTCTATGGAAAAAGGAAGAAATATAATTTAGGCTGATTACTGATACCATTCAGCACTCTGAAATTGCTCGTCGAAGCCCTCCTGCTCTCAGTTCCATTAGAGAGAAGACTCACACAAGTCTAGCCCACAGGATTTGACCCAAAGGGAACACAGGCAGAGAACCTCAACATGTAAATTATTTCTTCCCACGACTTTATCAAAGAGTGGGGAAATACAACAGGCACTGAAGTTACTGTACCTGTTTATCATAGCTGAAATTTTTCAAGTTTGTTTTGTTTTTTCTTCAAAGATACACACTGCTAGCCACATCCTTGAGTCATGAATGCCATGAGCTGTAGCAGGCAAAAAATATATTCTCATTAAAATAAGCCACACCTTTCTCTAGTAATAATAGCACTAACTATGGAACAGAATGGAAAAAACATTTAAAAATCCCATACTAAATAAAAAAGTCAAGGGAAGAAATGGCAAGTATGAAATCATTCGTTTGAGCTAATGGCCCATCAGTAATCCATAGACTGAAAACACAGTTACCATTGACAGTAACCTTATGTAAAAGTTGTAAAAAAAAATATTTCCCAAAGACTTGAGATCTACAGAAATCCAATCTAATTCTGGTCAGAAACAATCCTGAACCAACCCCAGTTCTGTATATCCAATTTCCTAAGTTATTTGAATCTTCATCCAGACTTTGAAGCTTTTTAAGTATAATGCTCTGAGTATTCTCCAAGGCAATGGAAAAAAAAAAAAAAGAGGAATCTGGATCTAATATTCTTGGCGGCAGCAGCAGCAGCACAATCTTCATTCTAACAACTTCCATAAGTACTGGGCTCTCATGCCTTGAAGCATATTTTATCTCTGATACACTTCACATGCAAGGGTTTTTAATTTTTATTGCTTGCAATTAAATGCTCCTACTTCATCCTCATAACCGGGTCTAAACTTCTGGTGCAGGACAGAACTCAAGTTGGGACCTCTTTGACTGAGTGCAGTTTTAATTACCTACCACGAGCACACAGATAAAACAGGAATAATGAGAAAGTCCCATCCCTGCTGCCCTCCCCCTCAGCTATCGGTAAAAGCATCACCCGTGTTTTTTCTCCGAGCTGGGCTGCTGGCAATCCCCTCGCAGATCAGCACGAGGCCCATCCTACCAACCTCGCGGCTAAGTCAGCGCTCACCCACACCGTTGGACACAGGTAACTTGCATCCGCGCTCCATAAATCCAGATGCATCACCCTTGAAAAGCCACAGTCCCCCCAGAACCTGCTTGCAATTTCAAACGTAGTAAAACAATGGTTGTCCTTCCTCAGCTTAAATATTACCTTCAAAAAATAGGGTATTTCAAACAAGCTGTGAAAAACTTCAGCATCTAGAGCCACAAGTTGAAATCACCTCCCCGGTGGCCAGACTGGACGAGTCTAACAGTCTCCAAACTACGTCATGGACAGAAGCTTACCTTTCTGCTTCGCTTTCATTGACAAGACGCTACAGCGATCAGAGTCACTTGTGATCATTTACTTAAAAACACAGCCTGTGAGGTTTAAAAAGTATTTAACTTTAGAGAACTTCTAAAGGAAGGCTTATTAGCTAGAATATAAAAAAAGAACGAGGTATGATATGCTGAGAGAGCCCTCCCTCAGATAGCAACATGCGATAAGGCTGTGGTTGAAGAGCAGCAGGAGCTGAGTGTGCAGGCAGTGGTCATTGCTGTGCCTCAGCTTCCTGTGCTGGCCAGTCTTCACTCCCGGAAAAGCGTCATGAAATTAAATTAAAATGAACTTACCTCAGTTTCTGAGATGAACACAGTGCTGCTGAAAGGCTGGGGATGGAGAGCCCTGGATGAGGAATTCTGCATCCCAGGGACGGATCCTGCAGTGCCCACGTGGTCCTCGTCCTCACGCAGGGAAGTGTCAGTCCTGCAGCACCAGCTCTGCTCTGCGGACTGGCAACCCAGCAGAACGTGTAATGCAATTTCCAGCAGATCAAATGACTTTCTAGTTCTATGGTCTCGCCAGGATTCATATCAATCATCAGAAACATCCTTCATCCAGTTGTTACTCACTAAGCTTCTCGGTTCTGCAGAGCATATCCTCACTTGGCAGCTCGTCTGCTTCTGCGGCTTTCCCGTTACAATAATCTCTCTTTATTTGAGTTAAAATGCATTAAAACTCAACTATTTTCAACACATCCAGCATTATTTATCCACAAAGCTGTTTAAGTTGATCAACCTAATAACGTAGTGTATCAGGTCGTTACATATCTACAAGCGATCGACGTCCTGCAAACAGCGTTGCTCACGACGGACGCGCGCAGAAGCAGGGGCTGCTCTACCATCAGGCATCGCGACTAAGACACAGTTTCGTCAAGCGTTGTAGCTGGCTCCAAGCAGTTTCTACAAGCAGTGCTTTGCAGCTGGCCTAGATCTCTACTAACAAAACAATAGCTCTCGATAGTAAGATTTCATTTTAATTTCCACCTCCTTTTAATGGAATTTTAGTATTGGTTTCTACGTGCAAACCCCAGCCAGGCTTAGAAATTCAGCAGCAGGCCTGGCAGGAGCACAGCCGCTGGGAAGGGCAGGACGAAACCCTCGGAGCCAAGCTGAGCCCCTACCCCAGCCACCATCCCTCTGCCCCGGCCGTGCTGGGCCGCTTTGCCTCTTGGCGATTTATTTCTGTAAAACAGCGTTTTTTTGGTAACAGCCACCGCAGCTGCAGGGTCCTGGTTACCCCCGTATTCCAGGAACTCCGAAACAAGGCAGGGCTTACAGGGAGCGATGCTCTCAGGGCAAAACGTTGTGAAAAGTCAGACTGGGATCTGTCTTGCTTTGATGCGCCGAACGACACAGGTTTCAGGTGTGCTTCCACTGCAGGATGACTCAGATCGCACCCCACTGCCTTTCAGCTCAAGGCAACCCTACTGCGAGCTACAAACACTGCAAAACAAAAAAAAAATGGGCAAAGCGTCCTATATTTACTACAAGTAACATGCCAAGTAGACAAGGTCATTTCTATTCCTCCCCCCCTCTCCAAAAGGATATTGCATCAAGTTACTGTGTAGACAGAGCATAACTATTAGATGCTTTGGCTTGTCCTATGGAAAATGTTTTTTTCTCCCATGCAGGTCACAAGAGTCACTGTGTCCTTTCGCCGTGGCTCGGGGCACGCTGCCCCACTGCTCCCACTCCCGAGGGCTCCGCAAAGGCAGGTAAGGGATGGGCACCAGCCACAGGCAAGAAGTCAGGATTTTACTAACAAGAAATCTGTTTTTAATAACACTTGGCATACTTTAAATTGTTGTTTGGTTTTTTTTTTAAATAAAAGTACTTTAAATAAAGGAAAGCTGGTTTCTAGGAAACAGTTCAGCCTGGAGCACTCAGGCAGCTGGACTAGATGATCGCTGCAGGTCCCTTCCAACTGAACTATCCTATTACTCCTCCCTCCCAAGCACCGAACACCCTCCGTCACCCTCTTCGAGCCGCAATCTGCAAATGCTCTGGCCGACCGCTCGCCCAGCTGGAGCCGATCGGCCTCGCCGCTCCCCGCAGGGCTTTCCAGCAGTGCTGGTGTGGACGTGGCACCCTGAGCATGGGCTGGTGGCACTTGGGCTTACGGAGGGCCCCAAGCAGGGGACATGCCCCATGCAACGGTCGCTCCAAGCCAGCTGGGGCCATGCCTGCGGGAGGGGGAGCATTTGACAGCGCTGGCTTTGAAGAATTTCCCAAAGTGAAATTTCCCAAAGAATTAAACTCAAACTGCAGACTGGTTGGGACTTTATATACAGAAAATAGATGGGTCAGGTGTGCAGCTAACAGAGGATGTTACTTACATATTAACAGCTCAGGAAGTTTTTCTGATCACTTTTCATTCTTTTCACTAGCATGGTTGGGTAAATCCTTATTCTGAGCAAAGAGATTTCTTGGCCATCTAAGACACACGAGGGATTTGATCTGGCAAATATTTAGAGGAAAAGTGGAATTAGGACAGCACCGCTGGGATAACTCTGGGCACATCCACAGGACCAAGCCTCTAACCCCTTCCAAAGCGAGCAGCAGAGCTGCTTCGCCCTCTGGGCTCGGTGCTGGCTCGCAGGCTCTATCAAACCCCCAAATCGCTCTGCTTGCGCACTTCGCTCCGCATACCTGGACCGTGGTACTGAGAAGCGCTGAGTTTTCCCACCTTTAACTGATACAGCTGAGAGATGCGGTTGCCTTTATCTGTGTATCAAGCCCAAGAGCCATGCTGGGGCATTTCTTAGAGAACATTTAGTGCCTATTGGTGGTTGTTTTGAACAACATGATCTTGCTTTGAGCTGCCTTGAAGTAATATTTCTTAGAGACAAAAAGCTTCCTCACCCATTTTATCTGTTTTCTGTTCTTGCAAGAGTTTTTGTGGCAGATCAACTAAAAACAGACAGCTGCCACTAAACAGCCATGGAAACAGCGCATATTATTTATTCACAGGTTGGGTAGGAACATCACACACTTGTTCACCCCAGCCTGATTGTATCATTTCTGATCTAACAGAGGGAAAGATATTTTACAAGTTAGTTGCTGTTCCCTACCGCTTCTCTATCACAAGCGACAGTTGGATTCAGCCCATCCTGCGGTGTTGACTCCAGCTGGGAGTTAGCAGCATCCCATCAGGCTGGCACAAGGCAGGCAGCGCTGGAAAGGGATGCTGTACCTTGTATAAAATCACCACGAGAGCTCAGGGAGAGGAGCACCAGCCCTGCTCCAGGCAACAGGGTTCGACAGACTTGGGTTTTTAAAATCCAGCCTCCGGGCTGGGTAAAAGACACATCTCTGACTTTCTGAACTTGGAGCTGCTATTTCTGAACGGTATGAAAGTGCAACCACAGATGGAGCAGTGCCTTGGCAGGAGCTGAACGCCAAGTGTGAAAAAAGACACTGATTGCAAGACGGTTAGTAAGCAGCTTCTTCTGATCTGTGTGAAGCTTCTCATTTGTGGTTTCCCAGGTATGAGCTAAAAATGGCCTTCAGTCATTAAATCATTTCCTCCTAACTGCTCTCCAATTATTTTATTGGCCAAAGGCAAAAAACTTTACCATGCAAACACTCGTGCAAACCTTCGAGCTGCTCATGGGCTTGGCAGGTTCACAAGGGTTTGCGGGGTAAGGACCAAATAGGACAGACCCGACATGAGATTCCCAACAGGAGAAATCCCACAGCTGAAGGCACTGGTGGGGCCTCGTGTCCCAGTGCTTCAGAGAGCATTTGCTAAGAACTGGGCAGAGTTTGGCTCTCAGTGCTGGTGCACTACAGAAGCCAGCATCCTTCCAGTTGAACCTGCCTGCGTGCTTTGGGTAAGCTGGGCACACAAACACCCTGACCACCGCCTCTGCCAAGGCCATGTCTTGCAGCGCTCCCCTTCTGTGTTCCAACCGAGAAGGGAAACGCTGCTGCCGCGCTCTGGCTTTCCTCTTTTATTTCCAGAATCAGTGTCATAATTTAAATGCTTTTTCTCCCCCTGCTTTTGAAAGACACTCTACAAATTGCTAGAAACAAAACCAGCCGTCGTAGCTCAGAGCCCAAGAGCACACAAGCATGACCAGCAGCAGCCACAGAGGCAATAGGGAAAGGAGAGTCGGGCGAGGATGTGCCGAGTTATTCTCCTAACTGAATTATTGCAGAAACAACGGTCTGGAACTCACAGGTGGGATTCTCCCTGATGCTTTCTCTTGCTTTTGGAAGGTGTAACAGCTATTCAGCTATGAACATTTTTACCCATCTTACTTGTAAAAAACCCAAAGATATAACACTAAGATCTAGCGGCACAAAGTAGAAGTCTACCTCACAGAAGCAGAGCATCCCAACGTTGTCAGTTCATGCTGCTCTCGCATTCCTCAAGCCTCCCAGCGAGCAGCAGCACAGCAGTGCATTAACCAATGCATTAACCGTGCTGGTGCACACCCAGTACCGCTCCTGCCGCCGTCATCCCATTGCTCATTAGACACTGCTGGGGACCAGTACGCTGCCTCAGCCTTTGCTTTTGCTGCCTGTGGCCATCGGGGTCAAATTAAAGTGAATACAGATGGAAATATTGCTCTGAAATGACGTAAAAGCACCTGCTGGCACCAGCTCCGTCCCTGGGAAGTGCTGGCTGAGGGGTGCCTGATCAACTCCCAACAGCCCGGGGACCACGCACGCATCACGTGCTGCTGTAAGCTCAGCCGGTGCTACGAGACACGGCTCGGCTCGCTGAGGAGGCAGGTGGAGCGAGCACAGCCTACGGCTGCTGCCCTCCACCTCTAGATGCACCCAAAGCTGTACAAATGTTTCTTGTGTACCACTTCAAAACCATCTACAGCTCGCTATTTCCTCTTTCCTGTGAGTAAAACCATGCTAGTTATCTAGAAAATACAAGCTATCACTTACTCAGAGCAAAACACACCGATGAAAAACCACAGTGATACAGCCTGTGTAAAGCTTCTGTTTTTCTATCACAGGAAATGCAATCACAAGTGAGCCCATCTGGGAAGGAATATTCAAAGGTGGGAGGGAGCATGTCACAATTCAGACACTCAAGTCTTACTCAGGTACAACTCACTGAGCAACCTGAATTTCTAAGCAACACGTTAATACAGAAATAGTTTCTTTTTAATGATCTGCATGATGCACAAACTCTTTCTTGCTGGAGTGGGACATGGTAGTAGGTTTCTACCCAGTGACAGTACACCACACTGCCGTACCCAGACGGCTCTTCTGAACGTCCCTGAGCTCCCCCGTACCCTCCCAGGCCCCAGGGACAGCAACTCAAGATCTATTGGATGCAAATTATACCAAAACTAGATTAAGCAGGGAGGTAGTAAGATCTGGCCTTTCAAGTATAAAGTATATTACACAGAGATGTATTTCATTACAAGTTGAGCAAACTCAGTTACACAGCAGCTTCTCACTGTTTTTATAAAGAACTGGTCAAACAAGAAAAGGTTTTGAGCATTTCTGCCCATGCTTTCGCAGCTTCTCCTTATTCACAGAAGAGTTCTCATTAATATTCTCATTCATTTTTTTCAGATAAATCCAACAGGTGCCTATAGCACATTGATGCACTCTATTGCTTATTTTGTGTCCCTCATATTGCCCAAAATGAGAAGAAAATGCAGATATTCATCCACACTGTTTGGATGCAGAAGACGACAGTCCCACAGAGGTGTCCCCCTGTGGTAGGAGGCAGAGCACCCTTCCTGCCACAGGAGCGAAGCCCCCTCACAGCTCCCCATGCACAGCCCCCTGTGCTATACAGGATCAGTTCTCTTAACATCCTCATGCTCTGCGCTGAGCGCCAGCCCTCCCAGACCCACTGGTGCCCTTCACCGGCTCCTCTAACCCAGGGCTGTCACCAAGCGGCTGCTCTGGGCCAGGAGCACCCAGCTTGTCCCCCTGCCATGTGCACAAGCCCAGGGGTGTCTGCAGCATCCAGCCACGTAGCAGATCGTGCAGATTTTTTGCAAGCAAAGTTCCTGGGGGATGATGGTCAGTAAGCAGAACCTTGGGTTTGCCAAGAGATTCGCATCACTTCTCTTGGCAAGGGTGAAACTATGTGAACAAGAGCTCAATGACCTCAGCTGCTTTGTCTGCTAATTGGAAGCAGCTCCCTCTCTCCTGACCCAGACCCACAGCAGCCCCCAGGAGAGGCTGAGCTGCAGAGAAGGTGGGATCCAACTGCAACTGGCTTGTGCAGCAGAAGGACAAGGAGGAACTGGGGAAAGCCACACTGAAAGCAGCTTAAACCTTCTGCGGTAAAGGAAGACAGCAGCGAGAGACAACCATCCGCAGGCGTGTGGCAAGCGGAGGGTGCCAGCAGATACTGGCATATTGCACATTTTGCAGTATTTCTCCCACCAAAATGCACGTGTGGAGGCAAAGCGAGACCGGAGAGCGTGAACAACTTCACACTTTTTAGGAAGTGACAGCCTAAGGCCACACGTGGTATTAGGGCTTACAAATTCATATACCTCACTGAGTCAGACGTTTCATTTGTTTGCCCTCTTTCAAGAAGATTAAAGTGGAGGAAATCAATGCAGACCCAAGCCAAAGTATTCTGTTGCGGCAGGACCTGTAGAGATTGTGCTGCTGGCATGCCCAAGGTGCAGCAGTCATGGCCACAGGCTCCGCAGTGCTCAGCGATGCTCCATCAGCACTCATGCACCAGGACCACAGGCAGCTGACGCTCACCAGCTGCATGCAGCTGCCACACAAAATCACATCCAACTGCTCCACAGCCAAAGGAAAAAGCAGTCCCACAGGCCCAACTCATCTTCTCCAGAAGATGAAGTAAGCACCAGGATCAGCCACTACTCCAGCTCCTCCTCCACGCGATGAGTCACTTGGAGACTCTGTCCTGGTCTACAAATGGATGTGGGTAGAGGATGGCTGAACCTCAGGAGACCACGGCTGGGTGAGTCACTCCACCCCAGCCAAGATTCGGAAAGTTCATCAGGTCCTGTCAGGCCTGTTCTCTGGATGCATAAGCTGATACATCCAATCTTCCATCACCTTTGCACATACAGACTACAGACACCAACAGCAATATCCTCTGCAGCTATAAGGAATGATAAAGTGCCCTGAGGCCCTTAAAGATCAGCAACCACACGAGTGGCCATCGGTGTTTGCTCAGATCAGTCCTGTATAATTTTGCATCACCATCAGGCTTCAGATGTTACAGGGCTCGTACCTCCACACTGGCACAGGAGGCTAAAAGGGCCTGGATTCAAAGATGCCCTGTTCTGTAGGTGGGAGCCTGATGCAGCGAGCATTGAAGGAGAAACCCCATCCAAGTCTGTGGTCAAAGAGGTGACCCCTCCTAGACTCAGCTATCCTATTTTTCAACAAAAGCACACCAAAATGTCACTGCAGTGAAGCTCTTCTGGTCCTCTTCATCTCCTGGGAGCAGAAACACTGAGAAGCAGGAGCACAAGGATGTTCAGAGAGCAAGCTCAGGCGAGCCCGCAGCTTAGCTGCACCCGAAGCCCATTCCTTTTCACAGCACAAGGGAAGGGGCAGCGCTCTACCCTTTTCAGGTCACAGGACAGAAAAATAGGATCATTTCATAAACACTGCTCAGAGGTGCCCCAGAACAAACACAGAGTTAGAAACACCCAGGGTTACACTGAGGGCACATTCAATGTCTGCCATTTCCAACCCAGATCTTGATCCAAAACACCTGGCAAAGTACATTTCTAGCCCAAGCCAACACATTGCAAAACAGCTTCATCCATGCTCTCATTTGCCAGCAAACAGCCCTGCACAGCTTTGTTCAGAATCTGGGCTGCATGAAGATTCACAGCAGAGCAGTTTAATCAGAGCCACGAGCTGTGGCCATGGGGCTTGCCTACCTCCACCCCACAGCCATGATCAGATCCCTGCTGCTGCTGCCCACCCGCCCCAGCAGCCAGAAACTGAAACTGCAACCCCGCTGCTTCCTTCCATCAAAGGGCTGGGTGCTGGTTCACGCTCTGGTTACACCTGCCCACACACAGCAACACACCATGAGCACAGCTCAGGCCAGGTCACTGGGACCACAGTTCCCATTAAGCTGCTGATGCAGTTGTGAGCCCTTGGAGCATTGGAGAAAATCAGATTTCAAGGAAAAATAATTCTTCAGTTGTCTAGAGAGTTTTGACCCAGTTGATCCTTAACATCGAGTGGCTTGGTTTTATCCTTGACTTTCTCTCAAGGTCTCACCAGGAATTTCAAAATGAATGTCCTGAAGTGTATACTCGAGCCAAAGGCAGTCTCTGAAAGCTGGAGAACACCTAGGAGGCTGTTTCTCCCATGGCTTTGCAAACGAAGTCTGTCTTTGAGGTGATTCTGTATGCAAAATGGTAAGCAGAGGTAAATTGCAGGGTGTGGACTGCCTGGCTCTGCTGAAAGGTCATCTTCCAAAGGGCACTGCAGAGGGTAGGCGAGATTCTCCTCTCACCTGCACAAGCATCCCAGGGGGTACACACAAAGCGCTGGGGTTTGTCTGGAAGAGGAGGTACCCACCTTCACCCTTGTGCTGCTGGCAGAGCCACACAGGTGCCTCGCCAGAGTTAAGGTGATGGTGGAGATGAGAGGGAGCAGGCAGGCCAGCTTCAGGGAAGGGATTATCTGAATCACTAGAGGACAAGTGCTGACCTCTGAGTAAACAAACATCCTCAGCACAGAGGCAGCGTAGTCTTTTCCCCACAGCATGGGCCAGACGCAGGATTAAACATGAAATTGCTCTCTCCAAATCCCCACTAGACAGAGCTCACAGGTCTCAGGTTTTGGCCCTTTTCAGAGTCCCTGACAGAGATTCCCTCCGATCTGGGCCAAAAGAACACATGCTATATTGAACTGTACCCCAGCATCACCACTGGTCACTGAAAGACCAGAAGGGGAACAGATACATCCTAGGCTGCCTTTCACACACACACAATCCTCGTCTCAAATAAAACTTGGCATCACTGAGAAGGGACCCTTCCTCTTCCTGCATTTGGGATTTTATGGCTCAGAGTTACATAACTTGCTTGCACAATATAAACAGTCTCCTGCAGCAGAACACCCCAACTGCTCTCTGCTGTACAGAGCGAGGGCTCAGGGGACACACTTGCACAGATTCACTTATCTGCCACAGCCAAACTCTGCTCCACTCACCACGCTACACATCAGCCAGGATGCCAGTTTTCCCCTCTAAGGTGATTAGATGGATGATTTGCACATTTTTCCACTGTAAGAGGATAGAGAAGTAACTTCTAATGCAGAAAAGATAAGGACTTCCTCAAGTCCACACAGCTACACATTAATGCTCTAGGTGATTTCCTAACCCAGTTGGAGGCTGCACAACCGCTCCGTGACACAGCGTATGTCCGCACAGTGGCATTCAGGCCAGGCGTTAACAAACCACATGCTTGAATGGGATGTGGATTACTGGCATGGGCTGGGGGTGGCTGTTCTTCGTATGACTACATAAGCCACGATAAGAGCCCATCTTTCCATGAGAGTTCACATGGTATCTGCTTTTATCAGTACCTGCTGTGCAGAGCGGTGTCTTAAAGACCATATCAGCAAGCTGGCTCTGACAGATGTGACCCGAAGACATCTCTGAAAAGTCCCACCACACTTCAGTGCCTGGCAGCCACGTGTCCGCAGTAAGCCTTTGTAGTGTGTATAAATATCTGTAAGTACTTCAACCCTGCGAAATAAAGAAGAGTCAGCAGTATGTCAGGAGAAAAACCATTTCAGTCTAAACCAGACTTAAGTACTTACTGTGCCACTGACACACTGGCAGACGCACCCTATGTCTAGATGGAGGAAGGTTTATTTGTTCCAGCATATGAATCTTCTTGGGTCTAAAAACCATCCCATTGGCTTAATTTTAGGCTAATCGCCATATTCTGTTTATCTTCTAGAATGACAGGAGACAGAATAGGGAATGCAATCCGCCAGACTACACAAACATGCCTGGGAGGTTACTGAAAGCCCAGGAGTCACATATTCTTTTTTCTCTAAAATAGCTATTATTCTTCAGATCAGATTAGCAGTAAGCGAATCCTGCACACAGCACAAAAAGCAGCTTAGCATTCGAGCAGTTCTGCATCCACACTCAGCACATCCTACTTCAGGGACAGACTGAAGCAAGGTGGAAGACGACTCAGACAATAGGATAGTTTTTCCCAGAGAAAACAAGTTAGCTTAAAACGTTCGGTATGATGTAACACAGTTAACAATGGTATTTCCCAGCCAGCTACACTATTTCAGCAGTGGGAAGTACAGCTTTTTGGCCAGAGTCCTGATGTGAACTTTATCTGTCAACATACCACGTTGACAGAAAGTCTAAGTAGATTCCTCTTCCTCCCCTGGAAATCCAAAGTGTTCCAACCAGAGATTGTGGCTTTGGCTCACCATCGGTTCTTCACATCTGTGAGGTTGTCATGTTGAATGCTTTGTTTTAAAGCAAAACTCCTTATTTCCTAAGTTTATGTTGTGCTGAGAGATTTTACTAAGAAAATTAGAGGTCAAAAATGAAATATTCTGAACAGCCAGCCCACAACCACAACATTCATGGCAACCAAAGGAGTGCCACAAGAGATTCGAGAGCAACTATTAAGCCACTCTCTGCTAGGTCATTAAAGCTTCCACGAAAAAAATCTCAATTCCTACAGCTACCTGCTATAACAGGTTCACTCACAGCGTATTTACAGGAGTAGATGCTTCTCTCATTTCAGGACCATTAACAACTGGAGCTCAACAAGCCTCTGCCTGGGCAATCCAAGACATCTCTCCAACCAGTCATGTATCTCTAACAAAAAATCACATTTCAGCAAATACATGTACTTACAATCTGCATCCAAATAACTAAACAAAGCAATAACCATTAAATTAATAAATTCTTCACATGTAAAATTCAGGGGCACAAGAACATGCATTGCTAAGTCACATTGCTTTATTACCAGTACAATAAGTAGATGACATCTGCTACACCTAACGTGTAAAACCCTCTGTTCCAGGAGGATAGCAGGTGCATTTGACAATTGTTTGAAGCATTACCTCAGGCAGGATTAGAAGCATTCTAGCTCATTCAGTCTTTGCACAACATAGGGCAATGGAGAAGTACAAAGCAAACCCATGTTTGCCATACAACAATCATGACTGCAACTGAATGTTTTGGTGTAACTGAAGTTTCTTTCACTTTCTCAAACCAGTTTCATACATTGGTATACTAACAATTGCCCAAGCTAGTTTTTAAGCAATAACTTCAGTTGTAAAACCATTAACATTTTTGGCTTTAAGCTCATCTGCAGTCATCCATATTCCCATGAAGTCATGCCCATACCAGTGAAAGATCTTCTGAAGTCAATCTACCCTCTGCACAGTAGCATATTGACACAGTCTGGTACTAACAACAAGTTTCTACATTTCTGAAACATTTTCCTATTTCTCCAAAACTCTGCCTTTTTTAGCAATTAATTGTTACTTCTTCTGAATTATAATTTGGAAATTGGATTTCCTTTCTACCATGGGCAACACTGTCCTCCATGTGTTGGCTTGTGGCCATTACACACACACTAACAAAGCAAAAAGGCAAAGCGGAATCTGAATCCTTGTGTTCAAAGGACGGGGTTATTCCCAGCCTGTCTGAACAGCGTAACAAAACCCTGCTCCAGCCTACAAAGGTACACTACATTGCTTGCAAGCCATCGTACCGACTTCAACAGGCATCGAACTCTGCCAGATCAGGTGTTCCTGTGGTAAAAAAGCAGTGTTTCATCAGCAGAGATGCCTACTTCTAGAATCAAGAATTGTCAAGACTGTTGAAAGTCTTCATATTTTTATAACTGCTTTCATCGAAAGTAGATAGTACCCCACAAGAGAAAGGTTCCATCAGGGAAAGGCTTCTCCTAAGTGTAATAATACTGAGATCACAGTTGCCATTGGCCCAAAATGTGCAGCCTGCCTGCTTGCAGGATACATTAGTTTCAATACACAAATAAAACTTCTTCAGCACAAGGTGCAACCGTTCTGTTCATGTGCTGAGGCCTTAAATCAAACAGTCCAAAATCACGATGCATTTTCTACAGAAGAGCAACAAAGCAACAGGCCCTCAAATGAAAAAGTAAAGGCCTCCTGCTCCCTCAAACCAAGCACCAATATACCTATTGCGGACACAGAATAGAGAATCATTTTATGGAAAGAACATTTATTTCTGTTTCAAAACTTGTGATCCATAGAAATACAATAAAATCAACATGTACACAAAACTTTAAAAAAACAACTTTGGTTCGAAGAAATATTTAACATCTAAATCTTCTGAGGTACAAAAGACACAAGACCAGGCACCTAAACACACTGAATCGCCCACAGCACTGTTTGCACCACCAGTACAGAGAAAGTCGGGAGGGCAGAAGGCAGGTCAAAGGAGCATGGCAGGGGCAGGGGGAACATGGAAATAACAGCAACCAAAACACATGTATGTGTACAAAGCATTTACTTTCTTTCACAGGTGTTACAGATTTTGTTGTCCTTTTTTGGGTAAAGTGCCAGGACTCTTGGAGATAAAAAAAGATGGATCATTTCTTAGAAATGAACTGGAAGAACAAACAGTAGAAAAGGAGACAGGAAAACAGAGGCCTGCAGCAGGCTGGGTTTCAGTCAACCTCTGTTCTCCCACAAGGTCTTAAGAATTCGTTTCCTCTTTCGTGAAACCATTTGTTTGAAACTGTGAAACAAGGATGTGAAATTAGTTACCGTGTGCCCAGTGCATGCACCACCACAACCCAGATGGTTACGTCAACTAAAATCTCATCTCTCAGCCTGAGGATCCCTGCTTATACTTCTCCACCCATCCAATGGGAAAGATATCAGAAGATGCAAAGGGCTGGGGAAGAAAGGATCTTTCCAATTGCACAACTCTGGGGCCAACAGTAACAGAGCAGGGTATTCTGCATCTGGTATCACTTATAGATCAGTATGCTCTGGCACTCCAGGGGAATACCTGGGAGGCTCAGGGAGGTGGGTATGGGAACAGATGACATGAAGCTTGAGAAGCTTCACGGTTAGCAGAAGTTTTTAGTCTCCAGACATTCATGTGTACCTTACAAGGAGCTCTCCTCCTTTTACAGTTAAAACTATGTACAGATCTTTGCAGGAACAGACTTAATTCTAGTCAAATGATAATCCAAGTCAGCCTGATGCTGACACACTACACAAGCCCAGTGACATTCTTACACACTTTGTGCTGTCATTGACACAAAACAAGCTCACTAGAAAAGCTACAGCTGAACAATGTAGCTGCTTAATACTATATGATTTTGATGGTGGGAATTTTCATTATGGCCAAATAACTCCAGTAGTTAAAATGGCAACACCCAGGTTATTAAATGGTGTTATAAGGGTTCAGTATATCACCAGCTTTGCATACACACAAACCTTCCTTCAGGTTTCGTTCCTAAACAAGTATTACTTACCCCATTTACACCCTACTAGTACTGGGCAAGCTGCATGCCTTGTTCTATAGTCACCCTCGCCACTTCTGAAGAGATTATACCAGAACACTGCTGTTCCCTGAAAAGAGAAGTCAGATCTGGATTAGTCAGAACCTAGTAAACACAGCTATTCAGGTTACAGTAAGGGTGGGAAATGCCTATGAACTCGGCTACAGACGTCTGAAACACTTCAACACAGGCCAGCACTGACAGCACATAAAGAAGCCCCTAGCCCCGCTCTAGCATGCAGCCATGTTCAGAGTAGAGACAAGTTCTACCTGAACACAAGTTCTTTGTTAGTAACAGTTCTACACAGAAACTGTTCACATTACACACTGTAAAACAAAGAAAGCAGCCATGCTGTCTACAAGCTCAGCTACAAGGCAGCCTGTGGATCAAGCTGCCATGAACAGAACTTTGCCACATTAGCTGGCTTTTAAATGGACGCAGGATTGTACTGAGGAAGGGACGGTAACAGGAGAGGAGAAATCAGGCAAAACACACAAACAGACTTTACCTTCTTGGGCCATATTGCTGCCCCAAAATCTGGGAAAACTGTAGCTCCTCCGGCTTCTACATCACTCATCTGAGAAAACAAAGTCCACAAACTCTGTCTATTTAAAACACTTATTGTACATGCACCCACAAACTGAAGTACCCCAAGCCCTAACAGAGAGATTTCTACTTGCACCTCTACAAGAGGCACTGATGAAGAAAGGATGCACTTCAACCAGCATGAACCGCAGAAGTAACAGTACCTGCTGTTGAAGGCTTTTATTTCAGCTGAAGGCTTTTGTTCAGTACTTTGTCTAGATTACATATAACCTATTGCACAAACAATTAGCCAAAAGGAGTTGTGTACCTGCAGCGTTAATAAGCTAATACTCTAGAACAAGGGAGAGGACTTCAGAGTAAGTCATTTTCAAGAATATCATTCCAGTTTATGATCCAATTAGGAAAACAAGCAACTGCGTTAAACCACATGTTTCCTCATAAATTGAAACCATGTCTTTGGAAACGATTTTTGTAATTTAGTTTATGCATCTTCAACCACTTCAAAAGTTATATAAACTATTAGAAAACCCCACTTTATGCACTGTTTCTATGCTGTTCACCAGTGACATTATGCCATTTCAAGTGCTTTAATTTCAAGCTTTAATACATACAGTTATATGGCTCTAAAGAAAAGCATTATCTTCATACTTTGCCCTTCTAAACTGGAATGAATTTAACCCTAGTGGATTCACTATGAAGTCTAGACTTGATCCAAAACCCACCAAAGTTCCTGGAAACACTCTCATTGAAAACAGAAAGTCTTTCCACTGATTTAATAAGTTTTTGATCAGATTCTAATGAAAAGAAACAAATGAGTCAGATCCAGCTCCCATCAAATTTAAACAGCAAAATTACTATTAATACACTCCCCAAGTCCCCACGTTCTCTATTGTAACTTGGATTTCTGTTTAAAGCAGATGTTATTACCACTCTGGTGTCCTCCTGCTTGGTACCTACAATAAAAGGGCACAAGATGCCATAGGTGCACAGGTTTTTGCCCCTTCCAACTAGAAAGCATGTGCATGCAACTCTGCAAGTTAATACCTACGTCTTAGCAACACAACCACTCTGTTTTAGTAAGGGTGTTGGTACACACATGATATGTTCTACATGGGACATACACGGGTAAATCACCTTTGACCATGTACAACTGGCAGGGAGTAAGGTGCATTTCATTCACTCTAAATCAAAGCTTGTCCAAAAGTCTGAGAAGCAAACAAAATACAGATAAAGACAATTTAAAATTAAAGCCTCTTAGCAGTAGACTTTCACAGCTACTTATCCTATTCTGATTCTTGCTTCGGAGACTATTTCCTCTGCTGCCAAATCAAGTTGAAAGTATTTCTGGTTCTGTTTTGAGTTGCATTTCACACTCAAAATACCAGCTCAGCCATAAAAATTTCATCACTATTTTAAATTTGAAGTTGTATCACTCAAGTCAGACATAATAGATTAGGTGATCCTAATTGCTGATACAGTAAGCATAACTTTATAGATAAAATATAGTCAGAGGACCACTGGGAAAAAATCAGGCCACTAGGATCTGTGGCAGTTACGTTTATGATTCCAGTGTACATGGTCTGTAGGCTGTATAATGCATGCAACTAATGAATCTTTTCAATTCTGCATTTGTAACCCAGTTGCACCAAGTTTATTAGCTGTGTCTCCTCCATTTGCTGAAGCAACAGCTATGCCACAGTAACTCTAGCTTTGACAAACAGCTGAAATGGAGGCTGACAGACCACAACATCAAGTGCTGTCAAACTATGGTGAAGAACATGACTATCTTGAAGAACATGACTATTTTGCAGTAAATGGCTGTTAATCAAGTTCTCAGTGTACCGCGTGAGGAGTATCTCAAGCACTCGCCTTGGAGAAATAAACCACATTCTCCTCTCCCACCAACAGGCATCCAATGAAGTCAAAGGTTTCACAGTGGAGTGGCCAAAAAGGGGAAGCTGAGCCCTACATTCAAATTTTCTGCTCTGAAGTTAAATACTACCAGAATTCTGTCAACTCAGAGGGGACAGCACCTGATGCTGTAAGAATAATGAAATCCCTGCTTCCAGATGCCAGGGAGTCTCTACAAATAACCAACCACACAAACTGCAAACAAGATGCTGCTAAAGTTACACTCAATGCATAAAGGATCATCATCATACTTACATAGTTTAAAAAAGTGGCCACGCGATTTCCAGTCCCTAACCGCTTGAAAGCATCTGGCTCATCTTTCTATAAAATTAAATGAGAATAACTGCAACCTTCAAGCTCACAGACAGCAGACAAACAGAGGTACTTACATAGTTAAGAAACGTCGCTAGCCTATTTCCTTCCGATTTGAGTGTGCTGTCAAAGGGTCGCTGTAACAGACAACAACTTTAACCCAAGTTCCAAACAGGCTCACACTAGTGTTACATGTGTAGCTCTAAAGAGAGATCCTTCAGCCCAATATAAAGAGTTGGAATAAAAAGGGAAGAACTGATACAGGGCAACATAAAAGCCATTACAAATTGCAGCCAGGGTGCATAAATGCATGCACATAGCACTCAGATGCTATCAGAAGTAGCACTGAAGCAATTCTTAGGACAGAATAGAAGCAGTGTTTTCAGGGCCTGCAGCACAGATGTCATCCAAGTAAAACTTAGTTAACAACAGGCCATTACTGTACTGGACACTGATCAAAGTCAACAACTGAGGTGAATATGAAAAATGTCATCTTCAGTGGGCTTCAGATAACACACTAGATTCTCATGAAGGCAGCTGTGACTCAAAAATACTGTCATGAGAAAATGCATTTTTTGCCAGCAAGCAAAATTGCAGAATAGCAATAATGAACTTCTTTCAGGTGGTTGCCTGTCTAGGACTAAGGACCACATCAAAAAGATCAAGCTGTCTTTACTGTGTAGGAAACGTTCTGAGTTTTGTTTCTTGAAGTAGGAGATCATGTTGATGCCAGTTTAGAAGCAGAAAGCACATCCACAATACCAGTGTGTGTCTCATACTCCAGAAAATGCAATTAAAGGTTTCTTTACATTGCTAATAATCAGGAGGTAATTTCAGTCAGGAGACATTAAGATGCACTCTTCTACACAAAACCAATAATCTTCAACAGTTAAAGAAAAGTAGAAATTGGTATTAGAAAAAAACAACAAGGAAAACCACAACTATCACTAAGACATTAGAGTTCAATCTACTTGAAGCATATCTCCAGAAATAAAAGGTCTTTCTTGAAACAGGTTCATAAAAAAATTAAGACTTTCATCTGCATGTGCAAATTCCACCTAAAAGAGCCAACATAAGAGCACTGAGATATAGGGGATTCCCTGGTTTCTGCAACCACTGCGAAAACCAGGTCCAGCCATGCATTTCTGAACTTCATTATCAGATTTCTCTAACTTCTGAGCAACCAATAAAATCTCAAAATTGTAATAGGCAACTATTGAAGCATCCCTATCTGAGAACCGCAAGGGAACAAAAAGCTGCAAGGCTGATGAGGAGATGGGGAGACACAGCAGTATTTCTGTATTTCAATAGTGAAATCTGTGATGCACAGAGAGCCTGGAGGACCAGTCCAGAACTATGGCAAATCCTGCCATTGCCTTGCCTTAACTGCTGACTGCAGCCAAGGTTACGTTCCAAGTGGAGCTCTGCCCCAGCTGCCTAATCCAAAAGCAAAGTCCATTCTGGCCAATTTGATGGCTGAGGTCCTCAAGTTCAAAGGTTTTGAAGATAATTTAAGAGCATTTGCTTGACTGAGGAACTGAAGCAGTCTTAAAGTTAATAGGAAAATTTTCTCAACAGGCCAAAGCCAACAACTATGAGCTTCCACTGTGCTGAAATTCAAGGCTTTTTTCCCATTTGAACAGTGCTGAGCAGGGTGGCTTCAATTCTGCACTTAATTATTGGGTTGCACTCTGGCTGCAGCAATCACTTCTACCAGCTAAAAGTCACTGGGACAGCCTGAATTAAGCCAGGTTCCCTTGAAATGCCATGGTTCTACTGGAAACCTAGGCAGACGGATTTTATATTTAAAACTACCAGTCACCATAGCTCTTCAGTATGACTAGCATGTTCATAAACTGGTTTAGGGTAGCAATTCAGAATCTGTTCCTCTTTTCTCCCCCATTCGCAGCAAACCAGAGCTGTAATCTGCCAGGTGGAGCCCTCTAGTGCCTACCGTGGATCCAGCACCCACCAGCTCCAAGTTCTGCTCACTGTAGCACTGCCCTCCTGAACACCAACCCAACAAGCCCTCTTCGGACCCTACAGCTGCAGCCCCCCAAGAGTTTTGCCAGAAGGGCTCTATGACACAGGAAGATTTCCATAACTGCTACTTCTCTGAAGGGAGGTGGAAGGATGGCTCCTCCTCAGCCAGCTCCTGCAAAGTGTTTTAAAATATGCACCAAAGGAAGACTCAGCCAGCCTTGCTCAGCACGGAGGCCTAGTGGAATGCAGACTCACAACCCAGGGCTTGTAGACCTCATTTTCCAAATAAAGTAATGGAAAGAGCGTATTTGAGTGCTGCATGACTATCTTTCAATGTCTCTATACTGTGCAAGGAACCAAGGTGAAAGATAAGCAGGCAGATTTGTTCTTAGTTCTCTCGAACTTTCAGCAAGAGAGAAGGCAGCACAAAGGCTTTTCAGAAGTCATACTCCATCCATGCAACAGGGCTACACACCAAATGTCTCAACAGAAAACAGTTTCAACAGTTTTCTCTCAGAACGAACTGTTCCCCCCCTCCCCTCCTCATTAAGATAATTGAAAGCATGATCTTACCCTAGAAAAGTCGAAGTGTGGCTCATACTGCCCTCCCATTCCATAGTTGGCAACCTACAACATGGAAGACAAAAGCATAAACACTCACTGAACCACAAGTGACAGCTGCAGAAGATAGCATTTGCTCTCAGAAATCCAAAACATGCTTTGAGAAACAACACTCTGTGGCAAGATTGTTATCCACACTTCATTTCTCTTTAGATTGTCAGAAATGAGGTACACTGGTGAGAAACAACTTAAGTGCTCTTTCCCTATCACAGTTTAAGGGTTTCGCTGAGAATATTTCTCAGTACCCAACGTCTCATTTACAGCACTCTACTTTTCCCTATAACAGCCTGTTTAACACGACTAGCAGCAATTGTTTTGCCACACTCTTGCTCGCTCCTCTTCAGAGCACGTGTATTTCTCTATGTGTGTCCAAACTAGGAGACAGAATTAGATTCCATGTCACACATGTATGATTTGTTACATACACATGCCCACCCAGGAACACAGAAGGCTCAAAGAAGCTTATAAGCACCACTTGGCTTACTTTCTCTGAAGATCACATAACTTACGATTTAGTTACTCTGAGGCTGCACTTTACATGTCTCCAGATCACTACACAATTTACTGGCTATCCACAGAAGCCAGGTATCAACACCACTTCAATCAGGCTCTAAAACAGGAATTCACTGAGCATGGAGGAAGAGAAGCAGTAAACAGGCTACAGTACAGCTGTTCTGGCAGTGCTGTACTATTACTACTCTCCTTTCTCTCCCCAGGAGACAGTCAAAGATCAGACTTCATATGAGAATACAGCACAACTATGAAAAACATTTGGGTCTTTGAAAGGTTCATCTAGGAAGGAGGTTCGACTTTTGCAGACTTGAAAATAAGTGGCAGGCCCTCAAAACAAACTGGTAAATCAGATTCCTGGACAAAGCTACCGTCCATTCCTTGGTATCTTCACCCTTCTGCCTGGCACACAAAGATAGAACATCTAGCTGCCAGGTCCTCACAGCTAGCGGCAGCTGGGAACACCCCACGCTCTTCATAAACACCCTACCTACTCTGTGTGTGCAGTCAGCAAACAGAACCCTTCAGAGGGGCTGGGTAAGAGCCAGCCTGTGTTCATATCCGTGTAAGAACCAGCCCATCCTCATCAGCAGCTAATTTTACCAGGATGAAATCTGACCAGACAAGTGTACCAACCTGCAGTAGTTCAGCTGTTTTCACTGTTAAACCTGTGATCTGTTGCATTCGCTGATTCACCTTGGCCACAACAGGATCATCATCTTCCTCCAACCATGAGCTGGGGTAAGTGAAGGATTAAACATGTTATTTTGGAATACCAACCACAACCACCCATTTCCCAAGGCAGAAGGATTCTTCTGCCCTCAGTCTGCTGGCTAACAGAGCCATTCACCATGCATTTGTTGTGCAAGCTTTCACTATGTGCAAAGCACTTGAAGTTTTCAGCTGTAGGTAGCTGATGACAGCTGTTAAGCACAAAACCCTTAAAGCTAAACTCTTCTCTTACCTTTTTGACACCCTGTAGCTAGCCACTGTAAGGACACCGGTTTTGGGATCGCGTACTGTGGCTCGTGCCAGCTGTGTCAAAGAAAATCCCAAGCGGGAAGAAACACATCAACTACAGGTTAGAAAAATATTTTCTCTCATCTTAACCAAACTCAACACCTGCTTTTGTCCAAATTCAGTATATCACTGGATGACAGTTACAGCCAACCTAGGGTTTGTTCTGATTTCGTGCTAGAACAGTACATGCAGAAAAACAATTGCAATCCATCACTTCCATCAGATTCTGAAAAAAGAATTTGACTGACTGCACAAGCCATGATATTAAATCTGTGAGTGCTGCTTGCTGAACAGGTTTTGAAAATACTTTTTTAAACAGCTGGAGTCACTATTAGCAACAGGGAACACCAACAAAAGTTAACATGCAAAGCCCAAGCTCTTGGCAAAGAAAATCATTGGATACTCCATAAATTTAATCTGCCTGATCGTCATGTGGACTGAAAAAACCCAACCTCATTCTCAGATGAAAAACAGCAAGTGAAAACTTTTACAGAATGAGTTACAAGTTACAGGGCAGGCAAACCCACAGTGGCAGAAAACTCCTAAGGGCAACTCTCAACATTAGCATGCTCAGATTTTCCAGCTGAAAGATGCCTGGAACATCTAATTCAGAGACAGTTTGAGATAATGTCACTACATTATGAAGGTAACTCTGCAAAAGCACTGTTCACCTACACATTTTAAACAGCGAGTAATGCATTATCACTGCTAGGCCACATCACAACATTTTTAGGAAAAATTTGGAACTTGGTAAAGCTGATCAATTTGCAGTGGTGTCAAAGCAACACACTACCACCAGCATAACCCAACAGGTCACTTTGGTTTTATACTTGCAGCTGAGAACAAGAATGGGGATACTCCTTTCTCTGGCTGTAAACTTCGACCACATTTAAATTTAACTCTGCAAACCACTAAATCATACCTCCTTCCTTCCACTTAATTATAGGTCACAGAAAGCCTTTTTATTTGCATTTTCTTCAGAGCATGCAGTCATTATTTCCCTCATTTTTCCTCAAATAAGTCTCCAGCCAGCTTTACAATCCATGTCAGCTGTCTTGTCCCTATACAAGAGTTCTTGGCATAGCTGTTCCTGTAATTCTGAGTCACTGTTATTTTATTCCAGATTTCTCCTGCATAAATCATAACAGAAAAGCCAGGCTGAATGTTGTTGTTCGCTTGTACAATGAAACATAGCTTTTGCAATACAATTCAGCTTCCCAAGCTTTTCATTCTGCTTCCATTTTCAAGCTTGTATATGCTTGCTTGATTTCTGCACCTAGCATTTGATCTAAAGAAATCACAACTAAAAGAAGCCCGACCACGTTCACATTATTCCGTATGCCCTCTTTCTGATAGGCACACTTCTTCATTTCAGACATACAAGCTATACCTCAGTTTGATAAACGTGAGGCTTCGCCTCTCAGGAAGGAGAAAGCAGCCTTACAATAGGCATTTGCTGGACTTTGAAGAATCATCATAGCACACTGGATTGCTCAGCAGCTTCACTCAGTCTTCCTCTCAGAGGCTGGACTTAGTTTAGCATACACTCTGTTGGCTTTTCCTTCTGAAATTCTGTGTTGCTGAAATCCTATAGCACTTGGTTCAAAGATGTTCACGTGTCCTCCTCCATGCCATATTTTTGCCTGTTCAAGCATGTCTGTATTGCAGGTAACATGCAGAATTTTGAGAATGAGGTTCTCCTACTTTCATGGCAGACCTGTCCCAGTGCTATCCACACCAATAAAGTCAGGAATTTTCTTGACCCTGCCCAGTCAGCTGTGATGTACTGCCTGAAAAGTTGGAACTACTTTTTGGAATTGGAGTAAAAGTGATTGCATTTTGCAAAACAAGCATAAAACCAACTTCAATACAGCTACTCTCAATCATGTACAGATGTTGTTTCTCTACAAAACAAAAAAAAAATTGGCAAGTGTAAACTGCAGATAATGTTAAAGTGCTTGGACCCAAAAAGCAAAGTTTCTTGCAAATGCGTTTTAGAACTAAAGTGCTCATCTTTGAGCCCAAAACTAACATACTACTTCAGAGTTCTGTCCTAAAGCTTCCATGATTACTAACTAAAATTTCCTAGCTGAAATTAAGCTGTATTTATTGAGGACCATCTCATCACAGGACTTGCGTTTTTCCATTCTTTCAACAACACTGCAGAATTTAAAGCTATTCCTGCAGCTGAGCTATAGACACATTAAGAAAAAACAAGTTATGAGAAAATGGTTGCTTTTTTTGTTGAAAACTTTCATCTGAATCTTAAGACTACAATATTTACCTACTCTTACAAGGACTGATTCTAGTTCTACACCATACAGATTATATGAAGAATTCCTCTGACATTAGTACCATAAGCAAAACTCCATGAGCAAGACTTCAGACTTTCCCTAAAACTTTGTATAAAAAGGGAAAACTAAACAAAAAATTAATAGCTGCCTTACTTAGAATGTGCTTAATTTGATAAAAATATATTAAGTGATATGGTCTAGTTGAATGTTTCCATTTTATCTGAAGCTCTTGAAGTTTATAGTATGATGTAATAGGAAAAATTCTCCATTTAGAGGCGAGAGCCTTCACCATGACAGGAGTGTTCTGCCAACACTTCCATGGCTGGCTGGTAGTCGCAGAAGTCCAGCTTCACAAACATCCCAAGTTATTAGTGTTCTTAGGACACATCAGTTTCTCAATCCATTTCGAACTATTTATGTTTACATTTGGAAATACAGAAGGGTAATTCTTGACTGGAGTTTTAGTACCACATTTCATAGCAGTAGCTAGAAGAGTGCTAAAATGAACCATTCATCTATAAAAATAGACATGTTTAGATTTACATGCTTGTCAGACCTGACAGAAAAGCAAGGTGTAGCACCTACTACTGACCTCGCACTGTCATTTTTTTTTTTGCCAGAAAGGAAGTAGACAGTAAATTCCACCTCCAGAAAAGTCAGCAGAAAATTACTAGCTTTGCATTATGCAGCTGCTTTTTTACAGTGTGCAGAGTCACTAGAATTCACACCATGGGTAACACACACTGCATCCAAGCTAGGGCTCCCACTCAAAGCTGCTGCCTTTGAGTTGGATCTACACCTAGCATACTGAAGCTGTCACATCTGTTTCTCTGCTGCCCAACAGACAGCTATCTGCTAGGTGGAAAAGTCAGATCTAAAGTGCTTTGGGACAACGACTGCATTGTGCATTCATTCTTACATGTACTCCATCCTTCCCAAGTCCCAGACTGGGAATTACTTGAGAGCACAAATGATTTCTCCACTCTGTGTTAACTGTATCACATCGTTCCCCATGAGCTGTGCATGGCTTCAGGAGAACACCGTAGTTCCACTCCTGGACGCACCATGACACCTAAAGTGCCTGCCTCTGTGCGGGTCTAGACTATAGCTTAACAAACAGTGGCTTCCAGGTTACCCAAAGCAAAAAACCCAAATCTCTACATATTCTTCTAGCACAACTTCAAAACTCCATTGTTTCCTCCCACTTCTGTTAGTATTTGGGCTTATAAAATTTTTTTTTTGAAGTTTGGCTCCATTTCAACAGGCAGACTGAAGGTATATCAGACACCCACACCCATCACTAAACCAGTCAGTCACCTACCTGTTCAGGTCTAATCCCTAGTTTCCTGAACGGTTTCTAAGCCATTTACTGAGAACTTTGCATAATTACGTGCAACAATGCATAAATACCTTCAGGAGCCTGGGCTCTATGGTCCTACATCACCAAGTAGTTTCAAAATCACTCCCCTTAGGCTCACAGCTGCAGTGTATCATCTTTAGTATGAAACCAGATCTTTCTCATCCTTTGCCTAGTCCTTGCTAATACAGATTAAAGCACGGAATTAGCAGTCAGTGAGATGGCAGAGGGGAAGCTTACCCTTGGCTTAGCTAGCTGTTTAATTTTCTCAATTTCTTCATCAGACATGACATCATAGTATCGTACAATATGAGGGCTATCCCACTCATCTTCTTCCTTAAAGGGAGCTATGAGGAGATGAGGGTTTCTGTTTCCATCGTGGTATCTACAAAACAGCCTTTTCTGTCTTCGAGGTGTCTGAAACAAAATGCCAAACAAAACACTGTTTGCTCAACCACCTTTCATGAGCTTGAAACAGGCAAGGCAAAAGAAAATGAGCTTCATTCCACAAACACTGTAAAAGCCATCAGCTGACTAGCAAATTTAAGAGGTAAGCACGAGTGATTCTGCAGTTTACTGCAACTAAAAAACAACCTATGCCACTCTGGACACCACTGAGCAACATCTGAAACACTAACCTTTAGGAGAATTAAATCATAATAGGTTCCAGATTAAGCAAACAACTACATAAACAGTAAGCTGTAGAAAAGTCTGGTTCTTTTAATTAAGACTATGCAGACAGAATAAATTGACTCCTTTCCCTGCACTGAGAATTAAAGATATGTTTCTTGAAAGGTACTGGAGACTGGTCGGTAAAAATAGTCACCATAGAAGGACATGTCTAAGATGCAAAAGGGAAGAATAATGTGATTCCCTAAGCACAGCAAAGCATAACCAGCTCTTAGTGGAAAAAGCCTCCTAGTGTATCTGTACAGCCAGCATTTGAAATGGCTGAGTAGACAGACTGAGGAGAATCAATTTTCAACAACCTTTAAGAGAGTTGAGAGTTGTTTTTTTGTCTAGGATTAACAGCTGAAGATAGAGAGACCAAGACATAAGGTACAAATCTCAGCCTGGACAGAACTACATTTAATTTCTTCTTAAAAAAAATAGCTTCACAGAAAGAAAAACCTAACATATCCCGCCAAGCTTGATCACCCTTATGCAAAGGCAGCACAGTCAGGAAATTCTTGCCTTTCTCTTACCAGTTTTACCCCTTCGCCTCTGCAAAGGGCCTCATAGATATCACGCTCCGGCAAGTAGTCGAGAGGCCTCTCATAGGCACCACTTTGCACCACTGGTTCTGTCGTTATCATGGTCTTGTTTATTGACTTCTCTTTCTCCTTCTCCTCTCTCTCCTTCTCCAGCAACTTCTCAAAGTACCGCAGGTTACTGCCTGCTCTCTCGTGAGTACTGTCTTCATTAGGAGAAAAACCAGACAGAACAAGTGACTTGCACAATCTCAGGAACTGTTAATACAGACAAGTCTTTGCATTAAGACAGCAACAATTCTGCCCTTAAAGCATTATCAGGCAACCAAAGGCACTGGCTCCAGTATGCACTGAAAACCAGCACTGGGAAGTTTCTGTCTTCGCAGAGGGAAGGTAGGCACCTAGTCTGGAAGGACCTATCACAAAACTTGTATTCCAGGAAAAGAGTAGCAGTTTTTGTTCTTCATACCCCTCCTTTTCACTCAAATTTTCTGTCCAGTTCTATTTAACATACAGATCACAGAGGTCATCAGCAGTGATCAAGCTAGTCTACTTGTACTCCTCCACTTCACCATGCTTCTCGCCCGCGCTGCACAAGCATGCTTTAACCAAGCGCTGCTGTGGACTCCCAACCACAGGCTTCAGTCCCAAAGACTTCCTCTAAAGCTGGGAAGCTCAGAGCTATGCGTTACACTTAACTGCCCACCTACAGTATCCACCTCTAGATGTTTATAACAGGTTTATATAGGAGGTATCCTGGATCACTAGTGTCATTGGACCTGTCACTAGGGATTTATTAACAATGCTGGAATGAATATTGATTCATCAACAGATCTCTACCCAGTATAACTGAGAAGGAGCAATTCCCAGTTCACCACTGTTTCTGCACACTACCACCTAGAACCCCCCCCAACCTTATTCTGTTTACCTTCTTCAATTAACCCAGAAGGCCACTGAAGTAACCGCTCCTTAGAGCGCAGACTAATAGTGGACAGGTAAGGAAGCTGAGCCCAGCGCAGAGGAAGCTGGTGCTCCCAGAACAGACTGCTGAGTCTGTTCCACTGTTTGGTGCTGACAAGGATTTGCATTCTGCTATCAGTGCAAAACCTATTGCAGAGGTAGCTAGATTCAGTACATACTCATATGCTTGTAAATTTTAGTCTACGAATTCCAGCGTCTGCAGAAATCAGACAGACACATATTTTTCAACAGAAAGGCTTCGCCCACTCACAGGATACAGCTAACATCTAAATTAAGAAACACAGCTGATTAAAAAACCATACAAATCCGTAACACAGTAGATGTTAACTCTAATTGGAGAGGATAAATCTTTCCAATGCAGGAAGTAGGCAGAGTTGTATAAGAAGCAACGCTTCTTTGCTTACTCAAAGGAGAAACACCAGAGATAAAGAATTTATTTCTGAATATTCAGAGCAGACTGAGTTCTTAAAACCTCCTTTTGAGATCTCAGGCAAGGTATTCTTCTGACAAAGAGTACCTGCACTGACGAGTAAAGAGGAACACATGAAGTCAGGAGGACTTTACAGAAGATACAGCGCTCTGCTTAAGTCTGTGGCAGCCTTGCTCTCCACTTGAGACAGCCCAGGTTTAACCATTGCCAAACGCAACATCTCAGTACACTGAAGCAAAGCACACAGGCACTGCAGTCAGACACCCACTTGGTCTTTAGGTAATAACAGCATGGACTATAAGACAGCTTGTTAAAGGTACTTCATGTATAAGTAGACTGTTTTGGTTTTTTTCTAGGACCTGTGTTTATTATAAGTCACCTGGCAGGATATCCTTCCAGTCAGCTCACCAACATGTATGGGCCATGACTGTTCCTGGCGCTGCTGCTGACAACACCCCCCAGCACTAGAACAGCAGGTCTTTTGTTCGTACCAAGGGATATGAGACGTCTGGTAAGCTCCATGGCTCGGTGTAAATCCCCAAACTGGAAGACAGCATAGCTGAGATAATCTAGGATCTCGACTTTGCTGACTGTTGTATCCTCCCCCTCATCGTGCTGTTTTAAGGCTTGTTCCATCCAGAGTACTGTGTGATAGTAGTCTCCATCATTGTAAGCAGTCTTCCCCATACCAAAGCAGTCACCTACTGTCAAAGAGGATCTATATTTTGTTCCTAAAAACAAAAAGATAACTTTAAGCAACCCACACAGAAGCATCTTTGCCTTTGAACAGATGGGGCACATTGAGCAATATCTGTAACTACACACTTCTATCATCCAAAAAGGTTTCTAAAAGGATATGCTCAGACAATATTTTAGGTTCTGTACCAAACTTCAGAATTAAAGATTACAGAATTAAAGATTCTGTGACTACATTCTACCATAATTCTGCAGCTTTAACTCCTTTGGAAACCAAGAGAACTTTAACACAGAAATTACAGTGTTAAGCTATTCTGTTTCCTGTTGTAGACAAAGGCAGAGCAGACTTACAACTTAGAAGATTTTACTGAACCTACACATTAACACTTGATAGATGATCAGAGAAGCCTGACCATATGCAGAGCTAGCTTGTTTGCTCTTTACTGAAGATGTATATTTGTGCATAAGCAAGCTGATTGTTATTTAGACAAACCGGGTATCCATTTGACTAACTGTGCACTGATTTCCGGTTGCTCCAGCGCAGCAGATTCACAGATAAGACTTCAAATTAAGTTCATTGTTAATAACCTACATGTGGTAACTAAACCTGTTTTGTCAACTCATCAACCCACACTCAAATGAAGCCTATTCCGTTTATAAAGAGTATGTTGCTAGTAACCATAACCTGTTTCAGTAAGCCTCTCACAAGAAGCAGCAAACATTTATCAGGATTCCGCTGCCAAAATGCTGAAGCATCCCAATATATCTACATGCTTTCCAAAACATTACTCTGTGGCAAAAACTGTTAGTCCCCATTTCACAAAAAGAACAGGAGCAAAGTGATTCGACCAAAGCCTCATCGGAACAACACTGTTTGCAAACAAGAACAGAGCCAAGCTTTGCAAGGGCCATCAGAGCAATGAATTATGCAGCAGCTCCTTCCCTCGGTTTGCAAGTTATCAGGGACAGGAAGTACCCATAGTACTTGCTTACACAGTAACCAGCACAAGAAAGTATGTTGTCCTTTGTTGTCTTGGTATGGTATGATCTGAATCAGCATTTTGTTTTAAAGTAATACTTCTTTAAAAATGCTACTTGGACTGGTCACTGCAGACCATGGTGCCTTGGCTCAGGTGGAAACAACCTCAAGGTTGTTCTCAAAGTGCTGAGGTAGCTACGTCCTCAAGCACCTAAGCCACATGCACTCCCAGTACTGTGGTGCTTCCTCACTACTGAAAAAGGACTTTTGGAGAGAGTTGGAAGATGTTACCACTTCCTTCTTTCTAAAGGAGAAGAGACCTTTGTGCCCTCACCTGGTAAGTTTCCTCGAGAGAGAGTTTCCGGATCCAGTTTGTATGTGTCCTGCAGGCGCATCAGAGCCTTCGCAGCTCCAGTCTCATCTTCTTCAGTTGGAAAAAACTGACGCTGAATTGTAAGATTTGCAATAAAGCCTTTGCAGTAAAAGGGAAAGATGTTACTTTCAGAGTTTGAATAAATATCTGTACCAGGTTAACACACAGGGGGAAACATCTGCTTTGTTTTTGGAATTGTGATTGAAATAATCCAGGTTTAAAGACTCTTATTAGGCTTTTAAGTTATAAAAACATTGGTTTTTGTCCCATTTTAAGAAATACAGCTCACAAGCAAAAGACAAAGGGTAAATAACTAAACCCGTCTATTTTCTGGTGCTGCACAATTACTAAAGTACAATGTGAATCTAATGATCTTCATTCCCCTGTAATGACTCCTTCCAGCATGAAAACTTAACAGCTTTCCTCAGTTCTCTTGCAATATCCACAGAGACAACTGCAGATCACACTACTGGACAATGATTTCAAACTGCACTCAAACCTGGAAAGCCGTAAGAACTGTTCAAATCTCAGCTCAAAGGACAGAGACCCTGATCCGAGACTCCCTCAGCAGGGTCAGGGCCTTACTCAGTAAGGGGCTTTTAAACCTGGCAAGTAAAACTGGTGACATTTAGAAATAAAATTAAATGCACGACATAAATCTACACCAGGTTGGTTGGGCAGAAGTGCGGGCAACCAACTGAAGGACAACCACCCAGCCATTTCCAGTCATGCAGCAAGCTGAACTGGAAAAGGAAGCCTTTAGAAAAAGAATTAATGACAGAAGTACTCCACAGAATTCGGTATTTTATTTCCATCTAGGATGATTATTCCAAAAGGCAATAAAAATCGTGGCTGGAAAAAACTTCCAAGTATCTAAACTTTAGTATATGCCGAGTAGCAAGGGAAAACACACAGTGTTCTGCCTGAAAAACATAGCTGCTTCTCCCTTACTTTCAAGGAGTCCAGTAAAAATAAACCTCCATTAAAAAAATAAGCTATGGAAGCAAACTCAGGCAGACACTTTGACAATATGATGTAAAAGCAAATATTAGAATTGGAAACATTTGATGTAGAAGGATAGGTTTACAGACAGCAATTGTGTATTATCCTGTTATCAACACACTGACTACATCTGCCAACTGCTAATGCTGGGGCTGACGAAATTCTTCAATTCAGTACGGGTCTCATTTTCATTCTTAAACCTTATTACCAATCAACACAGAAAAACAATGATCACCAAAAGCAGCAGGAGACTGGGAAAGCAGATGAGCAAGTTTGTATATAAAGGAACATAAAGCTCAAGACTAGGCATAAAACAACAGTTGCCACAGCTGACCACTTTAGCATATCCAATTCTCCCCTTTGCCCCAAACAACACGAAATCTAACAGGCCTAAGACTGATACAGTTTCTTTGAGTCTTGACAGATATTTCAGCAGCAAGTTCCCCTCACCTGAGTAACCAGTAAACAAGCAGCCAGCCATTAGTTTAAGTTTCAAGCAAACTTGGCAATAATATTTAAACCACAGCTGAGCCTGCAGCTTTCCAGAATACAAGGAGGGTAAGCAACTGTTGTCAGGTTACCTCCTACTGACATCTCCTCTCCTGTAACTCCTTACCATTTGTTGTATCCTGAAGAACCAGGTTTTCCAATTCCAGCCAGTCAGTATTTAAACGCTTCACCAGCTTATATGCATTCACAGGATGTGCCAGATAGCCTTCTGGATCAGAGGTTGATTTGCTAGTCAGTATATCCATTTTTTCAGCCCAGCTGGAACAAGAAGTGTACGCCTCAGTCTGAGAACAATATATGAATGCATGTCTTCCTTCTCAAGTCATCCTAATTACACAGCTAGAATCAATTCATTGCTGCTTTTGTCATCATGACCAGCTTTCAAGCTTTCAACCTCATAGGGATAAAGTGAAGTATAACTGAATACTTTTTTAATTACAATAGTCTTTCTTTTAAAAGGAATTTGTTTCCCTGCTTGCCATTTTAAACCTTACTACAGCAGGCATGCACCTCACCTGCAGTGAGTCTTGGCCGTCAATTTTCAGCATACTGCACTTCAGAAACTAATTATATATATAGCACACAATCACTGACAGTGTCATTTAGCTATCTTGGTAAAAATACAAGCATAACTAAACCCCCCAAGAGCTTTTTTGCTTTATGGAAACTAAACCATAAGCTTTGATTTTCCGAGTGGAAACCCTCAGACAATACAGTGGCAGTGCTGTCCGTCACCTCGATCGCACTGCTGTTCAGCTCTGAAGCAGCAGTGGGAAGCTTCACCTGCGGTGTTACAGTACATTTGAACTGTCCACTATCTTGACAATGCTACAGTGAGAATTTCTTCTTTTGCCCTTTATATTATCCCTTAACTTCTACACCTGGCCAAGCTGTGTGTTCCTCTCTCAGTACTCAATAGGAAGAAAACACTCTGCTGAGATAAGCTAATAACTGAACATAAGAAATCCCCTTTGCGCCTGTAATCTCAAACTTAGTAAGCCATGAATGAACTATGGTTACAAACAACTTTTAACCATATCTTAAGACCAGTCTCACCAGCACTCCCTTTTTAATTTAGCCTCACTACTTCTAATGTTTATTTTGCAAAGCAGTAATACTGTCAAGTTCTAGTTTCTTTATGCACATCACAATGTGCTTTTGAATCATAAAAAAGCACTTGCATATGTCAGTCTATCAAAAAAGGCTTTTTTAAAGACGACCAGTTCATACATAGATTGAACTGACATTCTCTTTAACAATACTTGAAATATAGTTTTCCTCAAAAGGGCAGCTTTTCAAGAAATGAACATTTGTGTATACAAGCGACAAGGAATTAATATCATTTCACTACTCCATAGCCCCAGCCCCACCCTACACCCCTTAAGGGAGATCAAACTGCCACATAAAGCCCAGAGTTTAGAAATTCTTTGGAAAGCGTGGCTTCGTTTACAGGCACTCATCTCTTCTGAACCTGGACCTCATTTACACTATTCTAGTGTCACACCCTGTTAGATATTACTTTCAGCCAGATAAGTATTAACAGTCTTCCTAAGCGACACAGAAAATATCTGTTGTCAGCAAGAGCCTTTCAAGGGATCTGAGCAATCAGGATAACGTGGAGATGTGCTGTAGCCAGGTCAGTGACTGAAGAGAGCGAGGCAGAGGAGAGCTGCCCCTGAGAGCAAAGCCAACACAGGAAGGAAGATGGGGGTTCAGCGTGCACTCCGCTCAACACTGCAACTGGCACACTGCTGTTTCACCACATGACCACTGCTTACAACAGGTAGCAGAGAGCACTGGCACCCAGAGGCATTTAACTCACATGGACAGAGCTCCTCTGATATCACTAGTGTCTTCTCCACAGAAGCACTGTGACAGTACAAGGACGGGGAAGAGTGGGAAGAGCCCAGCAGACAACAGTTTCTAAACAAGCAGGAAAAATCTAAACAGTAGCTGAAGCAGGGCTCCCACTCCGCAAGTTTACGGGAATAAATTACAACCAAGTTAGTACCTATGGTCTCACTGTGATTACCAGCTGAGGAAATACTAACAAGATCTAGCAGCAAAGAGTGGTGACAGAAAGGTGTGGTATAACTGAACACAACAGATTAACCATTTTGTCACCCTTTGTTATGCAAACCTCTCCCCGTACCTTTTAATCTGAGCGAGCTTGTTCTCTTCTGCTCGGATATATTCCTTTAAAGACCGTACCAAGTCTTTCTCTGCATAAATCAGGTCTGTCATTTGACCTAAAAACAGAGTATGAGCAAATTGTAATCAGACCTAAAAAAAAGTAACAATTTCCAACAGCACAGAAGACAGACTTCAGATGCTCCAGGGCTATTTAAACCACCACAAAGAACAGACAAATTAAGGGCGTGTACTTCAATGCCTGTAAACCACAAAAGCTATTATACATACAGGTCTGGCATTCAAATACTTTAAAAATCTCAACTTTAAGGCTCATGTAGCTTTGCTTCGACCCTTCCACTACCTCTGAATTACTTTTAGTACTACAATTATATGCAAGACAATCAAAAGAAAGGTTTGATATTAATACAGCTATTGAGTCAAAGCAATCGAAGATCCAAATAAGTTGCCAAAGCATCTGTTCTACATATGGGTGCAGATTAGGTCACACTAATAAATTAGTCTAACCATTGGCATCACTTAAAATTACAGCTTTTCAAGATGGGTAACTGTGGAAACATAACCTAACATTAAGTACATAGGAATTTCAGACTAATGTTTACAGACTGACACACACACACTCTCTCTCCTGACTGGCATTAGTGGAAATTGCTAGCATATCAATCCTAATTGCTATGACAAACTTTGCTTTTCAGACCGAACAGAAAGACCGGATGAGATTTATAAATGCAGCCAGAACTTTAGTTTCAGCATTCCAAACTAATTATTAATGATGCATGATCAAGCAGACAGAAGTCAGCAGGCTGCGTTATTTTCAGAGTTAGGAAAGGTTCAGGAATAGGTAAGTGTAAAGAAAAGGGTGATCCTTCACAGTAACTCTGTACAAAAAGCTACTTAACTTAGGCAAAAAGGAGAACCAAATAATCTACACGTAGTTAAATACTGTTTAGCCAACTCCAGAGCACGGGAGCATGCGCTGGAGGTTGGTAGTGAAACACCACTCTGCCATGCTCTGGCCGAGCAGTTCCAAGGGTACTAAAACCACTGGGAGTTTTGAGTTTTGCCATTCAGAAATATAGCTCCACTGAGCTCAAAAGGTATTCTGGAGAGCAGCCAGCTGTAGTTAATCAACATCGATTATCCTTACGGGTGTAAATTGCCCATACTATTCCACAGGAAAACATCAGACCAAGTCACAGAAGAAAACTCAGTTTGTGCTTATTTTTATGCTCTGCGACAATCACACATGGTTGTATCACAGCTATTAGAACACAAGAACTAAATTGTCATAAAAATCAATCTATTCTCAGGCTTTATAACAATGTGAATTCTTCAGGATTTACTCAAGTCTTACCAAATACACACAAGGTAAGGGGGATATCAATTTTTCCTTCCCACACCTAATTCCAGATTTGAGAAGACAGAAGATTTCAGGCTTGTGAAAGAAAATATTTCACATATTTATCACTTAAATTCTTTTCATGAATCACAAATTCAGGACTAAGCTTTTTAGCATAAGGTTTGTGCTGTGCTCAATATGACAACAGGTGCACAATTCTTCATAAACCACAGGAACTGTCTTACTTTACTGACAGTCCCCAGAGACACTTGTATTGGGTTGGTCACCGTGTTCTAAGCTACTCAGCTGCAAACAAACTGCACTTATGCAAGGCTTGCAATGCAGAATAGCATCACTGATGCAGAAGAGTAGCTTTTCCTAATGAGGACAGTGTTTGATAGGGCCATATGAAGAAAGCCATATGCTTCAACTGTAAACTTTAACAGTTTTGGCAATCCCATTAACTACATCAGAACACCATGCATTGGTTCTTTCCATACCTATGGAGGTGAAGAACTCTGCTTCTGTGCGCCAGATCAAGAAAGTATAGGCAAAGAACACCAACTGCAGCCAGGGCTTCATCTTCCAGGTAGCTCAAACCTGTAACAAATAAAAAGGAAAAGAAAGAGAAAAGTTATTAACTTATTTGTGGGGAAAAAAGCCCAAGGCATTAATCTTCATCTTCAATCATTTCACCCTCATGAAAATGATTTACATCTTTGGAAAACCGAATTCTAATCAGTAGAGCTTGAAAAAGGTCTTTGACCACAGGAGCTGTTACTTAACAGTCTCAAATGCTATCTGGTATATTCCTTGGGATTTACATGGAAGACACTGCAGTCCACAGAAGGCCCCCATGACACAAGTAATGGAAGAAATACATTTGTCCTCTGAGACAGTGAGAACAAGATCTTCTGCAAGGGCAGCTCAATGCCTTCCACATCATGCACAATTATAGCTGGAAAATAGGAGAGTATACAAAGCTGTATGATATTCCAATAATAATAAAAGTCTAAATTAAATGGTCAGACTTGTAGCATGCTGTGAAACTCAGTTATATAAAAACTGTCTAGAAATACAAATAGTGAGAAAGCCAAACAGAAATATAGCATTCTGCAGTATGGAAGTGGCAGCGATGGCTGGAAAAGTTGAAAGTGAAATTTCCAACTCTGCTTATTCAAGATGCATCATCCCAGCATACTGGCCTCTGGGCACAGCCTTTATGAATTCTGTATTTTGCAGGCTGTGCCAGCTTTGAAGCCCAGATGGAGGACAGGGAGGCTGAGAGCAGATTGTTACCCTTGTAAGAGCACAGCCCACCAATGGCACAGAAGGGAAAGCCAGCCTGAGCAGACAGGCAGACAAGGTAGTAGACAATGGAAGTAAGGGATGCAAGGTCCATACAGAAGAGCCTCCAGGGAGCTGTAATTCTCCTGGTAGATCCAATAGCCAAGACTGCCTCTTCCAGGGAATTTACGAGGAGCCTGCCCGCACTTGGACCAGCCCACAGCTCACTCCAGAGCTGCCTGTTCACTGAGCGGGAGCAGCCACTGCAGCCAGCCCTCAGATGAGCACTGCTGCTCAGCAAACACGGAGCTCACAACACCCCTGGACACAGTGTCAAAACAAAGATGGCAACTGGTCACCTGAATTCGAGACAATTATTCTTTTTTTCCTACCCATTGTAACTGGGTAAACTGGTGACTGGGAATGACCACTTGCAGCCTGCTCTTACTCCAAATACACTAAACAACATGCAGCTATTTGGGGCAAACTGGAATCACTTAAATCAGATGAGAAAGTGGGATGGAGAAGAGAAGGGAAGGGAAAATACATGCAATATCCTAAAACTTCAAGCAGTGCCGCAAGTGGGAAGGTATTAATATAAGATAGTTCTGGAACAACCCTAGCTCATTATTCCCTTGGGCTCCACGTATCTGCCTGCACAACACGAGACGGAAGCCGAAACGTGGATATCGCCCTTTCCTTCCGGGTTTTTCAAGCCCACAGCACGATAGAAGCTCTCACCCTTAGCTGAGCTCACCCGTGCCACAGACAAACACCAAACACACCACAAACGCTACTACAATCACAAAGAACCTTAGAAATAGCTCTGTTCTCTGCTATGTATTATCACACAGCAAGATTATTGTTTTAAAATTATTATTCCAGTTGCTTTAAAAGACTACATGAGGAATCAGAAACATTTACCACAACAGTCTGCAAGCATGAGTAAGCAGGAAAATGTCTCACAGCATCATAGTAAGTCCTCTCCTTTCCCTCTTCTGTTTCTCACCCCCCTGCAAACCACATATTCCCAAACTGCTTGTTTAAGTTAGTTCAGAACTAGTACATGGGTAATCTGAGAACTGAGTAAAGCTGAATGAATAGTACCATGCAGAGGTCTGCCAATACTGAAAGCCACAATAAGTGATGTAGCAGAAAGCACAGCAAGTCAAGAGCACTTGGGAAGTACATTAATTTGGATATATTAAGCCACAAGTGTCCATCTGCATAGTCTGTCGTTGTCTCACGGAGTGCTTTTTTGGATGCACTACACAAAGCCTGGCAAAACAATTACAAGGGAATTTGCCAGTTAAAACAACACAACTCTACGTTCTCCAGCCTGCACCTCCCGACCATGTTCTCTCATGGCTGAGGATATCTGCCAAGAACACCACTTACTACAGCTAGCAGCTTGTCTTTATAGCAGATCTTAAACAGCTTTGCCATCCTACTCAGATTTACTTGAACCAATAAACAGAAACCTCAGTAAACAGAGAAATCGGCTTTTGCTTGAACAAGCAGGACACCTGGCTGCAGGGTTTTCAAGTTGTTTGTACACATTCTTTTCACAGCTGTTACTGGGAAAAACAGCACAAATAATGAATTACAGGAGGCTGAACATGATGTTATAACCACATTCTTGGACAGCATGAGCATGTGTGCACTCACACACGTATGCATGCCCACCCCATCACAACTAAACCATCTGCTAACAAAGAGGGTAAGAGAGGCAGAAAGGGCATTAGCACCTCCTACCTCAATAACTGAGACAAATGTTTATAAAGCCAGCATGTTTTATTCAAACAGAGACTGGAAGAGCTTAGTTGCATAGACATGCCAGGTAAGAAGCCTGTGTAGGACAAATATTGCCTACATTCCTGGCTTTTTTTCAACAGCATCTTCAAATGATGAAGATATCATGATGGACAGGTGAATTTAGGATCTCCTTTTGTTTAAGCAAGAGCAGCAACATTCCTTTGCAACAGATTGAGAAGTGGGCTATGAGAACCAACAGCAGGCAGTTCCCGCTGCCTGAAGCTTGGGCTCAAAGACAGCTCAGGACAACAAGCGCAGTGCCCCGGCTCGCCATGGTGTATCAAGTGCCATCAGCCCAGGGATCCGAAGGCCACGTGTACCTCAGATGGGCACATACACCACTGCCTTACTCCAGAGACAGCTCTCACTGTAGCTAGCAGCTGTTCCAGCAACACCGATAGAACGAAACTTCTCTGAAAACAGCAATAGATATTTAAGGTTTTGCTCCTTCCCTTCCCTTAAATGTACCTATCCAGCAGAGCTAAAAAGCTAACCAAATGGATATTGTACAAACACTTCTTTAGAGTGTAAGACCTCAATGAATCATTGCTCCCACTGGAAAGAGTGCTGTCAGACTTCAGAGAGCACTGGCAGAAGGAAAAAAAAGGTTCTTCTAGACAAAATAGACCAGGATGGAATGTTTCTCCACAAGTTAGACTGAATTCTTCATTAAATAAGCTTTCTAAAAATTCTTAATGAAGAAGATAGCAAACATGGGCCTGACCTATAAAAGAAAAGCTGCTTGCACATCTACCAGGGTTATCAGTTTCTCACCCGCTCTGAGTTTCATACCCAGCCGTGGGGTGTCAAGCCAGCTCCCACACGAGCCAAAGGGAGGATATTTTTCAGGTCAGAAGGGGAAACAAATACCTCTTACTCATCCAACCCTTCAGGACTCCCACTTCTGATCAAGCCAATAGGCTGCAGCTTCCTTTGTACGCCACAGAACAAGAGCACGGTCCCCATAGAGCCCTCCTCTAGACAGGAGGCAGCACACCTACCCACGTATGCTGAAGCTAGAGGCCTTGAAAGCATGCACCTCTCTCCCAGCCTTCACCCCACAAAAGAGTCTCAGCAAGTACCACTCAGTTGGCACAACTGTGTATAAGGGGGCTTGATTTGCATTCTGCTGCTTTTTTCAAAACAATAGTGGTAGCACACACAATAGTGCAACTCGCATGTTCAATTACCTGTTTCACAGCTGATCATTCACTCCTGATGTCAGTTTTCATTCCCAGATAAGGGTGTGCTCAGAAGAATAAAAGAAGTCAGAAGAAACCCTTCAATTGCCTGACAGACGAACTAAAAACAGGGACTGACAAAAGCAAGTCCTTCGTCCAGGCTCCCAATTTGTACAGACTTCGAATTAAACTAAGTGGAACCAACATAAGACCAGACCACGTAATTTAAAGCACAAGAGTCACATCCCTTATTGTTGCTTATTATGGCAAATCAGGCCAGAGCGTGGCTCTTGCTGTATTGTGAACTCTCATTTTGATTACAGGAGCTCCAGAAGAAAACACAGTATTCTTCCACTCCATCACTCAGAGGACAGCACTCCTTTTACTATCAGGCTTCTCCAGGAGAGATATGGAACTGGAGTGTGATTTAGCTGCCCCAGACTGCTACTGGCCAAGGTCACCTCTCTTTCCAAAGGCTAGCTGGGGGGAAAAAGTTTCACGGGGTTAATGTCAGCCCCTGTGAATGCATTTCTTTCTAAGTCTATATTTCAGTTTCCAGCCCACAAAACTCAGATGACGCAACCTCACAGCCACACCAAGGTAGTTCATATTCAAGATAGCAATGCACCTGGGTAACAGCTAAAACAGGTAGAACATACTGATCAAAAGCAAAAAGAGATGACAAAGTGTGCAGTGCTTCACTGATCCATATGGAATTACAGTTCAAAACCTGCATGCCATCACTGGCCAGCAGACTGCCAGCTCACTGCATCAGCATGTTACCAATACTGAGCACAGATCACAGCAGAAGTCACTGCTCTGTCAGTATCTTAGGTCATCAGGCATTCTCTGCAACGTGTTTCCTTCATGAGAAATTTCAGTTACTCCTGACAGATCTATTTCTCTATTTCTTCCAGGCTTTTGGTCTGTTATTTTTTTCCAGATCATATAGCAATGGTTTCTTCCAAGCAATTACGCTAGACCACTTGTTCTCTAGTTTGGTTCCATTCTTACAGACCTATACCCACACTTCGCTATAGGGGAATAAAGTTTGTGAGACAAAGTATCATAACTAGATACTGTCAAAAACTAACTAATATACCATATTTCTGAACCATCACAGTGCAATAACTTACAAGCTGATGACACAAATACAGGTTACAGCCTGTCTCCTCTTCTGTGCTTGCCTGTGCTGTTAAAGACACCTGGAAAATCACTGCTAGAACAGCTGCTTCCACATGTATCTAAATTTAAAGTATCATGGTGAAATCTAACAAGCAAATCACTACTTCAAAGCCACCTCAGGCCACAGATGGGTTCTTGGCCCATACACAGTCGAGGCCCACACGCCAGGCTCTGAAGAAAGGTCCATCCTCAAACAACAATTTGAGGTTAGACTCTTGGATGAGACAGGTTTGCTCAGGGCTTCTCCAAATGCCAGTGCCTTCCACCCGCTGCCTGATTGCTTGCAGACACAGCAAGTAGTACTGAACTGGCCGTGCAGCTGGCTTCATCCCCATTCCCCTCCACAAACAACGGAGCAGGCAACAACTTGCTATCAGTATTGATGGCTGTAGATAAGGCTAAATATATTTAAGTGGAGAATAGTACACAAAAAACTGCAAGATGGCTTACACACTTCTTTAGAGCCGAAAGATGTGCTGAACAGTAAACAGATTTTCAGGGTGTTGCCACGGAAGAGCTTCAACACCTCTCAAAGAAAAGCAGCCATAAAAAACATCCAGCTTGCAGCAGTATTTCAAGTCTTACAGATCAGCCCGACACCTTGGCCGGGAGATGCCTGGCACATGACAGCAGCTACAGAACTATTTAGAAATTATTAAGTCGTAAGGAAACATATTAATTTTATCCTAAGAAAGCAGACCTTCACCGTTGGTTGAGGACTTTGAAAAAAGCAATTCAGGTACAAAATTCATTATCCACCTGAACTCAGACACTCCAGTGTTCAGCCACCCCTGCGACCCAAAGAACTCTGGACTTCAAGCCTGTGAGCACCCCACCCAGACTGCACTGTCATGTCTTGAACCTCAGGTCAGGCTCTGCGGCACCGCCAGTGCAGCATGCAGTTAGTTACCTTGCTATTTTTAGCAAGTTTTCTGTCATACCCGGAGAGACAGAAAAGGCACTGCTCCCTTTCAACATCAGGTGCCTCCTCGCAAGCAAGTTCTCTTCATCAAACAACTGCTTCCAAGCGCCTTCCTCCAGTACATTGGATTTACTGCTCAAGACAGCCTATGCCAACACTGCTACCTTTCTTGCCAAAGGGCTTACTCTGTATCTGAAAACAATTATAATTGCCTAACAAATAATACAGCATGATTGCCTTGTATTTTTCAAGGCAAGCCAAGAGAAAAGGAGGAAAAGCTGTTCATTTGCATGCATGAGCAAGGACACAGCACATTCATGCACTACTGCATGTGTTTCTGCCAATAGAATGGCTCGTGTTATACTTCATTATAATAACCTTAGAAACTGTAAGTATCTTGATTAGCTCCCAACAGTTTATTTTTTTCTAAACCACAGCAAAGAATATTTCTTCTGCACTCCAGCAGGCAAGAAAATCTAATCTAAGGCACCGCAAATCTGCATGCATCTTACTCTGCAGCATCTGCAAGCCTATTCGTCATTGAAGCCGACTGGAGTCAAATCCCACAGCTGCTGAAGATAGAGCAGCAAGACTGCATGCTTTTCCCACTTGAGCTTATTTTCAGCATTACAATTCAGACTGCATTTTACTGTGCAAAGCCCGTAATTTTAGTACATCATGATACTTAACCTTCCATATGCTCATACAGCATTAAAAAAATCTTCCTGTCCAGAAAGAAGGGGGGTTTTATATATAAAAATGGTCTATACCATCAGTGAACCCTTTCTTTCATTTAATATCAGCAGTTTAATGAAAATCAGACATTATCTCAGAGGCGCAGAGGTTGAATCTATTCTAAGATCACCCTAGAATGTGCCCCTTACCATACTCCGCATTCTCATTTCTCAGACATATAGAAAGCTATAGACAAAAATCAGAACTAGTCATAGGAAACATATCTGTGTTTACAGCTTGCTTCTCTGGAAGCTTGCCAATATGCACAGCATGGAAATTATAAACAGACTGGATTCTTGACTTTAACCTAGAATGAAAAACTTCTCATACCAAATGCTAAATCATGCTCCCTCTGCTGTTACCATCTCTGAAATACATAATCATACTCTGGGCTCGTACTTCCCGCACTGGGAAGAGCTACATTAAAAAAAAAAATCTCAAGAAATTATGGCATAAGCAAGAAGCAAAATTCTTGTCTGTTAGTGTCACAGCAATGCCAATTTACAATTGTAGAATAGTGTTCTGCCTGTAAAACACAACTGGCAGTTATTGGTTGCTATATATATTTACAACATACCTGTGGGATTATTTCCTAGGTCCTTAACGCCAGAAGGCTGGAGTATTACCCTGGTGACGACGGCTGTGGTGGCCTTCCAGCCCAGCTGCGCCCTCACAGAGCACCTATAAAATTAAGGGGCAAGAGGTTTTGTTACAGAAAAACATCTGGGAAAGCCTACCTTCAGTACCCACTGCTGAGGAACAGGCGTTATTACTGGCTAGGAATACCAAACACCACAGAGCCAGACAGCTCCTAACATAGTCTTTATTTATACAGTCTCTTTCCTCCTTGCTTCCAGGTTACAAGGATATTGCTTGCTGCCTGAAACAAAATTATTCCTGTCTGGCCAACAGCACGTTTCGCATGACCAGACCACAGCAAGCCACCGTACCACCCCAGGCAGAGCCACCAGCTTCCACCCCAGCCAACCCTCCGCCGCGGCCCCCCAGCCCCTCGCTGCCGAGGCTCCCGCCGCCGCATCATGCCCAGCACACGCACCCACAGCCCGGCTGCACGCCCGCCTGCCTGCACAAAAACGCAGAACAGCGTTTTTCAGAGAAAACAAGAGGTTAAAACGAGACAGAACAAGCGGGTTTCGCAGGCCTTTCTGGAGCTGAGGACATCGTTTGCCCTATCTCAGGGCGCTCGGACAGGCAGCCAGCGTGCAGTAACCCAAGTTCTGTGGTAACAGCAGTCACGTCCAAACCCATAGGGCAAGGAGAAAGGCAATCAGCCCTCTCACTTTTTTGGTAACCGCGATACTCCCAACTTCTCTACAAAGACCCCGCGATTTTCTGAAGTGTCGCTTTCGGCTTTTCCCCCAGCCACGCTGCAGCTCCCCGGCGGAGGCCCGCAGCGGGACAGGGGCCGGAGCCTGCCGCTCGCAGACCCCAGAACAAGGCGCTGAGCCGCGGGCGATGCCCCGAGGCAGCTCCCGGCACCCGCGGGCACCGAGCGCCGGAGAACGCGTCCTCCGGGGGGCCGCTCAAGCACTCCCCCGCGGCGCTTCCAAGCCGCGTTCCCCCCTTTCTAGGCAGCTCTGACCCGGCCTGAGCCCCGGGAAGGGTTCGCCGCTCTCCCCGCAGCGGCCCTCGAGAGCCCCGCAGGGCGGGCTCCAGGGGGCGGCAGCCGGCGAGCCCTGAGGGGATAGGGGACGGCGAGCCCTGAGGGGATGGGGGGCGCCTGCCTGCCTGCGTCCCTCCCGCCCTCCCCGCGCGCTCCCCTCACCCGGCAGCACGCGCCCCGCTCAGCCGCACTCCCAACAACGCCTCCGCCCTTCCAGCCGCGCCGCCGCCGCCCGCCCAGATAGCCCCACCCCCCAGCCCCGCTCCTATTGAGCCGCCGCCACGTTTGAAGCCCCGCCCACGGCCCCGCCTCCCCTGCCGTAATGCCGCGAGTAGCGGCGCGCGCGCTGCCCGCAGGCCGGCGCCACGCCCGGGATCACCTCAGGGCCCTGAGGCGCGATGGCGGGGCCAGGCCCGGGCTGGAAGCGGGCGCTCCCCGCCGAGAAGCGGGTTCTAGAGAGAGAGATGAAGCACCGCCTGGGAACCCCGCTGGCTTTCTACAAACCGCCCGCCTGGCTCAGGAAGCCTTCTCTGCGGGCTGGCTGGGCTGGCAGCTCTGGCAGTGCCGGCGCGGAGCTGGGCAGCCCCGTCGCCCGACATCTTGGCCTCAGGCAGCTGGCAGCCGCGTAAGGAGAAGGAAAATCAGGTTGTGAAGGGAAATGAGGAGCTGATCTGCGTGCGGGTACGAGCAGGGCGTGACAGGCGGAGGAGGGAATGGCCGCTCTCCATGGCGGCTCCTGGGCTCCACCGAGCCGAGGCCCGGCCGCCATCCCTGGGGTCCCGGCCCACCGCCGGGCAAGGACGGGCTCAGCTGAGGTGTGGTCAGAGCTGAAACGGAGCGAGAGGGGGTCACTTCCCCAGCTCACCGGGAACATCGAAGTTACTTTCTTTCCCCCACACAAACCAGTATTCCCACCGATTCATAGCGACCGTCAGCGTTACCGATCATCGTAACGATTACCTTAGCCAAAAATAACATCTTTTCAATATTAAATAGAGTCGGAAACCAAATCAGGCCATAGAAGACACCAAGAACAAGCAATCTCTTGCTTTCCAGCTTCGCCATCACAAGTCCATTTGCTAAGCAGAGATCTAGCGAAATGGGACTGAAAAAGCAAGGTTTTGGGAGATGACTCACCGTATCAGAATCCATACATAAAGTAGAAAACAGGGAAATAAATATCTAACAGACGGGTGCAATTTCACTGAAGCTTTTAGTAATATAGCAAACCATAATGAAAGGGTCCAGCTGCCTGCTCACATCCTAACAGAGCTCCATATGTTGCACATACATTCACTCTGCTCATTAATGTTTATTTGGGTGAAGTTAATTTCCATCGTATCTTTAGCAAAGACTGCATTACTGTCGATGACAGAAGCGACCTGTAAGTCTGCGACGGCACTAAAGATATCAGTACATTTTAGAGACTGTAAAAACAGCGTTAGTCTTCAGAGACAATGATGTGATTCAGAGCCAGATTTCTTACTCAGTCCTGGCGGTTCTTTTTTAACCTATTTTTATGATGGACTTTTTGCTCTTGTGGAAGAAATACATTTTTTTTTTTCTCTGTTTTAGTGGAAAGGACTAAAAGTGTGTTTGTAGAGGGAACACAAGAACACATGGATCTGCCTTTGCTCACGCGAATAACCAGCTGTGCGGCCCTTTTGACTGTATATACAGACCATATGATGTAGAATTCGCACAAAGAGCCTTGACTGTTTCACGTTTCTAAATGCTATATTAAGTGTTACCCTTATAAAGTACCAGTTTTGCTTTGGCTCTATTGGCTTCGAAATTCTTCTCCATGAAGCTGCTGGGCTTGCAGAGCAGCCCTGGCTGGCACCAGGAGCACGTCTCGTGTTAAAAATGGCTCCTTTGCTTCTGCCCCTGGACCAGGGTGAGAGATTTCTGGTAGAGGAGAAGAAGGAGGAGACACTGCTCACTAAGCCACCGTCCAGGGAGAGGAGGGGGCAAGTGCTGGAGGTGGTTTTTTAATGTCTGCTTCTGCCAGTCCAGGTTGATGTCCCTTCAGCACAACCCCAGCTGGCACCTGGAGAGCTATGGCATGGAGATCTGGTTTAAAACCTGGAGAACCAAGCATCCTGTGAGGGTCTCAAGCCCTTGCCTTCCTTACAAGAGGAGTCAAAAATCCCTGTGCGGAGAGCTTGGCTGCCAAATGCACACGCAAGTATTTTTGGATGCCCCCTTGTCTCTCCTATTACAAGGCTTTTGTCTGAGACCTTAGCAGAGGAAATATTAAAACTATCTAAGAGTACTTACGTAGTGCAGTATAGTGTTTCCCATAAAACAATGCACCGAGTCAGAACGGAGGAGGCAGGGATACGTCTGGATAACAGAATTCTTTCTGACCTCAGCCAAGCTCAGGTTTCTCCTTGAAACTGTAGCTAAAAAGTACACATGTAAAAAGACCTCATACGTGAATAATTCTAAATTTAGCTGTGTTTCTGTTGCTCTTCTCTTGTTCTTCGTGAATGAAAAAATAATCACACCAGATCCTGAAAGAGCAAGAATGGAAGCCAAAAGCCAAGGCATGCCAACATCCTCTCCATGCTGTTCAAAGATTCAGCCAAAAGTCTGACCAGTGTCTCTGCATCTGCCGCAGCTAGAAGATCACGCTACGCTACAGAAGTGGTGTCTGCTGGTATCGTGTAATTATTAGTCTTCCTTCAGCGTGTGCACAGATGGATCTCACAAGCTGAGGATTTGGCGCACCAGAGGGAACACAAACTCCGTTGTCGATGATGGGCAGAGGCAGGGGGTCTTCCGAAGTGAGGTGCAGAACCCCGATGAGTCTCTTGCGCTGGCTGCACCCGTGGGCTCAGCGCTGGCGTTGCTCACTCACTGGCTGGTACCCAGCCGACAGCAAAATCACGGAGCGTTTGCTGATAGCAAAATTCCTGCACGTTTGTCAGGAAGCCATCCTGAATCAGAACCCCTGAGCATTACAGAAACATCACCAGGAAAAGGTGTGGCTAAGATGCAAGATTGGCCAAACACGGGAGAAAGGCTACGCGCCTGGACGTACACACCTCACTGTGAACAGACTCGAGTACGATTTCCTCTTCTAGCGATACACTGTGCACAGCAGCAACGGAAAGCTTCGCCAGGTTACTGCACATCCATCATTCCGTGCCACAGCCCAGACAGCCCGCTGCTCCGTGCACACATGCTGCTCCTCCGCTCAGCATCTGCTCTCTGGATTGCGAGTAAGTTTGTCCAGCAGCCAGCTCAGGCCCAAGCCCAGGTGCCTCCGTGTAGGGCTGCACTGCACAGGCTAAGCAAACCCACAGTGTGTGAAACACTGAGGTATCAACTATACCACGCTTTGTCCTCTGACGACACTCAGAGACCTTGGCTGCAAACAAACCCCTGCTCTGAACGTCTCCTGAGCAGTCAGACCTGCACCCGGGTCCTCCTGGATCCGGCAAAAGGCCCACTGCACCTACACGGGTTTGGGAGCTCAGTCCTGCAAGGTCCTGAGCCACCCTGATGCTGGTGCCCAGCCGAGCCGAGCGGACTGGGGAGGCTGCAGGCAGCGGTCAGTGTTATTCAAGATTGCACCCCTTGAGGACACCAAAGTGCAACCAAGAGAAAGGAAAGGATGGGATTTATCTGTTAAATTCTGCTGCAGATAAGCTAGACGAGAGTTAACGTGAGATAAACGCAGAGCGTTCAGATGGAAAAGGTCTGTCATGCTCAGCGGTAGCTCCAGCTGACTCTGCGCCACGTTCGGGAAACTAAAACTGGATTCGCCAGGAGCGTCGGGAAGACGAGCCCGAAGAGGAATCCGACGGCTCGTGTTCCTGTTTAACGTAATTATGGTACAGCCGGGGCTGGTCTGGCAGCGCTCTGAACCGTGCCCAGCTGCACGTTCACAAGGTCACTGAAACTTCTGCAGACATAGCAATAACAAGTCATTGCCTGACTAGCTTGTTTAAAACTGTCTAAGTGCACCCCTACAGAATTAGAGGTGTCTGACTACGGGCAAGGGAAAAGACACGTATTCTCCCCTTCTTATCTTATTTAAAATGACACTGCCCATATTTTAATTAGATTTTCCAAATTCTCCAGGGATGCCCAAAAGAACCAGGGGATGCAGGGATGCAAATCGTAGCCCTTGCTGAGCATCAGAGGGGCTTGCAGGGAGCGAGGCACCTTTAATAAATGATGTTATGATATTCTGCTCCGAAATCCATCCAGGGGCAGCTCTGTGAAAGTGCTGAGCAACTGCAGCCCCGATCGTTTACATGCACAGGAGGCACTGTCCAGGCTGAAACATTTTTAAAATCATATCTACGTTTTATGATTTTAATCAAAGTCTGGCCCTCTCCTCAGAAAATGAGTAAGCTCTTGCTAAACTTGGCTAGCAGGAATGATGTTCCCTGTCTGAACTAAGGCGAAAATCCCGCAGGTCCTTGGAGCCCGGGGGAAGGTGCCGATAGCTGCAGCGAAGTTCAGCAGCAGCCCCCGCTGTGCAGAGAGACCCATTCCCACCTCCCCGTGTCACCGTGCCCCGGGGTGCGAGCGATGGCGAAGGCACCTGGGTGGCTGGAAGCTCGTAGCTGCCGAGCGTTGCCCGCCTGACCTCTACGTTCGCCACGCAGCAGTAATTTTCCCTGCTGAGAACTGCAAGAAATGAAGGCTTTGAAGTGAGGCAGCCGGACCACCCCGGCTGCAGCTCGCACCGCAGCCCGCAAGGGATTTAGCCTTGCAACACGTTTAGCGTAGAGGTTTGTGGAGGAGAAGCACGTTTTGACCCAGAACAGAGAAAGTCCAGGAGGGAGCGAGGCAGAGGACTCGGGTCATCCCGAGCCGCGCTGTGCAGACCTTCCTCCCTGCACGCCCTGGATTTTAGCACAGATTTTGCACAAGACTGAGCGGCCAATGCAAAGCGGGCTCCGTGAGTCATCCTTTCGCAGACTCCACCATAAATCAAATCCAGAAATAGGAAAGGCCAGCAAGTCACATTATTCCTTTTAGGTTTAGGGAAAGATGTAGTTAAGAAATGTGGGTAAAAGACATTACAAGATCATGAAAAAAAAACCCCAAAATCTCAACCTGTATTTTATTTAGGCTACTAATTAGTGGATGAAAAGCCAGACCTTAAAAAAACACATATTGAACCAGGCTGAAGTCAGATCAGTCAGAGAGAGGATAATTTGCAGTCACTGTGCTGTCATCTTCCGGGCAGAGCTCCTTCTCTGGGGGGAGGGTTTCTACATGGAACTGAGGTTCCTGTCTCCAGAAGAGATTCCAGAAACGAGGAAGGGGTCACCGCATCTCGGTTTTTTGCACTGAAGAGAGCAGCCCAGCCCAGTGCTGCCAGCAGGCCCTGGGGTTTCGCTGCCTGTCAGCTCTGTGTTATTACTCATTCTGCATCGGCCTGTGCTGACTTGTCACACCCCTGCTTCGCACGCAGCGCCTGTTACAGACACCTCAGAAGGGAAACGCAGATGACGAAAAATGCTCATGCAGACGACTCGTTAGCTTTGTGCGAGCTCTGAGAATCCAAATCTCGGACCTCGGAATTAAAGTCTTAGGCAGAATGGCAGCATCCTTCTAAAATTTTCCTAAATGTTCACTCCCGACCTCCAGGCCTGCCAGCAGTGAGGAAGCCAAGGGAACGTATCTCCCCTCCGTCTGCAGAGCGCTTACTCCTTCAGCTTCTCGTCGTTCTCACGCATGACATCCCTTCATTTGTGTTTCCTATCATTGGTGGCTCACACACAGCCTCCCAGGCCCGAAGGTGCTGGGGTCAGTCTTCTTAGAATGCTAAGGGTTGGAAGGGACCTTAAAGATCATCTGGTTCCACCCCCTTGCCATCAGCAGGGACATCTTCCACCAGCCCAGGTTGCTCAGAGCTCCATCCAACCTGGCCTTGAACACTGCCAGGGAGGGGGCAGCCACAGCTTCTCTGGGCAACCTGGGCCAGGGCTTCAAGGTCTGTCCCCTTCTGTCCAACCAGGAGCTGCTCCTGCAAAGGATCTTTTCGGAATTCCCATTTCAGTGTTGAAGCGTGGCAACCCCGGCAGCGTGAGTCCCGATCCTTCCTCTGAGCAGCAAAACGCAGCGGTGGAATCACTAACTTCTGGAGTTCCAGAAATCCTTTCTGGCACATCAGTCGAGTTTAAAAATATTTGGCTGACTTGAACAGTAGATCTTTATTCCTTCCCAGGCAGAAGAAGAAGTACAGTGTGTGCACTGTATGCTCAGCGTAAGTAAACAGTGAATGCCTGAGCATGGACATTCATGTAGAGGTATTAAATAAGGCCGTGAATTCCTTTCACTTCAGCTGCTGGGAGGGGAAAGCACGTCTTCTACAGCTCCAGATGTAAATTCACACCGTGCACTTGCTGAGGTTATTTCAGAGCCAGCACTGTTCCTCGCCCTGCCGGGGGTAGGAGACGCACGGCAGCGCGTTGCTGGCAGGGCCCGGGGCGGTGCAGGAGCCAGAGGCTTCTCCCATAATGACTGGTGCGGTGGCAAAGGGCCTGTGGTGGAGGCACGCTCAGCTCCTCGTGTGCTGAGCACGTCTGAATAAACCAAGCTGGGCTTGTTCAGCCTGAAGAAGAGAAGGCTGCGAGGGGACCTAATAAATGCTTATAAATATCTGCAGGGTGGGTGTCAGGAGGATGGGGCCAAGCTCTGTTCAGTGGTGCCCAGCGACAGGACAAGGGGCAATGGGCACAAACTGAGGCACAGGAAGTTCCGTCTGAACACGAGGAAGAACTTCTTCCCTCTGAGGGTGACGGAGCCCTGGCCCACGCTGCCCAGGGAGGCTGTGGAGTCTCCTTCTCTGGAGATATTCCAGCCCCGCCTGGACAAGGTCCTGTGCAGCCTGCTCTGGGTGACCCTGCTTCGGCAGGGGGGTTGGACTAGATGACCCACAGAGGTCCCTGCCAACCCCTACTATTCTGTGATTCTGTGATTCTGTGAAACCAAAGGGCTTAAATCAGGATGGGGTGTGTTCTTCCCTTACGGTATAAAATCACCAACAAAAAGAGAAAGAAAGAAGCACGCGGGCAAAGCATTGAAACCGCAACTGCAAGAAATGTAATTCCGTGTCTGTAAAGAGTATATACCTTTGGCAATTTCTGACATTTGGGCAGATTCGAGGTTCTTTATAGCTATTTTCATAATTCCTGATATCACTGCAATGATATAACTGTGTGCTTTGATTTCCTAGTCTGCTCTTTGTTGTATACGTCTTTACTTCAGCTCTGTTAAGTAATTACTGAGCTGAGGCGTTCTGGTTAACAACGATTTAAAGCTCCACGGTTAATGCAGAAAAATACACTTGGAAAATGTGTATTAATACAGCAAAGAGGCTAAGTAACAATATCTGCCATAAACATAAAAAATGGCCCTTGGCTTTTTTACTTTCTCGAGAGCTGGATGGAAATTCAAAAGAAAGTGAAATTGTATTTTCTAATTTCTAATTCAAGAAACATTAAAATACCATAAAGTAAATCTTCATCCACCTTTCCAGTGTGCTGCATTTTACATTCATATAATTACACTGCATGTATGGGTGTGACAGAGGAAACTTGTCACAAGAGAAGTTATTTTGGCCCTACAGACAAATCTTTGGCTAGTATAGACTGTAAAACCCTACTAATTTCAGGAGAATGCCTCTTTCTTAATTAGCAAAGTTTCAAGCCCCAGAAGATGAAGTTATTTTTAATTAGCTGCAGCTCAGACCTAACATGCTGCCCCTGTAATTGTTTTGAGGAGTCAAAAACTCAGCGAGTCACTCTGGGCAAAACAAGGACTCGCGTTAGGTTTTCTCCGAGGATGCGGCTCGTGGCCCAGCCTCGGCGGTGGTTTTTACGCTCCGGCGCAGACACTGCCACACGAGCTCTGCCCTTTCCACATCGCTTTCGGGGATCGTTTTGCTGCAGGAAATTAAAGGACTCTCTTGGGCTGTTGGAAGGGTCCCCCAGAGCCGCTGGGCTGGGCAGAGGGACTTCTCGTGCCTGGGTGCGGCCGCATTCCCCGTTCGTTTTGCCGGAGCCGTCCGAAGGCCCTGCTGTGGTTTCCAACGCGAGCTCCGGCAGCGTTGGCCCCGCGTTGCTGCACGGGTCTCCAGCGAAATGTCCTTCAAATGTCACTGCTCGCCCAGGGCTCCAGCCGGGCTCTCTCCTACAAAGGACGGTGTCAGAGCTGGTCTCCCTGCTGCTTCTGGCCAAGGCAGCCCACCAACCCTCTCCCAGGAGGGCAAACCACCTCTTCCTTCATGATGGGTTTCCAACACTTTGGTCTGGAGAAGAGGAGGCGGAGGGGAGGAGACCTTGTGGCTCTCTGCAGCTCCCTGACAGGAGGTTGTGGTGAGGTAGGAGTTGGTCTCTTCTCCCAATTAACCAGCGATAGGACAAGAGAAAATGCCCTCGAGTTGCGTCAGGGGAGGTTTAGATTGAAGATAAGGAAAATCTTCTTTACTGGAAGAGTGGTCAGGCACTGGACCAGGCTGCCCAGGGCAGTGGTGGGCTCCCCATCCCTGGAGGGGTTCAAAAACCGTGTGGATGTGGCACTTGGGGACATGGTTTAGCAGGCGTGGGGATGTTGGGGTGACGGTTGGACTTGGTGATCTTAGAGGTCTGTTCCAGCCTTAATGACTCTGTGATTTATCAGCCCCTCATCAGCTGCACCTCACTGAACTGCGTCTCGGTGTCAGCTGGCACGGATCGTCCCCCCCGGGCCGCGAACAGCTCAGCTTCTCCCGGGCACCCGGCACCCCTCACCGGGGTTACCGGAAAACCCACCCGTGCGGCCCGGCCGCCCTCCCCTCCGCTGCCCTGGGTCCCCTCCGCTCCCCTCCCCGTGGGGCCCGTCCTCCCCCCGCCGCTCCCGGCCCGGCGCAGCCCCCAGCCCCGCCGCGGGGCGGGCGGAGCCCCGGGCCCGGGAGGCTCGGGCGGCGGCCGGGCTGCGGTTCCCGGAGCGGCCGGGAGGGGGCGCGCCGAGCTGGGGCCGGGGCCGCGGGCCCGCCCGCACCGCGCTCCGGGCGCCGGGGGGCGGCTGCGCTGGGGGGGCTGGGGGGGGATGAGCACGTCAGGCTGAGTGCGCAGCAGAAGAGATGAAGCTTGAAATTCTTATTAATTCTTATTAATTCTTATTAATTCTTATTAATTCTTATTAATTCTTAGCGGCTGGGGGTGCAGCGCCTGCAGCAGCGCGAGTGAGCTGCCCCCGGCCCTCCCAGGGGCGCGGGCTGGCGGCTGCAGGGAAGGAGCAAGGGACTGGGATCCGATATTGAGAAGAAATTCTTCCCCATGAGGGTGGTGAGGCCCTGGCCCAGGCTGCCCGAGGAGCTGTGGCTGCCCCCTCCCTGGCAGGGCTCAAGGCCAGGTTGGATGGAGCTCTGAGCACCCTGGGCTGGTGGAAGGGGTCCCTGCCCAGGGCAAGGGGGTAGAACTGGGTGATCTATAGGTCCCTGCCAACCCCAACCATTCTGTGATTCTGCAATCCTGGATCAGCCAGATCCTTCGCCCTCTGGAGCAGGGTGAGGGACTGGGTGCCTTGTCTAGCTCCGCATTTCCATGCATCCGTCTCTAACCTAAAAACCTCCACAGCTGAAACTCAACAGCGAAATAATGGACTCTTTTCTTGCTGCAGGTGCTCAGAACAAATCCATTCCCCCCCGGTAGTTGTGTTGGCTCCACATGGCCGTGGTAAAACAGTTATTACCCCCAAAGGGCAGAGCCTTGGCTAGCCAAGGAGGCCGAACTGGATAATATGCAACTACTTGTTACCTCACATCAAGCTTCAGTATAAACTTGCATTTTGCCCACATGTTGTGGCTACACATGTAAGCAATATATTTCACTATGCATCACAAATAACTTTTAACATGATGCCAGCTTCTACCTTACGTATTTTGGATACTAAGAAGGTAACTCTGGCACAAATTCAGAAAGTAGAATTAATAGTTCCAAAGGTTCTGTGATAACCCAACTGGAAAATAATGGGTATTTTTGTATTGAGGATGCATGCCATGCTGCTTTTAAAGTAGAAGAATGAAAGTATGTACTGCAAAACCCAAAGATCCTGACCTTGTCCTTAAAAACATTAAACATATCCAAATACAGACCAGTGACTGACGCAGCAGCTTGGTAGTGAAATGCAGAATTAGTGGGATCGATAGGCTCGGTCACCCCGGGATGGGTAATGCCACGATTACTCTGCTGATCTGGACAGAATTATTTTGGATGAATCTGGTTCAGCCGAAGGGGAAATCTGCTCCCTCCAGGCTGCAGTGCCAGAGCCCATTTCTAAATTAAGTTACTTAAATTGACACGGTTGCTTGCAGGGTGGGAAACCAGGTGAGTGGGAAGCCTACGTGAGCTGCTCTGCGTCTGAGCTCACGCTGCCAGCCGGGCGTTGCATCCCGGGCTCTGCTGGCCGAAAAACCACCAGAGCCACGGCAGGGCTGTTTCTGTGCACGCTCTTACAGACGCTTGCTCAAGGAAAGCAAAGTGAATTGACACCAAAGTTCATCGTGTTACTGCCCGGACTTTACCCTGCATCCCCACCCCTCTTGCGAGGGTGCGGGGAGCACCGGGTGCCTCTGGTCCCGGCTCTGCGCAGCGCTGCAGCGTGCCCAGCACCGGCGAAGGGCTCAGAGCCGCCGCGGCAGCGCCCGGCACCCTCCTGGCCTTGGTTTTGGGGTGGCTGCGGGAGCAGGGTGCGGAGGAAGCAGCAAGGAATCACGCGGAGGGAGATGGGATGGAGTTACCCGTGCAGCCTGGAGCACGACGGAGCCGGGGAACCCAGCGCCCCGGGTCAGGACTGCTCCCCTCCCCGCGCCTGCCCGGAGCATGGCCGCCTCGGCAGGAGCAGAGCCCGACATGCTCCACGAGCAACCTCCACCCCTTGGCAGGGCTGAAATCCTTCCAGAGAGAGAAAGTGAAAAAAAAAATTAACACAACTCCTGAAAGCCAACAGAGGCACATAGTGCAAAGGGCAACGAATATGTTAAAAACACAGCAGGAATTCAGGCGGTCCTGAGCAGACCCTCCTGTCAGCTGGGTCTGCTTCTCACCGCAGTATGTTTAGTACCCCCTCCCTACAAGATTTTTTAAAAGCATGTTTAAAACTCCTGTGGAAAGTGGCCAGCAGCTGTGACGCTACCTAATAAAGGCAGGTCCCGGCGGGAGGGCCTGACAGCCCATCCATAACCGCGCTCGCTCTGCTCGCCCCGGCTGACGCGGCTGACTCAGCCGGCTGAGGTCTTGCCCAGCGCTGACGCCGTGGGCCTCCGGCTCAAAGCCGAGGAGTCGTGGCGTGATCACCCCACCCCGCTTTGGGAAAACCGCTCCTCCGCGCGAGCTCAAGCTCTTCATTCCTCCTCCTCCATTGATAGGACGTTTGGCGGCGCGTTCCGGTGATGCATCACAGATGTCGATGTCGTGAGCCAGCAGAAGACCGAACTCCCACCAGCTTTGAAGAAGCAGTCATTTCTGAGTGTCCACCACGGCAGCCCACTCCTCACTGGGTGTTTTCTGTTCCTCAGCTGGGGCAGTGGCCGAACTGGAGAACTTGCGCTCGCCTGCCTTGTGTTTGTGCCGCTGGAAATGTCCCGACAAAGCAGTGGTGGGAGCTGACTCCTTGCCATGGCCTCACTGCAGAAATCCGTAGTTTGGTTGTAATCAATGAATGAGTTCCTCAATACGAGTGACCTAGTGATGGGACTGGAAGATGAAAAGGCGTTGCACCCAACATCTGGGCACGGATTGCAGCAGGTCTCGTGCATTTGTACAGTAACGAGAGACGTGTATGTGGGCTGAAGGCAAACAGAGTCTTTCATTTCTTGATGGAGTGTTTTGCTCACGGAAAGTCACACAAAGAGAGAAACAGGGGAATACATAGTCCCATTTATTAATGTAAGGGCAGGAAAAATCACGTACAATATAAGATTATATTATGAGACAGTTATAAAAGGGACACTTTACAGTTAAAGGTCAAAAGAAAAGGAAGACTAACCCGCAGAGCAGCCCTTGGCCTTTCGTGTCTCACTCTTCTGCTATGTCATTGTTTAAAGGCAGAACTCTGGGCATCCTCTATAACAGGCAGCCTTCCGCCATCTGATGTGCCGCATTTCTGGTCTGAGCTCCTGTTCCCACGGCAACAAAACTCAACAACATTATTGGTATTTTCCATACAATCATGCAATTTCCCCTCTGCCCGGGGATGGAGAGCCCCGTGACCGCCGAGGGGATCCAAGCACGTGGGCAGGCAAGGACTTCTGGAAGTGTTGGATCAAACAAAGCAACAAATTAGAGGCTCAGATCGAGAGAAATCCAACATAATGGTGGTAACATCCAGACACCAAGGCAGGCAGGCAGAGCCCGTGCAGCCTCTCTTGTTGGTATCGCAGCCCGGAGTTACCCCAGAGTGCTAAGGCAGCTGAGAACTGCCAGACATCAGTGCACCTCAGAGAGGGAAGAACATTGAAAGCAATGGAGTTAAAGGCTGTGAACCAGATGTGAGTGATGGTGGTCAGCTCGATTGTTACAGCTCCATTTCCAGCCAGTTCGTTAACAGCATCAGAAGTTCCCCACACACCTGCCTTGGGCTAGTTATGGGGTCCAAACTGCTCCCTCCACCCCGGGCATCTTTGCAGATGGGTTCTTACAGGACACGTCCCCAGCACAGGACTGTGATGCACGGGCTGAAGCTGTCCTCAGAGTGGTTATAGTAAAACTCTGATTTACACACAGAGATCTGTAAACACCACTTTTGCTCCTTAAAGAACAGCAGATTTTTTTAAAAACCGAAAGCGCAAGGGGGAAAAGTCTGATTTCAAACCTCAGTTGCGACCCACCAACGCTGCGAGATCACACTCAGCATGCCAAAAAGTGGGATTTGTCGAAGAAAGGTCGTTTACTTCGTGGCTCTGCCCCAGGAAAGGATCAGCGTGCGTGATGCCCAGCCAAGCCGGCCGGGGTCTGTCCCACAGCAGGCTCAGCAGAAGGGTTCCTTCGCTCCTCTCCTGCAGAGCTCTCCTGCTTACAGTCCCACATGGGGCTGCGCGTCCCGGCGGGACTCGCCTGGAGCTGGTGGTTTGTTTGCCCCTCACCTACTCGCCACAGAAGTCACTGGTTGCTCGTCCCTGTGGAGCTGTGCGGTGTCCGGACTTGGTACGTGTCCCCACTGAGCTGGATCTTACTGATTTCAGACGTTTCTCTCTAGTGAATTTGCAGCTTCTTTTAGCTCTGCGTTGACGGTTGGACTTGATGATCACAGAATCACAGAATAGTAGGGGTTGGAAGGGACCTCTGTGGGTCATCTAGTCCAACCCTCCTGCCGAAGCAGGGTCACCTACAGCAAGCTGCACAGGACCTTGTCCAGGCAGGTCTTGAATATCTTAGAGGTCTTTTCCCACCTGGATAATTCTACGAGTCTGTGCTGCTCTGGCTGCAGCAAACAGGCTGCCTGCCCTCGGCAGACGCCAGCACAGCGCCTATTGCGTTGCCTTTTGATAAGGGCGCTTGAGGCTGGAGGAGTTTTCTGTTCCCCCCTTCCACTGGAGACTGGGTTTCCTGGGTGAGACCTACACACAGATCACAGAATATCACAGAATATCACAGAATATCACAGAATAGTAGGGGTTGGAAGGGACCTCTGTGGGTCATCTAGTCCAACCCCCCTGCCGAAGCAGGGTCACCCAGAGCAGGCTGCACAGGACCTTGTCCAGGCGGGGCTGGAATATCTCCAGAGAAGGAGACTCCACAGCCTCCCTGGGCAGCCTGGGCCAGGGCTCCGTCACCCTCAGAGGGAAGAAGTTCTTCCTCATGTTCAGACGGAACTTCCTGTGCCTCAGTTTGTGCCCATTGCCCCTTGTCCTGTCGCTGGGCACCACTGAAAAGAGCTTGGCCCCATCCTCCTGACCCCCACCCTTCAGATATTTGTAGGCATTTATAAGGTCCCCTCGCAGCCTTCTCTTCTTCAGGCTGAACAAGCCCAGTTCCCTCAACCTCTCCTCGTAGGGGAGGTGCTCCAGTCCCCTCCTCATCCTCGTAGCCCTCCGCTGGACTCTCTCCAGTAGCTCTTCATCTTTCTTGAACTGGGGAGCCCAGAACTGGACACAGTACTCCAGATGAGGCCTCACCAGGGCAGTGTAGAGGGGAAGGAGAACCTCCCTCGTCCTGCTGGCCACACTCTTCTTGATGCACCCCAGGATCCCATTGGATCCCAGGATCCCGTCGGCCAACCCCGACGGCCGGTCAGACCCCCCTCCCGAGCGCCCGTGCTGCTAGGGAGTCAGCCCAGCAAGCCTACGCCGAAGCAGCCCTGGTTGCACGGGACTAACCCGTACGGCAGTCTGGCGAGAAGGCAGCGAGGGGCCAAAATTAAGCTGCTGGTCTAACACCTCTCTCCATCCACAGGGATTTTTTTTTTTCTTTTCCTGGGAGTTTCATACTGGATGAGTCACTTTTCTTTTTAACCTCACTACTCGGAGTGCATGGACGTCCATCTGTCATCCTGGCCGCAGCTGGGGTAATGCAGAGGTCAAAGGGATAAAGAGCAGAGAGGCTTTATGAGCACCCTCCCCCACAAAAAAATCCCCTCTTTCTGGCCAGGAAATAAAAATCACACAAAATCCATCAAACTGCTTGCTTGTGTAATTAAGAGATTATTGTAAAAAACATCCTATGTTGACTTTATTTTCCCTTTTTTTTAACCTCCTTTCTACAAGCCTGTGGAAGAGAATTCCCTGTTTTCCATGGTCTCCTGACACGGTGCCAAACAGCAGAGAGCAGCTGAGGCCATATTTTGTCAAATAACCCAGAAGCCAACACACTTGGCAATAAATATGCGCAAGATGTTATGGTCATTTTGATACAATGAGTGGATTTCATTCCTGGCCAATCTGTTTCCATCGGTCTTTAAGTATTCGTGGCAATGCTCTGGCAGAGTAATTCGTTTCATTCACAATCAAGTTAGCAATTTGGCCTTTGCTAACACCGTTATCATGCTAAATTATCAGGGGAGCTTGTAGTCCCTGCTCACATCTGCTGTCCACCTCGGAAACCAGAAATATCGACCCAGGGCTCCTAATTCCGGGTGGCGTTGAGTCTGGAGGGAGAGTCAAGTGCGTTTCCACCTCTGTAAATCCTCCTGACTTGAATAAAGAGAAGTTTGGAAGACGAGGCAGGGAGCAGCCCTGAGGAGTTCCCAGGGTGCGGAGCTGAGGCAGGGGAGCCCTCGCCCCGCTCCTGCAGAGGATGAGGATGCAGATGGATGAGGATGCAGATGGATGAGGATGCAGATGGATGAGGATGAAGCTCTGCGTCCCACAGGGCAACGGAGGAGGGGGCAGCAGGGCAAAGGGCTGTGATCTGCCCCAAGCACAACGCAGAGATGTTTGGAGAAGGGGATGTTTGCGGCGGAGCCGGTAGCCAAACGCCGTTCGGACAGCGGACACTAACCCTGGAGGGGAACGGCAACGAGGGAGGGCACGTCCACATTTAAGAACCACCGCTGATTTCCCCAAGTAAACAATTAGCAATGAGGGAATCAACGCGTGGGGCCAGAAGCTCAGCTGAGACAAACTGGCAAAGCTTCGTTTGCAGAGCCGCTCTCCAGACCTGAAAGCAAACAGAGGGTCCGAGGGAGCTGCCGACAGCGGTTGTGCGAGCGATTAATCCGAGCGGTGCTTCCCAGCCGCGGGGAAGGGCGGCAGAGGGGCTGCTCCCCGGGGCTGGGGCAGCCGTGGCCGGCACCGCTGGCTCCAGCCTCTCGGAGCTGTTGTCCCCAGCCAGGACTCACAGCTGCAACCGCCGTGAAGGTGGTGACGGGAATTTGGGGGTTCTGGCCGAAACGCCTCCACGTATTTCACGCCGGGGCACGGCGACGCGAACAGCTGGAAGGGAAGGAGAGGGCAGCAGCTGAAAATAAACCGTGTTTAGCCAGGATGAGCACAGCCCAATAACAATGAAGTGATGTAAACCCAAAGCATATCTTCAGCAATTAATTAGCGTGATTCCATATAAACAACCCCAGGGGTAACCCTAGCTTGCCTTCTGCCGTAAGAGCAGACACTGACTCACGAAACGCTGCGGTCCCAGATTTGTAATGGCTGTTTTGGCTACCGTCACGTAGAAATAGGGCAAAAAATTGCAGGTTGGGCTCAAGGAATAAGTAAAGAGCAAATCCTTACGATCCTCAGATCCTATTTAAAAAGTCAAATAAAATAAAATTTATTCTAAAACTTCCCTGAAACGCAGTGTCGTTGTGGAGTTTCTAAGTGAGCTAATAATCCAGAACACTGCGGCTTATTCTGGGAGACAGACTCCAAAACAAAGAGGCTATTTCAGAGGGTTTTTATGCCCAGAGCAATGGCAACAGCCTAAGATGCTGCTCCTCCCCTGCGGATCTCCCAGCAGAAGCCAGAGACATCCCCCTGGTTTACGGCAGGGCGGGAGGAGCGCAGGGTCTTGCGGTTCCCACAGCAGCAGAGCTGGGACGGGAGCGGATCCCTCGGGTCCCAGCTGGTGATACCCAGGGCTGCGCCGATTGCCAGCCCCGGCCACGCAGGTACCCAGCAGTCAGCTCAGGGCTGTCCCTCTCTGTCATCTTCGTGGTTCAGGGAGAATGGATTACTTCTGTTGTTGTGACACGGGGAAGTCTGACGGGCGGTTGGTTGTCTTTGTGCGTAGAATTGGCTGATGCTCAGCACAGAAGCTGACGTTCATTAGGTGTCCCTCATCCGAAGATTTGACCTCTGATTACTGATAAGCTGATTTATAAATTAGCTGGTTTATAAACTGATTGCAGAGAGAGCATCCTGAAAAATCGCACATTCACGAGAGATTACCTGTGGCACTAATTGCAAATGTCTGTTGGATTTCAGCAGCTCTACGTCCTCCTCCACTAAGCACTGTGATGAGGCAGAGCTGATACATCCAAGCAGAAGATCCATTCACTTCAGTGAAACATTTATTTTAATTAATTAGAAACCCAGATTCTGTAGAGCATTACTGCTGCCCTGAATTCAATTACAATGGTATATTCAGTAGTCAAACTCAATTAATCAAGATCAGCTGAGGTCAACCCAAGTTACACAAGATACATGAGATACACTAAGAGTTGGGGGAACATAACTTTCTTAACAGGATCAAATCATTTTTCTGGTGAAGTTGTTATTAGTGCTAGCATTACACCAATGGTGTAGATCAGCATACGTGCACTCATAGGCACCTGGTCCTACAGCATAAAAGCAAAAAGCCTACAGCTAAAAAAAAAAGCCTTATATTTTTTTTCCTTGGCAATCACAGCAAGTGGAATATACGATTTCTTCCACATTCAGAAAACAACAGGTTTCCTCGGGGTTATCCTGAAGTGAACTCAGTTTAGAGCCCCAGCCCCAGCAAGCTAAAAGACGTCTTTCCACTAGCTTTGGTGGGAACCAAGGATTTGTGAAGGAAACGTTGGCACACCTTTAACAACACAGGAATTTTGTGCTGAGTCCTTTAGGGAGTAATTCCTTCATCAAATGCAGGAGAAATATAGGACTGTGTGTTAGTTATTGTCCGTGAAGAGAAGCAGGTGCTCCTAACGTGACTTCCAGAGAGCAAAGCAAATGAAGACCCAGCGCAGCCCATAAGCTCTGCCAAGCAGACTTCACGTGGAGAACGTCCATCGCGGCGTGCTGGATTCTCCACCTGCTTTCGAAACACCCAAGTGGGAGAGCAGCGAGTGCCCGGGGAGAGGAGCCGTGGGCCCCTCAGGGCGTGAGACCCCCGGGCTGGCTTCTGCTGGCTCCCCGGGCGACCGAGGTGCTCCTGCAGCCAGACGGATGGGAGCAGAGAGGAGGGGTTTGTAGGATTTCACAGGATGGCAATCTGAAAGACACGGGCTGTGCTTCTGTTCCCAAAGGCCTCTGTAAGGTCACTTGGTTTCTGCACGTCTCAGCTTTGCAGCCTGAAAAAAATCTCTTCCTTCTCTCCATCTCACAGCGAGCATTCCAGTCTGCATCCGTCAGCCCTGCAGCACCGGCAAGGGGCAGGTTCCAGCTCGTACCCGGTGCTGGGGGGTTGCACCCCGACACGTGGCTCCAGGGGGGCAGGAAGATGGAGCGGGGCCGGGGTCAGCTCCGAGGGACGGTCAGGGGGGCCGCCAGCCAGGAGCCCCGGGGCTGCCCCGGTGCCAAAACACTCCCTGCAGCTCCGCCGTCGGCCCCGCTGGTGGACGACACTACAGAAACAGGAATTATTGCCACAGAAACTTCTCCTTACACTCAGACGTCAAAACCACAGTGTCCTGCTCACATCCACCACATGACTTCAGTCACTGCAGCCATATTTTATGACACAGAATCACAGAATCACAGAATGTTCAGGGTTGGCAGGGCCCTCTGTGGGTCACCCAGCCCAACCCCCTGCCCAAGCAGGGTCACCCAGAGCAGGCTGCACAGCACCGCGGCCAGGCGGGTCTGGAATATCTCCAGAGAAGGAGACTCCACAGCCTCCCTGGGCAGCCTGGGCCAGGGCTCCATCACCCTCAGAGGGAAGAAGTTCTTCCTCGGGTTCACCTGGAGCTTCCTCTGCTTCAGTTTGTGCCCGTTGCCCCTTGTCCTGTCGCTGGGCACCACTGGAAAGAGTCTGGCCCCGTCCTCCTGACCCCCACCCTGCAGATATTTAGAGGCATTTCTAAGGTCCCCTCTCAGCCTTCTCTTCTCCAGGCTGAACAAGCCCAGCTCTCCAGTAGGAGAGATGCTCCAGTCCCCTCCTCATCCTCGTAGCCCTCCGCTGGACTCTCTCCAGTAGCTCCTCATCTTTCTTGAACTGGGGAGCCCAGAACTGGACACAGTACTGCAGATGGGGCCTCACTAGAGCAGAGTAGAGGGGGAGGAGAACCTCCCTCGACCTGCTGGCCACGCTCCTCTGAATGCACCCCAGGAATCCCTTGGCCTTTGCTTCTGAAGGAGATGAAGGACTGGTCTCAACAAAGCAAGCATGTTTGCACCAGCTCAGAAACGTCACACGCGTTGCTGGTCCAGCTGTGCTTCAGGATGAGTACGGGGCGTATCTGGCTGAAGAAGGCCCATGGAAATTAGGACTGAACGTGTGCTGTGGCATAGCAGTGACGCGTAGAGATGGGTCTGGTGCCTGTATGGGCCGCACCGCACCCTGGGTTCGCACAGGGCGGCTGCCGCGTGAACGTCCCCAGCGTCACGCAGTGGTTAGTGCTCTGCAGGAGGCGAGATGGGGCCAGGGCTCCGGCTGAGCCCGGGGACGGGGCTGCTGTGCAGGGTTGGCCTCCTCCATCGCTTCTGGAGCAGGCTGCCCAGGGAGGTTGTGGAGTCTCCTTCTCTGGAGATATTCCAGCCCCGCCTGGACAAGGTCCTGTGCAGCCTGCTGTAGGTGACCCTGCTTCGGCAGGGGGGTTGGACTAGATGACCCACAGAGGTCCCTTCCAACCCCTACTATTCTGTGATTCTGTGATTCTGTGATTCTGCTCCGTGGTGGTCCTAGGGGGGAATTTACTTACAGGCAATGGAAAACAAATGGGGCGGTTTCATGTGTCACATAACGCTGGGCTAGGAAAAGCAAAACAAAGGCAAGAACTTCATCATGCTTAGAAACATCCTTGTTTCATTAGAAACCAAATACGTTTTGTCTTCAGTGACTATAGAGCCAATGCCTGGGAAATATCACAAGCAATCCCTTCCTTCTTCCGACCCGCGCCGAAAAGCCGCGTTGACGGGAAGGCTCACGTGGGTTGGACCGGAGCCAACACACAAAATGTTTGGGGGCCCCTCGGTGCATTCGGCAAAAATAAATCCCATTTAGGCTCCAGCCTCAGACAGAAACTTCCCTCTCGGGCACCTCCAGTGGGCCAGAAAGGCCTTTTCTACACCCAAAAATCATTTTTTAGCATCTGTGCATGACACATCGCCTGGAAGCCGTCTCTGTCCGCATCCATCCACCTCGAGCCTCCTGTGGCAGCGAGCGGGTCAGCCGAGGACCACGCGTCCGACAAGGGACGCCCGCGTTTCACGGTCCCCAAGGCTACGCTGGCTCACAGCGCGTGGGGAACTGACCCTCTACGTTTTATAGATCTACAGGAAAACGGAGGTTTTTTAGGAGTGCTTAGCATCTACGACCAGAAGCTGCAGACTTTCCCTGCTGGGAGGGTTTAGGGAATCGTTGGGCTGCGTCTTCAAGGCGGACAGCTCGGCAGTGTTGTTCTCCCACGGCGGCGGGTGCCAGGAGACGAAGGTCGAGGCACCTGCGTTTCCTACGGACGCGCAGGTCCGGAATGCGGAGGAAGTGCCTGGGAAGGGCGATGGAAGGGAACCAGATTGCTTTATAAACTAACAAGCTTCGAATGAATGTTCAAAGGAAATTGCTTTAGTTTCTTGCATAGAAAGCTTTTTGGTGAATGTGATTTGATTGCCTATGAGAGGAAAAAACAGGAGATGGAAAAAACCCCTCCTGGGAGCGCTTTCTAGTGGAGTTACACAACCCCGGGGGTGCAAGCTGGGAGAAGCAGAGACCCCCAGCTACAGGGAAGCTGTGTCTAAAGCAGCGAGGTGCTGGGATGCGGGACGGGGAGACACGAAGGGCCAGAGCCGCTGCAGACCAAAAGGTCTTGGCCACTGAAAAGCCACCGAGACTGCTGTGCCCCCCGGCCAGATCCAACCAGGACCAACACCCTACGAAATGAAGATATTTCTTTATCGCTTACAACAACCCCTCTGGCTTTAAGCCCTCTATTTCTGAAAATATCAGCACTGCAACAAAAGTTAAGAGTTTTCTCAGCATAAGCACATGCAAATGTAGGAGGCAAACTGCTGGCTGGCAGCAAGCGGGAGGGATGAATCCGCCTGGACACAGCCAGGCTGACACCAGCCAGAGATCCAGCCTCGCTGATCAGCCGCCCACGAGGAGGATTATGTAAAAAAGGCTTTTAAAAACACGAACAATAAACTTGCCACCTGGGTATAATTTGTGGATTTTGGTATTTGTTTAGGTCATCACATATTTTGTCTCGACTGAATCAGCCGTAAAGTAGCATAATATTCTGTCTGACATAAAATAACTCCATAAATGGAGATAAATTAACCGGAGTTCAGTTCAAACCAGAGTCAGGCTTTGCGGTTTGTTTGGGCTTCTGCACCCTGCCTGCTCCACTGCTTGGGTGCCATTCAGCAGCGGAAAGTCTCTCCCCACCGGCCCGCCTCGAGCCGATGCTCAGACCTAATGGGGCGTGCGATTCTGTCTCTTTTTAACTTTTTACAGTGGGCAACCCAATCTGATGAGCTAACAGGAACCTTGCATCATTACAGAGGAGAAAGCTCTGTCCGGGACTAAAAATACTACATTTGATCATCCAAAAGGAAAGAAAAAGTGTGCTTCCCTAAGCATGTTGTAACTGCTCAGTTGGACACCGGCCGCAACGGCCTCTTACTCATGAATTCTGTCTTCATAGTGACAGAAATAGAGAGAAGACCTAATAAGCTGCCTCACTCGTCCGGTGAAGTATATTTTCCTGACAGCACTGTCCAAACATTTTTTGCCAAGTTCAGCAAAGGGGTTCTCACTATTTCCTTTGTCAAATCCCTGACAGGATCAGAGACTCTCAGGGATTTTTCTTCCCTGGTGTCAGTTGCTGTCAGTTGGATTTCATCCCCGCCCGACAGCACGGAAACGGCGTGTGCAGCGCGGGGTCTGCGGGAACGGTCGGGCAGAGGCTGCGTGCTGGCTGGGGACATGCCGCCAACAAATCATTTCCAAGTGAGTCATCAGCAGTTGATGCTCAGCGACTGCCCGGTGCAGAGAAACCTCTCTGCTGTTGAACTCAGCTACGTGCCTGCTCCATCCCGGCTTCAGTTTAAGAACCATCAAGATCGTAGAATCACAGCATCATAGAATGCTTTGGGTGGGAAGGGACCTTTCAAGGCCACCCAGTCCAACCCCCCTGCAGTAAGCAGGGACATCTTCCACTGGATCCAGTTGCCCAGAGCTCCGTCCAACCTGGCCTTGAATGTTCCCAAGAACGGGACATCGACCACCTCTCTGGGCAACCTGTGCCGGGGTTTCACCACCCTCATTGTAAAGTCTCCAGTCTCAGTCTACTGAGGATGAGGACGGGCAGTGCACCCGATGCTCAAGGTTCCTGTGGCATTTCAAGAGAAATGTGCACCTCTCCTTCTTCAGCTCACCAGACCCCATCTGACTTGGAAATGGGATCTAACTACAAAGCTGGTCCCCCTCTGAGCTGGAGTTCGGGTCTGATGACCACTGGAGGTCCAGTCCAGCCTCACGTGCCCCGTGATTATTCCAGGCGTTTCGTTAGTGCGTGTTGGCCAGCATGCGCTAACGAGTACGTTTCTGGAAGGCGAGTGTGGGTGCAGCTTGTAGGACATACAAAAGCCACAGCCTGCTCTCCCACAGCTGCATCTGCATTGCACTCCCGGACTGAGTTAGCCAACACCAAATAACTGCGTAACTGTGAAATCTTTCCATAATCAATCCTTCACGATGAGCATCTGTCGGGGACGAGCGGAGCAGGGCCAGGAGCAGCCGTTCCTGGGCAGGGTGCATCGCCCAGCACCCATCCCACAGCGCTCCCCGTTCCTCACTCTGCTGCTTTGCCAACTTTGGGCAAAAACCACTGGAGATATCCCAACGCAACCGGTGAAACTGCTGCCAAAACCCACCCAGCCCCTCACACGCACGTTTGCACATGCGAGTGAAACAGAGGGAAAAACACAACCCCCAAAGTGACCCCCATATGCGGCTGTGAATTAAAACCATAGCGCCAATGCTACACAACAAATCCAAGAAGTTCTACAAAAGCACAACTGGGAAGAATACCTGGGGATCCATAAACTAAAAGGCTTCCTTGAACACATGTTGAAACTATTCATGCTTCTCCCGAGACATTCTGCACAGGCACAATCGACTCCGCATCCATGAAAACAGAAAAGTAAATACCGACCTGCGCCAAGTGTTTGTATTCTCTCTCCCCCGGCAGCGACACTGATTGCTGTAGAAGTAATGCTGAAATGAAGATATTGAAAGAAGCAGTGAGCGGTTCTTGGGGTGAACTGAAGGGAAACGATGCAACTTGGGCCCGAGGAGATTTTCTGGAGAACGGGCAAGCAGGGGCAATGGCACGGGGCGGTGAGGCCACACGGCAGGCACGACCAGCCCGAGAGCAGCCGCTGGCCACGCTCAGCAGAACCATCAGTAGATCGACATTGATGTTGCTGAGGAACAACAACGAGCTTTAGAGCACCATTAAGGTTTAAAGCCAGCCAAAAAAAGGTATTAAGTCTTCAAAGAGGCAGGAGGAATTAAAAAGGCTGAACAATTCATCCTTCCTGCACGTTTTATGAGCCCTCAGAATTGCTAGGATTTGTTTGATCTTGTGACACCTCACCTTGCATGCCTAAACGTCCGTAAAAATACCATATTCTCTGGGAACCAAGTGTTATTTTGTGTGATGTCTTTAAAAGATGAAATAATTTCCTTTTGCTGGGAAACCATTAGCTTCTCCTGCTAACTGGTGGTGTATGGAGACAGACCTCGGGGCAGACGATGGGGCAGAAGAGGACCCTCAGTCCTGCACAGGTTTTTCACACACATCCATCTTCTGCCTAAACCGCAGGAGAGGGAATGAGAAGATCGGGTACGATTTCCAGCACGAGCTGCCTGTTTGTCTTGGAACTGGTTATTTAACCATTTGCTGCCACAGACTCACTCGTTTGTTAGGAACGTTCCTTATCCTGTCTGCGAGGACAAATTTGGAGACAATGTTTGCAAAAGGCCCTTAATTGCCTTGGTTGGAGAAGCAGATGGGAGTTATTTTCTTAATAATAAATTCAGGATCAGATATAGATTCATTATTGTAGTGTAATACTGCGCTTGAAGCAGACAAATGCTTCAAGTGTTCATAACATTTGCTTTCCATGCTCCTTGAATTTTAAGCATTTTCTGGTATCTTTTCAGAACAAAAGGCATCTTTACTCCATAGTCAGGTCATACCCTGTCCTAAGAAAGCCAGAAAAAGGCTGAAGAACATAAAGGGCTTCATGTGTTAAAAAAGAAATAGTGAGATCTGACTCTTTCTTAGGTGGAATTGGTGATTACCCTAATGGGATAATGGCCAAGCTGCTCCTCGAACGAGATTCCCACCATCACTGGTGGGAGCTTTCCTGCTGATGTCACTGAATATTGGACCAGTTTTCAATGCTGTGAGGCATGTTTTTGTACAATATCACCTAACAGCCTTGCAGGTTCTTAAATATCATTTATGTTATTTAAACTCTGAGGGCAAATTCTGCTCCAAATCATGTTACGCAGCTCCCTGAGCCTAAATGAGTTGCCCAGATGCAGCCGAAGGCAGAGCTTTGGCCTGGCCGATGCAGTTTCTGAGTAACACATTTCTTTCCCTCCACTTCCTTGTGCTCCAGTAAACGTCAGAACTATTTCTCCGAGTAATGGCAAATCCTTCATAATACTTTAAACGTTTGTTTCAGGCTCGGCTTTTCCACATCCCAGTAACTGCACGCTTGGAATGAGGGGAAAAAGAAAATTAAACTACCATTTGTGCAGAGTGAGTTTCTTCAAGGAGTCTGCTCCCAAAGACAACCCAGTGCAATGGTCTGAAGAGATCGTAGGAGCATCTTCAGTGGTCTGCAGCTTATTAACCACATGATTATGTGTCAAGAACCTAGTGACACCAGAGGAAAGGGATGGACAAAGACGTGTCTGACCTTCTCCGAAGAGACACACATTGTCCTCTGACTGCAGCCATCAGGTTCTCGGTCTCAGCCTAGACCATGCCCAACTTAACCGTAAGACTGCCCTAGGACGAAACCTGTTCAGCCTAATCTTGTTTGACTGAAACCTATTCATGCAACCAGCCGAGCAGGTACAGGAAGGGCGCTGAGGAACCGGAGGGGATAACTTCATCGCCCACACAGCGGCGGCTGAAAAGGACCAGCATCTACACCCTAAAAGGACAAACCTGGCGGAAATCCCGAGCGCTCAGACCTGAGGGGGCAGGTCCGGAGCTGTAGGCGGGCGGCGGGAGGGCCTGACAGATGAAAGGAGCCGTGATGGATGGTGTTGTAGCAACAGTCACCGCAAAAGCAGAAAAGGAAACAAAAGAAACAGGATACGGCTGTTGAGGGAGGTTGATCTGTCACATTCCTGCAAGCATTTATGAATTCCTGCTTATGGGCTAGAATACAAATATTGGCAATTACTTTTCTTTTTTGCCCACTCAGTAAAGCGACTGCCTGTCTGCAGGGCTTCTGAATCTGTGCTGTGTAATCCAGGGGTGCAAGTGCAGATCTAGGGATTGTTAGGAGAGAAAAAGACAAGAGATGCAGTAAATCAAAAGGCCAATCTTCAATTGTTACGGCAATCTTGAAAATAATATTTGTATATTATTTGACTGCTTTTGGTGTCACTTGGTGCCCAGGAGGTTCACGCCCAGAGACGTCAGGATTTGGACACCAAAGCGTCTTGTTTCTGACCTGCAGGCCCTGGCAGTGAGAGGAAGGCTTAGTCCATTTGTCTCTTTACAGTGACTGAAAAATCAGGGCTGAGCTAAAGCCCGTGACGTCAGTAGGGGGTTTCTTCATTTTTTGTTGCTCTTACTGAGTTTCTTCTTTTAATGCCCATGGATGATGAATGCTGATTCTTCTGTCTAGCTTGAGCACCTCATAGCATTTCACCTCCAAGGTCAAGGAAAATATTTCTCAAAAGATTTTTGGAAATCCTCCTCCAGCAATCTGATGAACTGAGGAAATTGGGAGAGTTCAAGTTGTTAAACACGCCTCTCACATCCAGGACAAACACCACCAGATATGCTCTGTGTTTCCATTTAATTCTGGGGGATGTTGGCTTCAGTTCCCCCAAGGCAGTAAGGAGCGATGTTGTGATTCAGGGTGGATTAGCAGTTTCCACCTGTGGTGTGAAGATGCTTGTGCCTCTACAGAGAACATCTGTGAAAGTCCTGCAAGTGATGAAGAACACCCTGAGTGGAGGAAGTGCTGAGCTGTCCTGTTCTCACACCCTGAGCAGTTCTATCGGCGTCGCTTCGCCCTTGCCATGAATGCAGCTCACACGCTGCAGAGCGCAGCCTTTTACACGGGACGAGGACTCCTCATTCCGGATTCTCCCTGGGCAGCGTTTCGGATACCCTCGGCACAGCGAGAGTGCCTTAGCACGGGGCGAGACAGCAGCCGGAGAACTGGGCTAAATTAATTCTAGCAGAACACGTAGGGATAAGATATCACAAGGCTTATCCCCCCATTTTCGAGCGTACTGTTTGTCCCTCTGTCCCTATCAGCTTAAGGCTGTGGGACATTCTGAAATGAATGGGAAAGCTGCTGTGAAACCCACCTACAGAAACCTTTGTGATTACTGAGGCTTAATACTGGCATCCGTGGAACTCAGCCTTTCAAAAACGGTTAGTTTACTGTACTTATCTCTGAACGATAAAAGGTAAACTTTCCTTGACCTGCACAAACTGGGAGCATTCAGCTTAATTTTCTCCAGTTGTCTGCATTCTGGAGCCGTACAACACCCAAAAAAGGAAGCATCACTATCAACAGAATGAAGAGTGAGGGTGATAAATGCTGAAATCCTAAAGGAGGGCTGGGGACCTCCTCTGCTGCATCGCTACGATTGCTTGGTTTCTACTGTATGAAGTAATGGTAATAAAAATGTACCAAATTTGTTTGCAGAATATACCAACAGCTGACCTATGTCATGATTTCATAAGAAATAAATACAAAAGCTCAGTGTTTCGCTGCTCGGTGGAGTGACTCACGTTATACCAGAGGTTTTGACTTTGTTCTTCCAGGCACCCTTTCTGACGGGAAATCAATCAGTTTAATCCCATAATGGGAAAAATTAGCCTTACAGAAAAAGCAGAGCACTTGTAATCTCATCTTCTGCTTACAGTATTATGCCAATATTTCTTCTCGTTTTCTCAACTGCTGCTCATCGGTCGCATTGCCGTGCCTACGAAGAGGTTACAGCTCGTGTCGAGGAGGAGCCGGGGTTAATCCTGCCCTCGCCGTCAGCTGAAGCCGTCGGGAGGAGGTCATGGACACCCAGAGCAAACAGAGCAGCGCCTTGCATCTGCTCAATGTATTCCGGGCTTGCAACCTCACGGGTGAGATGAAGAGGAACCAAGCGTCTCCTCCGGTGTGACAGCAGGGTCCCCGCCTGCCCCTGTCCGGGCTTGTCGCCGGGTTTGTCTCAGCCTGGGGATGGAGTGAGATCAGACCCCAGCTAACAGGCACTTGCTCATCTGTTTGCTCTGCCGCCTGAGATGGAAAGTGGGGCCGAGAACGGGGTGAACACAGACCCAATTCATTTATTGGCAAAACTGATAGGAAGCAGGGAACATAAAAAGACCGTGTTGTGTTTGTCAGCAGCCCGATGGAACATTCTGCGAGCTTGCCATGAGCCCTGACGCGCTGCCTTGTCCTTCTCCGCAGCCTTCCTTGAAGTTGACCGTTATCGGGAACAGGCTGCTGCTCTGCTCCGACACGAGCTGACCACGCTGTGTCATTGCTTCCCGGTGTTCCCCTTTGGGAAATCCATCTGCTGGGCTCTTATCTCGTGTTTAGTCTGCGATGATGCGAGGTAGGGATTGATCCTTGCTGCTCAGCAGGCAGCAAAGCCCCGGCTGTGTGAAGTTCTGGTAAATGGCTGGTAGCCTGGTGAGCAAGGATGACAATCATGTGTAAAAAATGTCTCATTAATATTTGCCAAGACAGAGGAGTAAACTGTGTTTTGGGTCAGGCCCTGCTGCTTTTTACACTCTGAAGACATCTTAGAAAGACAAAGGGTTCACCTTGGTCCTTACCGTGACGCTGCGCCAGCTGCATGGTGTTGAAGAGAACCAAAGCTAGCACTGACCTTGCACAGTCCAGGTTCTCGTCTACGGTGTTCGCTGTAGCAACCCTACACAGCTAGAGAGCCCTGGGGGGCAGCAGGCTGCTCCACCTGAAGGCCATCATGGAACAAGAAATTCTAAGTGAGACTTCTTTCGTTATCCTAATGATTTCTGTCCCAGCTGGATTTTTCTCTGTGGGACACTTAGACCCACGAGAGAAACTTTTTAGAAATTATTTAGACAAACAAATGAATTCAATAGAATTCAGAATGACAGCTCCCAAGGCTTGGGCATCCGCCAAGGAGCTTTCAAAAGCCAAAATAATAACTCAGATCTGAGACATCCTGCAAAGGCTATAAATTAAGTAATCCTTTGGAAACCTGCAGTTAAATCTGCCACAGGGTCGAGATTTGCCTGGACTTAATCCAAACAATGAGTTTCAGAATTAACTGTTCTCACAGGATGTTGGTTTTTTGGATATTTTAGATTTTTTGACTATTAAGTAAAGAAAGAATAAACTGAAACCATGAAGAATCTGTTGTACATGAACCCCATTGGGTTAGGAAGGCACCAGAAAGGACTCATTTAGACAACGGAAACTGAGATTAAGGTGAAACTGTCAAGGTCTACTGATCAATGTAAGAAAGGAAAAGAGGTTTATACTCTGAGAAATGCTGACTACTGAGGGAAAATCACACAAATGCCATGAAACATTGCTTGGAGTCTTTACTCCCACAAGAATTTTGGATTCATGTGATCAGCATCACTTCCAGGGGCCGTTTCCAACCACAGACACTACGGAGAACAACCAGCCTGAGAGCGTACAACTGAGCATCCACAACAAATGAGTTTCGAACCCAAACCCTGAGCCACCGAGTCTGAAACCCAGCCCACAAGCTAACGTCTGGTTTGGCTCTTAAAGCTGCTTTGAAATGTCAAGTATCTGCATTAAACTGTTCACAAATGGTCTGAAGGGGTGTTACTGATGGTTCCACTGCAGCCAAGGAACCATCTGCGATTCCCAACTTCGTTTAAAAATGAAGTATGGATGCTTTTATGGATTAAAAAGTGCATCCTGTGAAACATCTATGGGCATTAGTTTAAAATATTTCCAACAGCAGCTATGCTGAAAGAGAAAGATCTTGTGCCTTGGGTAAGGCACCGTGAGTTGAAACAGAGGGGCTTGTAAAAATATTTTCCTTACCTTAATGACAGAAGTATTTAAATCCTCAGGTGATAAAATTAACTGGAGTTTGGAATTTTACATTCGCTACGTTCCATGTCCGTACAATAAAAGCTCTTTCAGAGGGGTCATCCCTCTGGAACCTCTGGGTAAATAAGCTGTAAGAAGGATTTCTGGACTAGACGAATGGTACCTCAGAGTGAACCTTTCAGCACATCGGAGTTTGCTGCTTCAATGAGCAATATGAGGAGTTGCACTTCCTAGCATGTAAAGGAAGGAGCTGCCTCGTTCAGGGCTATGAGGGTGGTGAGGGGACTGGAGCATCTCTCCTATGAGGAAAGGCTGAGGGAGCTGGGCTTGTTCAGCCTGGAGAAGAGAAGGCTGAGAGGGGACCTTAGAAATGCCTCTAAATATCTGCAGGGTGGGGGTCGGGAGGACGGGGCCAGACTCTTTCCAGTGGTGCCCAGCGACAGGACAAGGGGCAATGGGCACAAACTGAGGCACAGGAAGTTCCGTCTGAACATGAGGAAGAACTTCTTCCCTCTGAGGGTGACGGAGCCCTGGCCCAGGCTGCCCAGGGAGGTTGTGGAGTCTCCTTCTCTGGAGATATTCAAGACCCGCCTGGACAAGGTCCTGTGCAGCCTGCTCTGGGTGACCCTGCTTCGGCAGGAGGGTTGGACTAGATGACCCACAGAGGTCCCTTCCAACCCCTACTATTCTGTGATTCTGTGACCAGGGGAGGGGAACGGGCACCGCGCGGACTCCACTGAGAACCAACTATTGGTAACGGCCACCTCTGCATTACGAAGGAGCGTGAGGAGAGGCGTCTTTGTAACGTAAATGTGCCAAATTAAGCCTTATTAAAACTTCTTGCAGCTTAATCATTTGTAGTAGTACCAAATAATCCCCTTCCCCCACTTCAGAAAGCCTTTTCATCTACGTCTTGGGCCACAAAATGTCTGACTGCTCATTGCGTCTTCTTCAGACATCACTCCATCAGTGTGCTGGGTTAGCGTTTCCAGACGTGCCCTTCCCAGGAGGTGAGGCGTGACTGATGGGTGAGGGAAAACTGTAATTCCCAGCACATTCCCAGTTACAGCTCACATGTTCTTGTTGACTAGTTAACTGTGCGGTGAGACATGTTCCAGCTAGGAACGGAGAGGTAGCTGATGTAACTACCAGGTGACAGAGGTGCCAGCAGCCACCCTGGGTACTCCACGAGCAGTCGGGTGGCTGCTGCTTTGGGGAAGTCACAGGTGCCACATGGATGTCACGAAGCCGCTCCACAACCCAAGCCGTGCCTGCCAGGAGTAGAGCAGAAAGCGCATGATGCTACGCTGAGCGTCTTGTCAGGTTGAGCCGTACGCAACCAGGAGAGATGCCCCTGCTCTAGCAATCACAGTTGAACAGGTAGAGATTTGTAGGCCTCCACATCAAAAAAAATCTGTCTACAGAGCAGCTGAATTCCACCTTAAACTCTGAAAAACAAAGAAGCTTTATCTTAGCAAGGTTTTTGCAGATCTCCCTGACAAAAACAGTCATTTATTGAACTGACAAGGTCTATCAGGTATTTTTTCACAGTCTAAAAAGAAAATCTTTCATGAAGGGCCTGGAGGCAGTGCAGAGAGGACAGCAATTGCAATTTGCCACTGACTGGTAATCACATAAAAAAAAAAAAGGTGTAGATATGGCACTTGGGGACATGGTTTAGCAGGCCTCATGGTGATGGGTTGGCAGTTGGACTTGATGATTTTAGAGGCCTTTTCCAACCTTAATGATTCTATGAAGCAATTTATGAACGACTAACTTCTAGTAAGAAGGAAAAAGCTGAAAAAATATGCTTATAACAACCTGTACATCAACTTGTCACCCTTAAACTGATGTGAAAATATAAGAGGATTTCATTTCTACTTCCACTAGACCCAGCCTGCTGCTATGGAGGACCCATGGCTGACTTCAGCCTCCTGAAACCGCTCTAAGGAGAAACAGCCATAGTCCCGAAGGCGGCAATCTGTAGAGCAAGAAGATCTCCTGACCTGGAGAAGAACTATCAAGCCATAATGGTGCTTGAAATCACTCTTGTGTGGGCAGAGGTTCAAAAACAGCATTGGGAGGTCATTATTGGGCCTCCCCGATAAACTGGGACCTCTGCTAGATGCTGGGAGGGCGGCAAATGGAAAACGTGAATGCTCATTCAAAGTGGGACACGGAGCTGGATATCCGTAGTTTACCCAGTCGGTCTGTGATAACAAAGAAAGGAAACCACGAGTGTCACCAGCGGCCAGGGACAGCCAGGATGGAATATTCAAAAAAGAAACAAAGAGGTGATAAGAACTCGGGGTGGAAAAATACTGGAGACAAACACTGAGGAAAATATGGGGGGGGGGGAAAGATAAAGCGAATGGGGTGATGAGACTGAATTCACGAACACGTTTGACCTCTCTTTTGAAGAATGTGTGGTCTTTGTCAGAGCTCACCCCAGGGTTTCGGCACTCAGCAGAAGGAAGAGCGTGTTGGAGATGCTGCGTTTTAGCTGGGACTTATGGCTGGCTCCCACAGCAAGGTTCCTGTCATCTGCTGTTGGTTCTGTTGGTTCCTGCTCCAGAAGTAGAACTCCAATTAGTTTTTGGAAATGACTTAAAATATAATTGAAAAATTCTCAAGTTATCAAAGACAAGAATAGAAATTTTTGAGCCCACTTCACTTGATTGAAGTGAGAGTACGACCGGGTCCTTCGTAGGCTGTGAAACCGTGTTGGCTTTGCTGAAAGAAGGCGCGTGTGAAAAGGTGTGCGAGCAGCTGGAAGAAAACGCGGCACCTGGGAAACGTGGAGTTCTTCAGCTAACGTTCTCCTTCCCCAAACCCTGGGGAAAAACATCGATCGCTGACAGGGCGGTGCCAGATGGATCCCTGAGGCAGTTCGGGAATCTGAGGGCTGCTCTTCATGTGGAGGCTTTTCACCAGGAGCAATTCAGCTGCAGATACTTCTGCTCAGAGTACGACTGCCTGTGCCCCAGCTCAGCTCAGTGCACTGCGGAATATGGCCTCATCTGGAATAAGCACACCCACAAGTTTACACCAATTTGGCTAATTCTAGCTGTATTTTACTCAGGTTTTCGATGAGTTACGTGAGGGGTAACCAAGGCTGAGCATTCAAAAGGCCCTGAAGAGAAAGCGCCTGGGAGCCAGCAGCTTTCCCAGCAGCTTTTGAAACGAATACTTTAATAGCGGGGATTTCTGTGTTTTGAGCGTCCGTTTCCTACGCCAGCAAACGGCTTTGAGAACCCCGACGTCTGCTGCGCGGCAGAGCCTGCTGCTCACGGTATTTGTGCAATTCAGAAACCACCCCGGGAACGAAGCCCTGGTGAACACCGGTGGGAAACGCCGGACTCCACAGATCTGCCGTCTCCGTTCTTTTTGCCGCTCCTTTCCTTTGCTCTGTTTTTATTGCTCCTACTTTTCGGCAAAATTAGTTTCTTTTACAGAAGGGATTTTTTTTCTTTTCCCTCCTAAGAGGAAGGAGGTGCCACTGGGGACACTCCGCTTCTGTGCACGTCTTGAACTCAGTCCTTTGGGGAACGGCTCCTCGCCACCCACCCGCGAGAGCAGGCGGGGTGGGACGTAAACGAGTCCCCCAGCTCTCTGCGGGACGCATTTCGGCGCGCGGCTGGGCGGATTCTCTAAGGCAAGCGAGGAAACCTCAGGCCAGCCTGCTCCCAGGCTCCTCGGCCGGGTGATCTCATGCAGGAACGAGGAGCTATGATTCATCACCGGCTGCGCAGACAAAAGCCAGGCTCTGCAGCCTCTCGCCGCGGAGAGACGCGCTCGCGTGGAACCAAGAGCACGGGTGGGAGCTGGGCTGCAGCTGAGCCGCTCCTCTGTGGGCACCTCGCTGGCAAAGCAAGCGAGGTTTGTCCTCTTTGGGGTTCGTGACACTGGGTTGGCGTTGCTCGATGGCTCAGGAGCGTGTCTGAAAGGCTCAGCTCCCACCGCCGTCCCGGACCAGAGCTCCTGGTGAACGCGGGCACGGCGGTGGGACGGCCGCACAAACCGTCCCGTGTCCCAGGCGGGCACACGCAGAGAGATGTCGCAGCAAATTGCTTTAACCTCAATCTAATTATTTTCTTGGAAGTTTACCTTTTGCCCGGGTGATAACAGTGAAGGATTCCCAATTTACTTTAAACTCAATATAATAATTTTCTTGGAAGTTTTGCCCTTTTGCCAAGCAATGACCATGAAGGATTCCCAATTTACTTTAAACTCAATACAATAATTTTCTTGGAAGTTTTGTCTTTTTGCCAAGCGATAACCGTGAAGGATTCCCACATTGCTTTAAACCTGACCTGATTATTTTCTTGGAAGTTCTGTCTTTTTGCCAAGTGATAACCATGAAGGATTCCCAATTTACTTTAAACTCAATATAATAATTTTCTTGGAAGTTTTGTCTTTTTGCCAAGTGATAGCCACAAAGAATTCCCAAATTGCTTTAAACCTGACCTGATTATTTTCTTGGAAGTTTTGTCTTTTTGCCAAGTGATAGCCATGAAGGATTCCCAATTTACTTTAAACCCAATATAATAATTTTCTTGGAAGTTTTGTCTTTTTGCCAAGCGATAACTATGAAGGATTCCCACATTGCTTTAAACCTGACGTGTTTTTTTTCTTGGAAGTTTTTTCTTTTTGCCCAAGCAATAGCCGTGAAGGATTCTCAAATTACTTTAAACTCAATATAATAATTTTCTTGGAAGTTTTGTCCTTTTGCCAAGCGATAGCCGGGAAGGATTCCCGATTTACTTTAAACCCAATATAATAATTTTCTTGGAAGTTTTGTCCTTTTGCCAAGCAATAACCATGAAGGATTCCCAATTTACTTTAAACCCAATATAATAATTTTCTTGGAAGTTTTGTCTTTTTGCCAAGCGATAGCCGGGAAGGATTCCCAAATTACTTTAAACCCAATATAATTCTTTTCTTGGAAGTTTATCCCCTGCCCACCGATAACCGTGAAAGCTTCCCAAAAGGAAAATCTCTGCTCAAGCTGCCCCCCCCACGACGATCGGGATGGGTCGGCCCCGCCTCCCCGCCACGCCCCGCGGGGCGGGGCGTGGCGGGGAGGCGGGGCCGACCCATCCCGGGGTTTGGGAGCCGGGCGAAGCGATTCCATCGGGGGTCGCGAGTGGGAGCCGCAGCCCCCCCCACCCCCCCCCCCCCAATCCCCGGGCACGGAGCGCTGGGCAGCCGCCGCGATGTCCCACTCGGTGGTCCTGCGTGGACCCTCGCCGTGGGGTTTTCGCTTGGTGGGAGGGAAGGACTTCAGCGCCCCGTTGACCATCTCCAGGGTGAGCCGGGGTTGGGAGGGGGGGGGTGGGATGGAGCTGGGAGCGGGGATGGGGCTGGGGTCGCGCTGCCGGTACCCAGGGTCTGTGGGCTGCCATCTCTTCCCCTACCTACTGTATCCACACAAATATGGATTTTTCCCTGACTTCAGCGCCGTTTCAGCCACCCTTCCCCGCGTTAACGCAGAGCAGACACCCTTCTCCGCGCTTTATTGATATTTTTTTTCTTTTCTCGGACCTTAATTCACAAAGATCGGCTTGCAAAGTTTTCAAGCGCTCGGCGCTGCGCGGGGCTTGGATCCCTGCCCTGGCCCGAGTTCACAGGCTGCTGGGGGTTTTGGGGAAGGCAGGGGTAAAGTCGGCGAGAAGTTCCTCCGCGCAGGCTGCTGCGTTATGGGGGTCCCCGCAGGCTGGTAGTAATTACCGTGTAAGTGCGCTCACACTTGTGTTTAACCTCAGAAAGATGTATTCTGGAAAATTCTTTGCTAAGGCACCGTGGCCAGGCTTGAGATAGGCTTTGTGGGTAGATATATTGGAAAACAGACCATTCCCCATGCGGGAAGGAGCGTGGCGAGGTGGGCTGCGTGATGGGCGAGGGGCTGGGCACGTTCCCGCGGGCTCCGGTGGTCCCATCGCCGCCGGCTGCCCTGGGACGGGGCTGGATGCCCGAAGCCGCCCTGCCTGCCGAGGCTGCGTGGCGTTGCCCAGCTCTGCCAGGGCACTGGAACAAACACTGGGAGTACTGGAAGGCTTTGAAAGCAACTTAAAAATGCTCTTGTAGCACGTACAAGCTGGTTGCCGTCTTTTCATTCATCTGCCAAAGCTGTGGGAGAAAAGGGGAAATGTGTACCCGGAGTTTTAAAGAAATAATAATTGGAATTTGGTGGTTTGAGGAGTTTGTGTCCGAGTTCAGATGCGCCTGTGGCATAGCTGACGTCCCCGGTTTTTGCCTTGGGCTGTCCCTCACGAAGTGCTCCAGCGAGGGCTGTTTTTGGAGGAGGGATGGAGAGGAGGGAAGGAAGAGCCAGGGCAGCGGCAGCCGGCGGGGCTGGCCGTGCTGCCGGGCTCGGGCAGGCGTCCGCTGGCGGTCGGGGTGTCAGCGCTGCGAGGGGGGGCCCTCGGGGCTCAGCCTGCACCCCCGGGCTCGGGGACGTCCCCTTTCTCCCCCGGTAACGTGGGATGTGTCGCAACAGAACGCAAAATCCCCTCTTGGTAGCTGTAAAAATGTGAAGACGATGAACATCTTAGTTTAGTGGAGGGAGTCTGTTTTCCTGTTACTTTGAAAAAAAAGCTTGGTTTAATATTAAACAAGAAAAAACAAAGTCTGCTTTCGCCTGGGCAGGTGGCTTGCCAAATTCCTGATCCAGCAGACCTGGGAGGTGTGAGGGTAATGCTCATCGGGCCAGCCTTGCTTTGGATCGGGAGGAGCTGTAACTCAATTCCACGGGACTGAGCGTGTCAGCCTTTTAAACGGGAGATTTTTTAAGTTCTGCTCCCTCTGAAGAGAGGGGGGGATGCTCCGATGTGCCTTGCGCTAGAGGCTGCTCCAGGAGGGTGATAAACAGCTCCCTGGGAATGGAAATGTGGGTGTAGGGTGCTCTGCTTGGGCCCTTAACGCAAGGAGAGACCTCACCGGCTTTGCAAATAATCCCTGGAAATGTTTAAAAATGGGGGAAAATTGAGCTGCTGCTGCCAGCCATGGGGGTGCAGGAGGGGGCTGCTGGGGGGGGGCTTCTTGGCAAGCCAGGGTTTTGCTTGGTGGTGGGTCCGTGCGACCCTGCCTGTCTGCTGAGGACTGAGCGTGGCTGGTGTGGTGCCATGTTCACTGTTATTCTGTCATTGTCCAACCAGTAAATCTGTTTATTCCAGGTTGGGTGGGTGCAGGAGAGAGGGAGCCTCTTACTGTAGCTGAATGGTTGAAGCTTTTGGCTGACTTTTGTTTCCTCCAAAGTGATTTATTTTATTTGTTTTATATTAAAATGCCGTTGAATGACAACCACATTTGGCAAAGCAGAAATCCCACCGGGAGGCAGGACCAGCCTCTGGGACTCCCGCACCCAGCTGCGAGCCCGAGATGCTGACGGGCTCTGGGTGCGAGGGGCTGCCCCGAGGGATGCTGTGCCCGAGGTGGGCTCAGGACCGACGCACCGCAGGGCGTTGGGGCTGCGCAGCTCTGCAACCATCCTGCCCGGACTGGGAACTCGTAGGTTGCTGTTTGGGATTTGCGGCATCCAAAAGCCACCCACGTTCAGCTCTGGGTGCCAGAGGCTGGCTGTTTACTTATAAAACGCAAATTTATCTGTGTAGGGGTTGTAAAAAAAAGTATTTGGGTTGTAAAAAAAAGTATTTGGTCATTAATAGGTTGTTTTTCTCTACTCTCTGCTACGCTACCACAGGAGACAATTTCTCCCCAGACCTCTCTCTAGCTGTAACGGTGCAGAGACATCGGGGCCCCCGGAGCGCGATGCTTTGCTGTCTGCGGGGGGGACCCCAGAAGGGTGCAGCTCCTGCTCCAAAGCCTGTCTGAGTGTCACTGCTCTGGCTTAAGTGAAGGCAGAGTTCCTTCGTGTTGCGTTTTTGTGGGACCTGAAGCCAAAGCGTGGCTGCTAGAGGGGAAATGATGGGGGAGCGGGTGGGATTGGAGCTGCCAGACCCGGCTGAGCGGAGGCACCGTGGTGCGGCAGAACGCCGGGAAGGGAGAGGTGCCTGGCGTGGGGCAGGAAGGGAAGCTGCAGGTGGTCCCCAAAAGTGGCTTGTGGCAGCGTTGTCAAGGGATAAACTTGGAAAAAATATAGATTTGGCAGCAAGGAAAAGAATGGTCAGTCCTGCTTTGGAATGGGACTTGGCTTGCCTGAACCTTCACCCCCTGCCAGGTCACGGCATTTGGGCAGCTGCAGCGGATGGTGTTGAGCCCACCCCCTGCAGCTGTTTCTCATATGCCCATGAAATCAAGGAATGGTCTATTTTTCTTGAAGGTCACTTCCCTCTGTGGTTTGATCAATCTTAAGTGACAAGCGGTAAAGATCTGATTGCCCAAGTGACTGGGAACAGCTGATGCTGAGCACTGCCCGAGCGAGGCCGGCGGGGCTGGAGTCAAGGGTGTTAAGTTCTGCGGTATTAAAGATAAGGAAAGATAAATGAAAATCCTGCAGGGTGTGCTTAGGGCATCTTTCTCATGGTCATGTAAAAGGCGAGGTGTGCTAGCCACCCTTTTCCACCCCCCGCCTTGTTTCTTCTTGTGTTTTCTGGAGGACCCAGATGAGCGGGGCTGGGGTTTGCTGGGCTGGGGGCACACAGCCCCGAAGGGACGGGGACACTGGTGTGTTGCTGGCACAGTGCTGGGAAGGGAGTTGTAGCCCAAGGCTGTGCTCTGGGGGAGAAAGCCAGCTGGTTTCATACCTGCAGTTTATGCAGGTGTAGTACATCATGTAGTTGATGCCTCCTCCTCCTAGTGACACTTACAGGGGTAGGGGAACCACCCAAAACATCTGCTTAGAGTTGGCCTTAATGACTTGATAGTAAGAGGTTTTGAGACTTAATTAAGATTCTGGTAGCTGACAGCTGCTTTTCTACGCTGAGCAGGTCAACAGCCGGGCACTGTGTTTGCCCTTGGTGGGACCGGGGGTTACTGCAGGGACGGCGTTGCCTTTGACCGGCACCCACGGCTCGGGGACGGAGATGGAGCAGCTTACTCGGCTGCTCGCCGTGTTGTGCTTGTAGCCACGTCAGTGAGTGCTGCGGCTCTGTGTGGGATCACCGTTGATCTACCCCTTGCCTGGGATTAAAAGATAACGGATCATTAGCGTAACTGGAGGAGCTGAATGTGTTTAATCACTTGAGCTGGCTCGTCCAGCTGCTAGAGCAGGCAATGTCGTCCTTCGCGCAGCGCTGCCAGGGTTAATCCAAGCACTTGCTGCTTTTAGAGTCGTGGATAAATTACTTGGCTAAACAGATAACTGACAAATGGAGTGGTTCCAGTATTTTTAGAAAAAGTTGTTAGTAGTTTTTCCTTTATCTGTTGGCTTCAACATCAGTTCACCCGCAGTCTCTAGGGGAGCAGCAAAAATGCCTTTTTTTGGTGCTGGCTTGGAACTGTAACACAAGAAGGGTGAGAAATAATTGGCCTGCAATCCATTATCCAGGTATTGTTTGAGTTAAGGTTGACTTTTAAACTTAAGTAGCTTTTGTGTTTGAGCAAATACGTGCCCTGTGAAAGGTTAGGATATTCGAGAAGGAATTCTGCCGAGGGAGGAATTCCAGTAAAAGTTGTCTTGTTGACTCCGTCAGGGCAGCCGGCAAATGCCCGAGCGCGTTGCTGTGATCCCCCTGGAATGCGGGGAGTACCCACTCGGAGGAGTAGTTTCTGAGGTGGCCTCTGAGGCTTCTTCTCGGGTGTTGCGGGCCGGGGGATGGCAGAGCACCAAGGGCTCTGCAGCCCCCGGGCTGGGCAGTGCTGGGGGTCTGGGTTTGGCTGCCCCAGGAACTCCGGGTGTGTCGGCAGCGAGGGCAAGAACCAGAGATGCCACCAAGGGGAACGGGGCTTTTTTCTTTGCTTTTTAAGGTTTTTGTTTGTTTGGTTTGGTTTTTTTTGGTTTTCCTGGCTTTACATGTAACTTTTGTGTATTGGATGGATTATGAAATGGAAGTGATACGCTCTCTGTTTAGAGGTCCCACATGGCTTGAAGTAGTTGCTCTGTGTCGATGGATCCTAAAACTGGGACCCCAGCTGCTTTCTGCTGACCTTTGGTGGTTTTGTTGCCTGTTTAGAGCTATGTGATGCTCGCTCTTTCTCAGTCGGTTGCGTATTAATGTTTATTATAAGATAATAGTTCAAGTGGGATGACTTTTTTAAGTGGAAGGAAATAGTTTTGCTTGCCATTCTGCTTTGTTCTCATCACTCTTCCAGTGACTGCTGCTCCTAAGGTCTGGAGCCAGAGGTCTGGTGGCTGCGCTCGGAGCTGTAGTGGTACTTCACAGTTAATCCGAGCTACAGATAAGAAGCAAGGAAAGTTTGTAACAACTGTATTTGTGGCTGAGGTTATTCTGTCACCAAGGCTTTATTTCATAACTGAAAGGGAACAAATGCTTGTGCTGGTTCAGGAGATGGCGACGGTAGAATATGCTGGAACGAAAGCCTGACGCTAATTACTGTAATCAAGCACTCGGATAATGCCGAGTGGGAAAGCAGGCGGGGGGAATGACTCATGTGGGTCCGTTCATGCGAGGGCTGAGCTCGGGGCGAGTGCGGCCACATAAACGCGGCGCAGCCCCGAAGACCCCGCGGGCCGCTGCCAGGCTGAGCAAAGCCGCAGGGGCTCGGCGTGCCCGGGGGATTCAGAGCTGGGGCTGGCAGTTTAGGGGGGGGGGGGGGGGGGGGTTCTTTTTTCTCTTTTTTTTCCTTTTTTTTCTTTTAAATGGCAGTGTCAGTTTTCTGACTTCTTGAAGATTGGAAGATTGCCTGTTGGGGCAGGTATTCGGAGTTACTTTGGAAAAGCACATGGTGGTATCCCGCTTGATACAGGGGTAAAAGACATAAATAAAGACAGATAAAAGTAGATAGCAGAGTTACTAAAACGGCCCTGTTAGCATAGGAAGTATACAAGGGAAGTATGTGGAATTATTCTTTTTTTTTTCTGAAACTTTTTGCTGCTGTATAGCACGATAAATGGTGATAATCCCGGTCCTGCTGGGAGTAGATCAGTCCTTTAATTTTCATACAAAAATGTCGCTATGGATTGTGTGGGATTAGCGCAGACTATTGCCATTTACTTTTTTTTTTTTTGGTATCTTTGGGGGGGAAAACATGTATCATGAGTCTGTGGGAGGCACAAGTCCTCTTGAAGGCAGTGTTTCTAAAGAAGTTTGTTTGATTTTGGAGCTCTTACAATGCGTTGACTCATCGTCCTTAAATACCCAGACACTCAGTGAACGTGTTTTTGTGTTTGAAGTCATCTGTGACCCCAGGTGCTAGAGGGTGAGAGAGAACAGCAGGTCTCTCAAGATCTGGGAGTGCTGATAAAAAAAAGCCAAAGGAGAGATGTGTGCAGAGAACACCCTGCTCGGTTCGTTCGGCTGCCAGAGGCGCGGCGAATGTCGCCGGGGTCGGGGATGCGGTGGGTTTGGACGCAGGCGCGGACGCCGCGCGTGCCCCAAGCCCTGCCTGCGAAGGTGACATTTGGTTCCTGCTTCGGGATTTCACAGAATCACAGAATGTTCGGGGTTGGCAGGGACCTCTGGGGGTCACCCAGCCCAGCCCCCTGCCCAAGCAGGGTCACCCACAGCAGGCTGCACAGCACCGCGGCCAGGCGGGGCTGGAATATCTCCAGAGAAGGAGACTCCACAACCCCTCTGGGCAGCCTGGGCCAGGGCTCCGTCACCCTCAGAGGGAAGAAGTTCTTCCTCATCTTCAGGTGGAGCTTCCTCTGCTTCAGTTTGTGCCCGTTGGCCCTTGTCCTGTCACTGGGCACCACTGGAAAGAGCTTGGCCCTGTCCTCCTGACACCCACCCTGCAGATATTTGTAAGTATATATTAGGTCCCCTCGCAGCCTTCTATTCTTTTTTTTTTTTTGCACAAAAAACTTCAAGCTGGGATGCTTTGGGTCGCTCGGAGCGGTTGCAAAGATGTCGAGGTGCGGTGTGGCATTCGGGTGGCTTTTACAGCAAGCAGAGACCTAAAATCAGCCCCACTTTCTTACCGTCCAGAACAGAGCTCTAGTTAAAAAATAATTAAAATAAATAAAAATTGCTGTGCAAGAGCATTTCAGCCAATGAATTTTCCAAACATCATAAACGTGCCTCAAAGCCTGTGCCACACGCAGTCTTTCTTGTCAGCCAGAGCAACTCAAATTCACACCCAGTAAACCTTAAGTAGTTTTACGTGTTGTGTGGACTGATAGCAGATTACGTGCGAGTGACATTTTACAGTACAGGCTTCAGAAAGCAAAATATACCAGATTAAGGAAGATTATTTAAAGTAATTATTGCTAATTATCAGATATGGGCAATGCATAGCTAGAAGAGAAGCTGTTTTCAGCAGTGAAACGCAGCACCGCTCAGTAACGGGCACCGCGGAGCGGAAGCTCTGCTGGGAGGTTTACAGGACGCTGGGTCTGAGTGCTGCCGTTTGTGTAAGTCACAAAACTCTTCCCAGGAGAAGGTACAAAAGTCCAAATCCCACAAAATATCTAGCGTTCACGATGCATGGCAAAGGCACGGATCCCCACAGCCCGTGTGAGACCAACGCCTGCGGTGCAAGAGCGAAGCTCCAGGTTGGCTCACCAGATGAACTCGGACTTCTGGTGTTTGGGGATTTTTCTTCTGTTTGGAGGTACCTGTGTTGCTGTTTTCCTTTTGGTAGGAAAGAAAGCATCAGCCCCTCTTCCTGGCTGAGAAGGTGGGTGGTTTGAGAGGGAGAGCTCCAAGCAGCTCCCTCAGGTCTCCAGCAAAGCCCCCAGCCAGGTTGTAGGAAGCTGCTGCCGCGCGATGTCCGGGCTGGGGGGCTTCCCAGGAGAGCTGAGCACGAAGCCTCTCATGGAAATGAACCAGTTATGGTCACAAACGCTTTCCCTGATGCTGCTGGATCGGGGACGGCAGCGATGCCCCCAGCACACCTACACCAGGGCTTAGCTGGTGTCCCTGGGGGCAGGCTGTCCCACCCTGGCCCTGCTCCCCGACCTGGCAGAGTGAGTATGAAGCAGATTCAAGAGTAATAGCAGGAATAGTGATGAAGAGCGGGTCGTTCTGTGTAGCAGAGCAGTGTATCTGCAGCTTGCCCTCGGAGGAAGGCAGGAGAGGCTCCTGGGGACTGAGTAGCGTGGCGTGCTGCTGGTCCCAGTGCTGCTGGTCTCAGTGCTGCCGGGGTTCTGGGCACCCTTGGGCCAAGCAAGGGAAGCTTTCGGCCAAACAAGCCAGATGTGAGTGTCTGAATGACCTGTGCCTTTCTCAATCAGCTCTGCAAGGTTTGCACTCGGGTTACGTGGCTCGTTGGTTGCTCTAAAATTCATACCTGATCTCATTGATTCTCACCTGCTTCCTTATGCAGAGACCTCAGCCTTTGAGCTGGACTGGGATCTACACTGCGAATCTGATTCCAAATTTGGTGTGGATCCATCAGTCCTTGGATTCAAAAGGATTTTGAAGTGTCTTGCCTTTTGTAACGCTTGTACTCTGGTTCTTTCCCTTTTATGCTCTGAAGTTTCATCTTGTTTTCTTCAGTGGTTAAATGAATTCATGTTGCGTAAAGAGTGCTCTTCGTTTACTGGCCGTGCAGCATGCCTAAATAATGTCTTGATACATTGGATTTTATATAAGCAACTAGAAAAATGCAAATGGATTGGCAAGGATAAATAATGTCTTGATGCATTGGATTTTATACAAGCAATTGGAAAAATGCAAACGGATTGGCAAGGAATGTGTGTCAGTTCAAGGCACGACACTGTGGAAAGCTGAAGAGAATCCCTAGCAAGGATGCTTAAAGGATTCAGGGAATTTATCTTCATTAGTTAGTCCTTGAACTCTCGATTCTTCCTGCTTTCAAAGATATTGCTACCGTAAGATCATCTGCTGCCCCGTAGCGTGCTTCCTGGTCGTACAACAGGCTGGCTTTGTTTAAAAGCTGAGAATTTTGTCACACTATCTTGAAAGCCTCCCGAAGGCTTTAATCAGGCCCTTTTGATCACGCTTGCAGAACGGAAAATTTCCCCAGACTTGCCTGTAACAAACCGCCATTGATGGAAGAGAAAAGTGGTGGGGTCTGCGGAGGCTTGCATGGGGCTGCCCTTAGCCCATCGGCTTCTGGGAAGATGGCTTCATCGACTGAGGGCATGCGTTGCGGTTGGTAACAGTAGTGCTTTCTGTCTTAAAAGGGAAGGAGATCTGGGAGAGAGAAAAGTGCCTTTCTTATGTGAGTGTGATTGGCCTGTGATGCGATGAAAAGCCGGAGTTGAAGCCTCAATAGCCAGAGGGCTGTTAAGCAGGGATTCTTTATTAGGGTGCTGGGCACACGGGGATCTCTGCACCAAACACCCCGTCATTTCAGGTTAAATACACTCACAATATACATCTTCATTGTATTTCCAAGAAATGTTTAGCATATTCATGACTTTTCCAAGAACTGATTAGCATATGTTAATGTCTTTCACGCATGTCTGTTAGCATCCTCGGGTGGTCTTTGTGGGTCTCAGGATGAAGGCTCACACTCCTCATCGCAGTGTCCGCTGGTTGACCGTTGTTTCTGCGCAGGCTCAGTTCGAAGATCAGTGTGTGTGTCCTTCCAGGTTGTTTTGCTCCGGTCTCGTTGCCCTCTTGGTGCCTCTTTATCTCTGTAGCTTGGTGCCTCTGCCCTCCCAAGGCCGAGCTGGCCAAATAACATTATTTAGGAGCCTCTCTATCTCAGAGCTTTCCTGTCCCCCCCAAACAGCAAGTCAAGTTTGTCTAAGTAGCATTATTTAGGAGCCTCTTTATCTCAGTGCTTTCCTGTCTTCTCAAAACAGCAAGGATCTGCTGTAGTTTAATTAGAATCACTCTAGTAAGTGGAAATTTTACATCTGCAGGTATCACCTGAATAGGAACCTTTTACTAATTGGAGTAAAAAAGACTGGGAGAATAAATAGTGAGTCTTGTCTCCAGTGGCTGTGCAGGCAGCGCGGACGAGCCAAGTCCCCTGCTCCTTCGTCCTGGGGTCCTGACGTGGGTGATGTTACGGGGCAGGTTCCTGGGGGAAAGAGTGAAAAAAGGGGTTAAGTTAACAGAACAAATAACAAATCAGCCTTTCACTTAAGCGTTGGCAGTTTCAGCTAGCGGTGCTGGCCCAGCTCTGGAGACGGCGTGAGCAGAGCTGCTGGGAGCCGCGCCGTCCCCGGGGCGTGGGGGGCTGGCCCCGCGCGGGCGGTGGGACCCCCACGGCGAGACGTGGCGGGGGCTTTGCCCCCGAAGACTTGCAGTGGGCTGGCAGGTCTCGCAGTCCTGGCCTGCTCCCGTGCCTGATCTCCGGGGTGAGCCCAACGCTGGGCGCGTTTCAAGAGCAAACGCCTCTCGGCACGGATAATCGTGCTGACTGAATGAGGCTGCGCAGCTTCCAGCGCCGGCTGGCTTGGGACAGCATGGATGTGCTTCAGTTTATTGGCCCGATGTCAGATGCTAACACTCAGTAAATCCTAACGAGGCTCCAGGGGCCAGATAAGATAACTGCTGCTGGCTTTGGGGGGGTTCCAGTCTGTTCCAGCGCGTCGGAGTATCCGTGTGGCTGGGGTGCGGGGGGGCTGCTTGTTGATCCCGGTCTGCTGGGAGGGGAGAGGGCTGCGTGGTAATCTGGGGAAAGGCGGTGGGGAAAATAATTGGTTTGTGATTGTGAGGATAGAATTCGCTGGTTGAGGACTTGGCAAAAGGAGATACCAGCTGGTGGGGTGCTGGTCCAGTGCTGCAGCCCCACGGTCGCCTTTCCCATCGTTATCCTTGGCGTGGGGGTGATGCTCGCGGCGCGGTGACCGACCCCCCTGCGGTGACGGAGGAGGCAGAGGACAGCGAGGGGGCTGCTCACTGGGGTCTCTTTCTTTAAAAGCCTTCTTTTCCTGCTGGAATCCTATAAAAGGACTGAGACAGGCACCGATACTGGACCTCTGGTATTTTTTTGAAGCCCAGCGCTATGCGGAGGACGTACAAAGGCGTCGCAAATGAGACTGGACCTGAGGGGATTAGGGAGAATAACACGCTTTTTGGAAAAGGGGAAAAACCTCCAGTCCTGCTTCCTGCTGGAGCGAGTCCCTGTGGGAGGCATGCGGCACGGGAGAGCCTGGAGCTGCTTACGGGGGCACGTGCGCCGCAAGCCTCCACGGGCCCTCCGGTTAGAGCATTGCTAGCTGCACGCGTGTTTGGTTTCTTTTAGTATTTTCTGTTTGTAAATGCTCTTATACATCTGCTTTTGTTTTTTTTTTTTTGAGAGAGAGAAATGAAGAAGCAGCTGCTTATTTTTACGGGCGGATTAAATGCGGAACGTTGTTCTCTATTGACTTGATTTAATTTTGGGAGAGCACGAGAAAGGCCGCGTGCTTACGCTGCGTTCCCGGAGCAGACGCCGTGCTGTGCGTGCGCGCTTGCCTCGGGCAGAGCACACCCGAATCCACCTCCGTGGGCATATAAGGAGCTGCCTTTGATCATCTCGTGAGGAGCTTGCTGCCAGCCAGCCCCATCCCTCCCCTGGTCCCAGGTGACGGGTCCAGCGCGCTGGACCCTTGCTCAGAGTTGCTTTGATTTGCTCCCAGAAAATGGTTTGGCTCTGCGGGATTGCACCCCGGGCTGTGCTTAGCCCCTGCTGAGCACCCGGTGTGGCCCAAGGGAAGAGCTGGATGGCACCCAGGAGAGGGAAGGTGCAGAGGGAAGGTCCTCTCCCCTCTCGTTGGCAGGCTGTGGGGTTGTCCAGGCTGCCCTGTGCGACTTCACCCCGACTGGTTGTGGAGTCTCCTTCTCTGGAGATATTCAAGACCCGCCTGGACAAGGTCCTCTACAGCCTGCTGTAGGTGACCCTGCTTCGGCAGGAGGGATGGACTAGATGACCCACAGAGGTCCCTTCCAGCCCCTACCATTCTGTGACTCTGTGACTCTCCATCGGTTGGCTTTGGATTTACACGACTGGGAAAATATCTTCGAGGGCAGGGCAGCAATAACGAGCAGCGCACGTTAATTGGTGGCCAGGAGTTCTGCTCCCTTGCTGCAGAAAGTTGTGGCTTTGGGAGCTCAGCTCTTCACCGTGAGGCAGGATTCTTGTCTAGCTGAAAAAGAAAAACCTTTAGGGGAACTTCAATAAAATATTTACGTTGCTTCAAGCCTGTGGTGTTTGCTGTGGGTTTGGCGCTGGGTGCCATACCCTCAACTGCTCTCAGTGTGTACCGAGGTGGCTGCTCCCCCGCGGCACAAACAGAGCTCGCTGGGACCTGGGTGGCCTTGCAGGGAAGGAGACCCTGATCTCCACCAGCACCTCGCTCCAGCCCTGAAATACCGGCGCCAGCGCGGGGCCCTGGAGCCCCGGGGGTTGGCAGGGCATGAGGGAGCGGGCTGGCTCCTCGCTAGCGTGCGGTTGCCCTGCTTGAGCTCTTCGCTGGAGGAAAAGCAGACAAACAGCCCAATCCTGGCAGGCGCCCAGCGTGGGCAAGCCGAGGCATTGGGCACGCTGGGTGCCATGGGATGGAGCCCGTGCTCGGCGCTGGGGCTCTGCCTGGGGGTTCTTGGCATCGCCCATGGGAAGGCAGCGTGTGGTGGGGGGACACAACCTGTCCTGGTGCTGGGCAGACCCCTCGCGCCAGCCCCAGTTACGCAGCGTCGGTCTTGTCTTGCGCTGCGTTCGTTCGACCTGGACTTTTAGAACGGTTTTTTCTTAGCACCGCTGGAGAACTTCAACAACAAACCAACAAAAATCTTGTCGCTGGTTTTCTGAAGCCTGTCCTGTTCTCGAAGCTCAGCTCCTCTGGAGGCCCCTTTCAAGGACACCGGGCTCCGGAGGCTCGGTGCAGGTTCTCTGCAGTGCTTTTTACTCCGTAACGCATCCAGTCGCTCTCGAATCCACGCACGCCTCACTCGCGTCGCACACGCTGCGGTTACCGCTCACGGCCGAGCCCAGGGAGCTACGGGCAAGCGCCCCGGTGAGGGCTCCATCCCGAAACCTCTCTGCGCTGCCGGGCTTCGGCGTCGGGGAGAGACCCTGCGGGCAGCAGGCGCGGCTGTGGGCACAGCGCTTGGGGCTACAGCCCCGGAGAACGGGCTGGTCTGCAGATCAAGGCTTCTCACTTGAACAGAAGACCTCTTGTTTTATGTAAGTGCTGGTTTATCATGGCAGATGCTCAGCAGGAGCTGGCCTGTGTAAGGAGAGAGGCTGGTTGAGGAGCGTTCTGGGGTGAGCCGGTTGCTGCTGGGTGCTGCCTGCTTGTAGCTTGGTGGGTGCCTGAGCAAGGCACCCAGATCCCTCTTGCTCCTTCCTCGTGTAGTTGTTGGTTGCCACGTGATGACGGAGGGTCGTCTTTCTCGGCTGTTTCGCTCCAAGCATCGACTCTGTTACAAAAATGACTGTACTTCAACTTGGGTCCTGCTCCTTACGGAGATCCTGGTTTTGCAGTCGGCTGTCTGCACGGGTGCGCACGGAGCGAAGCGGGTAGGACCCTTGCCCGAGGATTCAGACGCAGCCCTGACTCATAACCAGGCTCGTAGGGCTGCTTGGTGTCAATGGCTTTGCGCAGCTGTGAGTCAGGAGAACTAGATTTGAAATATTTTAAACATTATTCATTAAAATACAAACTTTGGACCTGACAGACATTACAATACTGATTCCCAAGCTGCTGTGACACCGATGCTGTATCTCAAACTAATGAGTTCTTGGAGTGCAGCTCCGTTTCAAGCCCTCGGTCATCTCCACGGCTACCATAAAATGCTAATATGAAGATACTGCCAAAATAATTTGAAATAAACCAGAATCTAAAAATAGGAAACAGCGAAGAGCCCCATTTATGAGCAGCTTATTCTCCAGGGAAGCCACAGTCTGGTTAAGATCAGTGCAGGGAGAAAAAAAAAATCCGTCAGACATCTAGACAGCGTTGAATAGACAAGAACGAAATGCAGCTGTCCTGGGTCAAGCTGAAGGTCTGCTAGTCCGAAAGTCTGCTGGCAGCTGGGCTGCGGGGCGGACACCGAGGGAGGCGGGTAGCAACAGGAGAGCGCATGGTGATGCTTCCTTGGACCTTCTGGTTGACCTTCTGGTTGACCTTCTGGTTGACCTTCTGGTTGACCTGTAGAAGGAGCGTGATGCTCTGTGAATGCCATGTCTTCTTGCAAGTCTTCAAAAAACCCAACAGGACAGATGTGTGCCAGGGAGAAAATAAACCTATCCCAGTTGAAATGTCCCGTGTCGGAGCTTTACAGCTCGGGTGTGCTGTGTTCAGAAATACCTCCTGTTGTTGGCTTGGGGCTGAGTCACAGGGGAGCCGGGGAACAGGGGAGAAGAAGACTGGGTGGGTTTGTTTTTGGAGCAAAATAGCTCGGCTGAAACTATTGAAGAGCAAATGGTAAATGCTGATTTACTCTGACAATGCAACAAAAGGCTTAATTCAGGCTGCCAGTTCTACTTAAGTGCACAAAGTGGTTTGGAGCTCCTCAAACACCTTCAGGTTCGAGTTTCAGTGGTGGCATGGCTGTAATCACGCAGCCAGTCCGTGCTACGCCGGGTGTCGTCTGCCTGGCGCTGGCTGTTTTACCGGCCTTGGTCCCGTGAGCAGCCCCAGCACGTCCCACAAAGGGCTTTGGTGGCAAGGCTAAACCCTCTTCAAAATCCCTGTGACCGTAGAGCTGGACAAAGCCGGATCAGGAGGGAATCAGGGAGGCGTGCGTGCCTCCCTTTCTGAAAGACTGCCCATTTAATGCGGTGGTCAGGGGCTGGTGGGCACCGTGGAGCTGATGGCTGGGCGCTGGGTCTCAAACTGGGTTAGAAACCATACCCCTGGTGTGTCAGCGTTTGGTGGTCCCCATGCGCCGACGTGGGCTGAATCCAAGGGGAGGCGGAGGGCAGAGCAGCGATCCTGTTGCCTGGACCTTCCAAGCAGGGTGTGATGGAGCAGAGACCCATCGCCCAAGATGCCCGTGTAAACCAAGATGAAACGGAATCAAAGCACCATCGCGCTCTACATCCAGCGAGACATGAATGACCGAAAGGTAGACTGGCTGTACTTTCTCACTTGATAAACCACGTGGTTGGTTAGTGGAGCTTTAGCAGATGCTCTGAACGACGCTTAGGGCAAGCACCTAGCTATGAAGAGTTTAAACAGGCACATTTACCTGTCCTGTCCATGCCTTGTGTCATTTTATACTATTTCAAAAATTGAAACCACATGAAATGAAATGGTAACTTCTCAGGAAACTCTTTTGTGGGCTGCAGGATCGGTCTTACGGCTGACCACAAGCAGTACTTGGACCTGTCGGTAGTTCCTCAGGAAAGAAGTTATGAGTTTTATAAAGTTCTGGCACTCCTACAAAGCCAGAGGGAAAGAGCTGTGGAGACGTAAGGAGCTGTGTGACATTCCGTGCAAGGCCAGGGACAAGACGTTTGAATGATGGTCGGGAAAAACTGATGTCAAATGTAACCTCTCCGCAGGGAGCAATCAGGGTGGCAGCGCTCGTCTTCTGATGGCGTGGTCAGCCCGAGAGGAGGGTTTGCCATGCTCTTTGGGACTGCCTCTCGCAGCGTGATTTAAGGCCTGCAAGCCGAAGGAGAGTGAAGCGTCTCTGGAAATAGGGCATTGCATTATTTCAAGCCGGAGGGACATCTGGAGAGAGGACCTGGTCGCGCACTGCTGCGGGTTGGCAGAGATCTCTTATTTAAGAGCATTGTTGTAGAGGCTGGCGCTCGGAGAACTGGGGCTGACCCGAGCCCTGGCTCTGACGTCCAACCTCTGGTAGATGCCATTGGCGTGGACAACACACATCTTCTCTAGAAATTACTGTTCCCTTTATCTGCTGCTTATTCCAAGCAACTGGACTTTTTTAAAGTAACCCTTTTCTTCTTCCCTGCCTAGATCAACCCCGGCAGTAAAGCAGCCATGGCAAACCTGTGCCCAGGAGATATTATTCTGGCAATTAATGGAGAGAGCACGGAGAGCATGACGCACCTAGAAGCTCAAAACAAGATCAAAGCATGCATGGACCAGCTGCTGCTCTCCGTGAACAGGTAGGTCCCCTTCTCTTTGACGTGTTCTCGTGTCGGCTTCCCTTGGCTCTTCGGCAGAAGGCTGGCGGCTGGCCCTGGAGCAGATGTGCCCTTGGGTTCAGGTCTCGGTGCGTCCCCATGGGCCACGTTATTGTTCTGTATTTCTAAAAACAGTGAGGCAAAACTATTTTTAAAAGCTCACTGATAGAAGAAGTGGGTCCAGTTGATTTCTGTAAGTCTGGATGCTTGCTTGCACCTTGCAAGGCTCCTGCAGGCTGTGAGCTGCGTCGGATCCTTCAAGCCAGTGGAGGTTTTATTGACTCAAGCAGGAGTAGCACGGGGATCAAAATCTCCTTTCGGTGAAGCCTCCAGCATCATTAACCCCCACCTATCACTTTCCTGAACATCTGTTCAATTAATATACATTAGAAGGTCCCACCAAATACACTTTTTAAATATTTCAAATCAAAATAAAAATTGGGTTGTGGTTTGGTGTTTTTTTTTTTTTGCTTTCCACTGGAATTAATTCTGTAGCTAAAAGTTCCTAATTCAAATCACAAATTATCCAGTCAAAATGAATGCTCCTTATAAGGCTCACAAAGAACTAATGTTAGCTGTAATGGATCTGAAGAAGTTTATACGATTTTCCCCTTCAGATTAAAAAGGCATTTCCTGCTATAAAGAGCTGTCATTTTCTCTTTATACTTCTCTTGGAAAACATGTCGTTTCTGACTGGAAACCCGGGCGGTGGGGAAGGAGCGCTGCCAGCAATGGAGCAGAGCCTCGCTGGTTCCTCAGGGTTCATCGGGCAGCGATGTCCAAGCCACCCGGCCAAAGCGGAGTCCCCTGAGCTCAGCCCGTGCTGTAGGGTTGAGGTGGTTACGATGTGGTTTCAGCATTAGGAAAGAGAGAAAAAGAAGAACAAGAAAACCCTTCCCGCAGGTAGAATTTCCCATAGCCAAGGAGGACGGATTTTGCTTTCCGTTTGGAGCAGTTTTAGGGCAGCTGGGCGCTCTCCTACCCCAAATGGGGGCTGTACCCAGGGCAGGAGAGGGCTTCCCTTCCTGGCTGCCCGCAGGCTGGTGGAGCTCTCCTGGGAAGAGGTGGACATCCTCGTGTAGGGACGGGAGGTCTTGGTGAGCAGCTGCTGGGGTGGTGTGACAGCAGAACATCTTCGTCGGGGCTGAGAGTGGTTTTGCTGAAAAGAGCTTTCACCTGCAGCGTGGCAGCACTTTGCTCTTGTGTATGAGGGCTTCAACCACGTGGATTTATGGGCTGAATTCCCACTTTTACACCCCGTTTTAGCCGCTGGTATCAATTGGTGTCTGTTTGCTGGCTGAGATCGGACCCTCGAGTACTCCTCCTCTGCGGGAGGCACGCGGTATGTGCCCAGCTTTCTGCTGGTGTCCACCCAGCCCTTGTGGTTAGGAAGTGGTGCTTGAATCTTGCTGGTGGCAGCTGTGACCGTACTGCTGGTGGTAGCTGCCGTGTCAGTGTGCGTGGTGTCAGCAGTATCTCTGTGAAAGTTCATCTCCTCTCTGAAGAGGGGACTTCTTGCATGGACACGGGGCAGGGGCTCTGTCACCGGCACAGCTCCGCTCGGTCAAGGGAGGAGTGGACAGAGGTCTCGCAGCAGTGCTGGTGTGTGCCTTGGTGGGGTTACGGGTGGTCTGTCTGCTTAGCTCACCTGAGATGCAGAAATGTTCATCAATGACCTCGCGGTGTCTGGAAGCTGCTGTGTGGAACACGTCTGGCAGCAGGAGGGTCTGTGGCTTCAGGTTGGGTTTGCCCAACTGCACCTACCAGGGTGGATATTTTTAACTGAGACCTCGCCATGTGCCCAGAGGAGTGGTGGATTCTCTGTAGGAGATGTTGCTGCTGATGTCCCACAGCCTTGCAGTGGTGCAGGATTCGTGGGTGAGGTGGCCGGGGCTTTGCTAGGCAGGAAGGTAGGCAAGAGGATTGCAGTGGTTTTGTGAGGCCTTAAACCTTCATAAATGCAGATTTTGAAGGCTCTTACCTCTTACAGGGAGGCAAAAATAAATGCTCAGGCTTCTGCAAGACTGGACCAGGCAGGAGCTGGTGTTGGTGAGGAACTGTTCAGCGTGGGGTGACTCCTTTTCGGGAGGAGATTGCGCTGTTGGGTTGGTTAGGTGGCTTCTACGAGAGCAAACGCACCTTGGCTGTACCCGGAGAAGTCCATAGGAGTGGCCTTCCCCTTGGCAGGAAAAAATGAATAGTTTATTTCTTCCTACAGTAAGGAAAGCAGCTCCAGTAATGCTTTATGGGGTCTATTTTAGTTTGGCCCAAAGCAAGTGCTCGGTGCCATGGCTCTTGGATGTCTCCCCTGTTTCCCGAGTGACCCGTTGGATCCAGACGCCTCTGCCCAGCCGTTAGTCATCGCTGGAAGCGTGGCCAGTGCTCCCTGCTCGGTGGGAGCCGGTCCCTGCTCCGGACCTGCCTCCCGGCGAGCCGGGTGACCCGGTGCTGGCCAGGGAACCGCATCCGGGGGGGATTCGGTTGGTTTGTGGGCATGTCCAGCAACTGCCCTTCGTGGTAGCCGTGGATCACCACCCTGGACTGGCTGTGGGGCTGAGCTCCAGGAAAGCCCTGCGTGGATTGGTATCAGAAGGATGCTCTCCAGGCAGCGTCCTCTCCGTACACTGCCTTCAGCAAAATATAGTTTGCGAGTCAACACAAGGAGATCTTATTTTGAAATGTGTCTGAAATGCGTTTGGAATAATGAGCCCGTTTGTACGTCTTTAGTGAAGATGAGGGAAATCTGCTGTTCATTCTGCTTTAGCAGAGGAGGGTGCCCGTGGCCGAGAGAGGGCAGGGAGCCAGGCAGCCAGCCTGGCAGCAAAGGGCTTCCAGCCCTCGGGTGCCCTCCGGGTTTCTTCCATCCCATGCCCTTTCTCCATGAACCCTTGGCATTTTGTGTTACCGAGATGCAGAACAGGATCGGGTTTGTTTCCACACCGTGGCCAGTAAATGCCCTTTGACTAGAAAGTTGAGTAGGAAAATCAGAATGGGGGGAAGCAAGAAGGGGGAGTTGCTGTGCGGTCTGGCGGGGTGTCCTGAGACCGACCTGGCCCGTCCAGGCTTCAGAGGTGCTGGGGATGCAGAGAGCTCTTTGAATACGATGGGAGGAGGTGCTGATCATCCTGTTGGATTATCAGATTTGCTTCATTAAGACATTTGGATACACCAGTGGGGAAACAAGTAAAGAGTCAGGAGGACTGACCGTTTGTGGGTGGAATTAATAAATATCTGCAGGGTGGGTGTCAGGAGGACAGGGCCAGACTCTTTCCAGTGGTGCCCAGCGACAGGACAAGGGACAACGGGCACAAACTGGAGCAGAGGAAGCTCCAGCTGAACCCGAGGAAGAACTTCTTCCCTCTGAGGGTGCCGGAGCCCTGGCCCAGGCTGCCCAGGGAGGCTGTGGAGTCTGCTTCTCTGGAGATATTCCAGACCCACCTGGACACGGTGCTGTGCAGCCTGCTGTGGGTGACCCTGCTTGGGCAGGGGGTCGGGCTGGGTGACCCACAGAGGTCCCTGCCAACCCTGAACGTTCTGTGGTTCTGTGATCTGCTGCGGCTTCGCTCGCTGGGAGCTCCGGAGGGAGCCGGGGGGGGTCAGTGGCAGCGGGACCCCTGCAGAAGCGAAGTTTTGAGGCAGCAGGAAAGATCCACGGTGCAAACAGCGTGGCTGTGTTGGCAGAAAGGAACCACATCGCTTCCTAGCGTGGCTGGCACGGTCTCATGGCAGGTCCTGGGAAACTGGAGGAACATTTGTCTTCTCTCCATGGGACGCTCCAGTTTCGCGTGCTGGTTCCAAACTCAACGCCAGCACGATCATCAGTGGGGAGGGTCCTGGGATCTCAAAGCTGCTGGGGTGGCCTCAGCTGTGCCCTGCGCTGAGAACTGCTCACAAGAGCTGGCCCCTGCCCTCAACAGGCATCTGCGGAGGTACGCAGAGAAGCGGGCGGCTTCCTGCTGAGAGCTGTTGAGGAACGGGCTGTCACGAGAAGGAAAAGCAAAGAAATGCTCAGAAAATCAGGCCCCTTCAAGTGGGACGTGTAGAGCGTGAAGTGTACGGAGCATAAAATGCCCAAAGCCTGGGTGTCCCGTTTGGTGAGAGCCCACAGGAGACAGGGCAGGGGATGCAGCACCGGGGAGATGTCTCTGATGAGGTGGGCTGCTGGCTTGAGAAGAAGAGCAGGGCTCAGGGCAGCTCTGCGTCTGAGCTTTCAGGTGATTTTGGGGAGGCTGAGGGAGGCAGTGTGTGGAGGGCATCGGCAGCAGAACACGCAGCCTGGCGAGAAGCCGGCAGAGCCACGGCGTTCTGTCTCCAGACAGCGGTCACCTCGGGTGGAAAAGCTGTTTTCTTTTCTGACAGTAGCAAAGGACCCAGCGACACAGGCTTGATAAATCACGTCTGGATTCTCTGTAGTGACGTATGCTCACGTGAACGAGTGCTTGCGCATTAAAATGGAAATTATTTCTCACAATCAACCCTTTCTTGTCCTGGAAGTCAGTGTCCAGGCAAGCGCGCGCAACAGGTCTGCGGTCCAGAGATGACCAGCTCAGCAGTGCAGCTTGGCCTCTTCTTGTTTACATATTACTATGTATTTTCTTATCTCTTTCAAAGATAGCCTTCCCAGCTCCTTGGAATGCTAACATCTCTCATGCTTATGCTGGTTATTAGGGACGACTTGAGCTTCAAATCAGATCGTGCCTCAGATAAAAGCAGCCGTAAAATTGGGTTGGAGCTGTGCTCGGCTGAAACCACCGCCTGAGAACAGAGGGTTGAGCACCTAGAGGACCTCGGGCGCTGGACCGGAGACCTTGTGGCATCACCGATGCTGTTCCTGCTGACGCACACCGCTGGAAAGTCCTTGGCAGCGCTGTCCGGACCTGCCCGTCTGCGCCGGAGGGGGAAGGCGAGCCCGAAAGCTTCTTCTGAAGCTTTTGTCCTCTGCCAGCTGGGACCATGCAGGGCTGTGCCGCATCCTTCCTGGAGGAGCTGGCCCCAGGCCCACGCTGGGGAAGCTGCCGGGGAGGGGATGGGACAGCTTTTCAAGGGTGTCGGGGGCTGCGGCTCCCCTGCGTCCCCACAGTCAGCGCTGGGATCTGTGAGGCTGCCCCTGCTCTCGGGCTCTGCTAATGTTTATTTCTTGTTTAAAAAAATCTCTACTCTGTCCTTTACCAAGGACTTTAAGCACTTTTGGGGTGGGTCTCCCTCCTCCTTTGCACCCCCGTTCCCTAATGCCTTCCTTGGCCAGACCCCTGTCCCCGCTGAAGTTCACGGGCGGTTTGTCCCTGCCTTCCTCGGGTCGCGTTTTGCCCCGAGATGCGCGGGGCTGTGGATGGCAAAGCAGCGCCGTAGCCTTTCCGTTCCGAAATCAGTGGAGGAAAATCCTCGCCAGCTCACGAAAGGAGTCGATTTGTGTAACCGGTGCTGGCGTGGGTACTGGTGTAACGTGTGAGGAATTACCTAGGCAGCCCTGTAACGAGGGCTGGGCACTGGGGTCGTGGTTGACGGCTCCAGAACGCGAGGCCGGGAGTTCAGGTGGGCTTCGTGAGGCTGGAGCAGCACCTGGCACGTGGGCTGTGGCAGGGAGGTGGTGATGGTGCTGACGAAGGCTGAGCAGGACGGTTCAGGGGGCCCTGATGATAAATCAGCCTGTTCCCGGCTGTGGAAGCCCCAGCCAAGGCAGCTCGGGGTCTGCGCGGGAGGGCGAGGGCAGGTACGTGGCCGCTGGCTGGAGAAGGTCCCGGGTGGGACGCAGCCCGGTGAATTATTGCTGGCAGAAACGTGGGATGGAGATGGTGGTATTTAGCCACAAAACATGCATGCATTTGACTGGAGGCGAAGGATTTCAGAGTTTCAAATAATGTAAATGTATGGATAAGGATGATCGTGTGGTAAAATTCGTTTTTCTTTTTTCTCTCACTGTGAAGTTGCCTCTAAGTTACGCAAATGAAGAAATCTCTTGCCAGGCAGGAAGGATGCTTTCTGGCTCCTGCATCGTGGGAGCAGCGTGTTCGTGTTCCTGTGATGTGCAGGGGGGAGTTCATGTGTGTTGAGACCTTTTTTTTTTTTAAAAAAAAAAAAAAAAAAAAGAAAAAAAAGTAGTTTTGATGCTGTTCTTCTCTTCTAGTGACCCTGGGACTGTTTGTGCGTGGGGCTGGGGGGCTGCTGGAGGCCTGGCAGCGTCTGCCTGGCCCCGGGCACAGCCGAGGACCCCGGGGCTGCTGCGTTGTGTTCGTTCCCTGACTGCGGTGTCGAGGCATAAATCCTCAGAGGTTCAGCTTTGGTTTCTTCTGCCGAAATTAAATCCTAGAAGCGGTTTCTTCCCCCTCCGTCCGGTGCGGTGCTGCAGCAGTGGCACTGCTGGGCCCTTGCCCGGGGAGGGAAGGTATTTCGGGGATGGCAGCTCTTCTTTTGAAATAGCAGCTGTGGGACCCCCCTGCCCAGCTCCGGGGGCTGTTGTGCTCCACACAGCCCTGGCAGAGCAAGGACGAGGGGCTGAGGAGGAAGCCAGCTGGCGTGCCTGGGCCGAGAAAACCCAAATTCTTTTAGAGACGGCAGCGTTGTGCTCGCGAGGTGGGTCGGATCTGTTCCCGTTAGCTGGAGACCGAGGGACCCAGGAAAGCAGTTCTGCTGAGCCTGCTTGGAGAATCTGAGTGTGGGGATTCTCTGTTTATTCCTGCTCTCTGCATAGAGATGGAGTTTCTAGAAGAGAAAGCCCTGTAATGAGTCTGCTGGACGTGTAGCCCCAAAGCTCCCTGGAACCTCAACGTAGCTGATGTTCTTCCGAGGCCCCTCTCCTGCCTCCCGCTGCTCGTGGAGGCTTTGTCGGGGTCCGTTCGCTGCGAGGCACGCTGCTGGCTGATGGGAAGGATGACAACGTACGATGTTCTCAAGTTTCCAGTAAAAGTACAACTGAAAAAGTGAATCACAGCTTCCCCTCTGGAGCTCCTCGAGGACTCATAGAGAGGAAAACCGGCAGCTTTCCAGAGCCCTGGATGCACAGCGATGGTTTCAGCCGAGAGGAATGAAGGAGGAGAAATCCCGCAGCTGCTTCTTCACGGAGCCTGGAGGAGCCGGCTCCGTCGGGGTGCTCGGCAGAGCTCAGACCCCGTGCCTCTTCACCAGCCTTGCCCGTGGTGGGTGGAAGCCCTGCATCAGGCTGGGGATGGATCCAACGCCTGGTAGCTGTCACGGGGAGGTTCACAATCCTGGGGAACCATCAGCCGTAGCTGCTTTGAGGCTCACGTCAGCTCCTAGAAGGCTCCTGGCCATATCGGTGATTCAAAGCAGTCAGGACAAGGGGCAACGGGCACAAACTGAAGCAGAGGAAGCTCCAGCTGAAGATGAGGAAGAACTTCTTCCCTCTGAGGGTGACGGAGCCCTGGAACAGGCTGCCCAGGGAGGTTGTGGAGTCTCCTTCTCTGGAGATATTCCAGCCCCGCCTGGACAAGGTCCTGTGCAGCTTGCTGTAGGTGACCCTGCTTCGGCAGGAAGGTTGGACTAGATGACCCACAGAGGTCCCTTCCAACCCCTACTATTCTGTGATTCTGTGATTCTATGACCGTAGCGATGTGCCATCGTGGGAGGCGAATGGTGCTCAGGAGGTGGGCAGGAACCTGGAGTCCTCCCGCCCAGAAGGGACTGGACAGATTGGGGTGAAATACGGTGGTGGTGTTGTGCTGGAGGTTTGTGGAGCTGTCGCCCGCTGACACCTGCGCGGCTGCACAATAATCCCAGATCCGGTCTGGCACTTTCCCAAGGGCTAAATGTTCGTTAAAAGGGGTTGGAGAGATTAGAAATTCAATAAGACCCAGGAATTCTTGCAACTTAAAAGCAGCTCTACAAGTGTAGAGAGTGAGAGTTGCAGATCATTACCAGGTGAAAAAACATTTTGGTAAAGTATGTGAGCATATGCAAGTAATCTTTGGAGAATGACGTTGAGTCTTTTAGAAAACAAATTACAGGATAAAAGGTGTCTGCACCTTTATTTTTTTTAGTTATGTCTTGTTAATGGGTCTGTTTCCCACAAAGCCTTGGGTGGAAGGCCTAGCACTAACCTAGGTCAAGTTATTTTTGTTGGGATTGTCCTAGCAGCTGTTAAAATAGAGTAGAACCTTGTTAGTGCAGGGTAATGATTTCCACATAGCTGACTCTAAGCCCCTACAACACATCTGAAAGCGCTTTTCCCATCCCTGAGCCGTAAATTAAACGACTCGGAACATTTGAGCGCGATGTCTGATCTCTCACCCATTACGTTAGAAAAGTGTGATTAGTTTTTGCTGTTGTCTAAACAGAAAGCTCTGACTGTTGGTAGCATGAAGCTGCTGCCAGGGCGGCTTGGGGTGGCCGTGCTGACCCCCAGGTCCCCACTGCTCTGCAGCTTGCTCGGCTCCCCTGTCCCCTGGAGCTACTGGAGAGAGTCCAGCGGAGGGCTACGAGGATGAGGAGGGGACTGGAGCATCTCTCCGATGAGGAGAGGCTGATGGAGCTGGGCTTGTTCAGCCTGGAGGAGGCTGAGAGGGGACCTTAGAAATGCCTACAAATATCTGCAAGGTGGGTGTCAGGAGGATGGGGCCAGACTCTTCCCAGTGGTGCCCAGCGACAGGACAAGGGGCAACGGGCACAAACTGAAGCAGAGGAAGCTCCAGCTGAACCCGAGGAAGAACTTCTTCCCTCTGAGGGTGCCGGAGCCCTGGCCCAGGCTGCCCAGGGAGGCTGTGGAGTCTCCTTCTCTGGAGATATTCCAGCCCCGCCTGGACAAGGTCCTGTGCAGCCTGCTCTGGGTGACCCTGCTTGGGCAGGGGGTTGGGCTGGGTGACCCGCAGAGGTCCCTGCCAACCCCTGCCATGCTGGGGTTCTGTGTGCATTTGAAAGCTTTATCTCGTACTTCATGCAGCTCCCATCTCCTGCCTCGACCTCTTCGCGTCCAGAAAAGCTCCTGCGTGTTCCTGCCGGACCTTGCCGGGGTCCCTGCAGCTCCCTCGTGCCCCGAGCGTGGGAGGGGGCAGCCGTGCCGGAGATCGCATCCCGGCCGTGACCCCGGATGCCTCACTGGGGAAAAAATGAGCAGGCGCATGGAAAATCGTTGGTCGGTGGCAGCGTCCTGCCCTGGCTTGGCAGGGCGGGCGGTCCGTTTGTGAATGGAAACTGTATTTTTAGGACTCTTTGATCCAGCACCTGTGCTGACGGGGCCGAGATGATTCATACAGGGTCGCATAAGCCTTGCAGCTGGAAGGCGGTTATAAAATTCCCCCTGTGTTCTAGTATATAGGCCTTCCAGGGAATTAAAAAAAAAAAAAAATATATATATATATGTATATACACATAATCAGGATGCATTTCAGGATTCAGGGCCAGACTAACGGGGCAAAGCCAGGAGTACGCGAAACAAGAACCGCCCCAAGGTTCTCTGCTGATTTCTTGAACTGGAACAAGTTTGTGTCTTCAGCTCCACGCTCAGCTGGAGCCTGTAGCTCAGGAAGGGTTTTGAGCTTGATGGTTTTAATAGCATAGAACTGGCATCTTCTCTATTTACCACTGTGCTATTTCTGAGGATAATTTTAGACAAACTTATATACATATTCATCCTCTGGCAGATCTATGTACTCTTTATATATATGTTTGAGTTTTTTTTGGTTTGTGGGTCTTTTTTTAAGAAGTCTGGTTTTCCGTTGTTTGAGGGGTTTGTTTTCTTTTTTTATTTTTAAAGTGATTTAAGTCGAGTTTACTTAATTTTCCCACTGCAGGGCCGAAGGGAAGACCTGGTCACCCCCTCTTCTGGAAGATGGCAAGGCTCAAGCGTACCGGATCAACGTAGAGCCGGAGCCGCAGGTACGGCAGCGGCAGCCCTGCCCGCGGGCTGCTCGCCCAGCTTGCTTTTCTGGGGAGGGGAGATCCGTGTCGGGAACCTGGGAAGCCCTCTGCTCTCCCTGCAGTGCTTCCAGAGGTTAAGGAGTTTCTGTGCGTGGTTTTAAAGCGTCGTAGGCTTTTCCGTGGAGGTCTTGCTGCGCTTTCCTTGGGATGCTAAAGCCCAGGCTCCTGTGGTGAACGGGATCCCTGAACTGATCTGGCTTAAACCCAGCTCTGTAGCTGCTCCCTGCCCAGCTCAGGCGTTGCTGGGGAGGGTGGGCAGCACGGCGGGGGAGCACCCACACCAGACCCTCCTCGGGGTGGTGGCCAGCAATATTTTGACAGAGCTATCGGGAGCCTTGATGCAGGCTCTACCCAACGCCTGCCTGCGGCACAGCACGCCCGGGGTCTGTTTGCACCCACCTTGGCCCATGTGCCTCCGTCCCAGCTGCTTCCAAAATCCACTGCACCCTCCTCCTAATCCATGGCGGTGATCCACTTCATGCAGCGGATTTTTTTTTTTTTTTTTTTGATAATTGTCTCTTCTCTTTCCTTCTGTCTCACTCCCTTCTCTTCCTTCTCGCTGTCTTCCCCAGACCCTCCTGCCTGCACGCTGCCTGCAGCCTGCCCTGCCTTCCCACCCCGCGGTCTCCGAGAGCCGGGGCGAGGGCAGCGCCGTCTCCGGCCGGGGGGTGGATGGAGCGGAGCAGATCTCCGTCTGTGGTACCCAGCTCCTGACTAATAGCTCGTCAGCGAGGCCGGAGGTGGCTCTCATTCTCCTTTGGCTCCTCAAAGGGAAGAGGAATGGTGGCTTGCGCCTCCCGTTCTGCCTGACGAGTTTTAGGGTGCGCTGGCCCGTGATGCCTGCTGTAGAGGTCTCTGGGGAACGAGGAGGAGATCAGGAGGAAGGGATGGGGCAAGGGGGAGCTCCTGCTGTCTTTCTGCTCCTCGAATGGGTGCTGAGCTGATGCACATGCTGCGAGCTTTCCCAGGGCACGTGAGGTAACGGATGGCAGGGCTGAAGCCTGCTGAGACTTCCAGTTCTGGGCTCCCCAGTTCCAGAAAGATGAGGAGCTACTGGAGAGAGTCCAGCAGAGGGCTACGAGGATGAGGAGGGGACTGGAGCATCTCTCCGATGAGGAGAGGCTGAGGCAGCTGGGCTTGTTCAGCCTGGAGAAGAGAAGGCTGAGAGGGGACCTTAGAAATGCCTCTAAATATCTGCAGGGTGGGGGTCAGGAGGATGGGGCCAGGCTCTATTCAGTGGTGCCCAGTGACAGGGCAAGGGGCAACGGGCACAAACTGAAGCAGAGGAAGCTCCAGCTGAAGATGAGGAAGAACTTCTTCCCTCTGAGGGTGACGGAGCCCTGGCCCAGGCTGCCCAGGGAGGCTGTGGAGTCTCCTTCTCTGGAGATATTCCAGCCCTGCCTGGCCACGGTGCTGTGCAGCCTGCTCTGGGTGACCCTGCTTGGGCAGGGGGTTGGGCTGGGTGACCCACAGAGGTCCCTGCCAACCCCGACCGTTCTGTGATTCTGTGATTCTTCTAGCCCAACCCCCACGTACAAGACCAGCGAAGGTGGACGAGGGTGGGATGATGCTACGAGGAGTGGTGGTGGCCTGGTTTCCCTTCAGCGAGCAGTGAGGGGGGGCACTGCCAGCAGAGACTCCACCAAATGACGAGCGGGGGGCTGAGCGTCTCCAAACCCCTCGAAGAGCAGACCTGTGTAGCCATGCCTGTGAATCTGCTGGCCTTTGAGGCCGTGTGGAATTGGCAGATGTTTTGCATTCCTGCCCGGGGACAGCGGGCAGAGGGGCTGCAGAACGGCAGCACCGGCCAACCCGCCCCGGTGTCGCACCCGCGCGACCCGGGGTCCGCTCGCCTTCGCTGCGCTGACTGACGGAGCAGGGCGATCTGTGTGCTTGGGCTCGGAGTTCTGGCCGTGTTTGCTTCATTAATCAATTACAGCAATCTCTTCTGACAGATATTTTTTCTTAATAGACGTTGATGTGCCCAAAACCCTGTGAATGATATTAAATGAGGAACAAATGTGCAGCAGTCCCACTGCCAGAGACAACATTTCTGAGGTTTAATGCAGATTGGATTTGAATCTGGCTATTAATATATGTTACATATGGATCTTCTTAAAAATTAGACAGTTACATAGAATGTAATGAGGGGGTAGAGATGGATTTTCCTGAATCCAGACCTACGCTGAAAATGTGTAAATCTGTGGAGTACTCGGGGGGTAACGCAGATGTGTTTGTGGTGAGGCAGCGAGAGAGGCGTCTGAACAAGAACACGCAGGTACGGACAGCGCGTTCCTGCTCTCGCTCTCCTTTTCAGTGGCTGCGTCCCCACAGAATCACAGAATCACAGAATAGTAGGGGTTGGAAGGGACCTCTGTGGGTCATCTAGTCCAACCCTCCTGCCGAAGCAGGGTCACCTACAGTAGGCTGCACAGGATCTTGTCCAGGCAGGGCTGGAATATCTCCAGAGAAGGAGACTCCACAGCCTCCCTGGGCAGCCTGGGCCAGGGCTCCATCACCCTCAGAGGGAAGAAGTTCTTCCTCATGTTCAGACGGAACTTCCTGTGCCTCAGTTTGTGCCCATTGCCCCTTGTCCTGTCGCTGGGCACCACTGGAAAGAGCTTGGCCCCATCCTCCTGACACCCACCCTTCAGATATTTGTAGGCATTTGTAAGGTCCCCTCGCAGCCTTCTCTTCTTCAGGCTGAACAAGCCCAGTTCCCTCAACCTCTCCTCGTAGTGGAGATGCTCCAGTCCCCTCACCATCCTTGTAGCCCTCCGCTGGACTCTCTCCAGTAGCTCTTCATCCTTCTTGAACTGGGGAGCCCAGAACTACCCCCACGTCTCCTTCCTTAACGGCTTTTTGGTTGCGCAGGGCGGGGGTGAAGGCGGGACCCCAAGATGCGGTGGTTGACCCTCGAGGTTGACAAGGTGGTGGCCTTGGTGGGCTCGCGACAGCTGGCTGCCCACCCCGAAAAATTATTTATTTCTCCCCAGGGAGGCTGTGGAGTCTCCTTCTCTGGAGATATTCCAGACCTGCCTGGATGCGGTGCTGTGCAGCCTGCTCTGGGTGACCCTGCTTGGGCAGGGGGTTGGGCTGGGTGACCCCCAGAGGGCCCTTCCAACCCTTGCCATGCTGTGATTCGGTTGGGTGCAGTAGACAAAGCTGGTGTTAGCAGTGAGGGTCTACAGAGGAGGGTGCAAATTCAGTGACGTTCAAATAACGAAGCACCGCATCTCCGTCAGACCCGGCTGTGGGCGGCGGTGGGACCCATGGGGATGCTGTGGGGCGGCCATCGCGGGAAGTCGGGATTCCCACCGTGCCATCACTGCTGATGTGCTGGGATCGCTGGTCTCGCCTTGCCCCCCGTTCTTCGCCGGGTGCTGGCGTTGCTGTGGGCACCGGCCCCGGGCAGACGGGGAGAGCGGGAGCACCGACCCGTCGGTTTCTGGAAATCCCGCTGTCTTCAGCTTGTCGTAGCGTGAGCTCTGCAGTCAGAATACCTCCATGTGGTGCTAATACGAGGAGAGGATGTTTGTTTTCTTGACCATTTCCATACTGCCAGAATCGGCAGCTTTCTGGCCCGGGGGGGCTGGAAACGTGGGCTCTGAGCTGCGGGGCAGAGCCCTGTCTGCGCTAATTGACAGCTGATGAAGTGTCTGGGTGGGGGAATGACTGCAGCAGAAATTAAATTGGCAGCACGTAGCCCGAGCTGGAATAGGATGCAAGTCCTCCCGAACCTGGACGCTTAGATAAAATCAGCTACGCGGGGTGAGAGGCTGGGTTTCCTCCGGAGAGGGAGAAGCCCTTCCCGCAGGCGCCGTCAGCCCCATCCCCGTGGGAATGGCAGCCCAGTGCCGCCCAGCTGGCCCAGCAGCACCCGTGTCCTCCTTGGGGAGGGACAGGGACAGCGGGTCGGGGTGCCTGGACCCCCTTGCCTTGGTCCTCTCGTGCTGTGCTGTGGGAGCTGGGGCTTTCCAAGCCCAACGGTCCGACTGAGGGGTGAGCTGGGAGCAGGGGAGGAGAGCTGGCCTTTCCGTTGCGCAGGGGGTTCCACAGAAAGGGTGGGAAGGCTGTTTCTGCTCGGCACTTGAAGTTTTGTTTCTATAATGTGTTATTTTGCGCTTGGCACCGAATTCTTAGTCTGCAGAGATTCGTGTTAGTGTGCTCTGGCTAAAATCAGGTGCAAGGCGTGCAGCTTGCCAGGTGGACATACCACCCAGGATGGGGTGAAGAGGAGGAACGTGGGCAAACCTGCTTCTACCCCAGCTGTTCGACAGCCTGAGGCAGGCAGTGCCAGAAACCCAGTGCTACCCGTAAGCCAGGCCACCGGACAACGCAAAAATACCTGGCTTTGCTTCGTTACGAGCACTGTGGTCGGCTGGGCTGGGGTCTGCGCGGCTGCAGGACCCGCGTTGTGCTGACTGAAGAGGCAGTGCGGGTGGTGGGGCGTGGGTGACCCCGTTTTCTGGTGCCTGGCCGAAGAGCTGATGCCTGCCGTCACGCGTGGGCTCTGCAGCATCCTTCCCGTCATACCTGCCCTGACCTCAGAAACAGCCACCTCCTAGTAGTATCAGTCTATTATACTACTGATCATTCTTTATTTTTTTTTAATTAGGAACAAGTAAGAAACTCGTATGTGGGCTTCAGGTGTGAGCCTCTGGTGTCCCAGAGGGCGTTGCTGTGGAGCAGGGCTTGGTGCTAACTTATCCCTTGGCACTGACTTCAACAGCTTCAAAAACGTCTTGAATATTCTCGTGTTTATTTTTTTGGTCTCAGTAGCTTATCACTGCTCTTTTTATGAAGGATGAACAACTGCTCATTTGATTAATTGGCTCTGAGCGTTGTTTTGAGTTCTCAGTGGGTTGGTGTTGTGCAGGAAAATTCCACGTGTGGGTTTGCGAAGCCATGGCACAGGCCACGCTTGCTTCTCTGAACCGGGGGTGAAAGCCTCCTCGCTGGAGAGGTGGAATTCCCTTTCCCAAGGTGACCGACCTTGGCCGGCACGGTGGGACCGTGGCTGCTCCTGGGAAAGCTCCTGGAGCATCCCCGACTCCCCCCATCCATCCAGCCCTGGCGTGGGCATCGGCTGCGGCTCGGGGGCGGGAGGAGGGGGAGAGCGTCTGCCTTGTGCTTTTGGCAACGCAAAGGATGAGCTAATGCCCTGGCAGGAGAGCGCGGTCCCGGCGTGTGGGAGCTCCCAGCGCGTCGTTGGAGGGCTGGCTGCGCCGCAGAAACGCGCCGAGTCCGGACGGAGCCTTGGGCTGCGGATGCTCAGGCAGCATTTCGCACCCAGATATCGGGGGTTTAAACACCCCCCGAATCTGCTGAGCTGATTTACTGGGTGAAGGAGTTACACACAAGTTGGTGCGTACTTGTCTGGTGGTTTTTTTCCCTGTGGTATCACGTGCAACCACTGGAAAGCAAAGGAATTTTCTCAGTACCACTGTTGTGTGTCGAACTGTTGCGTCTGAAACCTTTTATGTGGAATCCTCTATATAACTCTTACACAAACCAGCATCTTTATTAAGTGAGCTTCAATAATCCTGGTGTGGGAAAGAGGAGAAAACAATCTTGGGATAAAGAGGGGAAAAAATGGGAATGGAAACTTCAAGTTACCTGGACAGAAGAAAACACTGTTTTGAATAGTTTGCTCTCTTCGAAGGTAAATAGGAGCTACACTGAGAGAGTAACAGTGCGGGTTGGCTTAGGACAAACTAAAATGGTGTTGGGTAGAGAGCCAACACAGACTCATATTACGTTATTTTACTTGATAACATCAGTTTCAGTGATGACTCTGTTAACACAGGTAAGGAATCTGCCTGCTTGCCTGCTCAGAAATACCGAGCGTTTGTCTGCGAGCAGCCGTGCGGTTCAGCCCTTCTGTGCTTATCCCTCAGGAAAAAGAACTTCTCCCATTTCATTTTTTTTTTCTTGTTTTTCACTGAAGATGAAGGAATTGCTCTGTGCAGTCGCTTGTGTGACTGCTGGCATGGGAACGTGGGGAGGGAGCCCTCCCCGAGTGGCTGGCTGTGGGGAGGGGGATGCTGACGCTGGGCACAGGGCGAAGGATGCGGGAGGGGTGCTGGGTGTGGGATGAGGGGTGCAGGGAGGGGGATGCAGATGCTGGGTGCGGGATGAGGGATGCAGGCACTGGGTGCGGGGAGGGATGTGGGGAGGGGGATGCTGACGCTGAGTGCGGGATGAGGGATGCAGGGTGCAGGGAGGGGGATGCAGACACTGGGTGCGGGATGGGGGATGCAGGCACTGGGTGCGGGGAGGGATGTGAGGAGGGGGATGTTGATGCAGGGTGCAGGATGAGGGATGCAGGGTGCGGGATGGGGGATGCAGGCACTGGATGCGGGGAGGGATGCAGGGCGCGGGAGGGATGCTCGCCGTGGTGCCCCGGACTCCATGCAGCCAGCCAAGTGGCCCAGGGCAGACCGGCCACCAGCCCCGGGGGTGAAGGGGTGGGGCGAGGGCAGGGAGCAGCCCCCCAAGCTCCCTTTGGTGGGTGAGCGGCAGCCCCGGCGTGCGGAGAGCTGGGGACGGGTGCTGCAGCCGCTGTCTCCCATGCCCTGGACCCGCACGCTCCTGGCTCCCACCGCGGAGGGCTGGGCTGTCCCGCCGGCACTGCCGGGGCTTGCTTGGCAGCAGGAAAGCCCAAGAGATGTTTTTGACTCGAGCTGGGTTTATCATCTTTGTTAATGAGTAAAAGCAAAAGGTTGAGGTATTCCAAAATGAAAACCAAAAATGTTATCCTGTTGCCTTTGTGTCTTGTTGCGTGCCTTCCCCTGGCTCTTCCAGAGACGTTCAGATAAGCCCCGGTGATGAAGTAGGCATCTTTGGGTTTTAAGCATGCAATATTTCTGTAATCTGAAGCTTAGCTTGTTGCCAGTGATGCTTTTTTTTTTCCTCTCGGTTAGCTGCCGTAGTGGTTATGGAAAGAAAATCAGACAGTGTGATATGATCACACCTGAAAATGCTACAATTCCCCCAACTGGGAGTAGAGGAGAGAGGCAGTAAGCTGAAGAGGATGAAATCAGGATGCTGGCTGTTGGTGCCAAGCTCTCTGGGTTTGTTCTTTAAGCCAAACACCAGGTGGTGAGAAAAGTGGTTGAACGGTAACATGAACTGGTGGCTTGGTCGGATGACACTGCAGTGGGACGAGCAGCGTCCTCCCGAAGAGGAGGGGGAGCAGGCAGGACGCGGGGTGGCTGCTTGTGATGGTTTGGGGGTTTTTTTCTCCATAGTGGATGTTGTTTTCTGTCGGTTGGAGGCTGACCCTGCCCAGACAGCAGCCTGTGCCCATGCTGAGCAGTGCTGCCCTGCGCCGTAGCTGTCTGTGCCTGGGCTGGAAAGGTGACCCTGAGCACTGGGAAGCAGAGAGAAAATCCTTTCTGGGGTTTATTCAGGCTGTCGTGGAGCTTGGCCATGGCCAGACAGAGAGGAGGAGACATCGAGGCTCTCCTGCCGTTGTCATCTGGGGTGACTGCACTGCAAAAATACCCTGAGTTTCACCGAGGTTTGTTTTCTGTTAATGGCCGCTAGGTTTTCCTGTACGGATGCAAGTTAAACGCTGCTTATAGGATGCGGAGAGATTCTTTTATTCTTAGGCTTCTTCACCCTCTCTCATTTCTTCTAAAATCCCTCATCGTGACTATGAGTTCTGTTCACCTGTGAAACCGCGACCGAGGTTGTCCTAGGACTGTGAGAGCTGGTGGCACTCGCAGCTGGCCTGAGCCGCGAGACGAGTTTATCGTGTCACTGCAAGGCAGTAGCTCCTCCCGTGCCCAGACGTCTTGGCGTTGCCTGTGCAGGAGGGCTTTGTCCGCAGAGCGTGGCCCCAGGGTGTTCTGAAAAGGCAGCCGGCGTAACCCGGGCCCTGCGGTTCAGCGGAGCGCATGGTCCCCCGCTATCCGGCTTTTTTTATGGACGTGCTCATAAAGCCAATGCATTTGTACAAAGCCCTGCTCTGTCTGCTGGCTGAACACCCCCCTGCACCACTGATATTAAAAACATGCCCTCTGCACTGGAGCAGGCGAGGTAAGTGGAAACACATTTTCATCATTCTTGCCGGTCTGGGGTGACTTTTTTCCATTGCTGTGGATTTTTAAGAGACCGCTGGGGAGCCAGTTAGCTTCGAGGATAAAGTCGTGGCATTGCAGCTCGAGTCCCTCTTTAGCTCTTGAAGTCGCACGAGGGCGGTGGCTTGTCCTGGGGGTGAAGCTGTGCAGCCGTCGGACCCTCGCCGGGGGCCGGCAGCCATCGGACCCTCGCTGGGGGCCGTCGGCGTGGCCACGTCAAGGTGGACGAGTGTTTGCTCCTGGAGAAGGGTCTGTGCGGCTTCTCTCTGACGGTGAGGGGTGGTCCCTGGGTTCGATGCGTGCTGTCCTTGTGCTGTACAATATGCGGTGCAGAACGCGTGCACGGGGAAAGACAGAGCTAGAATATTTTCCTAGCTTACCCTAAAACCACTTTTTTTTAACAATACCTCATTTTGCATCACAGAGCTGCCTCTCGTGAGAGCACTCCTTCAGAAAGGGGTGGGTGCCTTCCTCCTGGAAGCGAGGAAATTCCCAACCATCGTTTACAAATGGTTTAGAAATGTCCCCGTCCTTGCAAGTACCTTTTGGGTGCCTCCTGTCAAGGCTGCTGTAACCCTGTCAAAGAGACACATCACTGAACGCTGGGAGGGAATATTCAGTTTTACCTCCCCGGTGCTGTCACCCTGGACCGGGGGCTCTCAGCGGGGTGAGCCGCAGCCTGGCCCTGGCAGCACTGTGGTGCCCGGGGAGGGGGCTTTCAGTCAAGCCCCAGCTCCTGGAGTCATGTGTTTAATGGAATTACTCCTGAAAAACACTGTATGCAGAGGTAGGCGTGTTCTGCCTGTGGAAATGGGGTTTTGTGGTTGGGACTTTGCACAGATGAGGGATGGTGGGGCCGATCCCAGCCTGCTCCCTGCCATAACAGCAATTAAATAGAAAGCGATGGAGACTTTCTTATCACAAAATCACAGAATGTTCGGGGTTGGAAGGGACCTCTGTGGGTCATCTAGTCCAACCCCCCCTGCCGAAGCAGGGTCTCCTACAGCAGGCTGCACAGGACCTTGTCCAAAAGCTTTGTTGTAGCTTGCAGGGGTTTCAGGACAAACTGCAGCATGTCACACAGGAATAAGCACTGTAAAATGAACCTGACTGCTGGGTCCAAGACCACGAAGCCGAGCAAACCTTAGCAATGCTGGCAGGGGCTGCCCCTCTGCCCGCCTGGACATGACCCACGGGCGTTTTCCAGCACATCCGGGACCCGGCACGAGGCCGTGGGGCTCGTTTGGAGCCCCTGTGCCGAGGTCTCGCCTGCTGTGCACTCCTCAGGGGACAGAGCGGGCTGGGGACGCAGCGGGCTGGGGCTCGGCCAGGCTCCAGCTCGAGTCATGTTTCATGTGAACGCTGGCTGCGGCCTTTTAACTGAAAGACCATCTGATTTTAAGAGTTTGGGCCCTTACTTAGAGAGATCTGAAAAACAAATCTGGTGTTTAGCTGATGACTCTGAAAGGAGTGTAGAAAGAAGGACGTGATGGATAAAGTTTTTCTTCAGACCGTGATAGACGCTGAAAAAGGAGCTTGGCAGAATATTTGAAATCTGTCTCATAAAATAACCACACGCTCCGTTCATCCAGCTTCAGCAAGCTACACCCGACCTTTTTTCTTATCTGTTAATCTTCTGAGCCGAGCTAAGTAGTGGGATTGTACTTACTAGAGCTTTTCAAAGTTAAGTTGAGCTCTGCTCAGTCTGTGAAACTGGCATCTCGACAGGACATCTGAACTGGGCTGGCAGGGAAATATGTGTTAAAGTGTGTGCAGCTTTTAAAATTTATCCTTTTCCCCCAGCCTCGAGGGCAGCCTTTGGCATAAGGGTTCGCCGCAGGACTGCCTTTGAGGCAGTGAGCTGGAGAATCGCTCGCGCTCCGGCGGGCGCCGGCCGCTGCGTAAATCTGTTCTTTGCATTCAGATGAAAACAGCGACGTCCATCCCCTACAGCTCCTCTGTGTGGTATTAATATGATTTCCATTTCTGGGACTTTGGAGCCAGTTTGTCGGAGATGAAGCTCTGTTTGTGTCGAAAAGCTGGGGGAAGAGAGGAAGGGATTGCTGTGTTGCAGTTGTCGTCTGTGCCGAGGCTGAGGTGCAGTCTTGAGGGCGTTGGGATATGGTGGGATGTGTCTTGGTGTCAGGATATGCGAGGATACGTCTTCAGGCTTAATTGCTTGTCACATTTGCATGAAAGAGGACTTGCAGCAATGAAGGCAGTAAAATTTCGCCCACAAAAAGCCCTCTGCCAGGAGAGGTCAGAATCAGGTCATCGAAGTCCAGCTGTACCCCCCGGGTCAGAAGAAAAGGCAGCCATGGGTGGAAACTGCACCTTGGCTGCAAAAAAAAAAAATCTTTGCCTGTATCCTGTCCTCTTCTCTGGCTGCCAGGTCTGAGCTGGTCCCGTTCCGTGGGCAGGCAGCAGTGCCAGGGCCCATGTGAGAAGCCGGGGAGTCCATGGCCAGGCTGTCTGGGTGCGTTGGGCAGCTGGCACGGTGGGGATGGGTCTCAAACTGCTGCTCAGCCTTGGGGAACTGAGACGGGTTTGCTCCAAGCTGACCTTCCGTTGGGTGCAGCCTTTGAGGCAGATGGTCTCATGATGTCCTACCAACGATAATCATAGACTTGTGGAATGGTTTGGGTTGGCAGGGACCTTACAGACCATCCAGTTCCACTCCTCTGCCACGGGCAGGGACCCCTTCCACCAGCCCAGGGTGCTCCCAGCCCCGTCCAGCCTGGCCTTGAGCCCTGCCAGGGAGGGGGCAGCCACAGCTCCTCTGGGCAGCCTGGGCCAGGGCCTCACCACCCTCATGGGGAAGAATTTCTTCCTAATATCTAATCTAAATCCACCCTCTTTGTGACATGCAAGCACTATCCTGGTTCCCAGAGAAGCCCACGTGCCCTCTTCTCTTCCGTGGTAGGCAGCTGCGGGACCGATGCAGGAACGCAGCTTTTAGCCACGTATCACTGAGATGGTTGGGGAGCCGCTGGCCGGCTCTCCGCAGGGCACGGCGGGGCTCGGTTACCCAAGCTTGGGGCTCGGGAGGGAAAAGCCCAAGGCTGGTGAGGAGCCCCAGCGCTCGGGCTCGTCCCGTCACCGCGGGAGGATGGGCACAGGTAACCCAGCATGCTCACGAGAGGTACCCCTGCGAGGGGACCCCATGGCTGCGGGGTGCGCAAACCGCAACGCTCGCGTCCCTAATTCAGCGTTCTGGCAGCAAAGGTCCAGCTGACACTGACTGATCGTGCTCTGGTTTTAGGAGGAGAGTGGATCTGAAGCGCGTCAAGCAGAAAACAGCTTTCGGCCGAGCCAAGCCGTTAATGACCTTCAGCTCTGTTTAAGCCCGCGGCGCGTGTTTATAACCGAGAGCAGGACTGGCTCCCCTGGGCTTAGGAAAATAAACATCTCGCAGGTGATCCCCTGGTCCTGTCCCTGTGGGTCTCCCCTGACTGCACAAGTGGGGTCCAGGATGGATCTGGGGCTCGGAGGGGTCATTGCCAAGCTGTGTTTCGGCTCTGTGCTGGTGGGTCTGCTCCCAGGGAAGGTTCCTCAGAGATGCCAACGCTCTGCCAGATCAGGCTGTGGGTGTAGGTGCTTACGTGGAGGCTGTAGGAGCCAATGTTGGCTTCTCAAATTAGCAGTCTTCAATTTTAATCTCTGTCTGGTAGTCTGGAAAATTATTTCGTTTGTACTCCTGGGCTTTTAAGGGTCTAACTTCAAACACTGTGGAATGGATGAACTTTAAACGCTTCAATTCAGAACACGAAGTCTGATGTTCTCTAAAGCTGTGTCTAAGACCTGTGGCCTCTAAAGACTTGTATTTTAAACACTCTGGGAGGACAAATAGGCCATTTTTAAAAATATAAAAAAAACCCTGCATGCTGGCCTTGACGTGTTTTACAAATCTGAAGAGATTTATGCTTTTTGTTGACTCTGCAAAAGGTGGTTTCAAAATACGATAAACTCCCTCCGAAAGAGGCAGGGACTGAGGCTGATCTTCAAACCTTTTGAGAACTCCTGGCTGGCCGCGTGTTTTCCTGCTCAGGAGAACACATTTCGGCAGCAGCGATTAGCTTGATGGAAGTATTTAATTATTGAGTCTTCTGCCCTGTTGCAGGTTTGACTGAAAAAAAAAACCCCTGAGGGACGAAAGTGCCTCAGCGCAGCCGCTCCAGCGAGTCGGGGGCACGGCGGCAGCGAGCCCTCACGTTCTCTACCCGGAGCGCGCGTTCGCTCCGCGGGGTGAAGCCACGGGGTACGTTTGGATTTCTGCTGAAGTCTTCAGCTTGCCTCCCTTAATGTTCCCCGATAGGTTTCCTGAAATGGGAAACGATGCGTCCTGCGAAAAGCATCTGAGCGTTGTTCCTCCGCCGGCTGCGTCCCGGCAGCACGCTCTCGCTGAACGAAATACCGGCAGCTGACAGGGGAAAAGAGATCTGCTAAGAAGCAGGCACGGAACGGAGAGACTTGCTAGAAATTGAAGAAATGCTTGTAGAAGAAGGAAGGAATAAAGCTCTCCCTATTTCTGGCTCCTTGGGGAATTCCCAAGCTTAAATCCAAGCAACCTGTCATTCAGCATCTTGCTCTTAAATATGAAAGGAAAATTGTTCCTTTTGTGCTTTCTGCGCTGTGTTATGCGTCGGGGACGAGAGCCAGGCATCCAAAAACCAGGGAAATTTCTCTTTTCTCCTATCTTAATAAACGGTGGCACCCAAGAACGCGCTTGAGACGCTGTATGGAGTGAGGGACTGCTCGGTCGAGTGAAGCTGACGGCATCTGGCTGTTCATGTTGGAGGTCAGTGGAAAGAAATGCGGTAGCTCAGGCACAGCCGCCAACCCGAAGGGCCTGACGGACGCTTTACGTCCCTGCGGCAGCGCGGGGCAAGGCGATGCTTGCTGCCAGCGCTGCTCCGACCGCAGCTACGTACACACGACTGCCCCGGCTTCCTGCGCCTCCTGCCAAGAGAAACACTCCCCGACGCCCTGTCGCGTTTTCCTTCTCCTCGGGACATAAATACCGTACCAGGAAGGGCCCTTACCTGTGCCTGATAAGGCACTGGCTGCGTTCGTGCGACGCTGATAAATGCATCGCGAGGAGGAGGAGGCTTGAGGCCATGCAAGGGGTGGCCAAGGCTGGGGCTTGCCACGGGTCGTCTTTTTTTTGCAGTGGCTGGGGAAGGGTCTGCAGAACAAGTCTGATGGGGAGCGGCTGAGGGAGCTGGGGCTGCTCAGTCTGGAGAAGAGGAGGCTGAAGGGAGACCTTCTCGCTCTGTATAGCTCCTGAGGGTGTAGTGAGGTGGGTGCTGGTCTCTTCTCCCAAGTAACCAGCGATAGGATGAGAGGCAATGACTTCAGGTTGAGTCCAGTGAGGTTCAGATTGGATGTTAGGAAAAATTTCTTTACTGGAAGAGTGGTCAGGCACTGGACCAGGCTGCCCAGGGCAGTGGTGAAGTCCCCATCCCTGGAGGTGTTCAAAAACATGTAGGTATGGCACTTCAGGACATGGTTCAGCAGGCATGGTGGTGTTGGGATGACGGTTGGACTTGATCTTAGAATCACACACAGAATCACACAGAATAGTAGGGGTTGGAAGGGCCCTCTGTGGGTCATCTAGTCCAACCCCCCTGCCGAAGCAGGGTCACCCAGAGCAGGCTGCACAGGACCTTGTCCAGGCGGGTCTTGAATATCTCCAGAGAAGGAGACTCCACAGCCTCCCTGGGCAGCCTGGGCCAGGGCTCCGTCACCCTCAGAGGGAAGAAGTTCTTCCTCATGTTCAGACGGAACTTCCTCTGCCTCAGTTTGTGCCCATTGCCCCTTGTCCTGTCACTGGGCACCACTGAAAAGAGCTTGGCCCCATCCTCCTGACACCCACCCTGCAGATATTTAGAGGCATTTATAAGGTCCCCTCACAGCCTTCTCTTCTTCAGGCTGAACAAGCCCAGTTCCCTCAACCTCTCCTCGTAGTGGAGATGCTCCAGTCCCCTCATCATCCTTGTAGCCCTCCGCTGGACTCTCTCCAGTAGCTCTTCATCCTTCTTGAACTGGGGAGGTCTTTTCCAGCCTTAATGATTCTATGATTCTCCTCGAAATAATCCCTTTTCCTCTGCTCATTCCTTCCCCTGGTGCGAAGGGACAGGCTGGGGGTCTCCAGCAAGGCGGTGACCAGAGAAGGTCGGTCTGGCTGGGCACACTGTGCCGCGTCAGTGCTGAAGCCACACAAGAAACCACCCCAAAACCCACCCGGCTCTGGGACCGGGCCTTCGAGCAGCTCCTTCCTAGCTCTGCCTCGCGCTCATCTGGTGTGGGGCGGCTGCAGGGACCGTGTCTGCCGGGAGTGGGAGGCCTGGGCTCCAGGAGCTCCAGATGCTGCGTGTCAGGCGGTTGGGTACTCTTTGGGATTGATGGGCCGAGAAGGCAAGCATGAGAAAACAGATTGCGAGTGTCTGTTCCGTAGGCTAAAAGAGTTCTCCTCGGTGAAACTTCGCAGGCCGGCTCTTAGGAAGGGTTTGCAAACCTTTTTAATTTAAGAGGGGCCATAAAAAGCAAGGAAAAAAAAAAAATAAAAGCCAGCAGAGAAGAGCAAATTAGGGCCCGAATGGGGGAAATTTTTTCTGATGGTGAATTTGAGAACTGGAGAGAAATCCATCTGGTTCTAGGTTTCCGAGAACGAAGGCATGAGTGTTTTGCACAATGCGAAGCCTTGCAGAGGTCTCATGGGGAAAATGCTGAAACAGCCTTCGAGATGAGAAAAAGGAGATGGAGCTCAGTCCAGGGAATGGCTTTTTGTGCAACAGGAAGGTTTTGTAGCCCAGAAACTGAGAGTGACAAGGAAGGCAAAGACCGGTGTGCCCTGAGGGGTAAACACCATCCTGTGAAGGCCATTAGCTGCCCAGGACATGAAGCACAGCTCCCCAACGCCTGCGAAGAACTTGTTGGAAAAGGCTGAGGGACATCCATTGCTTCATCTCCATGGCCTTGGTCTGGGAGGTGTCGGGGTAGAAGGAGCGCTGCGGTGTCCGTCCGGAGGAGCCCGTCGATCCCTCTGGATGCTGCTGGGTCACCTGGGGCTTTGCAGCACTGCTGAGCCGATGCGGGGTGAGCTGCCACCACGAGCATCCTCCTCCGCAGGGACGCGGTGCCGGAGCCGGGGGGGACCAGGGACACCGAGCAGCCCGGCCACGCAGGGAGGGCTCTGAACCGCCCCGTTTCCATCACCAGGCTTTCACGCCTTTTGGAGAGCGCCCAAGCAAGGAGTTTGAGCTTTGTAGCAACGTTTGCTCCTGGTGTACAAACTGCTGAGCTTGGAAAGAGCAAATGGCCAACGCTTGAGAAGCTACGTCGGATGAAAGCAAGTCTGTGGAGATGACAGTCTGTAGGCCCTTTGATGGAGGGGGCTTTCCTTCCAGAAACAGCCGCCAGCCCCGTGCTCCCCACCAAAGGGTCTGGATGTCCCTGGGGTGGAAGAGCCCGCGGGGTCGGAGGACGGGAGAGCGTCCCTCGGAGTGACTGCCCGTCTGGGCCCCGGCACATGGATAATTAACGATAATGGCTTTTTAAAAGCATAACTCTGGCCTGCTGGGCAGCATGGGCCACTGCTTTTTTTCCCTAAAAACATTTATGATCCTTCTTTTCCTCTCTCTGTCACGGTTGAAAGTGTTTTCTTTATTTCCCTTGAAATCATAATGTAAATCTGGGAAATGGAAACCCGTAGCCTGGTAGTAATTTTTTTTAAAAGACTATAAATTGGGGAACAGTTAAAATTATATTATTCCTGGCAGCAAAATTCCTTTTTTAATAGATAATTTGAAGTTATTACGTTGGAAGCAGCTTTCCCCACGTGTGTGTGCACGCACGGTGTGGAAGGAGCAGTGCCGAGGGCTCGGGGCGGCTTTCGAGGCGGTGAAGTGCCAGGCGCTCGCCGGAGTTTGCAGGTTTTCAGCCACCATTTTGCAGTCCTAAATTAAGCCCGGGTTTATCAATGGGAGTCTTGCCTTGGGAAGAACTGAAGGATTGGACTTTCCAGTCTTTCTAACAGGGTCTGGTTTTTATTTCTCTTCGCTGTTCTTTTTTACAAGGCTTGGGAGCACCAGTGTTTTCTGCTATGCACCAGTGACAGACGTTTGTTTCCAATTAGTGTTTATTGGATTATTTTAGTCAAAAGTAAGCTTTGTATTAGAGCCCCGCAGTATGGACTCTGTTATTTGTTCACGGGACGGTGTTTTCTTCCTCTGCTTGGTTCTGCATCAGCTTCAGCCTACTGGAAAGCTGGCGCAAGGCAGCATCGCTGCGGACCTGCCCTGAAACAGATGAAACCAGATTAAAAAGGTTGCAGCCTCTTATACGAGGATCTATTCCTGCCATCGGTACGGGCGTGTTTCTGACTCATCCTCAGGCTGTGCCTGGCTTTCTGCTGCCTTTCCCAGGAGCTGGAACGAGCCCTTCTCCGGGGAAGGGGCTGCCGGGCGCTCCCCGGGCTGAGTGTCGGCAGGTGAAGCCTGGCGCGGGTGGCTTGCGGCGAGATTCGCTGTAGGTGCGGTTGGGTTTATGGGTGTGCGCCGGGCCGACTAACAGAGCTTTGGGAAAACACGTGGGCAGTGTTTTCTGTAGGTAAAATAATACGGAAGACTTGCGTTTTAAGGCCATCCGGGAACCTGATGAGGTTCAACAAGGGCAAGGGCAGGGTCCTGCACCCGGGGAGGAACAACCCCAGGCACCAGGACAGGCTGGGGTGGCCCTGCTGGAGAGCAGCTCTGTGGAGAGGGACTGGGAGTGCTGGGGGACGATAGGGTGACCATGAGCCAGCAGCGTGCCCTGGGTGCCCAGAAGGCCAATGGGATCCTGGGGTGCATGAGGAGGAGTGTGGGCAGCAGGGCGAGGGAGGTTCTCCTCCCCCTCTGCTCTGCCCTGGTGAGGCCCCATCTGCAGTGCTGTGTCCAGTTCTGGGCTCCCCAGTTCAAGAAAGATGAGGAGCTGCTGGAGAGAGTCCAGCGGAGGGCTACGAGGATGAGGAGGGGACTGGAGCATCTCTCCTATGAGGAGAGACTGAGGGAGCTGGGCTTGTTCAGCCTGGAGAAGAGAAGGCTGAGAGGGGACCTTAGAAATGCCTCTAAATATCTGCAGGGTGGGTGTCAGGAGGACAGGGCCAGACTCTGTTCAGTGGTGCCCAGCGACAGGACAAGGGGCAACGGGCACAAACTGAAGCAGAGGAAGCTCCAGCTGAACCCGAGGAAGAACTTCTTCCCTCTGAGGGTGACGGAGCCCTGGCCCAGGCTGCCCAGGGAGGCTGTGGAGTCTCCTTCTCGGGAGATATTCCAGCCCCGCCTGGCCGCGGTGCTGTGCCCCCTGCTCTGGGTGACCCTGCTTGGGCAGGGGGTTGGGCTGGGTGACCCACAGAGGTCCCTTCCAACCCCTGCCATGCTGGGATTCTGGGATTCCTGACTTGACGTCTTCCGACAAAAAGATTTCCATAGATTGCCTTGGGAATTAAAAAGCAAATGAAAATGTGAATACCAAGCTAGACCCTTGACCAACGCGTCTCACGCTGTAAATGACTGACCTTATTTTGGGAGAAACCCTCCCGGAACACACACAGATCTTTGTGGACGAGGGTAGCTGCAAGTGAGTGAAAGTACCAGGTTTCAGGTCTTGCCCAGCCCGTACGCGTGGGTGCAGAGCCTGGGTGTCATCGTGTGCTGGTAACGCAAATGGGAGCGACTGCCCCGACGTCAGGGGAGCCAGAAGTGCTCTCGCAGTGATGTCACACGAAACGAGAAGCAGACGCGCAGCCTTGCTTCTGCGGAAATAACAAATATGCTTTTACGGGAGGATAAAGGCAGAATACTTGGCAGTGGCTCGCTGCGGAGAAGCAGGCGAGTTCATTTGGTCAGAGACCAAGGAGAGCTGCGTGGATTCAGCAAGACTGAACTGTGGGTCGAGCCTGAGTTTTGCTTCTCCTGCAGATCTCTGTTTTCCATAGCGCATATGAAATATTATTGCTGCGAACTGCACGTCCCAACGCAGCCTCTCCACGTGTGTTGTACGAAGAACGATAAATCTCAGGTTTGTCTGCTTTTCCTTCTCTTCCAGGACAACGGGCCTGCCCAGGGCAGGAGGCCAGTGCCCCCTGGGTCTGGTGGCAACCCCATGGACACCAAGCAGATGCTGAACGTCCAGCACCACCACCCGACCCGGCTCTACGGGCAGAGCGGCTGCGAGTCGGCTCTGCCGGGCCAGCTGAGCGGGCTCCACATCGCTCCAGCCCAGAGGTAGGACCACGGTCTGGGTCTGCAGGCTTGGCTTCGGGGGTGTCCGGGGGGGCTGTGGGGCTCCCGGAGCTCCGGAGATGTCAGGTGTAGCTCCTGCTCCGTTATGCAAGTGTGGGTGGGGAAATAAAAAAGGAGGAGAGGAGGAGGAGGAAAAAGGAGGGGAGGAGGAGGAGGAGGAAAAAGGGGGAGAGGAGGAGGAGGAGGAAAAAGGAGGAGAGGAGGAGGAGGAGGAGGAAAAAGGAGGAGAGGAGGAGGAGGAGGAAAAAGGAGGAGAGGAGGAGGAGGAGGAGGAAAAAGGAGGAGAGGAGGAGGAGGAGGAGGAAAAAGGAGGAGAGGAGGAGGAGGAGGAGGAGGAAAAAGGAGGAGAGGAGGAGGAGGAAAAAGGAGGAGAGGAGGAGGAGGAGGAGGAAAAAGGAGGAGAGGAGGAGGAGGAGGAGGAAGAAGGAGGAGAGGAGGAGGAGGAGGAGGAAAAAGGAGGAGAGGAGGAGGAGGAGGAGGAAAAAGGAGGAGAGGAGGAGGAGGAGGAGGAAAAAGGAGGAGAGGAGGAGGAGGAAAAAGGAGGAGAGGAGGAGGAGGAAAAAGGAGGAGGGGAGGAGGAGGAAAAAGGAGGAGGGGAGGAGGAGGAAAAAGGAGGAGAGGAGGAGGAGGAAAAAGGAGGAGAGGAGGAGGAGGAGGAGGAGGAAAAAGGAGGAAAAAGGAGGAGGAGGAGGAAAAAGGAGGAGAGGAGGAGGAGGAAAAAGGAGGAGGAGGAGGAAAAAGGAGGAGGAGGAGGAAAAAGGAGGGGAGGAGGAAAAAGGAGGAGAGGAGGAGGAGGAAAAAGGTTTAAAGGGTTTGGAGATGCCAAATTCTGACCAAAACGGCCCCACGTGTGTATGTAGTAACTGCAGCCCTGAACTGAAGCTTGTGAAGCTGGAGCAATGTTCAGCCGTTTGCCTCGGAGCCGGGCGAAGGTGCCGGTTTTCCAGACCCACATAAGATCCTTCGGTTGCCGTGGGGGTGGGTCGCTCAGCGGCATCAGCTCCGGTCCCCAGGCTGGGGTCAGTGCCAGGACTGTCACAGACGTTAGTGTCCTGGAGTTTCAAAGTGAATGTTCAAGGCAGGGGGGAAGGGTTTTGCCCTCCCAGGAGTGGGGATCACACCTCCACAGACCCCGGAGCAACCCCTCAGCCTGGGAGCTGGAGGCATCTGTGGAGAAAATTAACGCCGGTAAACTTGGGCTGTTTATAAATGTGAGATCTGCTCAGCGCAGCTGTCCGGGAGGCTGGGAATAAATAACGCTCGGAGGAAAGAAAAAACTTTTGTGTAGCCAAGAGCAGTTTGGGTGGATGACTCGGACTTTGAGGAAGGCCAGGTTGTGGGCTGCGATGCTTTCGCATGGCGTATGCTGCTGCTGATTTATGCTCCTCCAGGCTGGCAAGATGTTCTGCAGGAAAATAACGTCCGTATCAAATGCAAAGAGCAAAGAGAGTTTCTTTGTAGCTGGGGAACTGTCTGCCTCCACGAATTCATATTTCAGTGATGCTGCGAGCCAGCTTATTCCCCGTGCTGCTCCAGGAAAGTTAATGAAGTTGGAAAGTAGAGAAACACAGACAAAAAAAAAGGGAGGAGAAAATCTGACGTTGTCTGTGTGTGAGCCAAAAGCCGGGAGATCACAGAATCACAGAATAGTAGGGGTTGGAAGGGACCTCTGTGGGTCATCTAGTCCAACCCTCCTGCTGAAGCAGGGTGACCTACAGCAGGCTGCACAGGACCTTGTCCAGGCGGGATGAGCTTGGGTGCTTGAGCAGAGCTGGGTCAGAAGAGCGTTCTGTTTGAATTTGTGCTCCATCGGGCTGAACTGGTGAAAATCTGCCCTTTTTCACTGAAAATGTGTGAGCTGACGAACGAGGAGGCTGCAGCAGGGCAGGCAGGCACTCGGGGCACGCAGGGAGGGTCTGGGCTGGCCAGGGGCGTGGGGACGGGTCCTCGGCGGCCCCGGTCCCGGCAGCGGCACTTCTGCCCCTCGTCTCGAGAGATGGGAGCCATGGGAGCAGCCGGCAGGTCGCTCCTGGAAAACAGAGCTTTGGCTTTTCTTGGGAAGTGAGTTTCGTTGGGGGTTTTTTCCTTTGTTTAAAAGTGAATTTTCTTTATTTGTTTTCTTTTTGTTTGTTTGTTTGTTTTAAAAGGGGAATGAATATGGTGCTGGTGAAGAAGATGAGTCAGATGATGGCTAAAGTGTGTTAATATATCTGATGGCGTTCAGGGCTCTTGCTGTTTTTATTGGGTTTATAGTGACCTTGATGACCTTCTCCTTGAAAAGGAAAAGGAGCCCCTTCCCCCGACGCTGTGCTGCGGGGCCTCAGCAAAGCACAGCAGCACTTGAATTCCTCTCTGCTCAGCAGGACACTTGAACATGTACCCACAATATTTTTGGTTCCAAACGATGCTTTTCATGTTTTGATGTATTGAATGAACTGGAATAATGCTTTAAATTACCGTTGTCTGTCGTACCCCAGTCCTGCTGCGTGCAGACAAGGAGCAGCTTCGGGGCTGGATGCTGAGGGTCAGCACGTGGTTTGGGGGGTGGGGGGGACGGGGCTGCCCTCGTGTCCCACCCTCGGTGCTGTGCGGCCCCGGGGAGGGGGTTCTGATTTAAGCTGTGGGCTGCGTCTGGCAAACGGATCTTCGGATGCCGTCACCTGCAGAAGCGCTGGCTTCAAACGCGGCGTTGGTGGACGGCGAGGAGGTTTGCTGTCGTGCCTGTCCCTGGCAGCAGCACCCACTGCCCCTGTGCCGGGTGCCCAAACAGCGGCACGAGGAGTGGGTGGATCCCCTGGCCCTGTGTAGTTCAAGAAATGCATTGTTTTACCCATTTTTTTCAATAAAGTCCACGTGTGGCAGAGCAATTCGCAGTGGTTGTAAGCAGCTGCCCTCTTCCCTGAAGGCATCTGGTGTCCGGGCCAGCCCTGGCTGTGGTTGCTCCATCGGAGCTGAACAGGGAACGGGTTTAGCTCCCCTGGTTTGAGGGCTGTTCCCGGGCAGGGAGATGCATGGGAACGGAGAGGTGTTTGGTCGAAGGAGCTTCCAGTACCTCCCTGATGAGCTGACGACTGCCCTTTGCGTTCCACTTGAGCCTGTCTTGCTTTTCTTTAAAACAGCCTCGACCCCTTGAAGTCTCTCCCACGGAACAGGAATGGGATTGATGTGGAGTCGGACGTCTACAAGATGCTTCAGGATTACGAAAAGCCTGTTTCGGAGCCGAAGCAGTCCGGGTCTTTCCGGTACTTGCAGGGCATGTTGGAGGCTGGTGAGAACGGTAAGGAGGTTGGCAGCACCCGTAGCGTGTCCCAGCGAGTCCCCTACACCTCCCCTGGACCCGGGCTGCGGCACTGCACGGCTGCGGGGCACAAACCATCGCGGGGTCCCTCTGCACCCTATTCCCTGGCCGCACACCCACCGAGGTGCTGTTGCAGGCTTAACCTGAAGCATACGGAAGCAGAGGAAGTTCCAGCTGAACCCGAGGAAGAACTTCTTCCCTCTGAGGGTGACGGAGCCCTGGCCCAGGCTGCCCAGGGAGGCTGTGGAGTCTCCTTCTCTGGAGATATTCCAGCCCCGCCTGGCCGCGGTGCTGTGCAGCCTGCTCTGGGTGACCCTGCTTGGGCAGGGGGTTGGGCTGGGTGATTCCAGAGGTCCCTTCCAACCCCGACCATTCTGTGATTCTGTAACATCCTCCTCCTTCCCTTGGTGAGGTCCAGAAGCTTGAAAAGCATCTAAAGGGTCCATCTGCAAGAGCTGATGGGATGGGTTTGCAAACCCTTCGGCTCTGTCATTTTACCGCACATCGCCTCGGTGCCGAGGCAGCTCGGCTCGACGCGGGAGGGTCCGAGCACCCTGCGAGGGGAAACCCCCAGACTCAAGTTTCAAATCGGAGTTCCAGATGCTCAGGCCAGCACCTGGGGGCTTAACCGAGTTTCGTGGCTGGCTTGAGCGTCGTGTGAAAGCTGGATTTGCAAAGAGCTTCTGCGTGGCAGCTGTTTTCCTGAGACGGTTTGTGGAACGTGACGGCCCGGGGCGGTTGCGTGAGATCACCCCTGGAGAGCGGTTTGGCTGTTTCAGTAAATGGCATTTGCATAAGGCCGTGGGATCGTCCTCGGCAAGCCCGGGATAGAGATCAGGAGCTCCTGGCTCACTTCTCAGGTCTGTCACAGCTTCCTGCCCGTGTCGTTAATGCGGGAAGGAGCCAACACCGAGCGTTGAATAATAAGATCCCCAAACCACTTTTCAGCTTCTTTTTATTTGCCTTACATCCTTAAGTCTATTTGGGTTTTGATGTTTGAACTTTTGGGCTTCATTTTACAGTCATTAGGGCAAGACTTCATTCTGCTTCCTTCTGAGAGCCTCGTCCTCTGGTCACGTGAACCCAGAAACTTGGGTTTTATGGGAAAACACCAAGCGCTGCAAATCTCACGATGAAGCCGCGAGAGGCAGCGAGTCAGGCCGCTGCGTTTCGGTTTCTGTGTATATAAAATGATGGAGAAGGGTGTTCTTTGACTAGAAGTATCTTGCTTCTAGCTTCACCAGAAGCAGCATGATTTGGGGTAACTTCTAAGCATCAGGAGTTTTTACCCGTTCCAGTTTTCTCCGTGGTACTTGGGCACGTCCGCAAAGCATGAGATGGGATCAGCTGTGGGAGCACTGGGCGTAAATATTACAGCCCCTTCGAGGCTGCTAATTACAGGTTCCAGATGTACCCTCAGGTCCCTCCCAAGAGCAGGCACGAGCAGCCTCCCGGTGCGGTGTCCGCAGCACCCCCGGGTCTCCTCGTTAGGAAGAAGCAAATAGGAAGTGACTGTGTTAATCCCAATTAGTGATGCTCCCGCCTTCCCCCCTTCTCTCTGCCAGGAAAGGGACAAAAAATGAAGCTTTTCTGGTTTGCTGCTGCCTCCTCTTGCATCCCACAGCCAGAAACCCGGTGCTGCCCTTCGGGAGGAGAGGAGAAAGAGAAGAGGGTGGGCTGGGGGAAGGGGAGGATGAAGAGGTGCTGGGACAGTTCCGGACCTGGGGTCTGTCCTGGACCTGGGGTCTGTCCTAGCCAGTCCTGGGTGTCTGCTCGCCCGGCAGCGTCTGGTCGCGAGCCCGTGGCGGCTGCAGCTCGGCGTGCGTGGAGCCGGGGGCTGACGCTGCTGTCGGTACCGGAGCCGTCACCCCGGGGCTCTGCCACCGGCCCCGTCCCTCTCGGCCGCGCCGGGCAGCGGGGATGTGCGGCTGCCTGCGGGCACGCTCTCGCCTCCATCTGTTTATTTCGTCAGGGATGAGAAATTAAGTGAAAAGCATCTCTCCTGGCATAAAGCTCTGTGAGGTTTCAGCATGGTTTAAATCCCCAGGAGTGTTCCTGCGAGGTTGTTTTACAGCTTCCAGCTTTGCTCCTTTTCCTTTAAGCCTAAAATTATACATTTTGGCCTGACCTCGCTGTGTGTTGTCCTTTTAAAGTCACGATCTCCTCTCCCGAGGAGCTGGGTGACTCAGACAACGACCTGTTATATATGGAAGGTGTTTCCACTGGAAGCCAGACTTTCTTCGGCGTCACCAGCCCCATCCCCGCACCCTTAAGGCACAATTCTTTGTGCTGAGGCTGGAGGAGCCGCAGCGGCTGCCTCCGTCCGGGCCCTTGGCGCGGGAAGGATGAGCGCTGCAGCCACCGACGGGGAGGGCTGAGATGGGGGAGTTGAAGCATCTCGCTGCCATGCTGAGGACCATGAATTACAGTGAGACTGTGGGCTGGTAAACAGCGGGAAGCGATCCATCGGTTGGGAAGATGGGAAGCAGCCCTCTCTGCAGGGCTTGTTTTGCTGTAAAATCTCTCTCTCTATTTTTTTTTTTTCATTTTTTTTTTTTTTTTCACCCCTCTCTTTTTTAAGCAGCTTCTCCAAGCCCTCTGAGAGACAGTGACAGCTTAACTGTGAAATGTTGGCAGATGAGCGTGTCTAGTCCAAGCACGCCGTGTCTCACGCTGGGGAAGCCAGCAGCTTGAGCAGCGGTTTCGGTTTATTCCCAGCAAGGCAGCGGAAGGACTCGGCAGGCGAGCTTGGCTGGAGCCAGCCGAGCCCTCGCAGCAGCCCCGCTCCGCTCCCGCGCAGGCAGACTCGCGCGCACCGAGGCTCTCGGCATCCCCAGACGCTGTGTTGTGTCTCGGGAAAGTGAGGCTTGGTGGGAAATTGGTCCTTTGGGGTTTACTGGCTTGGCCAGAGCTGTTGGCAGCGTTGGGCTCCGGATCAGAGCCACGGCTGGGGACGGGGTCTGCTGTGCAAGGATGCCTGCGCGTCCCGGGGGTAGCCCGGGGGGTTAGGGGTGGGTGGGCTCCCCCTTCCCCAGCCTTCGTGCAAGGAGGCTTGGTGCCCCAGAAGACCTTATCTTCTGTCATGGTGTTTTATTGTAGGTTATATGAGATTAAACGAGTATTCTAGGAACAAAAATGCATCTGATTCTATTATTGTTTGTTTTCTTTTGCCTGATTCTCCAGAAAGCTTTCATTTTTGTCTCCGTGACTGATGGTGGATCTACCAAGCGTACCTGAAATGTTGGTGGGATAGAACCTCTTCTCTCTGGAGCTTTTCTGAGATTTTTGCTAATTGTATTCCTCAATTTACCAAATAGTATTGCAGCCAAATTCATCTCCCATCTCTAGAATAAGGCTGCTTTGCCTTTTGGCCAGGTGTACTGAGCGGATGCTGTCGCTACACGTGGATAGATCATCTGCTGATGCAGCCAGGAGCTTCTGCCACCATCCACGCTGCGTTTGGATGAGCAGTCGCAAGTTCTGTTGTGGCAGGCAGAGACTTACCTGACTCCTTAAGGAAAAAAGAAAGGAAGGTGGTGGGGGGGAAGCCCCGAGATGCCAAGTTTTCAATCTGTGTCTGTTTAAATCTCTTGGCAGGTGAAAAACTCGACAAACTGAGCAACCCTCGCAACATCAAGCCCCCCGTGTCAAAGCTCGGCGGTGCCGTGTCCGGGCTGCAGATGCTCCCTGAGTGCACCCGCTGCGGGAACGGCATCGTGTAAGCGTCGCGTGGCCGCCGCGGTGGGGACGGCAGCGCGGGGGCCCGGCTGCGTCGGGTCCTGCCGGGCACAGGGGCTGAATTCATAGCGGAGCACCTTGTATTTATAGCGGAATACCTTGCATCTAAAGCAGAATACCTTGAATCCCTTCCTGGTTTTTGCTAACCATAGGGAAACCTGGGACTGAGGAATACGGTCTGGATTGCCCCTTTTAAGGGAATCTTGCAGCGAAACGGAATGATTCATGGGGTGGTTTCTGCCTTGCTTATCGCAGTAAATCCCGGGGACTAGGAACAGCACCAGCACTCTCGCTGCCTGACGGAGGGAGAAATGCTCAGAGGGTCAAGTCGAAACGGTCTGCGGGTTGTTTTGGTTGGTTTGTTGGAGAGCTGCTCTCCGGCAGGTGGATGTTGGGTCTGATTTCCGAGAATACAGGTGTTTTCCTGCCTCATCCTGCTGTAGTTTGTATTCCGTTGTAACTTACGTTCTGCTCAAGCCAGATTTGCTGGCTGCGTGGCCCCTGCTCTGCAAACGCCCGTGACCGCGCTCTCGCCGGTGCGGTGGGCTGAGGGTCTCTGCTCCGCGAGCCGTGGTGCCTGGGCGCTCCGCGGAGGCTGGCTCCAGGCTGAGCGGAGATATCGGAGGCTCAGCTCCGCGTCGAGCCGTGGAGCGGTGCCGCAGCGGGGTGCGGGCGAGCGGGAACGGAGCATCCCTTCCCGCAGGAAGACGGCGGAGCTGTGCCCGGAGCGGGGTGGCAGCTTTGGGTGGGCTCAGGCGCCGGGATGGGAACCCGTGATAACACCCCTACGCGCTCCCACACGCCGCGTTCCCTCGCTGACTCCGTTTCACTTGAGGCAGCAGGAAAAGCCACTCGTTTCTCGGTCTCACGCGAGCTCTCCCCGTCTCTCCCCAGGGGCACGATCGTCAAAGCTCGGGACAAGCTCTACCACCCCGAGTGCTTCATGTGCGACGACTGCGGCCTCAACCTGAAGCAGCGCGGGTATTTCTTCATCGAGGAGCAGCTCTACTGCGAGACGCACGCCAAGGAGAGGGTTAAGCCCCCCGAGGGCTATGACGTGGTGGCTGTTTATCCCAACGCGAAAGTGGAACTTGTCTAAACCCAGGCTGTGCTCTGGAGAGGTCGGGCGGCCGCGCGCCCACCCACGTCCTCCCCGCCGGCTGCGCAACGTGGCTGCAATCAACCCCGATTACCAAAGCCCAAGTTAAAACGCCTTTTCCTAGATAAAACCGTTTACACTTGGGATCTCCAGGGGATGGTGTTGAAAGCATACGAACAGGTTTATCCCTTCTTTTTGACACTCTGCTTTTCGGGTTGCTGCCTTGGGTTATTAGTCTGTGCCATAACCTTATCCCAGTTCTGTGTAAATACTGATTAATTCTCTACTCTGTTTCATACAAAACCAGTATTCCTTTTTCTTTTTTTTTTTTTGCCTCCCCCTCTTCTGAAAAAGCAAGGAAGATGTTTTAAAAGCTGAAAGAAAGTAAGGCACTTTAACAAAAGAAGCTGACTCCTATATTCTGACCTTAACCCCCTGCCCTCCGGCTGCCCCGGGGGTTAAAAACCGACCCCCTGAGGAGTCTGGGACGAGGTACCGGTGGGTCGGGGGCCCCGGCTCAGCCCCATCGCTGCAGATGTGCTGAGGAAGGGCAGTCTCTTAAAACAGCATTTTCTGTGAAATTCCCTGGCTCAGGGCACTGCCATTAGAGGCTGCCACAGACCGATCCGAGTTCCCCGAGATCTCCGCACCGAGCGTGCGATGAGGCTTTTATCTTCCTTCTCTCACTCCTCAGTTGTTCTCATCTGATCACCCGAGCAGCACCTTTAAAGGACACTGAAATAGCACGGACCCCACCTCAGCTGTCCCTACCTCCCGCGCCCCTGCCCCTCGGCTGCCCTTGCTTTGGCCATCCTGACTCTTCCCCAGCTTTCGCTATATTTTTGTAGTCCTTATTTCTAGACCCCCAGGCTGCTGCCATCTGGGTCTGCCTCGCAGCGGGGAGGAGGTGATGAAATCCCTCCAGGCACTTAGGAAGCAACTGGAGCAGCAGGGAGCCCAGCTGTGAGCCCCCAGTCCAGAGGCAGCGGGCTCGGGTTGATACCCGTGACCCGAGGCTGCGCTTTCAGCCAGGTCCGTCGGCCGCTTTATTTGGCGAGGAAAAGTTTCTGAGGATCTTGGGATGTTGCTTTGTTGGAGAAATGAGTTTTTTTGTGTAAGTGTTTGGAGAATAGAGAGAGAGATCAGTCACCCAGCTGCTGGGTGCCACTGCACGTGGCGGTGGGAGCCCTGTGTTTGGTACCACGAGGTTACTTCTGCTTTGCAACAGCCTCCTTCCTCCTCCTCGCTTGAGAGAGGGGGGACATGGAGGAGACAAAGAAACATCTGTGCTCGCTTCTCTTCTGTGGAAAAGGAAAATATGAGATGGGGAGATGGCCAAAGCACTCCTTCCCCTTCTGGCTCTCTCTAACAGGGGTCTGAGAAATCCAGGGCTGGAGGAGGGTCGGGTGCGTTATCCCGGTTGGGGCTGGGCATGCAGTTTCTTCCTAGAGGGAGTAAGGATTTTAGGGTGTTACAGGGCCACATTTAGACCTTTTCTTGTGGTGCCTTATTAGGGATTCGAGCAGCTCCTGCCCTGTGGAGCTCCTGCCCGAGCCCGCAGCTCCTCCGGCCGGGTACCCCCGCGCAGCCGGAGGGATGCCAGCATTCCTGCTAGCAGCAGAGCATCCGCCTCCCCCTCCTTCTGCCATCTGGATTTTTAGTTACTGAAGTACAAGAAACAACGCGGAAATTTTTATCGTGGCGCTGAGCCTTGTTTTTCTTGTATTTGCATAGCCTTGCTTGGTAGGTTGGACTGTCTGAAGGGAAGTGCTGGGGGCAGCTGTAAATGATGAGGAGGCTTACAATAATCAGGTGGGAAGCATTGCTGCCCTGGTCTGCAGGCCTCTGCTTGGAGCTCTGTAGTTGGCCCTTGCCAGAAGCATTTGTGCTGAATTCCTCCATTAACCTCGCATGTTGCTGGGCCAAGCTCTGGTGCCCGTAGCTTGAAAGCTCAGGCTTCGCCCAAACCCAGGACTGAATCCAGCTCGGCTGAGCAATGGAAAACTCACGACACGAGTGGCGCAGGGGGCTCTCCCCGTTCTCCACGGCAGCCGCCTGCGTGTCGCTCGCTGCGGCTCTTGTCCCCCATGCGAGCCCGTCGGTGCGGCGGTCGTGTCCCGCGGGGATGCCAGGAGTCTCGCAGCCCTGGCACAGGGAACGCCTTAGAAATTCATAAATTGTTTCCTTGCCCTCATTTTACCACCGAATTGCGTGGGCTGCGGGCAGGGCATCCTCGGTGGTCTCGCCCGGCTGCTGCACCAGTGGAGCACTGGGCACGGGGCTTTTCTTTTAATTTAAAACCGAGTTCCCGCAAATCAATTTTTCCACGCGGTTGTCTCGTGGTGCCCTTCGTTAGGAGCAATCGGCTCCTTCGATCCCCCTGAGGAGCCTAAAGCTGGAGCTGCCTCGCACAACCCCGTCCCGGGGCACACTCATTCCGGGCTTCAGGCCACGTCTGTCAGGTTATGGGGTTTGTAGGAGCCGCGAGCGAGCCTCCCCGTGCCGCTGGGTAATGCTGGTTAACTCTGTAAAACGTGGGGAGGGAGCCGTTTGTATGAAATACAGAATAAAATTGTATCGTTGGTTTTATGTCTCACATCACTCAGCCTGGCCTTTGCCCCGTCCCCGGTCGGGTCTGCCCCGTGGCAGTGCCCCTGCGTGCGGGGGTTCCTCGGCATCCGGGTAAGGAGGACACCGGGTAAGGAGGACACCAGATAAACTTCAGAACGCGTCTTGGAGATGGAGAGCTGCACTTCTCGCAGCACTGTGCATCGAGAGCCTTGTTTGAGGTTTGGCCTGTGTTTTCATGGGGTGTTGGGTGTGTTGTTGGGTGGTTTTTTTTGGTTTGCTTTTTTTTTTGGTTTGTTTTTTTTTTTTTAAACTCCTGAGACCTTCCTGGGACCCGGTGTCCTATCGGGTGCAGAGGTGGGAAGGGCCGTCGTGTCCCTGCGCGTTCCGTGAACGCCCAGGGGTGCCCGGCTCCCCTCCACCGGTGTGACCCAGTGATGATGTGGAGCTTTACCCTGTCTGCCCATGCGTAAGGCCAATGGATTAGATTCTTCAGCAGCGTTTAACCAGGTACCTTCTCTCTCCTGATGGCCCCGGGTCTCACTGGAGCCGGAGCTGCAGCTCTGTGGGGCTGGGGATGTCACTGCCCAGTCACCGTGGGAGGCATCTGGGCAGCTCCCGGGCTGGAAAACACCCTTCTCCCCGAGGGTGATGCCAGCCCCGGTGCAGCCGTGAGCAAACAGCGTTCCTGAAAATCCCCTTGCCCGGCGCCGGCCATGGCATTGCTCGGGCTGGTTCCCTGTAAGCCAGCACAGGGAGCCCAGAGCTGCAACACCAACGGGGGCAAAGCCGGCCCGAAAGCCCCGTCCCACCCCATCATTTCTGGCCCTCGGACCACAGAGACCCCCGGGGTGGTGGGAGCAGGAGGGCGAGGGCGGGCTCGCTGGAGTTGAGCAGCTGGATCATCGAGGGATGTTTGCTTACGTAGCTACATCCCGATGGCTCTGGCTTTAATCGTTGGTTGGTATTCGATTCAGTGTGTGTGGGAAAGTCAGAAGTTATAATAATTATAATAGAGTTCAGTGCCTCCAACAGCTATTTAATCTGAAAGGTCTTAATTGGAAGGCATTCATGTGTGGGAATTGTCGCTTCTATGGGCCTCAAAATATTTAAAAAGACAAAGCCTCTGAGGTTCTGCACGAGGTATGAAAGATTTTCATGTAGTTTATGTCTGTGCAGCTCCATGTCTAATTAGTGCATGTATTCAAATAATTACCGTGCTTACGCCTCTCTCCCCGGTGGGAGGCTGAAGAGGGGGACACGGGGCAGCCCTGGGGCCCCTCTGGGACCCCCCACCGTCTCCGGGCACCCCGGCCCACGCAGCAGCCGCCGTCTGACCGGCCCGACCCCGGGAGCCTCCTCCTTCGCCGCTTCGGAAAAAACGACGTGTGAGATCAAACATGACGAAGGGCACCGTTTATTAACTAAACGAGGTGGGACCGGGGCCAGACTGATTCAAGCTCTAATTGTTTTAACTTTTCCCATGTATCATCATTAAAGTTTCCTACTTAGCTGGGCATGATTTCCACCACCACACCCCCTTTCTTCTGCTGCTTTTGTTTGGAGTTGTTTAACTTTGCTTTTGTTACTGGATGGCTGCCCCAGGGACCTTAAAAAAATCTCAGCTGGTCCATTTGAATTGGGATAAATGTCCTTGTGCCACAGGGGGGGAGGCAAAGGGAAAGAGACTCTTTGGAAAAATTCCCTCTCCTCCCTTTCTCATCTGTGCAAGAGGCTATTTTAATTACTTCAGGAGAAAAAAAAATCTTCCCCACAAGCATAATAAAACACACACAACTGCTCCTGACTGTAAGGGAACTTATCTGCAAGTTGTTTTGCCTCTCTGTTTCTCCCTGGGAAAACACAGGCTGTCGGGAACCACCCACAGAGCTTCCCCAGCCCGGGAGCAGCTTCTTGCAGCGGGACACTTAAATATTTTGAATTTTGATGTAGTCCTAGAGCAGTTCCTTCGTGGAGGGAGAGCCGGTGCGGAGGGCCTGGGCTGCGGCCAGCGCTGCTGCTCTGGGCAGTCGATGTGCACAAGGCTGCTTTCTCGCTGCACGAAGACGCTGCTCGAGCACACTGCCGGCTTTTAGCTTGATTAACGAAGCGATGGCTGCGACTGCCCCTAAAAGCTCTAGGTCCCGTAAATTAATACGGTTCCAAGGGAGCCTTGCACCGGGCAATCCTCAGCGCTGCTCGGCGGGCGAACGCGTTGCGCTGCTGAGAGCAGCAAGGCTGAAACGCCTGGGGAGCCTTTTCTAGAGTCGCCAGCGATCGTGTTTTCCTCAGATGCCCGTCTCCTGCACCATCTAGTGATGGAAACCAAAACACCCAGCGGTTTCAGGCAGGATGGGGAGCGGAACCTGCGCCGTGAGGGCTCCCAGCGTTGTGGGGTGATTCCTGGGTGGAAAACATCCAAATCCAGCCAGAGGGCTGCGCTTCCGAGAAATCTCTGCTCTGGGAGAGGTGGGTTTGAGCCGCAGTGGTGGGTTTGAGCCCGTCCCCTGGGCTCTTGCGTGCTGCCAGACATCCTGTCCCTTCTCTGGCATGATGCCTCTCCTCGCTCGGATGCAGCCCTGCCAGCCCCGACCCACATCACTGTGCCCTGTCTTGAAGCTGGGGGTGCAGGACGGGGTGGTGCTGCCCCACGGACCCCTCAATGCGTCCGTTCCTGCTGTCGGGCTGCGGTGGAAGCGTGCGCTGGTGCCCTGGCAGGCCCGGAGCCGTGTGTCTGACCTGACCGGAGCGACACTGCACCAGGTAAGATCACTGAAGTCCTTGGTGAGCGGTGGATGGTGAGCAGTGGTCCTTGGTAGATGGTGGTGGAAAGCTGACTCTGCTTGACTAGGTACATTTTAGGAGGTTTTATCCCAAATCCTCACATGCATACTACAGGCAGGGACCCTGGCTCCATCTCTTCTACAGGATTCCTCCCACAAATGTGATTGCCTGCAAAAAAACCACGCTGAGCGCTTGTCCGCCCAGGTCTGCTTAGGAGAGGAAAAGTTCACGCACCGCTGCCAGGACCTGGGAAGCGATGGCCACAATGGCCCCTAAAAGCTCCAAGTCCTGTAAATTCATACGGTTTCAAGGGATCCTTGCACCGGGCAATCCCGAGCGGGTAAATGCGTTGCACTGCTGAGAGAGCAGCGAAGCTGAGATGGGTCAAGACCCTTTTCAAGAGCTGCCAAAGATAATTCTTTCCCAGATGCCATCAGTCCGGTGGGACGTGGCCCTGGTGGACACCATCACCGGCTCCAGCCGCTCCAGGGCAGGCAGGCAGGAGCGTGAGTCGGGGGCTGTGGGGAGAGCACGGCCGTGCCACGCTCGAGCCGGGTCGCACGCCTGCTCGGCACCGGGGCACAGAGCCCTCGGGGGACACGGAGCCCTCGGAGGGCACTGCAGGCTCAGCAAGCACACTGACCAAACGGATTTTGCTTTGCCCCGTCTCTAAGCAAGCCTCCACCTGATCAGAGTGCCACGCAAACGATATGGAATTACAAAACTCTTCGTTATCATGTGTTTTCTTAATTCCCAGCTCTCGAGGTGGCTCCGGGGAAGGTGACACAGTTTCCCACCAAGGCAGAGGATGCTTGAGAGGGGCCTTGCCCCAGGAGAAGAGAAAGAGCGGAGCCACTGCAGGCAGCAACCACCTGAACCCAGAGCAGCCCAGGAGCAATGGTGATGGCCATGCCGGGGGGCAGTGTCCCATGGGGTGAGGGTGATGCGACCGCACGCGAGCAGGAGCCCTGCTCCACAGCCCCTGGGCAGCTTGCAGCATCTCGGCAGCCCGTCGGTGCCGCTTCCCCAGCCAACCTCTGCCTGACTGGCTTAGGCCATGTTAGAAAATCTGTGTGCGTGAGAGCAAAATATTTTCCCAAGAACAAAATATTTGCACAAGAGGTGGTTTCTCCACTGTTCAAAGATTCCCTCCTTCTCCCCCTGTGCCTGAGGTACTCCTCCTTTTCTCTACTGGCTCCTCAGCCTCTGATTTCACTTTACAGGAATCTCTCCAACCTGGTTTCCCACACGCTGCTCTTCATCTAATAGCTGACAGCGTGTTTAGAAGGCTGCAGTGAAACGCACTGGCCGCTTTCAGAGGGCTCGTTTGGGAGAACTAGGACTGGCCCTTCCTCTACAGTGAATTTGCTCCGTGGCTGCCTGAGCTGTTCACCAGCCGCTAATTCTGCGTGGTTTTTCATCATCTCCGTGCCTGGGTTGAAGCATCCCTGATGTTGGATGATAAGTGGGGTTTGCAGTCAGGCGAGCACCCAGCAAAGGCTGGCGGGAGAGTGGCATCGCTGCGGGCTCAAAGGGCTGCGTGCGGTGGCTAGCGGGGCTGCGGCAGAGCTGGCTAGAACTCGCAGTATTTCTGTAACTGCTGATTTATGTAGATTCACAATGTAAGAGAAGACCCCATGGTGCTGAACACATGAAATTTATAATACATTAAGGATTCATCTGCAAACCAGTTAAACCTGAGTATGTCGTACTTGTCTACCACTTTTGATACGCTAAATTTGCAGTCTAACCACAGTCATTTACGAGCACTGCAAATTATCCCTCTGTAAACTGTTACTGTTGAGTGAATAATTATTAAGATTGCATTAGTTCTTAAGACAATACACTCCCCACTCCTTCTTGCCTTGTGGGAGCAGGAAATAAGGAATGGGGAGGGTAATGTCTTTCCCGTGGTTCTTGCACAGCCCCAAGGCAGGGCAGGGCGACGGCTGCTGCCTGCGAGCCCCTGATCTGCCCCAGTCGGCCCCCGCCTCGGCTCTGTTCTTATCACTGGGGACAGCTTTAGCTCTGTGGTGGCCCAGGCCTGGCATCAACATGCCACCTCCAGCCTGTCTCCAAGCCGGAGAGATCTAAATCTTCCCCATTTACCGCATGACGTGGGCTCTCCATCCCTCAGCCCGGGGAGCAGCTGGATCGCTGCCTGGCCTGGATAAACGCTGCCGTCTGCTCCTCCTCCCCAGGTACCCTGCAGCGATCGCTCCCCGGTCGGTGCCTCCACCTTCCACGTAGCCCTCTCATCATCTCTGCTGGAGAGATGCTTCCCCGGCCTGCCCTCGCCCGCTGCCAGCATGGCTGGGCTGTCCCGCTCCACGCGGGCACCCTGCTGATCACCTCCAGGGAGCCGCAGCACCCCAGGGAGCCAAGCGCTGTGCGTATTTTAAACACCCACGCGTTTCTGAGTGCCCCTTGTGTTATTTCAGAATATGACAGCGTTGCTCGGATCTCTGAAATGGCTTTGCCAGCTACCCCCATAGCTGGCTCCAGGCAAAGCCGAGCGTCACGTGTAAAGCAGTAGCAGTTAACAGGTAGGAAACCGGAATATGAAACGCTCCTCTCCCGAGGCCAGAGCTGCTACGGGCTCCTTCTGAGCAGAAGCTGCTGACCTTGACCGCTGCATAGAGTAAACACTCTGTTTTCTTTGACATGTGAAGCAGATCCCTGCATATATTTTTCACAATTAGCATCCTTGAACGTATCGGAGCCCTACCGACCCACGCGCTCCCATCCACCTTCTCAAATGCAGCGAAGATCAGTGCAGGTGAACGCCCGGGTGTGTTTCTCAGGAAGAGCTGCGTTTTTAAACTCGATTAATTTCTTTTCGTCATGTAGCTGGTGTTATTTGGCAAGCAGGGCAGAGGGGCAGAGGCACCGGGCTCCCCGCCACTGGCAGGTACCTTCATTCTGCCTGAAAACAGGCACTGATTGCATTGCTTTCCTAAATTACAGTCCAGGGCAACCTGCACCGAGCCACATCGAATCCCTCCTTCCTTTGGGGTTTACTCCTGCTTGTTCTTCTGCAGCAGTGAAGCCCTGCTGCCGACCCATTGGCTGTTTGCTTTGGTTTTGGCAGGACCCATGGCACTGTCAGATGGCATCTGGGTCTCTTCCTAACGCAGGAGCTGCTCGGTTTTGTTGCCTGCAGCTGAGCTGGGGAGCCTGCGCAGCCCCGCGGGGAGGTTTCTGCTCCGCAGCCCCTGCCTTTGCCTGGGCTTGGCCCCTCCGTTCCCCGGGCACAGGGTGAGCACTGGTGCAGGCACCGTCCCTGCTCTCTAATAGCACAGCTAATTATTAAAATTGTGCTATACTTTGATCTGTGATCTAATTAGCTCAGCTTTGTGGTAGAATTATCTAATCTGAGACTGACATGTCTGAAGTCTACCCCCAAGCGCTCCTGGCAGGCATGCCTTGAAGTCACCGGGGCGGCAGCAAGCCGCGGCAGAAACACGCTTGGCTGTAACTTTGGTGGACTGAGACTCATTTTTGGTTTTTTAAACCTTGTCTGGGGTTACAAGTGGCTTTAGGTGGAATTTTCCATGCTGGCTCCTGTCCTAAGCCTCCAGCCCCAGGCGGGTCCGGTCGCGAGACTGAGCGATGGGCAGCGAGTCAGCCCCGCAGGTTGTGGGGATGGAAAGGAGTTTGGAAACATGTCAGCACGGGAAAAGAGATTTCATTCTGTGCGTTGTCTTGCACATGAACCTCAGAAGTTCTAGAAATGCAGAGAGTTTTGTGCTGGCAGAGGTCAGGTAAACTGGAAACTGTCCCTAGCCGGGGACGGGGCAGGCCTTCACCCCTCCCCATCACTCTGCTTTTCTGGCGGGGAGCATCTCGGGCCATGGGGTCCCGGGTGCTGGAGGGGTCTGACGGGCACGTGGTGGGGAGCTCGTGCTGGACACGGGGCCAGGCTGCACACCCTGGCAGCATCGGGTTTGGCATCACCGCTCACCTGCTTGAGATGTGATGGGGGCCCATCAGATGGCTGCCGGTGTTTTGGGGGGCTCTGGCCCGATAGAGCTTGCCTGGGGAGGTGACTGCTTTCCCTTTTTTTATGCTTTAAGCAGGGCGTCTTGGCAGTGACCCTCGCTGTGGACATAGTGCTGGTGCCAGCGACGGGTGGAAACATGGGTGTGGGGAAACTAAATTAAATTACACGGAAAGTTGTGCGTCTCCAGCCAATAACCCCTGCGCCTGGACGAGGCTCGACGCGGCGTTGCGGCTGCGGCTGAGCGCAGGCTCTTCTCTTGCAGTGGAACCTGGTGTGCGAGGACAACTGGAAAGCCCCACTGACCACCTCCCTCTTCTTCATGGGCGTCCTCATCTGCTCCTTCGTCTCAGGGCAGCTCTTGGACGGGTAACGCCGCTGCTCCCCTTCTGCCCATGGGCAGAGCATGGCAGACCCAGTGCCACGGCTGCTGCGTTCCTTCTTAAGAGGCGTAAGGGAGTTAAATGTCCAGTTCTCTGAGTTTTGATCAAAATTAGGTAACTGGCTTGGCTTCTTCAGAAATCCCAACCTTGACCTGCCCCAGGTGTGGGACTGCTGCTTCTTGGGCGCTTCAGGAGACCAAGAGCTGATCTCTGCAAGGAGCCCCTGCAGCTCCTTTGCAGATTGCTGTGCTGGTTTTCACTTCACAGCCAGGTTTGTTTCTTTATCCAGCCTTTTTAGTGTTTCAAAAGATCTTGTTTTTTGTCACACAATAACTAACAGTCCGTTCTCGGAGCTGCAGGATAGAAACTTGTCCTTTGGGTGGAAGCTCTGCATGGAAGAGGTGGTTTGTTAGAAATAAAGCATATCGAACTGGCAGAAGAAAAGATAAATTGTACATGGATAGCAGTCATGTCACACCATCTAAGCAGGTGCAAAGTATAAAGAAAACATTACAGGCACTTGACAATTATCTCAGCAGTATTTAAGTTTTGGCCTTACAAGTGTCGAATGCAGGACATACGTTCCTTCTGCAAGTCTCTGCTTCCCTCTGCATCCATCCCTTCGCCTTTCTCGCCGTACCATTACAGCGGGGTCTCCAGCACTGCTCTGGCTGCTGCCTGTCCATGAGGAAGCCAAGAGCAGCAGTGCTCCTCTGCATGTTTAGCAGAGGGGTTGCAAAACTCGGTGGGAGTCTTAATCCCAAAGCCTCCAGCATTAAATTCCATGTATTCTGAATTTAATCTCCTGACTCCTGCCCCCAGTGCAGAAGTCAGTTGGTGTTACGGTTTGCAAGGGAGACGAGATAATCACTAAATCCCACTGGTGCCGTGTGCCCACGGGGAGCATCTGAGAGAGCGTGCACGCCCCGGCAGCCCGGTCACCTTCCATCATTAGCTGTTCACTGAATTTGTTTGGAAACGGTTTCTCAGTAGAGGGGTATGTTCTGAGCCTGCACCCGAGCGATTTCCCCTGAGCTGCTGCAGAAACCTTTCCTAAGGCAAGGGCTGCTGCGGCATCTGGCGATGCGGCCCGTCCAGCGTCCATGCAGAGGGCTACGTCAGCTGGCTCTTACCTTCCCATGAGAAAATGCTGTGAACTTCTACTGTAGAGAAGCGCGTGAGAGAATGCAATATGTATGGCAACTCAGAGAGACCGAAACCAGCTCATAAAGCTATTGAACAGATTCGAAGTGTAGTGGTGTTGCAATGTGTAGATACCAGTAGCCTAAATGCCATCGTTTCCTAACCTCTGGCTGCGTGGCTTGCAATCTTCAGGTGTCTCTCGCTTAGGTACTGTTGTCTAGTTTCTTTAGTCCCTGTCTAGTGGCTCCCTGAAGTTCCTGCTCTTGATTTTTCTTCTTGATTTGTTTCCTGGGTCTCAGAAATCTTACTTCTTTTTTTTTTCTTGATGCCTATGAAAATGATAAACAAAATTCTTTAAAATGAATGACACTTCAGGTTGTTCTAAGTTGCATCTCTCAAGGTTGGATATTTGTGCTCTTATAGAGCCCTGCTCTGTACATAAACACTGTTTCAATAATCATCTCCTTTCTCTTTCGCAAAATGTTTGGCAGGAAGAGTGTCCTCTTTTCGACGATGGCTGTGCAGACTGGCTTCAGCTTCCTGCAGATCTTCTCCACCAGCTGGGAGATGTTCACAGTGCTCTTCCTCATAGTGGGGATGGGACAGATCTCTAACTACGTGGTGGCCTTCATACTGGGTATGAATATGTCTGCATTACATTAAGCAAGCACTTAATGTACTGTTCTGTTTTTTTTTCCTCTGAAACTGCATCATTTAATTAGACAGCGGTAAAGCCTTGATGGTACAATTCCTGTTTCAGGCCAGTATGACTTTTGTGCTCTTGGACACTTTGAGCCTATGCTTTCTGTAGGTTTAGAGAAAAAGATGAGGGGATGAAACCTCTAAATAAACCTCCATTTCCCTCCTCTTTGGAGAAGTTCAAGGCAGCATTCAGGGTCTGTTATCAGAAGAAGCAGGTCTGAGACAGAGAAGGCGTTCGGGTTCCTCCCTGCCTCTCCACCCCTTGGCAGAGGGGTCGGTGCGTACCTGGCTGCAAAGCCGTGGAGCAAACCAGCGTTTCCAGGCACAGCGAGGGCATGGGGGGCCGGGGTGTTGGAGCCAGGTGGGCGTCAGAGCCCCGTTGGCCATAAAGTCACCGGTCTCGGTGCTGAGGCTAGCGATCTAGTGCCTAATTTTAGAGGCCAAGGTTTGTTTTATTTTCTATGGTGAGACTGGGGAGAAAGAGCCAGTGGCCACAGGAGGCTGCACGGCTGCAGTCGCTGTCTGCGGACCCCGTGGGGAAGGGGGGACCCCCATGGGGAAGGGAAGGGGACCCTGCTGAGTCTCCTGCTAGCACAGGGGTATCAGGAAAGGCGAATGCACGGGTCAGTTACGGGGCTGACGGGCGCAGGCCTTGGGGGGCCGCTGGGATTTGCAAGAGCTGTCTTTAAGTGTGCACATGTACATTTATGTCAGCTTTTGAACCAATGATGTCAAAGTTATGCTTGTAGATCGTAACGTTAGCTAGCCTAAATTAAAACCATATACTAATAGTTAACGCTGTTCTTTCCTACCACATGGGGTTTTAACAGGGAAAAAATAGAGCAGAACATGATATGAAGTCAGTGCTATGGAGGGGATACGGCATCGTGTCCCCAGGGAGCCGTGTGTCACCGCTGCGAGTGGCGGAGGGAGGATTAAGTAGGTCAGGCTGTCAGCGAAGAGGTCCCTTGCCATTGCCACCACCATCACCATTGCCACTGCTCCCTCTGTCCTGGTAGTTAGCCCTGGTGCGGAGCTGATGGAGCCGGAGCGGCTGCGAGGTACGGCGCCGGGTCAGGAGCACTGGGCTGGCTGAAAATCCTCTTGGAAGCGCGTGGGGTTTGCGTGGCAGAGTCCCTCTAATGGGGATGTGGGATCTGATCAGGCAGGAATTCAGCTCCGCAGCTCCCCGGGAACGTGGGGCACAGATGGAGGTGGGTTGGGATGCTGCCTCGGTGCTCGGCAAAAGCAAAGCTGGTGGGGGGTCCGGAGCACCCCACTGGCCAAGTGTCCCCGCCGCTGAGAGGTAGGACTGGGTCTCCTGAAGCAACGTGAGGTTCATTTAATTGCACGGCTGCAGTTTGCTGACACTTTATCCCTTGTGTTGTCCCTTCTGCCACCCTCTTTTCTGCAGAGAATTGTAGCATCGTCTTCCCTGGTTGTGTCCTACAGCCCGTGATGTGCTGGTCCAACATTCCAGCCTGCTGTTTCAAAAAATAAACGTGAATTTTGTTCCCAACAATTCCTGTGCCAGAGCGCCTTTAATTATACCCTGTGCATATTTAAAGCATTTCCACATTGTGTGCAGTTTCCTAAGAATATTTTTGCTCAACACTGGTTAAGCTACCCCCATCTCTGCCGTCTATCTGGTGACATCTGTGGTTTTTCTGGTGGACATCAATTATTCCTTCAAAAACAACCAGTCAGGACAAGTGCCCAGGCATGCATCTACTTCAGCATGAGAATAAACACGTCCTGTAAATTTGCATTCTCCCACCGATCCCAGTGGGACAAATCCATGAATTACGTTGCCCGCATGCTTCTGTGCTGCCTGTCTCCTGCTGCAAGCAATCTGTGGGATGAGAGCGTAACTCATAAAAAAAATACACGTGTTTTTAATAACCTTCTACTTTTGTGAAAATGTTGAGTCATTTATTCTGAAACTTATTGCAGGATCATTGCTGAATCCCCTCGGTGGCTGATCTCCCAGAGAAGATAAAAGGAGGCAGAAGTTATTATCTGAAAGGCTGCAAAAATAAATGTCGTTCCAGCCCCATCTGTGATTTTCGACACCACGGAGGCACATTTCATACATCCTGGTACTTGCCAGCAGTTTCCCCCTTTGGCCAGCTGACTTGCTGGGAAATGCCAGCAGAGAAATGGTTTGCACCGGCAGCTCGTAGAGGCTGGCCGTGACTGTTGATGTGAGGTAAGTGCTGGCTGAGCGAGTTCAGAGTGAGAGGCCAGAGGAGTTTTTGTTTGGTTGGTTTTCACAGTGAAATTCGCTTCCTCAGCAGTGGTTGGTTGTGGTTTTCAGAGCAAGGGTGACCCAGATAGCTTCATCCTTCGGGCACTGAGAAGACCCAAGGAAGATGCATTTGCCCCCATTTCGGCTTGGCGCAGCGTTAGGGTTTGCAGTTTAACAGCAGCCCTTCATGGGCGGCTGCGCAGGGGACCCTAAACTAGCACCCACGTGTGCCGGGGCAGCACGGAGCCCTGAGGGACTCCTCAGGTTGCACAAAGCAAGTCAAATCACCCGAGTGTTCAAAGGGCATTTGAAAAGCGTGACTGTAGTGAAGGCAGTGAAGAACACCAAGTTCTACAGCAGGCCTTTTCTTCCCTCGTATTTCATATTTATTGGTTAAAAAGAGAAAGCCTGGCTGCGCAGCAAGGCGAGGAGCCATGGACCAGCTGGTTCCTGAGCTCCTCTCCCCCTCTAGTGGCTTTGCCTTCGCTGGAGCTCCCACCGAAGAGCCACAGACATTTTTCACGTGCAAAGAAACCAGCAAAGCTTCCACCCTTGCCTCAGCAATAACCGCGTGTCTGCGTGTCGGATCTTCCTTCCCTGCAGTATACCAGCACCGGCGGTTTGTGCCTCCTGATGTCTGCTGGCAGAGCAGAAAGCAAAGCACCCCGTGCTCCTCTGCGGTACCTGCTGCGTGCTACACCTTGTGTCGGCAGGATCCACCTCTTGGACGCCATGCTTACATTTTGGCAGGGCTGCTGAAGGTCTCTTTTTCCAAGTGTATGTTCTAGGGTAAATTCAAGCACATGTTCCAGCTATGGGAAGCTCATCCTACAGAAACCATGGAAAAGCACTTTCCGTACTTCACAGCACCAATTAAGTTGTCTCTCGTACCGGACATGACTTTTTCAGGCTCTAGCACGTGAGTTTGCTTTTCATCACTCCTGTGTATTTTTGAGACCAAGTGGCAGCTCAGCTGTCCTTTGCTTCCTGGGAATCTCGTGTGCCAAAGCGTCTGTCCTCAAAAGCTGGAGGATGATGTTTGCACGTCAAGTCCTCCATTGGAAGTATTTTTCAAACGTTGCCTAGAAATACATTCCTCGGAAACCATCCTCTTCCTAGGGAAGGAAATCTCCTGGGTAGCCCCATAGGCAGGGCCAGGGTGGTTCGCTCTTTGGGCTTGGGGGGAAGCCAGGCCATGAGGGCTGGCTTTGCCCCGGCGAGGGCTCTCCGTGCAGGATGAAGGGCACCCTCATGCCACCCAGAAGATTCCTGCTTCAAGCCTCAAACTGGACCCTCCGTCTCTGACCTGGGGAGGTGGATGCTCTCGCAATGTGCCCTGGACACCATGCTGAGCTCTGGCATCCATCCAGCTCCCCGGCAGGCAGGCAGCAAACCTGGGGGATTTTCTGCATTTGTTTCACATAGTTTGCGAAGGTTGAACAGAAGAGAGTTGAGTTGACAGTGCACAGAAAATACCTTTGGTAACATGGTTACTCCTGGAAGTACTGTGTTAGATCCTTTAGGAACCATTAATGAGTCTTTCTTGTCAGCTGATACTCCTTTATAATTAGTCAGCGTGGTGCAGTGGTCTCAGTGCTACCCTTTTTCTAGCAAAAAACTGGAAACTACCATGATTACAGCTGGGTGCCGAGCCCAGCTCCGCTGAAGGACTGGCCTCCCTGGTGCAGCAGTGGCCCTTGGGCTGGTAGTTGTCCCCCGATAAGAGTCGTAACTTCATAACTGCCCAAACTCGTGGGTGTGCAGAGGTTGTTTTGCTCTTAAGTGTGTGGGAATTTTTTTGGTTTTGCTTTCCTTTTTCCTTCAGACGCAGGATTCGAAGCCTCAGCGCCAGCAGGCGGCTTTCCTTCTGGACCTATTTCGAAACCAAAACATTGCACCTATTACTATTATGTCATTACTTTTGTGGTAAGGAAATGTGCGTTCTTAAAGTACCCAGGCAATGAAACAATTTCTGCTTTGAGGGCACATGTCATAGGTTTAGGTAATAAGTCTCGGCCTCAGAGGCCACCTACTCATGGTCCTTGGCTGGTACACGGCCCTCAAGGTCCTTGCACCCACACTGCATCAATACACAAGAATATGGAGACAGTAGCCTTGACTCAGATGTAAAACAGTCAGGAAAGGATATGTAACAACTTCTGTCTATTAAATTCTGTTGCCTTTTTTTTTTTTTTTAGAAGTTTCCATCTCTATAATCTCTGTTTGAAGAGAAATGTCCTTCTTGAGGCCGAGGCAGCAACTCACTAACGTAACAGGAACCAGACCCATGGCCAGCATTTTTGTTCCATTTCTGTACAGCGCCCATCTCAGTGAGATCCTGGTACCTGCTGGGCAGCCACAAGGACGGAGGACCCAACATTACCACATAGACAACCCGGGACCCTTTTCTGTGCTTATTTCCCCAAGGAGAGAGGAACTGGCTAGCACACTTTGCATGCCATAGTAAGGCACTTTTGAGATTTGAGACCCGAACATCCAGCTCTCTTGTGAAGATTAAATAAGGTGTGTTGGAACTGCTGAGGGTGGGAGATCCGGTCACTGGAGTTGGCTACAAGTAGGAACGTAGTAGGCATGGGAAGCTTTCAGGAGTTATTTCATTGTGCCGTTAATGAGTCCATTGCAGTGAAAAGCCTTGGTGAAGGACTTCCACAAAGCCTTTTACTTGGTGCAGTGTATGCAGGAAGGACAGAGAAATCAGAGGTCTCTTCAAGCCGCTGCAGATAAGATCACTGGAAGGGATGACAGAATTAGAAAGATGGGGTTGCCACTGAGTTTTCTGTAAGTCACGATGCCTGTGGCAATGCGTTGCAACATCCTATTTTTGTAACAACATCTGAGGCAACGGTGGAGGTGTTCAGAGACAGGTGTTTCTGGAATAATTTGGTTTTCTTGCTTTTCTCAGGTTTTTCACGTCAGTTGGTTACTTTGGCCTGTCCCTCAGCACTCCAAACTGGCATGGAAATCCCTACATCTACTGCTTCCTCTCGGCTGTTATTGCAGTTCCAGCATATGTGATTGCCTGGCTTCTCCTCCGCTCCCTCCCTCGGCGCCACTCCGTATCTGGCACCTTGTTTTTAGGGGAAGGTGTTGTCCTCTTCATTCAGCTGGAGCCTGCAGGTACAGGATTCAATACATGACTTGCGTATATAGAATGTTAGCAATATTGTATAGTACTATCTACTAGTTCTGTAGAATTACTGGAAACCGTGATCAAATTTAGAACTTGAGGTCAAGGTTATGCTGGTCACTTGCAGCCATGTTTTGGGGTTTTTTTTATATGCATATGCTGAGTCATGTGCAGCTCTCATTTATTGTGTCAAATTACTGAGCTTTTTATAGTCCAGAGGAATCAGCTTGCAAAATGAGAGCCAGAGGCATACTGTGATTTTTCTGGTTGTGCACAGAGGCTAAAAAAGCCTGCAGGTCTTCCGGATTTCACTGCGTGTAAATCTCCGCAGGTTTTTGCGGAAAAGGGGTGGATTCAAGCTTCTGCTCTGTTGTGGTATAACCCCGGAATTTTGCTCCATTTCAAGAATGCTGTTTTACTGGGAGAGGACCAAAATCTGAGAAGTACAAAATAACCTGAGCATCTACATGATACTCAGTGGGAAGTTTGGAGCCAAGTCATCTGATGAGACTAACACATTGCATAATTAAAAAAAAAAACAAACAAACAAATCCACAACTGCTAGGAAAAAAACAGCACTATGATCTTTGGGATGTAGAAGAAACACAAGCAATAAGCACAGGGTGTTGTTTATTCACCTTGATTGTATTTTTTCTCCTCCAGATTTCAATGTCCTATCTGTTGGCCTGGTGATTCTTGGAAAATTTGGCATCACAGCTGCGTTTTCGATGCTTTATGTCTACGATGCGGAGCTACACCCTACCCTTGTGTGAAACCAGGCAGTCGGAGCGACTTCCACAGCTTCCAGGCTGGGCAGCATCATTGCTCCTTACTTTATTTAGCTGGGTGAGGCATCTTGCGTTTCTTGCCTTGCGCCACACAACTGCCCAGAGAAGTTATCGGAGCTTCTGCAGCTCAGGCTCAGCTTTAAGTCCCTTCATTTGTTGTCTTTTAAGTCCCTTCTCTCATTTGGAGTCTGAGTTCACTGGCTCATGCTCCAGAAATGAAGCGGAGCTCCTTGGCTTCTACAAAAGAACCAGGCACCTTTTTCCTTTACTGAAGCGAGGGACTGTTCATACAGCACCAGAGTGCGTCCGAGCGGGTCCGAGACAACGACGGTGTTTATAAACCGTGCGAGCAGAGTGGCTGGGATGATAATCGGTCACATCTTGGCAGTGGGTGTTACCCCTGGGACGCCAGTTATTTTCCCAGGAGACTGTGACAAGAAGTGATTTAGCTAGTAAGGAAATCTAGCAGTAGGAAATTCGTTGCGTTGCACTCTTCAGGCACATACCGAGATGGGTATGTCAGGAGCAGATGAGCCAGGCGGGCATCCAAACATCCCCTGACTCCATGCTCTCTAAAGCAATACATGGAAAACACCCAGATTAAGCAGCAGGAGAGCGTGTTTCATTGTGACCTTCATGAAGTGATTTTTTTTAATTTTTTTTTTAATTACTAAGCCAGGCACCTCAGCATTCATTTTGCTTGTTCTTACTGTTCATGCCTTGGTCTGTAAGCAGAATTATTGATTTCCTCATAGGCTTTTTTTTTTTGGCACTCATTACCATCACAATCTGAGTGCCACACAAATAGTAATTGATAATTGTTGGGTTTTTTTAAGTACATGGAAATGATCCTGGTGTAGCAGACAGGAAAAGGTGACAGAGATTCGGGGATTTAGGGTGGAAGTATCTGTGAATATCGGCTGCTCAATCTCCTGTTTATTTTGCTCACAATTGATTTATTTCCTTCTCCCATCACTGGACCTGTCTCAGCTCTCCCCTGCACCCAAGGAGCTTTCCTGCCTGCTGAGACCTTGGATACAAACTGAGCACGACTGCTGACTGCGGCGGAGCATGGCTGGTGTGCTGCTAAGGGCTAACGCTGGCTCACCGTGCCAGGAAAGGCCAGGGGAGACTACTAGCTGTAGCTCACCTGTGTGGTCTCGCCTCTACTTTCCAGTGTGACTGTAACACACTGTACAAAAAAATGCTGAAAATATAGTGTCTTTATTTCATACTTGTGCAGTGCAAATGCACAGTAAAAGGGACAGCAGGGCTGTGATGCTCCTTAGGGTCTTCAGTCTCCGCTGCAGCACAGGTAACAGTAACAGATGTAGACAGGATAAGTTTTTACTGTAGGTTTTTTTTTTTCTTTTCTCCCAGGTTTCCATATGCTCAGCCTTTAAAAAATCTTGTTCCAGTCATCAGAATAGTTTCCTAAACTTTAGGAGGTTTTAGGAGAAACTCATCAGCTGCTGGTATTTGCTACAGCTAAATTAGGACCTCGCAGTTCATCCAGCTCATGAACACAGAAGAGATCAAATCACAGACTTTGGCTCTATCTGAAATACCCAGGGGCCTTCGCTTTAATCCTAGTTGATTCCACACATTAGAAAGCATACTGCTCTATCCCAGCTAAAAAATAAAGCGGTCAGGTTCACTTTGGTACTTTCTGTACCTTAAATACTTTAACTCCTGGCTTGTCCCTTTCCTGACAGAGCTTTTCATTGCTGCGCTATTGTGACTTGCAGGTCTTGCATCCTGCCCAAACACTCGTGCGCTAGCTTCAGGCTGCTGGCAGCGGCTGCTGCTTTCTCATCCAAAATAATAATCAGAGCAGACCAAGGTCAGAGCCTCTTGTCTGGCACAGGAGGCCTGATGCCTCCTCCCTTTGCAGTAAGGAAGGCATCGGAGGATTCCCCGTTAGTGGCCCATTCGTCTGCGATTGGCCTGTTCAGCTGCCACCAGCCTCTTCCCTTCTTTTGGAGAAGATCAGCAGGATGCACAGTCCCAGGCAGCTGAGGAGCACTTGGTTGCTTATGAGCACTTTTATTCCCTCACATTGAATTACTTAACGGAGGATTTGGTTCCAGGTGGCTTAGTTTTTTTCTAATGTTTGTATCAGCAATGTAACATGGCTATTTTAGTGGTGCTAATTAGGAGGGAGAAGTGTCTGATGACACCCTGTAAAATGTTTTCTAGCTTCTCAGTCTTTTACTTGCTTTCAGTTGCAGAAATAGGCAACAAACCACCGGCATGAGGAATTCAAAGGAGAGTCCTAAAGTTCAGGTAACACCCTGTGAAGAAGGATGCACGCTCTCAGAGGGGCTGAAAGAACGAGACCTTCTCAAAATGCATTTTCTGCCAAAGGAAAACAAACAAAACCCAACAGTCAGTGCTACTGCACCATAGTTGTTATCCCCTGTGCTGCTGCACCCAAATGCAGAGTTTACTGAACAGATGCTGTCTACTCCCGTAGGACTCTCAGTCTGTAATTCCGTGTCCAAATACCTGGGGCTTGCCAGCAGATACTGTCCCTGGTGAGAAACGGGGACCTGCCTGTGCTAAACGCTATTCGAGTCAGCTAGAAATGAGCCGCAGGAATAATACAGCAATGACTCCAGTCAGTCAGGTACTCGATGAAAGCTGCTTGAAGGAGAGGGGGAAAAAAAAAAAGATAGCAAACGTAATGCTGGTGTTTTTCCTCACTGCGCGTATTGACTGGATGAACGGGAGCTGGGTGTCTGTCTTTGAAAATCTCAGCCCACACCCCTAAAGGACCGATCCCGGCCTCCTCTGACATCCGTGACCAGAGCCCCACCGAGGGCATCCTGCAAGGCTCCGACCCGGGGACAGGAGGGAAGCACTGGCTGGATCGCTCCCGCTGACCGCAGGCGCTGTTGAATTGCCTCGTCCGTCCCCTCTGCCGCGTTTCCTTGGGTCTCTCGGGGCAGCCCTTGACCCGCAGCTGGCTTTGTGGATCTGCTCGAGCGCATAGGAAACTGCAGTAACTGTCACTTGCCAACTTCTGTCTTCACAGTTACAAAAAAGCTCGCTGGCATTGTATAACCTACTTTCTGTGTGGATTGTAATTGAGGAATGAAGTCTCCTAACTTCAGCGCTTTGTGGAAAGAAGGTTAAAGAAGTAATTTGAAATGTATTTAGCACGGAGAAAGTGTGAAAACAAACCCCCAAAATAAGCTCTTCCACAAATAAGCCCCTCCACACAGGCAGACTGTTACGGTAGTACAGTTTTTCTGGCTTTCAGGTGGTTCAATCCTGACTCTGCAATCCTGCAAAGCCCCCGACGCACACCCTGGCCAGGCTGGGGGATGATTTTCAGGTTGAATTTTGTCCTTTTCCCACCTTTGAGATTTTTCACAGTTGTGCAATTCCAACATGGAACGAAAGCTCTTTTTAAATACAAACACTCAAAAATGCTGTAAAAGGTATCCATTTGGCTTCTGTCAATTTGAGCTGGAGAAAATATCAGCCAGAAAAAGCCTTATGGAGAGCAAAGCCAAATTCTGCAGTGACAGTTACACAGCTTAACTGAGCTCTGTGGGAGACACGATCTTCCTGACAGTGCCACTAGCTAAGGAACCGGGATTTTTGGCCTAATAATAGAATATGACTTATTACATTTATTGGTTGTCGAACACACAGTACATGTTCCCTCAGAAAACAGCGTCATGGTCAGCAAAACCTTTTCACAGCGGCTGAAGGGGGGACGATGGCAGTTGTGGGAAGGCGCTGCTGCAGACGGAAGCAAGGTGAGGAACCGTCTGACACTTGGACTTGCAGAAAGCTGCCTGCCTTTCGTCGCGGGAAAAGCAGAACGATTGGCGAAGGCTCTCAGCTCCACACATGGCAACGACCCAAACCGCGGTCTCACCGAGGAACCCCGGGCCGGTTCACTCGTAGCGGGTAGCTAAGCCCTGGGGGCTGCAGGCCACTGCATGATGATTCTCGTCCCCAAAATTTGGGTTCATTTACCTGGCGTGCAGGACGCCAATACACACACAGAGCAGAGGTATTTTGTTGTGTACCAGCGCAGACAGGCGTGTCTATCCCGAGCCAGCACCCCTCATTCACAAATCAACAGTTATTTATACACTCAACATTACCATGTTCATCTTCCTAATACATGGTTATTCTATTAGATGATTGGTTAAAGTCTCTTCGTCCAGCATGTAAATTAGTATGCATGCTCAGTTTCTTCGTCCTTTGAGCCTGGGGTATAACCGGGGTAGGTGGTCCAGGAGCCGGTGGTCGCCATCTCCCCTGACAAATGCCAAAACACAGGTCACGAGGGCAAAGTCAATCTCGGCAGCTTGTCATGGCTCGTTAGCTGTTCCTACGATCCATCACTCGCTGGCTCCACTTTGGACAGGCACATCCTTCTCACCAAACAATAACACATTACTCCAAATCCTGTTTCTTTGTTTCACTAAACCTAGTATAGTTAATTTTAAACTTTCAAGATTACAAAACGTTTAACTGTGATAAATGTAGGGCTTTACAAATACGCCTGCAGCAGCGACAGCCTGATTCATGCATAGAATCAGGGAATGGTTTGGGTTGGAAGGGACCTCAAAGATCATCTGGTTCCACCCCCCCTGCCATCAGCAGGGACCCCTTCCACCAGACCAGGGTGCTCAGAGCTCCATCCAACCTGGCCTTGAGCCGTGCCAGGGAGGGGGCAGCCACAGCTTCTCTGGGCAACCTGGGCCAGGGCCTCAGCACCTTCATGGGGAAGAATTTCTTCCCAGTATCTCATCTAAATCTGCCCTCTTTTAGTTTAGAGCTGTTCCCCCTTGTCCTATCACTGCACCCCCTTGTGCAAAGCCCCTCTCCATCCTTCCTGCAGCCCCTCCAGGCACTGGCAGCTGCTCTAAGGTCACCCTGGAGCCTTCTCTTCTCCAGGCTGAACAGCCCCAGCTCCCTCAGCCTGTCCTCGGAGGAGAGGTGCTCCAGCCCTCCAGTTATCACTTCACGTTTTGATTCCCCTTTTCATCCCTCCGTGTAGCAATCCGGTTCACCTCAAGCCCTGCTCCTGAACCGTTTGGGCAGTAAATACGAGATCTGACGCCGGCGTTACCGGTCAGCTCCCAACACGGAGTCCCCGGGGGGGGGGGGGGGAAGGACATGCCGCCCGGCCGGCCCCCTCCAGCCGCCGCTGGCGAACGTAAGCCCGAGGCGCCGGGCCTGGGCCCTCCCGCCAGCCCCCCGGGGCCGCCTCAGCCTCCCGGGGCCGCCTCAGCCCCCCGCGGCCGCCTCAGCCCCCCGCGGCCGCCTCAGCCTCCCGGGGCCGCCTCAGCCCAGCGGCCGCGCCCCCACCGCGCCTCCCGCGCGGGCGCGCGAAGGGCATGCCGGGAGCCGCCGCGCCGGCTGAGGCGGCCGGGCCGGCCCGTGGCGGTACCGGTAGCGACGGCGGCTCGCCGGCAGCGCCCGGCCCCACCTGAGGGCCCTCCGCCTGCAAACCCCACCCCCGGCCGCTCCCCCCGCCGGCGAGGCCCGGCCCATGGCTCGGCGCTCGGCCGGCCGCTGCCTCCCCGCTCCAGACGGGCCGGCCAGGTAGCGGCGGCCCGCGGCTCGGCCCCGCCATGCGCGACTACGAGGAGGTGACCGCCTTCCTGGGCGAGTGGGGCCGCTTCCAGCGCCTCGTCTTCTTCCTCCTCAGCGCCAGCATCGTCCCCAACGGCTTCAACGGCCTCTCCATCATCTTCCTCGCCGGGACCCCCGAGCACCGGTGCGCCCTGCCCGGCGGGGCCAACCTGAGCGGGGAGTGGCGGGAGGCCAGCATCCCGCTGGAGCTGCGGGGCGGCCGGGCCGAGCCGAGCCGCTGCCGCCGCTACCGCCTGCCCGCCCTCGCCAACTTCTCGGCGCTGGGCCTGCGGCCGGGCTCCGACGTGGAGCTGGGCTCGCTGGAGCAGGAGCCGTGCCGGGACGGCTGGGAGTACGGCCGCGACGTCTACCTCTCCACCATCGTCACCGAGGTGCGGGGAACGGGCGGGGGACGGGTGGAGGGAGGGTCTCCTCGCAGCGGGGCTTCTCCCGCCGCTTTCCCCTGGGCGAGGGTCCCTGCCCGGCTGTCGCCCCGCTTGGCTTTGGGACCTGCTGTTGGCTTCCACCGGCCAACGGGCTGCCAGCCTGGCTCCGAGCGGAGCACGTTCCCTTCGCCAGCGCGGGGTGGGTACGGTCACCGCTTCACAGAGTCCGTCTGGTCCCGGTCCCGGGCTTGGAGCGAGGGGCAGCACGGGGACCACGGGTTCAGCTTGCCCCGTGAGGGATCAAAGGTTTGTCTGATGAAAGGCGGTAGTAGTCACCCCGAGCTGCGCGAGGCGCGGCGGTTGGGGAGCCCCGGTTTGATGCTGTGTCCCGAAGGACCCTCGACGCACCTCTGCTTTGGTCGTGCCCGCTGCTTTGCTCGCCCGCCGGCGCGGGTCAGTTCTCCCTGCTCCGAGTCGGGTTCTCCCTGCTCCGAGTCGGGTTCTCCCTGCTCCGATGCACCCCTCGAGTCACGTCTGGGCAGGGCGACCGAGCAGGGTTGACGCTCGTCCGTTGTTCCTCTTGTTCCAGGTGAAAGCTGTGCAGACCCGCAGGCGATGGGTGGCTTAAGATACAAGGAAATGGATTTTCAGGAGTACTTGAATTTCCAAACGTGCACGGTTTTATTTTATTTCAGAAGGCTTGCGAGCCGTTTGCACCGTCCCATCGGCTGTTTGTGCCTGTGGACAAGTTTTACAGAGCTGGAACTGTATTTGCCTTTATTCCTTGCTTTGCAAAATGGGTTGTGGTGGGTGTTTGGCAGGTGGTGGGTGTTTGGGTGGTGATGGGTGTGAGTACTTAAGGACTGTAAGCTGGTCTGAGCAGAGAAATCTTCCTCAGGAGGAGGACTGGGTTGAGGAACGGAGCGTGGGAGAGGAGCCGTGACAGCACGGGGAGGCGTGGGAATGGTGACACTGGAGTTGTTGGAAGCTTCCCTTGGACACGCACAGCGGCAGGGGCTTGAGTGATGCTGACAAGTGGCGCGAGGCATTGCCTCACCTATTGCTAAAGAACTGCTGTCTTCCTCGAGAGGAGAGCCGCCCTGAGTGCCTGGAGCCTGGCCGTTGCGGGAAGGCGCTGTGGCGAGGGGCTGAGGCACTGGTGGGGCAGTTGGCATCTTCTCGGGGCAGCCCCGTTCACGGGTGGACACAGGGGTTTTGTTCCGAGTGCCTTGCTGTAGCGCTTGGCCTGGCTTGAGGCATGATTTCAGCCAGTGCTCTGGGGAGCTGCTTTGCTGAGCTTTGGCTTGGTGTGAATTAAAATGTCTCAAGCTATCGGAGTATCGTCCGGGAGTCTTTTAATCTGTACGGAACAGGCGCTGTTACCGTTTTGCTGAGACTCGCCAGCAGCTCTGGCCTTTGTCTGTGTGGTTTGGCAGATGTTGTGGGGCTGTGGGAGGTCAGGTTCGTCTGCCCAGGCGTCACGCGCTGAGACGGTATTTTGCTTTTTCCTTTAATATTAATGCTTCTGAGGGAGTTTTGCAAGAGCTGTGCCCTTTCACATACTTACAGGTTTTCAGTGTTGAACTTGTTTAATTTCTTGGCTTGGTGCTGCTGCTTTTATGATTCACTAATCTTGTGTTTGGTTGCATATCTCTAACTTGTTGAATAATCATGAGGACCTTTGTCCCAGATTTCCGTAGCCAACACTGGGAGGGGGAAGGGGGAATTTTTTTTTAAGAACGCTTTTTGCTGAATCTCTCGTGACTCTGGAGAGGGCCCTTATTTATGGTTCTGCTTTTCAGGGGAGACTTAAAACATTTGCTTCCCTCTCATTTGGAGAGAGACTTCCTTTTCTCACACAGACTAACAACGGAGGGTTGTTACTCGCCAGCCTGCAGCATTTAACCAGCTCCCGTGTAACCATATCCCTTTCTGTCTTTTGCTTTTTGAAGTGCTGTAGCTCAGGGGATAAGAAAGGCTTTGCTTTGGCTCAGGAAGCCATCTGTGTCATTCTGATTCCTCCGTAAGTCCCATAAAAAAGCATGTAGGAGTAATAAATGTTTGTGTGTGGTAGTAAAAGGAGTAAAACCAGTGGTAATTAAGGGAAGAGGCTAACTTCTGCCAGTCAGTATCTGTTATGGGGCTACACTGAATAGCTGGGCATGGAATTGAGCAGTGGAGTTACTGAGAGCGTGAGCGGACTAGAAATACGATATAATGAGAAGATGTTAGATGATACAGCGGTCAAAACATTTTAGTTGGTACGGGAGTAATTCTTACATACTGAAGCATAAATAGACACTGAATTTTGTATACGCATACTCATCCTCAACTTCTAAAAATGTGTTGCGTTGTTCATCAGTTTGAAATCAGTTCAGTGCAGGTGGTGTGCTCCAGAGCTGCATGTTTTGTGCCTGTTGTGCTCTTCACAAGCTTCAGGGCCTGCCTGGCTTTTGCAGAGGGAGGATGCGCGTGGTGGGAACGGCCAAGTGTCCTGAGGCTCGGTGCGGGGCTGGCACTCTGGGTCCTCTGCGGACGTGCAGGGAGAGAGAATTAGCAAATATTAGGGCCCTGAGGTTTCCATTGCTTTTACCCCACCCCAGGGATGCAAGTGCCCTGCTGAGCTGTCAGGCCGCTGTCCCTGGAGTGGGTTATGCCAGACCTTCAAGAAACCAGCGGAGACTGCAGTGGTGGCATCTGGAATGGCACAAGTGGGTCCTGTGGTACTGCTGTTCGACTGGAGGTTGGACAGTTCACTTGGCTGGAAGGCAGAGGGATGTGTTGTTTTGTTTTACTAAAATAAAAATGTGGGCTCGTGCTGGACATTGTGATTTCCACAGGCTCTTCTAAGAGTGGAGGCAGCAGCTGAAGTGTAAATCAAGCCTGTGTCATTCAGGTTCACTCTTGACCTCTTCAGTCATGTTAGTGCACTGGCCTCCTAGATGAGAAGTCACCTCCATTGTGTTTCATCTTTTAAAATCACTGCATCCTCTTTCCTGCTGTAGATGAATATCTGCTAATTTTTCTGGCTGAAGTTCGTATTGACAACTTCTCCGCCCCAGGAGCTGATAAACCTATGGAAAGACCATTAGGTGATTTGCAGGTACAAAATCTTAGTAGTCTTGTCAGAAGAAGGAAAATAAGTCTCGTTTTCATTTAATAAGTAAATATGAATGGCTGACAGATGTACGAAAGTACTTCTAAAGTGCTGAGGTTTTCAAGGTGTGATTTAAGAAGCACATAATGCAGGACTCTTCAGAGTTGTACAAGTACGGACATTTCTGACCTTGCAACAGAAAATAGGTTGGTGTTAGGAAAGAAGGATAGGCCTGCGGTTGATGTCGTTAAAATGGAAGCAGCGCTCCTTCAGAGGTCCCATGGACAATTGGTGATGGGGCAGTGTTCCCATTGTGCTGCCTTTACTTTCAGGTTAAAACTCAGCTCACGTTTCTCAGTTTCTGATGTCAGTTGCCTGTTGCCCTTTTCTCCAGCCGTCTGAAAACAGTGATGTATGGGCAAGAGTTCAGTTCCTGCACTGGAATTATAAAATATTTGGCACTTTCCTTCCTGTTCTATGCAAGTTTTACCTGTGTAAATATTTGAAATAACTACAAGGGGAGAAATTGAGCAGAATGTATATTTTACAGATAGAGACTTCTGTTTACGTTTAGATAATAAACTTTAATGTAACATCTAGAACTTCTGAGTATTTGGAATATACAAATGTATTGTCAGAGGAAAGTGTGTTTAATAATACTCATAGCTCTCAAGTAAGCAGAGAGAATATTTATAGGAGTATAAATAAGACCAGATTCTGAATCGAAGGTCATAAGTACTCAATTGTGAGACTGCGAGATTTTTTTTTAAGGACCTGCCTCTACTTGCAGAGAGAAGCAAGTGGTAGCAGAGAGTGCAGTATATTGGATTAGCTTCAAAAATTCTTGCTGATGTGTGGATTTCAAAAGGAAAATATTAGCACATGGGACTATCCCATTTCATTTTTCAGTTATGTGTGTTATTCACAGCAAGAGAAGAAAACAGTTTAAAAAAAAAAAAAAAAAAGATGGAGTGGGAGGACCCAATATATTGTAGCTATAAAAATTCCTTTTCCTATACGGTTCCTCATTATATGGTAGGGGTGTAACTGAGTAAAGCTCTCAAAGTTTTTAGTATTTGTCGTAGGTGATCTTTGTTCAGGGCTGTAGTAATGGCTTTAGGGAAGCGCCAGTGCTCCTGCGGTGGAACAGTTCTCGATAATCTGAGAAACACGCTTTTCTCAAGCGAGGTCCTAAAGGACGGTGTTGATGGCCCTGCAGCTACTTCTGTAACTTTGCAAACATATTTGGTGGTGGTGTGTATTTGGTGGTGGTATGTGTTTGTTTGCTGTGATGCTGAGATTGTATTGCAAGAACTTTTCATGTTTTGAGACGCTCCCCTATAATTAGGCTTGCAATTTCCATGTTATGATGCGTTAAAAACATTGGGCAAATGTTATGCTCAAAGCAGATAGGGATCTTGTTATTAGAAGCTAGGATGTTGTTATTCCTCTTACAACATCTCGTAAGAGATGACAAAATTACGGTGAAGGTGAAGCAGGAGAAGGGATCTGCGTCGGTGCCTGGATGAGAGCCATCGCAGGCTGGAGTGTCAGTAATCTGGGAAGTGCCCGCTCTCCTTTCCAGGCCGGTGGGGTTCGGCAAGCGCAGTCGATGCAGGGCCTGCACGCAGGAGGTTGGTCTTTACCCCCAGGGTTTTGAAGTTCTTGGAGAACGTAGAGGAAGGCTGTTTTTCGCTGGTGGTGTGGCAGTATCTTCAGCTGGACTTGTGGCGTCCTCGCTGCCTAAACTTGCCGTGTGATTTTAGTTTGATACCGTCATTTTATGCTTCCAATGTTGTTCCGTTGTTTGCTGTTTAAAGAATTCAAGTATTTCATCTAGGGCCTGAATTCCGTTCTAATTGTGGCTTGCGTGAAAATTGTAGGGTACTGTTCTTTTTGGATAGAGGTGTTATATTAATGTTCAGTTTAATGTTGGAAAGGCATAAGACAATACAGGAAACACCAGTCTGGCCAGACTGACACTGGCACTAAGCACGCGCTTCCACCTCTGCTGCTCAGGGTGATTCCAGCTAAACCTGCCCTAAAGCTTCTTGTGCGGGCTGTGTTGTGATAAAAGGCTGGAAGGTAATAAAATGTGGTTGGGGAGGGTCTTGCGTTTGGGGCTGGGAGGAGGTCTGAGGGAGCAGATTAGGTTTTTTTATTCTTCTCGGTTTTGTAACTGGGCTTGCCTCATAGCAAGGGATTTGGGGTTGTGGTTCCAGGTAGCTGGCTTGCTGTGTAAGAGATGAAGCAGAACTTGGGAGAGTGCTCTCCTAAAGAGTTGCTAAAGTGATGACCCTAAATACCTAGGACTGTTTCATACTCTGGCCCTGAACCTGAGCTCGAGAAGCCACTGCTTTCCCTCGTGGGGTCCCCCTGCCCTCTCCCCCAGGCTGTCCACATTTTCTGGCCATCTCCATAGCCTGTTCTCCTTGCCCCAGCCCCTCTTCCCACCTGTCCTCGCCAGCGGCTGGTGTCAGCCAGGAATCCTTTATGGAAGGACATCTCTCACCGCGCATCTCGCCTCCGGTGCGTAAGCGATTGCTGCTGCTAGGTGTGAGGCTGCTGACGAAGGCATCGCCCTGACCCGATGAATTGTTCCAGAAGTAGCTACAGCCCAAAGCATCTGCAAGCTGTTTGGGGAAGAAGATGAGTTTAAACTGCAACAGAAGATGTCTTCTATTAAAGTTATAACAATATTGAGTGAGAATGCCCTGTGCCATGCCTTGAGCGTTGGCTACCAGTGTTCAGGAGCTCAGTGCTTTGCCACATCAGCAGCTGCTCTTTGAAACAAAGCTGAAATGTTTTACTTCTCTTTGGAGCCCAGATACCTTGCTGAGGTTAACCTTATCTCATTCATTGGGGCAAAGGCCGTTACAGCTGGCAGGCCAACTCAAAGGATACTAAGAAGTGAAAATAGCACGTGATTTTGGAGCACTGGGTCACGGTATGCTGTGTCCGAACAGCCCGGCCAGCGGCAGGATTCAATCAGTAACTACTCCGGGGACACTCGCTCTTTGCAGAGCTGGTCTTCTAACAGCGAGGCATCAGTGGCTTCTGCTTGGACAACACACAGCTGAGGGCAGGGTACGGTTGCAGAGTGGTTCTGGGAGGCTGATGCCACCATCACTGACAAGCGATATAGTAGACCTGGTTGGTGAGTCATTAAAAAGTTGAAGACTTCAGTGTTCGTTTAGCAGGGCAAGGGGTAACAGACCTTAAAGTCCCTTTGTTCGGATCGTGGTGCATCTGTGGAGTCGGTAAGTAACTGGTATTGCACAACCAAGGTAGTTTTCCCTTGGAAGTTTGATACTGAAGTTCACTTCGATGCCTGGTTCAAGTGATCTTCACGTAACAGCTCCTACCATTGCTTTTAATAAAGTGGACAGAAAAACAAGCTGGTAATCATTGCCACATTTTAAGGAGCGAAATGTTTCCACCTGCCCATGCAAGAAGCTTTTGGCAGAGCAGTACAACACATTTGAATACCGTGAACTTTTCCGAGCAGTGTCTCTGCCTCGGTGGTCTGAAACAAATGTTTGTTACTTTTTTTGTTTTTCTTCCCCATGAGGGTGGTGAGGCCCTGGCCCAGGCTGCCCAGAGAAGCTGTGGCTGCCCCCTCCCTGGTAGGGCTCAAGGCCAGGTTGGATGGAGCTCTGAGCACCCTGGTCTGGTGGAAGGGGTCCCTGCTGATGGCAGGAGGGTTGGAACCAGAAGATCTTTAAGGTCCCTCCCAACCCAAACCATGCTATGATTCTACTGGGCACAGGCGTGCCGGTGTGCGGAAAGCCGAGCGTCGCGCAGCCGCGTGCCAAAGTGCAGAGCGGAAGGTGGGTGAAACGAGGCGATGAACTCGCAAGCACAGGGGGGTCAGCTGGAAAACGGTGACTTATTTAGTAATGACGGACTATAAATCACCAAGCGAGGTGTTTGGCTAGTTAGATTTTAGTTCTGTTACTGAAGATGTCTGGCTCCAGGAGCTGATACAAAGAAGATTCTTTGTGAGTAGGCGAGTCTTTATTAATGCAGGATTTGTACTGGGAGTGGATTGGTTTTCCTGCTGAGGGTCAGCATGTGAAAGCATATGATAACCACCGAAACCTTTGGCCTATATAAATTCAGTAACAGTCATTTGCTGTGTATTTCCAAGGTGCCAGACACATTTTCCTGGAGCTTCCTGGCTCAGCTGGCCTCTGTGGTCATCATGGAATTGCTCAAACTTCCTATAATCGATAATGAAGTACACCTTTTGTCAAGTAAATACGGATTTAATTATAAATGTTAATTACAGTTATTAATCTAAAAGATATTGATAATTACAGTTCAGTTAAATCCCTTACATGAGTGGCACAAATTTGTTAGCACGTTAGAAAGCTGAGATTCTGAAAGGCACCTCCATAACGGTGCGCGGTTGATGGTGGGGGGGGTTTGCTGGAGCACTGCGTTGGCTGGGAAGGTTTGGGGGCATGAGCACAAGGATCATGTCCTGGCAGGACGGGATTGCTCCGGGAGCTCCGCCAGTCCCAGCGCAGCAGTGAGGCATCCCTGCTGGGTTTTGTCCTTTCTGCTAATATTTATGCACTTTTTCCCACCCAGATAACCAAAATAAAAGGAAGGCTCCTTCAATAATAGCTGTTGGTATAGGTACAAAAATAACACGAGTGCTATTTCAAAAACATCAGACTGGAGTGGGTAGGAGATTGGAAACTATGGCAGTCTTTATTTAATAAATATCTTGTTTTCTTTCTCTTTTTTTTGTTTTCATTTTGGAATTTTTGGTTTGTTTGATATATATTTTAATCTGTATTCCAAAGATTGTAATTTACATTAGTTAGGTTCCCAGTGAGCAGTGAACAGTCTCCAGTCTCTCTAAACCATATTAAAAGGTAATAAATGAGGAGGCATTTTGTTCTATATTTGTTTGTATAATGCAATTTCTCTTAAATTAGAAATGTGAAATTTTAACGACAAACTTTACCGTATGCAGGGAAAATCAAATTTGGGGTCTATTCTCACTCCTTCCAAAGCCAGCAGAGCTGCAGCAGTTTAGGGGGCTGCAGAGCCTTTGAAAGGGAGCCGAACCCCGTGTGCTGGGAAATTGTGAGCTGCCGTCCCTCACGTGCGTGCAGGGGATGCCGGAGCCGTCCCCGGCGTGAGGAAAGCCGCACGGGTTGCACCGGACGGTAGGGCTGGGGCCTGGGGCGGGCAGCCTTTGCCCGCTGCTGCCCAGCCTCCCTTGCCGTTGTCTTCCCAGAGCTGCGTCTTGCAGTAGGTTCATAACTCGCTGCTCCTGCGGCCGTTTTCTCTCCAAAGGGTACATTTTCACCCGGGCTCAGGCAGACGTTTAGGAGGGAGGGGAAATCCTGTTTATTAGAAGATTTCCATGTTCTCTCTCCCTGCAGTGGGATCTCGTGTGTGACAACGACTGGAAGGGACCCCTGAGCACCTCCCTGTTCTTCGTGGGCGTCCTGCTTGGATCTTTCATATCAGGACAGCTCTCAGACAAGTAAAGTATATACACCAGAGCTGCTGGCTCTTTCTTTGATGCTGTTTTCTAAGCAATTCTTGCATGTGAAATTTCCTGTAAGTGTCTTATTGCAACCACTAACGTGTCTTTGTTCTGTGGCTGGCTGAATGTGCACAGAGCGTATAGAGTAAACGTCCTGAACCAGAACAGAACGTTACAAAGCTTGTTAGTGGGTGTTATCCTTATCTGTTTGTTTTTTCTGTGAAATCACTTCTGGAGCAAACTGTTTTTGTGCCAGAGAACAGGTATAGGAGATAAGTTTCATCTGGAAAAATCAGGTCGGTGACGTTCTCTTCTAATTACTTTGGACTGTGTTCAGAGAGATCCTTGAGGCTTGTTTTGCTTTTTTTGAGGTCAAATTTAAAATTCTCTTTTTGTAAATGCCCATAGTTTCTCTTCCTCATCATCAAATGCAGCGTTTAAGTCTGATGATCTGCATTTCTGGAAGCTGCAAAGCGTGAATGCTGTTCAGCTGTACTCCAGAGAAGCAAGGCCTTCTTGTTATCAATGCAAACATTAAAAAAAAAAAAATAGTACACTTGTTTTTTGTGACATTGACAGTTATTTGGTTTTTTTTAAGCTCAGTTTTTCTGATTCTCTCCCTGGGATTTGTTGTGCAATGCCTTGTGTGCTGTCTTCCCAGTTCCCGGGGAACAATATGTGGTCCTCTAATTTGCTGATTCGCTTGCAGCGTTTCTGTTTCTTTGACTCATAATCCCTGTGCAACAAATCTTGTAGCATCATTCAGGGCCTTTGCATGGTTTCCTGCTCGTCAGGTTGGACCACTCTTTAGCTTGGAGGCAGCGATCCTTGAAAATCAGCCAGCTCTCCTGGACTTCTCTCCAGAGCCATATGCCGTGGGATTTTTCCAAGCAGATCCCTGGTCAGGCCAGTGTTTGCTCTCCCTATGAACCTGCCTTCTGCCTCGTTCTTCCCCTCACGATCCCGCGCTTCACCATCCTACATCCGCAAACAGTTCTCCCTTGTTTGCAAGCACGAGGTCTGGCAGCGTCTCCCTTTGTCGGCTCCTCAGTCAGCTGCGTTGGGAACTCACTGTTGATGCACTCCAGAAACCTCCTGGGCCTCGTCTTCCCCGCAGGTGTTGGAGTGGTTGAAGTCCCCCATGATGGCCAGTGCCTTTGAGCACAAGGCTTCCAGAGGCTGTGTGAAGCAGGCCTGGTTTACTCCTTTCTGATCAGGTCAACCAGCGTTGGTGTGCCTGCTAATCCTGACCCATAAGCTCTCGGCTGGCTTGTTGTCTGGCCCTGGGCAGAGCTCCATGCCTTCCAGCTGCTCTCCTGTGCGAGGGGCCATTTCCCCCCTTCGCCGTGGGCAGTCTCCCACCACTTCATCCCAGTGCTGCTGCAGGGCTGGGGTGCTTCATCCAAAAGAGCTCCCAGCCCCTCATCTGCTGCAAGGATGCCGAGTGCCTTCCATGGTATGGGGACTATGGAGTCCAGCGGAGGGCTACGAGGATGGTGAGGGGACTGGAGCATCTCCCCTACGAGGAGAGGTTGAGGGAACTGGGCTTGTTCAGCCTGAAGAAGAGAAGGCTGCGAGGGGACCTTATAAATGCCTACAAATATCTGAAGGGTGGGTGTCAGGAGGATGGGGCCAAGCTCTTTTCAGTGGTGCCCAGTGACAGGACAAGGGGCAATGGGCACAAACTGAGGCAGAGGAAGTTCCGTCTGAACATGAGGAAGAACTTCTTCCCTCTGAGGGTGACGGAGCCCTGGCCCAGGCTGCCCAGTGAGGCTGTGGAGTCTCCTTCTCTGGAGATATTCAAGACCCGCCTGGACAAGGTCCTGTGCGGCCTGCTGTAGGTGACCCTGCTTCGGCAGGGGGGTTGGACTAGATGACCCACAGAGGTCCCTTCCAACCCCTACTATTCTGTGATTCTGTGACTAACCGGCAGGTGAAGCAGGAGCTGTTCTCCTGGTGCCAGAAGCCACGAGCTTCACACCTTCACCATCATGGGAGTCTCCTCCTGCAGCTCCTTCACATGGTGACACAGATCCTCACCAGGTGCGGTCGAGGTGGCCATCTGTGGAGCTCATCCAGTCCCTCTCGTAGCCACAGAACGGCCGCCGGCTCGTGGTCAAGAGACCGAGTGCAGGCAGCAGCCCAGCGAGGAGATGGCTGCACGCCGTGTTTTGCTGCTGCCATCTGCCCCAGAAAGTCTTGCAGCGAGCTGAGCCCCGTGCCCAGCCAGGCATGACACTGAGGTTGGCACAGCATTTTGCAGGTTCGAGTGACGATCTGTTCTTAACGCGTTGTGACCTCCCTGAGGCTCATGGCACCAGCTGTAGACCTCCTGGTCAAGCTGAACTTCAGAACGGAGCTGTGTGGCCCTGCTGTCGGCAGATGTCCTGTCCCAGGCTGCAAAGTCTGCTTGCGCTGCGGAGCTGCCCAGGCCGAGACATCAGCACTGACACTTACAACAGCTTGATGGGTTGGGTTTAGTTTAATTTCTTTTTTTTTTTTTAATACTTCATCAATAGAATTGCTAGAATCCCTTAAAGTGGTTCATTTTTTAACCAAGTGGAATGAAGATTGCAACATGGATCACTTACTGATAGTAGCGTCTTACAAACCTGAGTGATAGCTCTCTTACAGAAGCTTTCCTTCTTTTTGTTTTTTTTTGTTTTAACATGCTGCTCTGTGTCATGATCTGTGTGCTCCTTAGAGGAGAATGAGCTTCTAATACTCTTACATTTTAAATAATTTTCTCACGATGTTTTGTCTCCCTGCTGATCCTATTGGTAAGAAAGGAATAGTGTTCCAACACGTACTTAAAGGCAACTTAACTAGCAGCCCTTGGAATATTATTTTTTCCAGGCCAGGGGATTATTTTAGGGTATTTAGAGTAGTTGTGCCTGTGTCACATTTCCCGAACCTGTAGACATTTTGTATGTCCCTAAGTATGCATACCAGTAACCTTACTTTTCTCTTTCTGAAGATTTCATTCATGCTGTTGTATAATCATCTCTTGTTCTTTTTCTTTTTCTTTTTTTTTAATCTGTCCATGGAAGGTTTGGCAGGAAGAATGTGCTCTTTGCAACTCTGGCAATGCAGACTGGCTTCAGCTTCATACAGGTCTTCTCTACCAGCTGGGAGATGTTTTCAGTGTTCTTCGTGCTGGTCGGCATGGGACAGATATCAAACTATGTGGCAGCGTTTGTGCTTGGTATGCAAGTCCTGCTGGGCACAGTGTGCCTTCTTCGGTCTTGTGCTTTTCCTGCTCCTTTCCAGGACTGGCTTAGGGTTGACTTGCTTTGCCAAGCAACACTGTTAAGAGGGTGTCCTCACCAAACATGGGTAACTCATGCTCTCCTTGGAAGTTTCCAGTTGATAGAAGTGCAGTCTGAATTAATTCTGTGGCTTACCATCCTAAAAAGGCAAAAAACCTCAAACTGGTTATTTGAAACAAAATCTGTCCCTCAGTTGGTAATATGATGTGTAAGATGGGATTTCTCAGGGATTTGTGTTGTCCATTGGAGGGCCTAAATGCCTATTTGATATAAAACCTTATAACAGAAAAAAAAATCAAAGGAAGCATTATAGTCTCCTTAAAACAGCCTGTAGTAAAAAATTAAATGGCATAATGATTCCTGCTTGGTGGATTTTCAGTTTAACTAAGACCCTATTTGATCAGGTGGGAGTGTGAATTACCTTATGAATCTGAGAATTTTTTTTCTTTTAAATTTAATTCATGTTATTTACAGTGACTTCACTGTCCAAAGTAGCAAATGTTGGCAAGAAATTCCTCTGAGGCCAAAAAAGGCCAGTGCAGCTGTGAAAGCAGTGTTTAGCTAACCTCACTGCAGACATTCTGCCACAACTTCTGTCATCTTCAATTTCTGTGGAAATGAGGCCGATTATATCTCTTACAAGGTCTCTTGATTTGCAGGGCCTGAAGCGTTTCAAAGGGAAGCACTGGACCCTGTTAGCTCATTAATTCCACTGCCAGCAGCCTTCGTTAGTGACCCTCCATCTGTGTATGCCAAAACACTGCAAGATTTTTGGCTAACAGTGGAATGGTCTTTTAGAAGGTGATACACAGGTCAGAAACCTAATTGAGGCATCTCTGAATGGCCATTTATGGAAGCTGGTCTCTCTCCATAAGCTGGAGAAGACCCTCCAGGGGTCAAGCTGAGGCTGTTGTGAATGCTTTGTAGTGTGTCGGGTGGTTTTAGCTCCTCAAGTAAAATGGGAGATTCCAAGAACATAAAATTATAGAAGTATTAGCTACTTCTAGCTACAGAAATACCGTATGCCCTGGTTCTCCTCCTTTGATACATACAATTACTTGGGCTGGTGCAGGATCGTTGCGTGAAGCAGATCTGTGGTGCCTCTCAAACTGGATGGCAGAGCGCGCTGTGTACAGTAACTACCCAGCGCAGTGTATTTCAGAGCCAGTCGTTAGAGGTATGTTTGCTAAGTTACCTGGTTGCTACTAAGTAAAAATACTAATCTTCACTCTGTTGATTTGAACAGGCGCAGAAATTCTTGGCAAATCCATTCGCGTGCTGTTCTGCACGCTAGGCGTTTGCATATTTTATGCATTCGGCTACATGTTGCTGCCGCTGTTTGCTTACTTCATCAGAGACTGGCGGATGCTGCTGCTGGCGCTGACGTTACCTGGGCTGCTCTGCATCCCGCTCTGGTGGTGAGTATGGCAAATTTAGAAGACTTTCGTCTTTCGAAGGTCCTGTCTGCAGATGTTTAAGATCCGGACTCCAAGCCAACCAGCCTGTACCAATGAAATTCGGGAATGGGCAGGTGAAGAATGGGCCTTGAGTCCTTTGCTCTTCCCAGTCGTTTAGCTGCAAGCCCACAGCTGTGGGTGATCTGACTCATGCCTGAAAAGCCTATTCTTCATTTTCTGTAGGCTTCTATAAATTCGAGTGTAGTGCATGCAAAGAAAAAAAAAAAAAGGGTTAGTAAAACTCATCCTTCTGCGCCAACTGAAATCCATGAGCTCTTAAGAGCTGGCCTGAACTAAAGGCAGAAGGAGAAACCAGTTGCTTTGGGAAGCTGGGCGATGCTAGGGTGACGTAGATATGACAAGCTACAAAACAGTACTTCCACATCTGTGAGACTTCCGTGGTTTCTTCCTTAGTTAATGAAATACTACTTTTAGGTGGCGTGTAGAGTTTAAATAGTCCACACGGTGGTGGTGTTTCTTCACTTACGCTAGCATTTAGGTTTGTGAGTCCATCCAGTTTCTTACAAAGTTGAATGACTCAGGCGAATTCTACTTTCTGACTTGCCTTAATGTGGCAGTATTTACAGTTGCTGATTTTTATATGTATTATTCTCTAAGGATACGTCTCTTAACGTACAGCGTGCTGCTTGTGTTCACATTTCTGAATTTTGTTAATTAAACTGGTTTTCCATATTTTGAAGGTTTTAGTTGCTCTTTTTTTCTGAGTCATTGCTTATTTTGTTAGTATTTCTAAAGTCCCCAAACACGTTTGAGTCTGTTCTTGTTCAGTATGCTAGTCTGCTCTTGTAAATCTGATTTCTGTTGTCATTGCTCTAATTGCTGCAAGATATGGCAAGTTTTCAGCTCTTCAAGGCTGGAACAATGCGTATTGGTGCCTGGAGCAATGCTTTCTGTGGAAATGCAGGCTTGTTATTCTGAACCTCTTTCTCGCAGGGTCATTCCAGAATCTCCACGGTGGCTGATCTCCCAGGGAAGATTTCAAGAGGCGGAAGACATCATCCGAAAGGCTGCAAAAATTAATGGCATTACAGCCCCAGATGTAATACTTGACCCTAGTGAGGTAAGATTCCTGCAGCAGTCCAGTTGTTTGGTGGAGCTGTTAGTGACCATGTAAAGTGATTAATTTCCAGACGTATGAATCGAGTTATGCCTGCAGTGTGTTACATACTTCTCGAGTGGGTAAATGATCATCCTTTTCAGGAAAAGCAGAATACCCTTTCCCTGCTTCCGTAAGATTTACAAAGCCCTTGCTGTCCCATTCCCATGGAAATGCCAACAGGCATTCTAATGCAAACATCTTTTTGATCCAGTTTGCGGCCACCTTTTTCCTTTTAAACTCTAGTTTTTGGGGGAAGGTAGTGAACTAGAGGTACCTATTGCTTCGTGGTCTAAACACCTGCGCTGAAGAGATTTTGTGCTTGTGTGGTCGAATGTCGATCTATACAAGTCTAACACAGGACGAGTTGTGACCAGTGGCACTGGAAATAATGTTATGCTATTCAACTCTGTACTCCAATTTCTACTCCACGTTAAGGAAAGCAAAACTTGAGCCCCTCTAGGGTGGAGTAGTTAGCAGTATCTTTTTTTCCCCCATCCATTTCTTCCAACGTGTTCTTGTTTCCTCTAGGTATCTCCCCTTTGTCTGAGCTGTTTGCTGACCTTAAGAAGTAGAAGCAGTTCCACACTCATTCAAACATGACCTCCAGAAGTCAGACAGCCAAACTGTTTGCATAATCCGGGAGAATGGGCGCCTCCAGACAGATCTCTAGAGGCAGTTGCCCAATTGTGCTCTGACTGACAGTTCACATTGTCTTGCAATTTATGTGAAAATCCCTTGTGTACTCGCCTGCTTTACAAGGCCTCTGTACCAGGCGAAGGAAAATGGACAGCCATCAGCCTGTAGTGTGCTCGCTATTGAGATTGAAACAGCTTCACCTGGGTTCAAGTTAGCTGAGGTGCAAACAAAGCTGTTTGCCCAGATTTATTTGTAGATAGTACAACATCCTACTCTTGCTGGAACAGAGTGGGAATGCCAGGGAAACCCAGACCTTTTTCGGATAGCTTTTTCCCTGGGTTTTCATTAGAACATGCCTTTTGTTTTTTGTTTTTTTTAATTTATTTTTTGCCTCCCCCTTCCTTCCTTCCTGCTCATGCTATAGATATGAAAACTCACCCATTGCCAGCACTGCGGCAGGAGAACAGAAAATAAACTCTGGCTCCAACAGCTGCTTAAGGTCACTGTCCCTGGAGTCCTCGTCTCCCGTTCTTAGAAAGAAGTACTGATCTGTTTGCCATCTCTGAGTGGGGCTGGACTACGAAGCAGCAGAAGGCAGGGACAAGAGTAGGGATGTGGCCCCAGGGAACGCTGGAGAAGGGGGAAGGCTGACTTCTGCAGCAGGGTGGGCTGGAGCACGCCGTGCTTATTGACAGCTAAACCGCTGCACATCAGCCTTCCGACACACGGATGAACGTTCTGACACGGAAAGGAAAATGAGCTCGATGAACAGGAACTGTTTGAATGCAGAACTCCTGTCCATCTTTTTACTTTTTAAGGTAAATGAATGCTGTGACCAAAAAAAAAAAAATCCGTGCAAAACTTCTTCATCGGCGGTTTGTTTACGCTGTCGTTTCGTCTGCTTTCTGAAGAGCTGTAAAGCAGGAGGCTCGCAGCCTGGCTGGGGGTTTTAGGAAGCGTGTTTACGCTGCAGAGAGGTTCTCAGAAATCCGGCTGGCCCTTACCCTTGTGCAGTTGGAGCGTGAGTGCTGGACGGAGGAACAGCCCGAGCTGGTGTCGGGAGCATCGCTCGAACCGTGCGGCTGGAGAGCAGCACCTGCAGTATTTCAGCTCCAGGGACGTCAGACCCAGTTGGGATCCAGCAGATGACTCGTCGCAGACAAGCTGCGGAGCACAGATAGGGGCTGGTTGGCTGAATTGTCCCGTAGGAGGGGGAGAGAATTGTCTGGGTGATAGGTTTAATTTCAAACCATCGTTTTGCCCTCCCTGCCCTGCTCAGAGCTTCTTGCTCTAACCTGTGCTGTCGAGGATTATGCTGTCTGCTTTTCCAGCTCCTAAAAGGCAGGGTCCTTTTTGCCTGTCAGCTGTGACTCTCTGAATTTTACTGTTCCTGGGTTTGGTTTGTGGTTTGTTTGGTTTTTCTCCTTTTTTTTTTTGTTTCCTGTTTGCTGGTTTCTTGGCAACAAACAGTGGCGAAACTGGAGAGTACTTCGGAAAGATCATGTGATTTATGAGAAAGGGCTGCGAGCTGTAAAGCTGGCTGCAGTTCGTGGGGGGGCGAGTTTGCCTGCAGGCAGAGTGAAAGCTGTCAAAGCAGTCGAGAACTGTTTGCTTGTCGTAGAAAATGAAGATTTATGAAAGCGAATACGCTGAAGGTTGGTGTGCGTGAGCATCAGACCGCTGTTTTCTCCTCCGGGTCTGCAGAATGACCTATCACTTGGAAATAATTTTTGCCTGACTGCAGGGGTTACGTAAACTTCATGTTCCCATTAGCTCCGATACAGTGTACGACACATTGGGGAGATAATGTACGTTTTGAGTTGAGGGGCGAGAGTGAAGGGCCTCAAATCGGTGTCCAGCTTGCCAAAAGGAACGCCACTAGCAGAATGTGGAAGAGAGGTTGATGAGGAATGAAGTGAAACTGGTGGTTGCTTTTGTCTCTTTATTGGTGTGCTGTATCTTGCAACACATCCAGCCACTTCTGCTGGACCAGCCTGAGGTTTCTGGGGAAAAAGTCTTGTAAGTTGGACTAATGCAGAGTAGGGGATGGTGTATTAGACCAGGCAGAAAGAGTTCAGAAAGTTGAGTCGTGAGTAATTGCAGTTTTGAAGCTACAGTCATAGTTTACTTTTATTTGTAACTATTTGCAGTTACCATGAAGGAGTACACAGTGCCAACAAAAGGCATTCAGTCTTTAAACATATTATTTGACATTCTCAGGTCACACTGACTTAAAAAGCCAAGGGAGGAAGTAATCTTTGTGTACAGTGGATTGTGCTTGTACATAGCAGAGATCTGTCAGGCAGGAGTGATTCTTCTAGTTGGGGGAAGAGAAGTCTTCAATATTGTGAGGTGTCTTGGCAGCTTTACAATTCCAAAAGTGTCAAAATTAAAAAATATTTCAGCATTACCTTTTCTCAGTTGATAATTTTGGGCTGCTAAGGTGGATGCTTGTTTGTTTGTTGATTATATTTCTAACTGTTGCTAGAGTCACAGTTTCAGATAGATATAAAATGTCCTAACAGAAAAAAGAATCTCTGTGGAAGATTGTAAGATCAAAATATTGTTAATGTTCTTACTGTAAGACTGTTAAAAATATGATTAAATTACTAAGTAGCCTGTGATAAATCCTGAAAACATACCATCTTTTATGATAACAAAAATATGACATGTCTAGGAAACTGTGGTTCTTCAGCCATGTGGTGTTGCTTTATCAAAGTTAATCATGTTAATCAATGGAACTTGTCTTCTCACATCACCTTTTACATATTTTGAAAAATCTCTCCCTTGTTACTCCTTGTAAGGGGTCTGAATTAAAGTCCTAAACTCAAAAAAAAGCTTAAATTCTTTCCTTTTTTACAATCTTACCGAGCACAAAACTTGTTTGCGTGCTTCGTGGGTGAATATCTTTGCATTGTTTACGTGGAAGTGGTTTTATTTTGAGGAGCTGAAAAGTTTCGTGGGGAAAGGAGAAGTTTGTTGTCTTTTTGCTTATATTCTTAGAAGAATATCTCAAAACCAGGCTGGATAGTGGTGGAGGCTCTTCAGCTCATTATCCAGTTTGTCTCAGTTTAAATACGTTACTGTTGGGTCCAGCACGAGGAGTCATTTACTAAATCAGTCCTGATGCCATTTAATCTTGTTATTTCTTGCCTTGCCTGCAGTGGGCATAGAGGACAGTTTATCACTTTTTTTGCTGGTCTTTGAAGACCATTCTTGGTCTTTTAAGACGCCCTCGGTCTTCTGACCCTCAGGTTAAATAAACCCTCTACTTTTACAGATCTGGTTTTTCAAATGTCTCCTAGTCCTCGTTGCTCTCTTCTTGCCTGGGTGCAGTTGATGTGCATGTTCCCCAAGGTGCACTGCTCAAAACTGGACGCAAGAACCCTGCCAGTAGTGGCATATAAATCGTGAATTATTGCTTCATAATTCAAGTATAAAAGTAACAATAAGCAGTTGCTTTGTGAAGCCTCAGGCAGAGAAAATGGTTCTTAATTTCAGCCTAAATTTTAAGTGACTTTAAATTAGGGAGGAGCAGCTACTTTCCCAGGTGGTTGGCTCCTGTAGCTTATACGTGTTTGGTTAAAAGTGAGGCACCTGTTTCAGCTCTGCAGCACATCAAAATACTGATGTATGAGTTGGGGGGGACTTATTTTCACAATAATTCTGCTTGCAGGAAGTTAATGTTCCCGTGGGCTTTTTGTTTGTTTATTTTTCCAGATGCAAGATTTGAATTCCCAGAAGCAACAGACATACACCATTTTGGATCTAATGAAAACCCGAAATATCCTAACTATTACAATTATGTCAGTGATTCTTTGGTAAGCAAGTGTGGTTCGGGAGTATGTAAGCACAAAGGCAGCAAAGCAATTAAAAAATGCTCTTTGAACACTAAGGTTTTCTGAAGAGATATGGACAAAACCAGCTCAAAAACCAATGGTCTGCTGGCTGAAGCAACAAACTGCTGGTTACGTAGGTTCTTCATTCCAGTAACAGCCTAGAAACACATCTGGATTGTTATTTCTTTCTGAAGCAGTCAGGCGTGTCCTGAACCGAGCAAGAATCAGATCAGCTGGCGATGATGCGTGGGAACCCTGCCTGATACTGGGCCTTGGGGAATGCTCTGCTGACTGTAACGAAGTCTTGGAGAGGAGTGATTCATGCCCTGTCCCCCGGCCAGAGAACTGCTGCCCAGGGGTCTGAACGCAGCGGGGAGAATCTTCCCATCTCGTTTGTATTGTCTCTTAAGGGGGTAAAGCTGCCTTTGAAGTTCTAATCGCAGATTTCCCTAGACTTTTCTGCTAACTACTCTTGTCTACCCGCCATCTTCAGCGTGGTCTTGCACTAGCTGAAGCCAGACTTGATGTTCAATTTGGTTAAACGATTGTCATTGGAAATCTTGATGAAGCTGTAGTTGCTTGGAAGAGAAAAAATGGAGAGGGTAACTTACAGCCTGCCAGAGGCTGTAACAGTGAGGTTTCATTAATACCTACAGTGTCCTGGCGAAGAAGGTCCCTCGAGTGCTTTGGGGCTGACTAAGTCTGTTTGCTGCCTCACTGAACAATGTTCCTGTGCTTTAGTGAGGCAAAGCCTTGGAGTCCACTGAGCTTCCAGTGTGTGCAAGCTGATGGGGCTTTTTGGGTCCAGGGATGACTTGGCTAACATTTAAGCCAGATTGCCTTGCCTGTCACCCAGCACAGTGCTACAAACACACCGAGAAAGGAAAGTGAGCAGAAAACGGCACAAAAAAGAAAAGTAATATCAGTTGTTTGTGGACGTGTCGGTACCGCTTCCATATACTGCTGTCTTCCCTACAAGTCCAGACGCTGACACTCACCTTTAACTGGAAGTGAGCCAGAGAGTTGAGACTGCCGTGCTCCTCCTCATCTGCTTGGAGTAGATCGGTAGCAAGTTCCTAGGCACAGCTGATTTTGCGTGTGGTGTTGTAGAAATCAAATGCAAAAGCTGTTTGAACGGCATTTCTGGTAGGACAAAGCATCTGAGAGAAACAGTGACATAGCAGTAAGTAATCCATTCCATATGCTGAAGGGCGTTTTACCACGTAAGTGAAGTTTTATGATAGGCAGAAAGAGTCAAACATGTGCAGCTGACTTACACAAGCTTACCTCCTCTTGCAGAAAAGCTGTCAGTTGCTTTGGGCAATTTTTCCACTATTTTTACCTTGCATGTCAGTTGCCTAACCTCCTTTTAATTAATTTCCCAGAATATAAAGCGCCCAGTGCAGACTCACAGCAGTGTTTTCCAGCCCATAGCATACCAATGGTGTGTTCTGCGTTACAAATTGAAAGATCTCATAAAAAGAGTATGCTTGCAGCTAGCAGTGTATCACCTTTACATATTGCTGAGTGTTTCGTTAATTTTAAGTAAATAGCAGGCCTTTAAAATAATCCCTTTGCTGGGTTTGCCTTGGAAAGGAGAAAGTTTGGCTTCGTGTCACCCTGCGATGTGTAAATACCCCGAAAGTTTTCCTAGAAAATGTAGAACTGTATCAAGGTTTACCCATGTGATAAGCTAAGGCAAACTGCTGCTGAAAGTGCGTTCCAGCCAGCGGAGTTTGTTGTATGTAAAAGTCACTCCTCAGAGCACAGGGCTGGGCGTACTGCACAGCACGGTGGAAAACACCACGGAACTACTTGTGAGAAGAAAGGCTGTAGCTGGCAGGGCACACCCAGCAGCGGGGGCTCACCCTCAGCAGCATGACTTCACACCCGCCCAGGTACACTAGGGCTCTTATTTTAAGCAATTGGACTGTGAAGACTCTTCCCGTGTGAAATGAGGAGGAAGAAAGAAGAGCTAATCTTTGGTCAGTGACCCGCTTCGTGCTGTGCGGTGGCTTTGCTCCGGGTTCTGTTACAACGTGCATGCTGAAGGAGATGATGTGCTGGGTGCCTCACCGTTGCGTCTGGACTCGTCCTGACCCATTGCCTGTTATTTCCTTGTTTGCCACGTGTTACTTGGTGAAGCATCACCCTCTCTTCCCAGTGTCTCCCAGGACACGGCAGGATTTATCTGCAAGGCCAGTTATGTTTCCCTTGGTCACATGGAAGCCAGCTCTCGTCTGGCAGCAGCATGGTTAAGATGGCAGTATTCCCAGCCACCAGGCTCTGGGCAATGACCAGTCCAGGCACCGAGCCATGCAAACGTGACTTGGATGGTGCCCAGCCGGCTTGGGACGTGGCAGAGAAAGTCCCGGATTGTTTGGGTCTGTCAGGATGCCATACTCCTCCTTCCAGACTGTATACACAAAGCCTGGAGGGTGATGACCCAGGAACAATGTTCTCCACCCAGTGCTCCCTGTTAAACATAACGAAAAGCTGCTGTAGGCTATTAGTAAAATTTAGTAGTCCAAGCTTTCAGGCTAAGGCTCTAACCACCCGTAACAGGAGCTGCTGTATCACTGCTGGTGCATGATCATCGTTTATCTCCCAGGGGTGACCTGAAGTACGGAGGCATACGTGAGAAGTGGTCAGCCCCTCTCCATCAGCGTGACTAGCAGGGACAAAGGAGATGTCTAAAAGTGACCGATACCCAGAGCTTCCTTGCAAGGTCTGAGAGAGAGTGGGGTGGACAGTTGCAAAGTCAGGCAGTGGCATCAGAAAAGGAGTATGACCACTGTAGCTGCAGGATCATCCAGCACTGGTGGCCTCGTAGGCGTGTGCCTCAGCAAGGCTGGCAGCAGCTCTGGAGTTACCCAATTGCGTTAATGCTGAGTAGGATAGTTGTAGGTTTTTTTAAATATACATTTTATTCTTTGAATTCAAGAGCAACTTGAAAGATGAAAAGTGTCAGCACTCTAATTTTTATCTTGCTGTTTCTGAAGTTAGCGCTTTAGCTGCTTCAGAGGGTGAATGAATGGCAGATGCTGATTTTACCTTAAATAATGAATTCTGTGCTTAACAGAGATGTAAAAGAGGTTCGTGGCAACCTCAGGAAGAAGAGAAATTTGTCTGATCCAGTTGTTCTGCTTCTTTCAGGATGATAATCTCTGTTGGTTATTTTGGACTTTCTCTTGACACACCTAACTTGCACGGAGACGTCTACTTGAACTGCTTCCTCTCGGCAGTGATTGAAGTTCCAGCCTACATTATTTCATGGCTGCTGCTTCGAAATCTCCCTCGACGGTACTCAATGGCTGCTGCGCTGTTCCTGGGAGGCTGCGTTCTTCTCTTCATTCAGCTGGTGCCTTCACGTATGGAATCGTTAGTTGATCTCACATACGTATGATAGGTGAAGTGCAGTACTGTGCACTGGGCAGGGGTGGAGATATTAATTCCCTACCTGTGCCCCTCTTCCTTGGTTCTCAGTGCTGCTGCACAGGGAGCTCACACAACAGGTCAGTTCAGATACGTTTTTCAAGGTGGGTCATTGACTTTGTGGTCTGTCAGGATCAGCTCTGTAGTCCAGCTTTGCCTTAATGTACATCCCTGGCAAGGCGCCCTGGTAAGGTCCAAGCGTAAAACCAGGACTAGACCAGCCGGGATTTGGCAAGTGGAGGTTACCCAGAGGCTGCAGAACTTAACTCCCAATGACTGTAAATGGCTGTCTCTTTATGGCTTGTTTGAGCAGTTGTATTCAAGGGAGTTATTGTCGAAGCATTTCTGCTAGGCAAAGATGTTGTGCTGAGTTAGAGTTGGTAGTTAAACTCATGTCTGGCAACTGGAACGGAGGACAAAATAACATTTATTGGATAAGAAGCCATATGTATCTTTAGGCCAGATAGACTGAGAGGGTTATGGACTCTTACTGGTAGTGATGTTGAATATGGTGGGGGGTGTTGTTGCTTAGCACTTGGTTACAAATCAAAGAATAAACAAAAGAGAATGGACAAGAAGTGCCTTGCTCATTTTATACAGGTGAGCCCTGTTACATTCTCTTTCCCCAGTCCTTTGAGTCAGTTGGACGCTGATACGATCTGTTTTGATTTTCAGATCTGTCCCAGTTAAAGTCAGCCCAGCTTCCTATAATTAAATTAGGGACTTGTAACCAGGAATGTTAATGAGCAACCAGAGCAGGAAACCAAAAATAACTTGTGTCAAATCTTTAACTTTGCTCACCTTATTAAAAAGGGATACGTGGCGTTGTTTGCAATAGCAGAGATCTGAAACCGGAGAGGACCTCCAGTTCTTGCACTGTTCTCCTTGGTGTTTGCTTGGCAGGAAGCCCCGTGCTCAAGAGGAAATGAAAATTTTGAGTCCTGGTAATTCAGAAAAAACTCTAAAAACATGTTGCCTATGCTTGTAGACGTGTACAGACAATAAAAGACACCAGATACAGGAATTAATTAGACAGGAGTTATACAAACACAGTGGAATAAACAGATACCATGAATTGGCGGAACTTTATTGAAATCCTTACTGCGTTTTGATTTCAGATATGCGTGCGCTGTCTATCCTGCTGGTGATGTTAGGGAAATTTGGGATCACGTCTGCCTTTTCGATGGTCTACGTTTACACGGCTGAGCTCTACCCAACGGTAGTGAGAAACATGGGAGTTGGAGCCAGTTCCATGGCCTCCAGACTGGGCAGCATCCTCTCGCCTTACTTCGTTTACCTCGGTAGGTTGGCCAGGCTGCACGTGTGCGGGGCAGATGCTGGCCGTTGGAAAGCGATGCTTTTTACCCAGATTGGTGTCCTGCCTCTGTGGGTCCTGGGGTCCTTCTGCTGTTCTCTGTTTCCAGATCCAGGTGTCTTGTGGAGGTTAAAATCATATCTCCACATCTCTGAGGAATGGCCATAACCCAGAGAAGTTGTGGCTTGTGCCCTGTTGAAGTGCTCTGAGGACTCACGATCTTATTGACTTATTGAGGGACAGCTCGTGTAGCTATTGTTTCCCCGTCTCTTGAGTTCCTAAAACCACATTTAAAACAACACATACTCTGAATGCCAGACTGTGAGGGGCGTTGTTTTGTTTGTTTTTTACTGAAAGCATAACTCTTGCGCAGATAAAGCCCTGCACCTACGCACAACTTTGTCAGAGACTTGGAGCTGATGCTAGCTTTTGGTTTTTGTCTTCGGCTAGGTGCCTATGACCGGTTCCTGCCTTACATCCTGATGGGGAGCCTGACTGTGCTGTCAGGAATTCTGACTTTATTTCTGCCAGAAAGCTACGGTAGGCCTCTTCCGGACACAATTGAGCAAATGCTGTTGGTGAAAGGGTAAGTGTCACCTGCTGATCTCAACACGTCTGTCCTCTGCTCTGAGGAGTGGACTGGCCTAGGTGTTGTCAGAGCGAGGAGCTGGGGTTGGGGGTTTAGTTGGTGCTCTGCTGAAGATGTAAGAGCTTGGCTGGGGTCCTGGTCCCTCCTCCCAAGCATGTACGTTCTATGTACGTCATTAAGTTCCAAATCTATTGCTGGAGGACTGAATAAAAGCACATACAAGGAATGCATTTGTAAAAGTGTATTGCTTTATATAGTTACTTTTAAAGGTATGGGGACGCTTTGTGGGTTATAATCGATCTTTGTAGGTTCTGAAAGTCATGTAAGTACTGAACTCTCCCAGCTTAGTTCAGCTGACCTAAAAAGGCAGTGAGAGCGCTTGGCCTTTTGCCGCGGCTCTGACTGAAGAAGGCACGTAAGCATACACCTGGTGTAAGAAGGGGACCTGTCCCACGGAAGCCAGCAGGTTATTAAAATTAGGAGGCTGTAATGTCAAATAGGGCTCAGGATATCAAAGATTTGTTTTCCTCTGTTCTCTTATCTATTTTTGAAGTTATTCTCTTTTTTTCTTTCTTGTCTTCCCCCCCTCCTCGCCAGGTTGGAGTACAGGCCTGCATCTAGCAGCACAAGGGATGTCAAGGAGGAGGAAGAAAACCCAGAGATTTTTAAGAGCACAGCACTCTGATGGAACTCCTGCTTACTTTCTGGTGGACTGAAAGTGAAACGGACTTTCCTTCTAATATTCGTTCTAGAAAGGGCTAGTGGCAACACTTTGTTTCCTGTAATTTTAACCTTATTTATTAATTTAAACACTGTGTTCCGTACATTCTCTTTTTATACGAACGTAAATACTGCATAGCCTTCAGTGAGATTTTTCAGCCGCGGTTGTTTCAACGCAGTAGTACCATGGAACAGTATCTGGTCTATCCGTTGGAACTCTAAGTGTACAGCTCAGCTGAACGATACTTGAAAGTGGATTCCAGGGCTGGCAGGATAGCTGGATTCCTCAGTGAACCTGTGCCAGAGCTAACGCACATCAAGAAGTAAAAATGGCCAGAAAAAGCTGCTAATTGGTTTTGATTCCTTGACTTCTGTCTCTGGACAGGAAACTTATTTATTACAGTGAAGGGTTTGAGAACGTGCCTGTCTGTGGTCTTACTCAAATGACTTTGCATATGCTGAATTTAGCACCAAATTCAGAAAGACGCAAAGAAAGATTTTGAGAATTCTAACTTGATATGTTTTAACTGAAGATAGATTGAAAGGATTGTCTTGCACAAAATATTTTCAGTAGCACTGAAGTTTTGCTCACAAAATTCACTTGATTCCAATGCTGGTTTTCAACCGTACGTGTATGGTGAAGCTGTTTACGTCTGCCCCTGGCTGTGGTTTGCTTCCAGGCTGTATTTATTTTAAATTATGTAAAAGGTTTCATCTGCGTGTGGATGGGAGTGGTGTTAGTTCGGGGTTCTGCCCATTTGATGTGTGTTGGAAGCGTTCTGCCGAAATTGTCCTTTTGATGTCTTCTGTGCAATTTGGGTGACAGGAACAATTCTCCTGTCTTTGTTCTGTGTTTTTCACACCTGTGCACATACATGCACGCACAATCAATGTATCTGGAGATAAATTTTTGTGTTAATCTATGCCACTGCATTGACCTCATGGTGGAATGTACTGAGAACAAAATTCAGAATGTCTTTGACCGCTGGCTCTCCGTTCTCGAGTGCCCACTGCACAGTTGCTGTGAGGTCTGTTATTTCACTTAACTCATGTAATCAGTGAATTGTTTTGAAATGTTTTAAACAAATAACCACAAAACAAAAACAAATCTCGTTGACAGTCTGCCAAGAAATTGTTCCTCGGGTCCTGGAAGCACCCTTGGCATTACTTGTGTTTCTTTAATATAGACAATATATACGTACACCCGGTCTCACTTGTGCTATTGTGCTGATGCTTTGACAGATGGGAGCAGTGAAAGATGTCTCTCGTGTGGCACTTGTGTGTGTTTTGTTCTGTCTTGTAGAGACTTAATAAACAGAACCTAAACCTTGGTAGCAAAAGCTGTTAGGGGCCTTATTCTGCGGCGGCAGCTGGCCGGGGGAGTGCTGCGTTTCCTGCGTGTTTAAATGCAGAGTGGCATCGGCTGATTCCAGTCTGCCAGTTAACCAGTACCCCGTATTCTGTCCTTGGTAACCGGCTCCAGTAGCCACACTGGTGTGGGCCCTCCAGCCTGCTGTCGTAGAAACAAGACATAGAAACCACTGTATAGACTGTAGTGTTTTGTTTGGACTCTTCCTGCTGGTCTCTCGAGCTTTCGGGTTTGCTCTGCTTTCCCTGCGTTTTCTCACCGACTCGTTTAGTATCTCAGTTCCTGGGTGCAGCGGGAAGCTGGCCGGTGTTACCGCTGAGAGAACGGTACCGAGCAGCACGGTTTTGTCACCCCGTCAGCTCGGCCGAGGAGAGAAATCCGGGCGTTTGGGCAGGTTCAGCGTCACTCCTGTTCAACAGGCTGATGGGTGGGTGTAAAATGCCGTGTGTGACTTGAAGCTGGTGCAGAAATGGAGAATCTGGATTTTGCAAGCCTGACTGCACACCATAGAATAGCCCTGACATGAGCAAGTACATGGCAGGAGAGCACAGGTAACAGCCAGTCTCTCCTGCCCAAAAGACATGAGACAGTTTGTGAGGCTTACCACCGCCTCGGAAATGCTCATCACAAACAGAAGAATACACTCTAAAACTCGGTATGGATTTTTTTTTTTTTTGTGAACCCTGTTTCTAAGAACTGGACTGTTTAGAAGCAGCTCCTTTTCTCATGTTGTAGCAGAAGGATCTGATAACCCCAGGAATCTGAGGCAAGGCACACTGAGCTGCGACGTCCTTCGGATGAGTTTGCCAGTGTAAACAGCCGTGTCCCACAAGTCTTCCTGTGATGGAAGAGACGTGTGTGCCCGACAGACGATCTGCTATGGAAATGCCTGTCCGACAGTGCAGAGCCCATTGAACGTCTGAGTTTAGCTGTAATTTCCTATCCACTGTTTTATCCAGTATGTGCCCTGCCAGGGAGACTTCTGTTCCTGAATATTTAAATATTCTGATATTTACTACAGTTTTTTGTGAAGGGTGGTTTGTTTGTTTGTTTGTGTTTTTTTTTTTTAAGCCAGCCACACTGGAGAATTTCCTGGTTATGACTAATGCTACAAAACACAATGGCAATCTCTGTGTCAAAAAGTACATTTTTTTTTTTCCCTTGCTCGTCTTTTTTTAAAAACAGAAAGTACGAGTCAGAAATGTAAAATATATTTAATATAGCGTTCTGGGTTAATTTGTATTTACGTCTTTTTAACTTGCCTCTAAAACAAGGAGCGTGTTCTAGCCGGTAGGCAGCATCCAGCTAATATGTATTCCCAAAAGAAATTGAGGGAATATTTGAATATAGGTGGGTGATGTGATCTGTGCGAGTAAGACGCGGGTGAGAGGAGCTGACCCATCGTTGGCAGGTCTTGGAGGGGCGTCGGTGCTGGCAGCAGATGCGCAGCGGTCAGCGTGGCTGCAGATGGACCTGCAGAATAAAGCACTGGTGCTGCAGCAGGCATCTGCCGAGTGCCGCCTTCTCCGGCGGGACGGATGCCAGGCGACGTGTGGAATCGGTAGCAGGCGCTGGGCACGTCGCTTGGCGTGACGCTGACGCGAAGCAGGGTTGGGACCGGCTGTCAGAGACCCCGCTGTAAACGGACCACTTCAACGTGCGGTTTGGAGACGCGTTTCACTTCCCCCACGGAGCTGTTGCGTGAGTGCAGCGAAATCGTGGTGGGGGCTTGGAACTGGGTGGTCTTTAAGGTCCCTTCCAACCCCCAGACCATTCTATGATTCTGTGAAATGAGTCAAGGTCCATGGGGGAGATGCTTCTCTCCACCTGACGGTGAGCGAGGGATGCTCGGCCCAGCTCTGGATCCCAAGGTGAAGTCTCACGCGGATCGTCCCTGCTGCAAAGAGTTGGTGGGGTTTAGTACCGGTGTGTGAATTCACCTCCACACCGGCCTCGCCTAGCGTGCTGGCTCGTGGTGATGGACCTGCTCTGCTGCTCTCGGGCCAAGCCAGTGCTTTTGCTCCTGTTACCCTCAAAGCAGCAGAGTGACACTGTGTGAGGGGGAAGGGACAGAATTTGCCTTTGAAAGAGGAGCTGGGACCGCAGAGGAAGATAATGCAGACTTGGCTGTTCAGGCTACCCTTAGCCTGGGAAATACTGAACGGGTTTGGTGCCCATAACCTGTGTTACAGCAGCAATAGAGCTTATACAAAATCATCCGGTTAGGCAAAATTCTCTGCTGCTAGAGAACAGTGCACGCTGCGGTATCTTCCCCAAGGAAAGCAGCGTGTGGCCTCGAGTGGGGAACTGGGATCCTGTCCTTTCCAGCTCTCTTGCATCGTCTCGGGCACCTCACGTAATCCTGTGACTCCAGTTTCTTTGCTTGCAAGTGGAAACACCGTTAACAGGTACCATAATTCCGTGCTCCGCAGTCTGCATTTGTTCGGTTCGCTTGTTTGTGTCTCCGGATGGTGACTGCAACGCTGACGTGAGCATCACGGAGTGTTTCACCTCTCGGTAGCGGGAAGCTTTGGGTGACTGCAGACGCAGTTTCTGTGACGAGGTGCGAACACCTCCTCCCCTGGTTCCAAGCTACCCTTTGGAAGAGGAAAGTGTGGGGAGGTGGTGCCTGCCCCGGGGAATTGGACTGCAGTGAGTTGAGCAATGACTGGGTTTTGAGTGCTTAATCATATTAATTGCACAACTGGTACATAGTTCTGCACAAAACTGCCTTCAGCATCCCGCCAGTGAGGTACTGGTGAACGTTTTCACCGTGCACCCAACTACGTTGTGAAAATACTGTTTTTTCAGGGCACTTTTAGTTTGAAATGTGGTGATGCTAATGCTGTCCTGCTCATCTCGTGCGATTTGAGATGGGTGTGAGTTCTACTCCTCGCTGCGTCACAGTCTCGCCCGGAGGGGCTCTGCGTCTGAAGGCTCTCCCGGGGCCTGCGCACGTGGGCCCGGTAAGCACGTGAGGAAACTGGTGGGACTGTCCCAGCGAATAAATACCTGTGTCAGTATTGGTAGAATAGAACCCGAACCTTGGCGGTTGTAGACTGTTTTCTTAACGTCTAGAATCGGCTCGGGCTCCGTAATGCCTTACTTACAAATGCCTTGGGGAGTACCTTAAACTAGTAATGGCCACAGCCTTTGTCTAGAGAAAGATACAGAAATTTCTTCAAGAATGTAAATATTTCTGGCTGTAACTAAATTGATCCTTACCCTAGGTTTTTTTATAGAAAAATGCTTGTTACTTGTGAAATTCAGAATAAAATCATATCTGGAATTATCTTTAAAGTGAAGTATGCTTGTAATTTTTTTACATCTCCATGTTTTCATGTGCTGTTTGTGGAACAGAGCTGCTACTTTTATTTTTGTTGTCCTGTAGGCTTTACCCTGATTAATTTTGTATTGTATACACTTACTTTCTTCCGTAATTCTTTTAAAACACTTGTTCTAAGCAAAGAGGTGGTCTCAGTCGCTGGAGCACTGCCTGTGGCTGGTGGCCGTGGCAGGGGTGACGGGGAGGTGGGCTGCCCTGCCGCACGGCCATCTGCTGGAAGGTCCTCTGGTGGGTCCTCTTCTCGTGGAGCCTTCTCCAGTCGTCACCAACGCAGAGAACCAGTCATTCAGCATTTATTTAGCAATGGAAGGTGACTGAAAAATTGCCAGAAGCTTCTCTAAGGTGCTACTGAAGTTTGTAGCAGAACTGCTTGGGAGCCTTTGCATGGCCCGAGGGAAGCAGCTGTGCCGACAGCATCACTAGACTCTGTCTCGGGGGGGTTGTGGGGTTCCCCCCCACGTGCTTGTCAGCCGAGCTTGGTATGCCAGAAGGTCTAAGAAATGCTTTAGTGACTCTGCCTGTCATTGCCTGGTCGTTCTTTCTCCGTAGTTAGCTTTTGGGCCTTCTTGTACATGGTTCACCCAGGTCTGGTTTCTCCACAAGAATCTTTGCTCATCTTGTGAGGAAAGAGCTCCTCTGAGTTTGGACCAACCTCCATGAACTATCTGTAAAACCTGGGCCATTTCTCTTCTTCTAATGTATTTTTGTACTTCCTTTTAAATAAGCTGAGTGAAACAGTAGGGAAGGATGAAGGTGAGGTAATGGGGCAGCAGGAGGTTACTTCAGATGTTTGCAGAGCCAAATACTTGGCTGGCTGTCTATGAGCAAACCCCCGCTCTCCATAGCCTGAATCGCTGAACTGTAGAAGAGATCTGGCTTTTGTTTCAGAGGGGTCACAAGCGTCTCTGTGTGACGAGGTGCGTGCTCAGGGCTGCGTGTCTGTCCTGGGGGAGAGCCTTGAGCCGCTGTTACAGCAGAGGGAATGCTATGGTTTGCTCACATGGATCTGGAAAAGTTCAGAATGGTGACTGAGGTAAAGCAGGACTCCGGGATTTTTGCAGAGCTCATGAATGCGTCGTGAGATACACACGCTTTGCTCTCTCTGCATCCATCAGTCTCAACGGTGCTTCCCAAGTTCTCCGTTCTCCCCTTCGACCGTGTCAAGGATCAAAGTTAAACAGCCATGTAGAGATGCAGAGATCTGAGCAGTGCGCCAGGCGTCCCCGGGAGCTCTTGGCAGCCAGGGACAGAGCTTGGATGACCTAAGAGTCAAATCGAGCCCAAGGGCCAGGACTAAACCCAGCCCCGAGGCGTGCACCTCCCGGCATTGCAGCAGCAACTGCCAGCCCAAGTAACGGCGTGACTGGTTCCCACGACCCACGCTTCCCGTATGGTTTAGATACCTGGAGGTTCAGTGCGTCTCCCCAGGAGCTGGAATTCAGGGGACAAGTCACCTTTCAAGCAGTGCCTTGGATTCCCAGGTCCCTTAAGCACTTCTCGGAAACCAGTGTCGGCCAGGGGATGCTGGACTGGGAGCTCCGGGGCTGTCTCCTCGGGGCATCGCTCTCTTTTCCCACGGCTCAATTCTTCCACCTGCAAAATAATGATCATGATTCTGCAAGCTTATAAAACCTTTGAGGAGAGCAAGGTATCCCAGTTCAAGAAAGATGAAGAGCTACTGGAGAGTGTCCAGCGGAGGGCTACAAGGATGATGAGGGGACTGGAACATCTCCCCTACGACGAGAGGCTGAGGGAGCTGGGCTTGTTCAGCCTGGAGAAGAGAAGGCTGAGAGGGGACCTTAGAAATGCCCCTAAATATCTGCAGCGGGGGGTCAGGAGGACGGGGCCAGACTCTTTCCAGTGGTGCCCAGCGACAGGACAAGGGGCAATGGGCACAAACTGAGGCACAGGAAGTTCCGTCTGAACATGAGGAAGAACTTCTTCCCTCTGAGGGTGACGGAGCACTGGAACAGGCTGCCCAGGGAGGCTGTGGAGTCTCCTTCTCTGGAGATATTCCAGACCCGCCTGGACAAGGTCCTGTGCAGCCTGCTCTGGGTGACCCTGCTTCACCTGGAGGGTTGGACTAGATGACCCACAGAGGTCCCTTCCAAACCCTACCATTCTGTGATTCTGTGATTCTGTATCGCGTCTGACCCGAACCCCAGCCTGCTTCCTTTGGTTAGCCCAGTTGTGGTGGGTTTCAGAAAGAAGTCCTGGAAACCGTTTGGAACGCCGTTCGGGCGAGGTCTCGTCGTCTAACAGCCAGCCTGGTATCTCTCGTGCTGTTTGTCTACTGGATCCTTTTGTGGAAGCAGTATTCCCCTCCCCTGAGGAATAAAACCCAACAAAACAAACCCATTTAAGAAGGTGAGATCCTTGGTTCCTCTGGCAGCCTGGGCGCTGGGGGTTGCCTTAGATTTGGAGGCAGTTTTCGGTGTGGGGCCTGCGAGCAGCGTTCTGCAAATCCCTGTGTGGAAACGAGCGCTTCTGAGAAGAGAAAAGGAAGAAAAATAACCATCCCCCAAACCCGAGGCTGCGCTCTGCTGAGCCGGTGCAGTTCCTGGGGCTGGGTGTCAGCCGCTGTTGGGACTCGTGTTTTCTGCTGCGCTTGGACCACGCATACTTGACCTCCTAGGCTGGCAGAGCTTGCCTCCACTGGTCACCCCTTCACCCGCCGTCTGAAAAACTGCAGGGGTGCCTGCTGGTAGCTCCTGTATCAGCTTTCCTTCCAGGCAAGGTCACTAACACGGTGATAGGCAGGAAATGCCTGAGAACACTGCGTAACTGGGTAAATTCCAGCAGAAAAGAGCTTGGAGGTGTGCAGCCATGAAGTGCCCATGCGCCATCGCAGGAGCTTGCCTCCTGGAGCACGCAGCCGTGCGGGAATCACAGAATCACAGAATGGTCGGGGTTGGCAGGGACCTCTGTGGGTCCCCCAGCCCAACCCCCTGCCCAAGCAGGGTCACCCAGAGCAGGCTGCACAGCACCGCGGCCAGGTGGGGCTGGAATATCTCCAGAGAAGGAGACTCCACAGCCTCCCTGGGCAGCCTGGGCCAGGGCTCCGGCACCCTCAGAGGGAAGAAGTTCTTCCTCGGGTTCAGCTGGAGCTTCCTCTGCTCCAGTTTGTGCCCGTTGCCCCTCGTCCTGTCGCTGGGCACCACTGAACAGAGTCTGGCCCCGTCCTCCTGACCCCCCGCTGCAGATATTTAGAGGCATTTCTAAGGTCCCCTCTCAGCCTTCTCTTCTCCAGGCTGAACAAGCCCAGCTCCCTCAGCCTCTCCTCGTAGGAGGGCAAAAGCAGAGCAGCTGAAGGGAATGCCTGGCTCCTGCTAATTGCTCGCGAAAGCCCCAGTTCTTCTCTGCTCTGCCTCAGCCATGTAGGAGTGGGGAAGCTCCATCTCTGTTGGTTCACTGCTGGAAGCATGGCTTCTCCAGGCATCTAAATTTTGGCCATCTGGAGGGTTCTTTGACCCCGGGGTGAAGCAAGTTCGTTTCCTTTTGATGGAGTCGTTAATTGTCCTTAGCCATCAGAAATCTCATGGCGGTGGCAGCTTTTTCCAAGCTGCTGGAGCTCAGATAGCTCCTGCTTATGCTTGCAGAGCGGGGTTGGGCAGAAGGAGCTCTCCTCTGTTCCCAGACTGCTTCCATGGAGTGAATTAGGTTGGAAAAGACCTTGAAGATCACCGACACCAACCATAAACAAGACGCTGCCACGTCTGCACGAAAGCACGTCCTCAGGTGCCGCAGCTGCGCCTTTTAAATACTCCCGCGTGTAAACTGGGAGTGGGCAGGGGTTCTGGCCACCGGGCTCTGGTCCTTCGGCTCTTTCTGGGTCTCCCCCCGGCCCGGGCTCCCCCCGGGTGCGGGGGCCGAGCCGCCCCCCCCAGCCCTTTCCCCAGAGGGCGGCCGGCAGCCGGGGCCGCCCCTTCTGCGCCGGGAAAGAGAAAGCGAAAGCGGAGCGCGGGGCCACTGCGGAGCGGGGCTGCGGGCGGTGGGCGCTCGGCCGGTCCCCCCCGGAGAGAACCCCCCCCGGAGCATCCTCCGCAGCGAACCCCCCCCCCCGGAGCATCCTCCCGGAGAGAAACCCCCCTGGGGCATCCCCCTGGAGCGTCCCCCCGGGGAGAACCCCCCCCGCAACATCCCCCCGGAGAGAATCCCACCGCAGCATCCCCATGGAGCATCTCCCCGGGGAGGACCCCCTCGCAGCATCCCCCGGAGCGTCCCAGCGAGGTAAGCGGAGCCTTTCGCCGGTCCCCGGGCATCCCCCGCGGGCTCGGGGAGGGGAGCGGAGGGTCGGGATGCTGCGGGAAGGGGCTGCGTGCGGTGGGGAGCGGGGCTGAGCCCGACGGGAGGCAGCCCCCCTGGCTCTGGGGGTGCCTGCCCGCAGCCCCTATGGATCTATAGGTACCTGCCCGCAGCGGGGGCCGGGGGATGATGGAGGGGGGCTGCTGGCTGCTCTCCTCCTCTGCCGCTGGCCGGTGCGAGTCCGGGTGAGATAACTGCCCTGGGGGCAGATAGGAGGGTGGCAAAGTCTCCTCCGTCCCCCCCTCCCCGCTGCCTCTCGCCGGGTGCTGCCGGGGGTCCCGCAGGCTCCCAGCACCCAGGGGCCCGGTTTTGGGTCCGCTGGGAGCTCCGCAGAAGCTGGGGCCGGTGAAATTCTGACCATTACATGCTGGTTCGGGGGGTTCGCCTCGGTGTGCGGGGTCCCGGCGGCAGCGGGTTCCCCCAGGCCGCTGGCCAGCGGGGCACCGCTGCCTGTCACCCGGGTGCGGTTTGTCCCGCTGCGAGCTCCTGGTCTGGAGTTTTCCAGTCGCTGATAACTCTGCCAGCGTTGGTCGTCCCAGCTGAAAACGCGCCGTCCCGGTTGCCCGCCGCAGCTTGGCTCTCATTTCTGTACCTGTTTGTTTGATCCCAGCCCGGAGGGTGGCAAGGGCCGACCCTTGTCCCTCAGCTGGCCCGTGGCTCTGGTGACCAGCCCTGCCCGCCCAGCCTCCTGCTCTGCTCCAGGCGAGGGGTTTGCCTTCGGGAAGAGAGAGTAGATTTCCTAAAGATCTGTTGCCCAAAGATCAGCTGATTTACAGGCATTATAATAAACTGTGAGCTTAATTTCCTTCTGCTCTATGCCAGGTCAAGGGTTAACCGTAGCTGTGGTACACGCTGCCGCTGGCAGTGCCACGGCGGGAAGAATGGGTTCAGGTCAGGAAAACGATGAGAAAGAAATGTGGATTTAGAGGAGACCAGTGGAGCTGCGTGGGCTGGGACAAGGGAGTGAGGCTGGGGCTGTGTGAAGACCAGCTGCGAGCTGCCGAGGACGGAGACCGGTGGGGCCAGGGTCCCCTCGCAGGTAGCTGCCACCGGAGCCGAGTGCCCCTTGCCTTTGGCAGGCGAAATCCAGTTTGTTCCTCTGCCCGCTCTCCCTTCGAGAACCGAGCCCTCAACGCGTCGCATGGCTCGGGCTACGCTCGCCTTTCCCCCAGCCCGGTGTAGGCTGAGGAAGAGCAAGGGACACCCTTCTGCTTCCCCGGCAAAGGGCGGTGGGAGGCAAGCAAAAATGGGTGCTGCGGCTGGGGAGAAGACCCCGTTCACCACGCAGCCAGCAGCGTGTTTGGGAAGGCAGCCCGCGTCACTCGGCTGTCACCCCCTGCTCACGTGTTCCCCTTTGCTTGGTTTTCAGCCGAGGGTGTGTGCTGGCTGCAGGTGTTCTGGAACGACCCGCGGGCACCGAAACGGCCGCAGCCGGGCTGCGGGGTCGGGTACGCGCTGCGGGCGGTGGCGGAGCGGAGGATGCTCGGACATCCCTGTCCCAGGCTCGCGTGTCGTGCCCAGGAGCCGGGACGGAGGGGCTCTGGGAGCCGGGACGGAGGGGCTCTGGGAGCCGGGACGGAGGGGCTCTGGGAGCAGTGGCCGTCAGCGGAGCCCAAGCCGTGGTGGTGATGGCGCAGACAGGAGCAGCAGCCGGGGAGATGCTCTTCGGAGGTGCTGAGTGCTGGGAGCAGCCACGGGGAGCTCTGAGCAGCCGAGAGCGAGCTGAGCTTTGGATGTGTGAAGTGCTTGCTGATGTCATTTGAAAATGAAGCGTGGTGGGTCTGTCACTAAAACGGCGGTGTTATTGTCACTGCTCGGTCTCAGCCCAAAAAATGAGCCCTGGAATAGCACAATAAATATCCTGGGAGCGCGTGCCTTGGGGGAGCTGGGTCAGGCGGTGCGGTTGGTCCCCCGAGCAGGGTTTTGCCAGTGCTCGGAGGATGCTGGAGCAAGGCAGAGGAAGAGCGTGGAGCGTGTGAGCACCGTTCATCTGCTGCAGGGAATGGGGCCAGGGACAGCAGAGAGACCTCTGCGTCGCCTGGGGGTCTAGTAACAGAATTTGGGGATTTCAGTGTCCGGAGTCTGAGCTTGTGACCGCGGTTGTGTTGTTTCTCCATCAAAACGTTGCTCCCAGAGCACTCGAGCCCGTTGTGATTCTCCAGCTGCTAAAACTCCGTAAGCCCTGACGGGGCTGAGGGCCGGGTGAGTTCGGTTGATCAGGTCTTGCGAATCGGCACCAGTTTACGGTGCTGGGGAGCCGAGCGCTGCACTGGGATCGGGGGCAGCGGGGGGTATCTGGCCCTTCAGCCCCGGCTCTGTCGGGGAACGTCCTTCTCCCAGCTCTGCCCCGGGATCAGCCCAGCCGCGCTCTCCCTCACCCGCGTCGATGACAGCAACGCCGTCAGAGCCGGGGGAAGCGCGCGCAGGGCAGGGGACGAGGGGACGTCCCGGGGGACGCGGGGCAGCCGTGGCTGGTGTTCGCCGCGGTTCCAGCCGTGTCGAAAGCAGCCGGGTGCCAGCACCCTCGGCACAGGCGCCCTTCCTTATCTTCTGCTTTCTGTTCTGCAAGCAAGCCACAGCCTAGACCGCTCTTCTGATTAACTGCCTGCTAGAGAGCAAATACTGCTCAGTGCTTGTGCTAATACACGAAGCAAGAGGCTCTATTTCCACTTTCTGCCTTAAGCTGTACATTTTATATGTATTAATCTGAGTGGCTTGCTAAGAAAAGCCTTCAAAGCAGAAAAGTTTGTTTAAAACCATAGCTGCTAGCAGAGCAGCGTGGCCAGTGTGCTCAGACCAAGGTCCGTCCCGGCCGGCAGCCTGCGAGGCGGCTGGGCAGCAGTGCCAGGCTGGGCTGGAGTGTGGGCGCTGCCTGGGACCCCTCCAGAACCAGTCCCCTGCCACCAGCAGACTCCCTGGGGACTTCTCCTGGCCTCTCCGTGCAGCCTGGGGAAGAGCGGGGACTTGGAGGTGTCCCGACAGCTCGCCCACTCCCGGCCTCTGGAGCGATGCGTCTCCGTGGGTGGCTGAAGAAGTGCCGGCTGCCTCTGAGCTGTCACTGCCCTGCCCCCTCTCCTGCCCTGACCCTCTCCCCTGAGGTCTCGGTGCTCTGGAAAGCTTCAGCCAGGACCTTTAGATCAGTTGCCAAAGCTGTTGTCCCCTGTGGCATGGCAGGGTTGGAAGGGACCTCTGTGGGTCCCCCAGCCCAACCCCCTGCCCAAGCAGGGTCACCCAGAGCAGGCTGCACAGCACCGCGGCCAGGCGGGGCTGGAATATCTCCAGAGAAGGAGACTCCACAGCCTCCTTGGGCAGCCTGGGCCAGGGCTCCGGCACCCTCAGAGGGAAGAAGTTCTTCCTCGGGTTCAGCTGGAGCTTCCTCTGCTTCAGTTTGTGCCCGTTGCCCCTTGTCCTGTCACTGGGCACCACTGAGCAGAGTCTGGCCCCGTCCTCCTGACCCCCACCCTGCAGATGTTTGTAAGCATTTATAAGGTCCCCTCTCAGCCTTCTCTTCTCCAGGCTGCACAAGCCCAGCTCCCTCAGCCTCTCCTCGTAGGAGAGATGCTCCAGTCCCCTCCTCATCCTCGCAGCCCTCCGCTGGACTCTCTCCAGTGAAAGGACACAGGTGGGGGATTAGTGGGGGGTAACGCGCTCTCAGCTCAGACTTTCTGCTGTTCCTCGGCACCTTGTGCGGCTCAGCTGAGGGGTTCCCTGCTGGGGCGATGTGTGGGACAGGGGGGTCAGGAACCCTGCTCCCCCCCAGCACTCTGGCTGCGGGTCGATGCATCCTTGAGATGAGTTACCTGGGCCAGGACGGGGTGAGGTTGGCTGGGGAGGATGCTGGTGGCCGTCCCGGCTGGGTGACGTGAGCTGCGGGTCCCTGCGGTGACTGCAGAGGGCACTGGCACCCACGGGAAACACGGGTGGCCATGGGTGGTGGCCGTGGGTGCTGCCACGGGGCACGTCCTGGCCGGCTGGGTGGGGGTCCCGGGCGGCAGCGTGGGTCACTGCGTCGCTTGCCGGGCTCCATCTTTCCGCTTGGGTCACCTTGTCCTGCGAGGTGGCTCTGTGGGCTGCCGCGGGGGCCGGTGCTGGCTGGCAGGGGCTGTCCCAGCCGCTGGGCTGCTGTCCCTCCGGCCATGGCAGTGGGGACATCCGCTCATGACAAGACACCAGTGTGTCTCCAAGAAAGGTGGAGAGGGACTTTTCGCAAGGGCGTGTGGAGATGGGACGAAGGGTGATGGATTCGAACTAAAGGAAGGTAGATTCAGACTGGTTATCAGGAAGAAATTCTTTACTCTGAGGGTGGTGACCCCTGGCCCAGGTTGCCCAGAGAGGTGGTTGATGCCCCATCTCTGGGAACCTTCCAGGCCAGGTTGGACGGGCTCTGAGCAGCCTGATCCAGATGAAGATGCTCATGGAAGGGTGGCTGGACCAGATGACCTCTAATGGTCCCTTCCAACCCAAACCATTCTATGATGCTGTGATCATGCTTCCCTAACGCTGTCCTGGCAGAGAGCAGTCGGCTGTCCACAGCAACAGCCAAGGTCAGGACCGCTCAGAAGGCGATGGGCAATGAGTGCCATGCAGCGTGCCCATCCCTCCTTCTTTCCTTCTTTCCCGGAGCCAGCTCCAGCAGGAAGGAGTCTCCGAGTGCCTGAAGCGAGCCGTGGGTTAAAACGGCTGCAGAGCGCACACCGAGCAGGTCTTGCCCCCACGCCAGCATCCCTCCCAGAGAAGAGCCTCTGGCCTGGCAGTCTGTCGGGCTCTCCTTGCGGGTGCCGATTGCTCCTGCAGAAATAACGGGAGGAGCAGAAGCCACCTTCTGCCGGGGCAGGGGGTGAGGGCGAGGACGTGGAGCCTGCAGAGCATGAGCTTGTGGAGATCTCTGGGGTGAGGTTCAGAGGCAGAGAGACAGCAAGATGCTCAGAGTGCAACCAGGGAGGCCCCACAGTTCTGCAGTCCGTGTGGTCTTGGACCTTGGAGACACCCACCATCGTCTGATGCTTCAGGGTAGCCTCCACACCTGCACTGGGACGAGGGGCTCAGCTAGGAGACCCCAACACTTGTTGCTTGTGGGGGACTTGGACACTCTGAAGAGCTTCCAGATCCTGAGGAGTCCTGGGAGAAAACCAGCAGCTGGGAGAGGTCTTGGAGGAGCATCTCAGGTTGAGGTTGGAGAGCTGCTGGCCCTGTCAGAGCTGTCAGGAAGAAAGGAATGCGCCGCGTTCAGTTTTACCAGGCTGTGACCAAAATCTTGTGCCAGAGCTTTGCCCTGAGCAGCTGGCAGAGCGGGTGGTTTACTGCCAGTCTCTTTGCCCTCCTCTGCGCTTCGTTTTCCTCCTCTCCCTTCCTCTGGCCCGCTGGAAGGGCGGCGTGCGGTTGTTGCTTCCTCAGCAGGGTGTTGCTGTGGTCTTCTTTCACCCCGGTAATGGCCGTACACGGCAGCCACGCTGCCCGACGGGTGCGAGGGGGGGGTCTGCCGTCCTCCCTGAGCCCCTGCCAAGCCCACAACGGCTTACCCTCGGGGCCCAAATCCCCAGCTGCCAGCCCTCAGTTTGGAAAGCCTGGGCGTTGTTCCATTGCATTTCTGCCCGTTTTTTTTTCTTCCTCTGGAAGCCAACGTCCGCCTCCAGCAGTGGCTTTGAGCTGTGGGGTGGGAGCTGCGTCTCCCAGTTGTCCTGGGACCTTTGCACAGAAACCATTGGCTTTGCCCGCACGTGGAGTTTATCCCCGGGGCTAGAGGTCAAGTTCAGGTCTACGGCGTGACAGCAAAGAGCTTTTATGGAGGCTGTAGCGTACGTAAAGCCTTCCTTCTGAGAGGAAGATGGAGAAAAGCATGAAAAACACAACTGGTTTTGGATCTGTGCCACTCTGGGTCCCATACCGTGTGCCGGGCGGCTCGGTGGGGCTTCCTTTCCTTCACGGCCCGGGAGGTCTGCGGTCGCCCTTTCAGCATCTCTGGTGCATCAGGAGTTTCAGCCTCGTGCCTGATGTTTGTCACGGCTTCTTCTCGAGCTGACACCCGTCCCACCCTTTCCTGTCTCATCTCGAGCTGCTGCTGGGGCAGCCACCCTTATCGCTTCGCTGCAGCCGTGGACGCCCGCCAAGCACAGCCCCGTCCTGGAGCCGGCTCGGCTGCGACAGCTTAAAAACAGCAAATGCCATCGTTTTTCGAGAGGCTCCAGGTTCTTCAGTGTGGGCGTTGGGGAGCGTTGTGGGGAACTCGCTGGACACCGAACGCCGGGGCAGAACCTGGAAGGGGGTTTGTAGGCAGAAGAGGGGCTGGGCAGAAGAGGGCCAGGTCTGGTTGAGAAAATACAGGTGGATTTGGTGGAAGAAATAGGCAAAGGAGATGCCAAGCACTGTTTGCCCTTGCTGGCACGCTGTGGTTGAGGAAGGGAAGAGCAGGTTCTTCCTTCTCTAGCTCGGATACGCTCACTGTGCAGTCAGTCTTCAGAGGATAAATAAAAATGACTCCGGTTCGTTACCGTGCTGGCGGTGGCCAGGCCCTCGCTGTGGTTTGCAGAGGTTCGGCAGAGCAGGAGGGCTGGAGCACCTCTCCTACAAGGACAGGCTGAGGGAGTTGGGGCTGTTCAGCCTGGAGAAGAGAAGGCTCCGGGGTGACCTTAGAGCAGCTGCCAGTGCCTGGAGGGGCTGCAGGAAGGATGGAGAGGGGCTTTTCACAAGGGTGTGCAGTGATAGGACAAGGGGGAACGGCTCTAAACTAAAAGAGGGCTGATTTAGATGAGATATTGGGAAGAAATTCTTCCCTCTGAGGGTGGTGAGGCCCTGGCCCAGGTTGCCCAGAGAAGCTGTGGCTGCCCCCTCCTTGGCAGGGCTCAAGGCCAGGTTGGATGCAGCTCTGAGCACCCTGGTCTGGTGGAAGATGTCCCTGCTGATGGCGGGGGGGTTGGAACCAGATGATCTTTGAGGTCCCTTCCAACCCAAACCAGTCTACGATTCTATGATCTCTGGCTGGGTCAGTGTCTGAGGGTGCACAAGGGAAGCTCTATTGGCAGAGATGCCATCCAGCCGCCGCTTCGAGATGGACTCGTCACGATACGCAACTCCTGTAACCGCCGTTTCGCTGCCCAGTTCGTGTTGTGCAGCACAGAAGTTGCATTCATGAGCAAATTAAGTTACTCTGCTAATGAGCCTGTCGGTCCCCACTAACTGATCAGCATACGATCTCTTCCTCCTCCAGCACAGCCGTTCTTGCATAGCTGCGGAGGAGCCTGTGCGCTTTCTAGGGCTGGGAAAACAGCTGAGAAATCTGCAGCAGAGCACGATGAGTGCTGATTTCCTTGAGGATTATTTTCTGCACTCCATGTCCTGCTAAGCCCCCAATGTTTTAGCGTGCCCTGATCAGGAGCCTGCGTGTTTGTTCACCATAATGCTCGTAGCGGTTTCCTTTGCTGGGAAGGGCAAATCTGCGGGGGGAGGCTGGGGTTTCCCTGCCTGAGGGGCAAGTAAACCGCTGGTAAAAGTGCTCAGTGGCTTTGGAGGAGTTTGGGTCAGTCCCCTTTGCCTTATAGAGCCTTTGTGTTTATTTTAGCAAAATATGTCCATGACTTCTTATGCTGCGAAGTTTAAGAGCCTGCAGAAGTCTCTCCCAGCTGAGACCATGTCCCTGGAGAAGGGGGAAAACCTCAGGTGCTTTCCTTGACCTTAGTGGTCTGGTGTAAAGCCCCAGGGCAGCTTCTCCTCGCTTCTCTACCTCTGTCAGCTGTTGGGAGTGAGAGTCACCCGCTGCTGGAGAAGGCTCTGGCGTCATGGGCGAGAGGCTCGTGTTTGCAGTGAACTCTCCTGAAGGAGGTTTTGTACCAGTTACACAACTTAAGCTGCGTTCATCTGGTGTACAATTAATTAACCCAGCCATTAAGCTCAATAAAGCTCACTTGCCTGCTCCCCCGTAGGAGCACCTTTATTTCCATTGGCCAATTAGCGTGACCCAAGGGCTGTGAAACCAGTTCTGCTGCTCTTTTACAGGAAAGGGATGGTCCTGAATACCAGCTTCTCCTGGGGCAGCGCCGGGTGAATCACGGTTTGGAGGCGGCTGCTGGCCCCTGCGTGCGACGCAGTAGCCTTGGCTGCTCTCCGCTCTGTGGATGAAGCAGCTTTTGCCTTTGCCTCATGTGATGGTGGAAGGTGCAGAACGGGGAAATCTGGAGGTGACAAGCTTTGAGCCTCTGCTTTCTTTTCTCTGGGTTTCCCATGCTACCTGTTGAAAAGCGTTCGTTGTATTTTCTGTCTGCCCGAAGCACTTGCCCGCAGGGTTACTGAAACGTGGTAACCTCCACATCCCGCCGTGTGCAGCGGTTCTGCACATTGGGAAAAATGTCTTTACTGGAAGAGTGGTCAGGCACTGGACCAGGCTGCCCAGGGCGGTGGTGGAGTCCCCATCCCTGGAGGGGTTCAAAAACCGTGTAGACGTGGCACTTGGGGACGTGGTTTAGCAGGCGTGGGGGTGTTGGGGTGACGGTTGGACTTGATGATCTTAGAGGTCTTTTCCAGCCTTAACGATTCTGATTCTAAGCTTTAAAAATGACATGGATCCTTCCTGGGGAATGTGAGCTAAGCACCCGGGAAATTGAAGCTGAATGGGTCCCGGGTTTCACCCTGCCCAAACCCTGCTGAGCAGGATGCTGGGGGACTGCCCAGGCTGGGGCGGGAGGATGGGCTGCGTGGTCCTGCCAACGTCCAGCGCGCGAGCTCCGACCCCCTGCTAATTACCCTCGTGTCGTGACGGAGTCGGCGATGGGAAGCACTGAACTGGCCTGACAATGCTTTCTGGAAGGGTGAAATGGGTTTTCAGGTGATGTCAACGTGCGTCACGCGTCTGGACCCAAACCCGGCGCGGCGCTGGAGGAACGCGTGCCCGCAGGAGCCCGAGCCCGGCTGTGCCTGCCAGCCCGTCCTGCGGGCAGCCCTCTCCTCCGGCCGGGTCTCGGGGGCCGCACGTGCGAGTTGTGATTATTGCTGAGAGCAGGAGTTATGGAGCGGCTGCTGGGTGAAGGGCAACCACACGCTTTTGAGAGTGAGAGTACGCTGGGAGTCTGAAAACCAAATTTCGTTTTAAGCTGGAGAAAATTGACTTTTATCAGGCTCCATTTATCCTGCTTCTGTCTGCACAGACTTTTGGGTATCGTTAATGATTTCCAGAGGGCAATAAAAGGTAATGGCTCCCAGGCGGGCCGTAGGGTGGAAAGGTTGCGTTACCCGCTCCGTTTCATGGCACGGCGGCTCTCTGCCCGGTGCTCGCCTCCCCACGCCGCTCTGCCGCCGGGGCAGTGGCTTTGCCAAGCAGCCCCGCTGCAGGTCCCCACTGCCGACACGAGCCAGCGGTCCAGCCCTGCCTTCTTGTTTAATAATAATAATTTTGCATCTAGTGATGCATGATCATCTTACCCACCTGCTTTTAATGCGCATTCATAAGTCACTGTTTATCACATCTCTCTTTGTCAATGTATCATGTGGTGGTTGAAGTCCTTCCTTTCCTGATGTGTGATGTCATACGTCTGGGTGCCGCAGGCTGCTGTGGGGTTAGTGATGATGGAGATGGCTGGAGCTGATGAAGCTGAGCTCACTTCGTGCCCCTGATGAGAGAAGGGTAACTGCAAGCTACATACAAGAAAACAGGCAGCCGTTTTACTTCCACGTGCGTTGTTTGCCTGGATCCAGGCTCCTCTGCGCGATCCTTTCCCGGGGAGACCGGTGCCACCTCCGCAGCAGCGTGCGGCAGGGGATGGACCAGCTCCCCCGGGCAGCACCGCGGCTGCCGCTCCCGCCGAGAGGGTTGAGCTGAGCGGTGGGGACACCGACGGGTGCTGGTGCTGAGGTCATGCAGCAGGGGAGAGGTTAGATAGAGACATGGGAGCGTCTCATCCGCTCAGCTGCCAGGAGAAGCCAGAGCGGGTGCGGAGGAGGAGGAGGAGGAGCGTGGATCGGGGACAGCGCTGCCTGATTTCGCCGCTTCACCAGCCTTGCACGAATTTTTGCATTCTGGTATTTTCACCTCCCTTTCAGGAGCACGTGTTTGACTTTCAGGTACACGGCCACAAGCCTTCTCGAGGAGGTCAGTACACACAGCAGCGGCCATTCCGTTTCAAAAATCTCTTTTCTGAAACGATAAACAGCGTTGTACAAAATAGCTGCCGCTTCCCACGCGGCCGTTGCATCATCTCCCTCTGCAGCAGTGCTGTGGCTGATAGAAGCGTAGTGTGTGACAAGCTGGGGACAAATATGGGAGGTCCCTCAGCACAGGAAGGTGCTCTGGAAGGGCTGTCTCGAAAAGAGCTCTCGTTTATGTCCAATATACAAGTGAACCGAGCTGGTGCTGTGCGGAGAGCGTGGCAGCCCGGGCAGCAGAGTGCGCTGGGCAGGCTGCGGAGCCGCCTCGGCGATGCTCCGGCACGGCCGTCCGGATGGAGCGCAGGGCTGGAAGCCGGTCAGAAAGGAAAGTGCAGCCTATTCTGATGGTGCTGATGAGGTGTTTCCTCGCAGTGGTTCTGTTACGTTACCTCCAGCTGTGGGAATCTGCTCTGCGGCTGTAGCTGGTTTTATGAGTTCCCATAGACGAGGTACAGCGCACTGTGAGAAACTCGTGTGGGATTCCCCATGGCTTTTCTTTTCCTTCTGCTTATCTTTTCCGCTGCATACAGCAAGGAAAAGAAAGCTGTTTTTTCCCTGAATGGTGGATCAGTGGAGAGGACTCAGATGAGGAGCTACTGGAGAGAGTCCAGCGGAGGGCTGCGAGGATGAGGAGGGGACTGGAGCATCTCTCCTGTGAGGAGAGGCTGAGGGAGCTGGGCTTGTTCAGCCTGGAGAAGAGAAGGCTGAGAGGGGACCTTAGAAATGCCTCTAAATATCTGCAGGGTGGGGTCAGGAGGACGGGGCCAGACTCTTTCCAGTGGTGCCCAGCGACAGGACATTTCTCCTTCTCTGGAGATATTCCAGCCCCGCCTGGACAAGATCCTGTGCAGCCTGCTGTAGGTGACCCTGCTTCGGCAGGGGGGTTGGACTAGATGACCCACAGAGGTCCCTTCCAACCCCTACTATTCTGTGATTCTGTGATTCTGACAAGGGGCAACGGGCACAAACTGAAGCAGAGGAAGCTCCAGCTGAACCCGAGGAAGAACTTCTTCCCTCTGAGGGTGATGGAGCCCTGGCCCAGGCTGCCCAGGGAGGCTGTGGAGTCTCCTTCTCTGGAGATATTCCAGCCCCGCCTGGCCGCGGTGCTGTGCAGCCTGCTCTGGGTGACCCTGCTTGGGCAGGGGGTTGGGCTGGGTGATTCCCAGAGGTCCCTTCCAACTCCAAACATTCCCTGATTCTGTGATTCTCCTTCCTAGCTGGGTGTAGCCCAGAGAAGATGGAGCAAAATCCCAGGCTGAGCGGGTTTGGAGGAGAGGAGCTTTGCCGTCGCCTGCAGCAGCATCACAGCTGCCTCAAGATGAAACACTCGAAAACCCGTGAGCTTTCCAGCTTTCCTCTTTTCTTTTGAGCAAAAAGCATTCCCTAAGTGCTTTTTTTCCTGTTAAGCAAATTCTTGAAGTTTTTGATACCTTGCCCATTTTAGATGAAGTTTCGAGTTCCGCCCTGGGTATGACTTTCAGCTGCACGCTCCAGCAAAACCAGGCCTGTGACCTTGATAACGGGAATCGCGTCACTGGCTCGGGTTTTGTTTGGTATGGCTGAGAAGAATGGAGGATGCTGTCTCCTAGCCAGTATAAACAGAATCCAGACAGTTTTGGGAAAAAAATGTTGAAGTACATCTTCCCCCCCCCCAATTTATCCTGTCTGTTCTCCTTTGTTTAGAACCAAGAGCATACACGGAGCAAGGGTCAAAAAAGCCTGTGTGAGCGTTCAATAATATGATTTTTCTCTATTGTAGCCTGCAAACCTGCTTGACAACATCTGTTCTTTTGCCTTGGGAACATGATGGGAAAAAGACAAAAAAATAGATCCCTGCTGGCTAACACTTTTTTTTCCTATTATTATTTAAGTCATAGAGCTGGAATATGGATAAGCTTTTGGGTTCAGAGTCGTGTCTGTAGCTGCTGCTCGCTGTAGGGAGCCCTGGTGTTGGGTCTCCTTCATGTCAAGGCAGCGGTGCGCACCATTGCCTTGTGCCCATGCTCCTCATGCCCGGCTTTCCTGCAGAGGGCACTGGGTTGGACTGGATGATCTCCAGAGGACCCTTCCAACCCCTACTACTCTGTGATGCTGTGACTCTGTGATTTACAAGTGGTTTAGCAAGCCTGGCCCCGCTTCTCCAGCTGTCTCGGTCCAGGTGGAGACCTGGATGCTCTGAAGCAGGATCATCCAGAGCAGGCTGCACAGCACCGTGTCCAGGCAGGGCTGGAATATCTCCAGAGAAGGAGACTCCACAGCCTCCCTGGGCAGCCTGGGCCAGGGCTCCGTCACCCTCAGAGGGAAGAAGTTCTTCCTCATTTTCAGCTGGAGCTTCCTCTGCTTCAGTTTGTGCCCGTTGCCCCTTGTCCTGTCGCTGGGCACCACTGAACAGAGTCTGGCCCCGTCCTCCTGACCCCCACCCTGCAGATATTTAGAGGCATTTCTAAGGTCCCCTCTCAGCTTTCTCTTCTCCAGGCTGAACAAGCCCAGCTCCCTCAGCCTCTCCTCGTAGGAGAGATGCTCCAGTCCCCTCCTCATCCTCGCAGCCCTCCGCTGGACTCTTTCCAGTAGCTCCTCATCTTTCTTGAACTGGGGAGCCCAGAACTGGACTCAGCACTGCAGATGGGGCCTCACTAGGGCAGTGTAGAGGGGGAGGAGAACCTCCCTCGCCCTGCTGGCCACACTCCTCTTGATGCACCCTAGGAGACCACTGGCCTTCTTGGCAGCCAGGGCACGCTGCTGGCTCACCCGGCTGGAAGGCTGGCTGGCTTTGCAGACCTCGAAGCTGTGTTTCTGGCCCTGTGCATGCCCCGGGGGCAGTTCTGCCTTCCCGCTGTGCCGTGTGGCCCCACCGCGGGAGACGGGCTGGGCGCTGGCCTCGGGTGTGATGAGCTGGGTGCTTTCGGGACATTCTGAGCCCAGTAAATGTGAGCCCAAGAGCACGACTGCCGTTATGGCCTCGAGCAGGAAGGATTGTAGCTTCCAGGTGAGGTTTTTTGTTCGTTAGGTGTTGTAATGTTGGCATGTTTGATTTGGACACCTACTTGTGAACACGTCTGGCTTCCTCTTGGCGCTGCTGTTTCTGCGTGCAGGCTGCCTTGCAGGTCCCCGATGACCGAGTCCGTGTCGGCAGAAACTCTCCTTTGCTGCTGTTGTGATCTTGGAAAAAAATACCCTGCTAAGGAAAGGGAAAAAAAGAGGGATAAAGCGGTATTCTGTGTTGGCTTTAATATTGGTTGGAAGCTGATCAGCAAATCGAACGTAAAAGCACGGAGAGCTGGCGGGAGGCAGGCGAGGTGATGGACCTGGGGTTACTGCTGCCCGGTCGCTGATTCCTGCTCCCAGGATGTGGTCGTTAACGCTGCTGAAGTACGTAATGAAACCCCGCGGAAGGCGCAGAAACACGGCAAGAAGTGAGTGAGCAGTAGCTCGGTGCGTGCGGGTGGGCTGGGGGGATTCGTGCGTGCCGGGCCACGGCGGGTCGGCAAAACCCCGGCACCAGCTCCGCTGTGGATGCCCGGACTGGGACGGGAGAGACCAAATTCACCAGGGATCGGGCTCCCTGGGTGCAAATCCTGCGGGGTGAAGGAGCAGACCCGACCCCGACGATGGGGGTTACTGCGGCGAGGAGCGTCCCCGGTGACTTTGAAGCTGCCGGGGCAGGTAGTGCCGCGTGTCGCTGGAGGCAGGTAAAGGGTCAGTGTGCCATAAACGGGGAGTTATGAGGTGCTGCACGAACCTTGAGTCATCAGGAGATAAAACTTTGCTTCCCTAAGTCGGGGTGAAGCAGCGGAGGCACGCGGAGCGGCGGACGGGCTGGTGGAGGCTGTTCCAGGCTGGTCGGGGTGAAGAAAGCGACTGATCCCAGAGCGGGGTACGAGCGCGTACCCGTTTGCCAGGAAAGCTGGCAGAACAAAATTGTCTTAATTCTCTTACAGAAAGCTGCGGCAGCGTTTAACCCACTGAGAATTAAAAACATCACTGAGGGAGCTTTCTTGGAAAGCAATCGCTGCAAGGAAACTGTTTCATCAGAAACTCGGTTTTCTGCTGAGAAAAAGCAGATTTACAGAGAGGTTTTGGCTCGTCCCCGTGCTTACACAACGAAGTGGGCAGAGTGCTTTGCACCCAGTTAACTGCAGCCTAACAGCAATGGTGATTCTGACTGCTGGACTGTCTGCTGTGTTATAAAATGCACTCCTAAAAAACTGAACCATCTTGCTAACTTCATCCTGCTCCACAGCGTAAGGAGTTGCTGATGGAGATCTGTTTGAGTTAATTGTGACTGTTTCACAAATCCAGCTAGCGCTTTGGGTTTGGAGTTGTGTTACAGCCAATATTTCCTAGACTTATTTATATAACTCTATTTTAACCCTGTAATAACCCTTCCCGCTGCTGTGTGGAGCATCTTTCCCTGTTGCAGTCTCCAGCCGTAGGAAGAAGTGCCCCAACTAGGTCTGACTTCTGGGCAGCGAGGGGAAAAGCCTTCCCGTTACAGATCTCTAACAGCGTTGCAACCGAATAAATCTGAAGAGGAATATTCGGTGGGGATGCCTCCCGAGGTACTTAGCCGTAGCTTTTTGCCTTGTCTCGTTTGATTCCAGAGCACTTCGCTGCCCTGGCCCAGTGCTTATTTGGCACCCGCCGTGGCCCCCGCGTTGCCTGCGGAGGAATCCCGCAACCCGCGCTCACGCCGTGCCTCGGCACGTCCCGGGGCAGCGGCTCTGCTGAGCCGCTCGCAGCCCTTTGTGGTTTCATATCTGCATCTGCACCTCTCCAATTGCTCCATCAACGTCGCTGAAGTGGTTTCATATGCATCTGCAGGCTAGGAAGAATGTCAGAATTCCCGTTTTATAGATGCTGAAAATACAGAATGGAGAGGAAAAGCAAACAGTGGCGGGTTTCCTGATCCTAATCTGCTGCTTGAAGCGTTGCGTCGCGCTTCCTGTTGATGCGGAGCAGTTCCCCTGGTGACCTTCATTATACTGTTCATTCACATGATTGAGGTGGATGAAATTATTGGAGTTACTTTGCTAGCTAGTCAGGCAGCCGGGGCTTTTCTGTACTCTCGGTTTTGCTTTGTTGTTTTAATTTCATTGCTAGAATGAATCAAGGCTTCATTAAGCGATAATGAGGTATACAGGTGGTCCTGGGATGAAGCATTGTTCCTACAGATTTTCTCAGACAGTTGAAAATAAATGGTGTGTCACGCGGAGAAAAAGGGAGCTGGAAGCTGATGGGCACAGAGGCACATGTGGCCCTGCAAATAGTCGTGACGGCTGCGTCCCGCTCGGGTTGGATTCGGGGGAGAGAGACAACAGCAAGGCAGCCAAGGGCTGATTTAGGGGGCAATGCGCCCGCCTGGCCCCAGTGCTGGCCCGTGTCCGACTCGAGCCAGGTTTGGAAGAAGCTGGGGTCTGCAGTCGGTGTGTAAAGGTGACCGTAAGTCAGTCCTCCTGCTCCTTGAATGGCGAGCAGCCCTCCAGCCCCCGGGGCAATCCTGCACGGCAGGCTGGGAGCTACCCTGGAGCAGGGACTCCTCTGAGGTCACTCCTCCAGGCTGAGGGACTCCTTGCCGCAACAGATCCTCGGTGAGTGACTAATGGCTTGTTAAGCTTTGAAGCTTGGCTAGGAATGTGTCTGAGATTGATTGCGCGCGTAGAATCCTTCAGACCTAAACCGTTGACCAAGTCTGGGATGAAGACTGGACCCAGCTGCACCCAGGCTCCTCTCTGAGGAGGAGTTTCGAAGGCACGGGGGTCCCTTCTGAGCCTCGTGACTTAGCGGGAGGGTCTCCCTGACAGCCTTGTCTGACTTATCCTGTCTTCTAGGCAGTAAAAAACCAAGTGTACCTTGCCATCAAACCTTATTAAGCTACTATCACATTGACTATCAAACTTTGTTAAATCGCTGTTTTGTAGCAATAAACCTATTCCTGCCTTTCTCTGACAAGAGAAGGGCATCACTCCATCCATGACACGCAGCCTCGTAGAACGAGCCGTTGCCCGTCATCTCCCGTAGCCTGCAGAAGCAGCAATGAGCTGGGCAGCTTCTGGGAGTTGTTGGAAATTTCCGACAGGAGTTGATGCACATCAGAGGAGCGGAGAAAGCGCCTGGATTTCTTCAGAAAAAAGACCTTATAAATATCTGCAGGGTGGGGGTCAGGAGGACGGGGCCAGACTCTTTCCAGTGGTGCCCAGCGACAGGACAAGGGGCAACGGGCACAAACTGAAGCAGAGGAAGCTCCAGCTGAAGATGAGGAAGAACTTCTTCCCTCTGAGGGTGACGGAGCCCTGGCCCAGGCTGCCCAGGGAGGCTGTGGAGTCTCCTTCTCTGGAGATATTCCAGCCCCGCCTGGCCGCGGTGCTGTGCAGCCTGCTCTGGGTGACCCTGCTTGGGCAGGGGGTTGGGCTGGGTGACCCACAGAGGGCCCTGCCAACCCCTGCCATGCTGGGATTCTGTGATTCAGAGCCAGGGGTTTTGTACAAGCAGGAAAACACATGTGTGTTGGGTCGGGCCCACATGGCAAAGTACTGCAGGTAAGGGAGCAAGTGCCATGGCATGGCATGGCAGCAAGGCACTGGTTTTCCAGCTCGCCGGCCGCAGTCCCGGCGGGCAGTGCCAGAGGCGTGTTCCTTGGTTAGCTCCCTCGGTGGGTGCCGTTTCCGATTTCTGAGTAACTGTTTTCATGGAATTGCCTTTGAATTGCCTCTTGTGTTCTTCTGCGCCTCCTGAACCGCAGGGCTGAGGTCTCCCGGCTCGCGGGGTGCTCTGTCTGCTGGAGCTGTGCTTTAGCTCATCCTCATCGGCCTCTGTGTCCTCACGGGGTGTCTGGGCTCCTTCAGAAGACACGACCTTAGCAATCGCATTTGCTGTTGAGAAACGCTGCAATAAACTTTGCATTTTAAGGGAATTGGGGAATAAGGGAGGAGGATGGGTTTTACTCCAAACGATGCAGATCCATCGTTCGTGGAGTTTCACGGATCCATCATTCACGGGGTTTCATGGGCGAGCGTGGCATCACGTGAATTCGCAACAGATGCACTTCGAAGAAACTGAAAATATGAGTCAACGGTTTGTCGCGCGTCAGGCTGACTCAGATCTTTCTCAGGGCTGTCACAGCTGCCGGCTGCGCCCGTCCCTCCCGCAGCCCTGCCCTGCCTTTTCGCCTGCTGGTGGGTGCTGCCCGGGGACAGCGGGAGTTCACCCGGGGCTGGGCCAGCAGCTGCAGCGGCCAGAATTCAGTGAGAGACCTGAATATTGAGGCTGAGCCGGCTGGAGCTGGCAGGGCATGGCCGGGGAGAGCCAAAGCTTTGCCCAGCGCATCTCTTGGGAGCCTGGAAGTCAAGCGTGGGCACCCCAGCTCGGCGGGGCTGTTGCCGGGCTGGCAGCGCTCGAGGTTTTTGGTCCAGCTACTCCACCAGCCTTGGCACCAACACCCGCATGTCAGTTTTTCGGTCATTTATTTTCGGTAGCAGGGTAACCGCCGTCCGTTTCCACGAGCATCGCAATGAGTTCCCGACGGTGGCGTTCATACCCGTGTAACTCCGTGGCTGTTTTGCTTGCACGGGAAGGATTGCATGTTCTGGGGGGTGCGTGGGGTTACAGCAGTCTGGAGAAGCTGGGGCTGAGACCAGGGTTACCTACTGGTTTCGGTGTCACTGAGCTGGGAAACTCTGAGGGTTTGGTGGCCGAGTGGTGTAAGGGGCAAGAAAAGCAGGCAGGGTTTTGTGGCAGCTGGCAAACTGGTTAATGCGTGCGAGGAAGTGAGTTTTGGGGGATGAGCTGAGAATTAGGCTCTCGTGGTCTATCCTCAAGGGCAAACTCCTTGTCCGTGTCTCGGGAAAGGGGCTGCTCGCTGGGGGCTGCGCCGGGCTGGTTCAGGAGCCTCCGGGGGTTTTGCCAGGGCTGAGGCTCTCAGACGAGGGTGCACAAGGAGCCTCTCCTCCTCGGCAATCCCTTGTCTTCTACATTTTAAAGCTTTTGGGCAATTTTGCTGTGGGAAAGCTGACTGCGTACACCCGGCACGTACAGGAAGAGCTTGAAGGAACATTTGCATGTAGGAAAAAAAAAAAGTCAAAGAATCAAAGCAGCAACTGAAAAAGGGAAGAAAAACACTTGAGTACATCAAATGTCCGTTCATGTTTGATGCTCTGAGCGTTTCAGCCTGGTGGCTTCCATCCCACAAGTACGCTCGCCCTCCACCCTCCCCTGCTGTTTGTTTTTAACAACCTCTGAACCTGAACTACACGGTGAGCTCTCCAGGGCGGGGAGCTGCAGCCCTGGCTGGGGCTCGGGGCAGCTCCGCACCCCGTGGCGTGAATTAGGATATGGGAAAGACCCCCGGGAGTGGTTTCGGAGCTGGAGCTCAGCCGCAGCGCTCCCAGCAGCACCGGGCACCTCCAAGCCCTTCAGACCTACGCTGGGTGTTCTGTTAACGTGTGAGAGCGGAGGATTAAGGAGGTCAATCCTCTGCCGTTGTAAACTGCCGGGCGTGAGCGTAACATCTGCACCCCCTTGATGTGCATCCAGGACTCTTGCGTGGAGCTTGGGCACCGCGGGGTTCGAGCTGCAGCTCTGTAGGGCTGTCGGCAAATGGAGCTTTCTGCACTTTGCAGGATGTTGTTAGCAAATGTCCGGAGCGCACGTCTGCTCGCGGCGCTTCTGCACAAACACCCGGCCGGTGTCATTTCCTCCGCCTTCCGCTCTGCTTTCAAGCAGGGTGATAGCTCAGAGCCTTGGCACGTACCAGGCGCTCGGTGAAGTCCCCAGCATGACAGGGAACTCAACGCAGGCTCAACAATGTTCGTAGAAATGGAATTAAAACAGCATTGCCTTCACTCTCCAAAGCGTATACCCAGTCTCCAAGTCCCCAGCACGACAGGGAACTCAACGCAGGCTCAACAAGGTTCGTAGAAATGGAATTAAAACAGCATTGCCTTCACTCTCCAAAGCGTATACCCAGTCTCCAAGTCCCCAGCATGACAGGGAACTCAACGCAGGCTCAACAAGGTTCGTAGAAATGGAAGAAAACCAGCATTGCCTTCACTCTCCAAAGTGTGTACTCAGTCTCCAAGTCCCCAGCACGACAGGGAACTCAACACAGGCTCAACAAGGTTCGTAGAAATGGAAGAAAAACAGCATTGCCTTCACTCTCCAAAGCGTGTACCCAGTCTCCAAGTCCCCAGCACGACAGGGAACTCAACGCAGGCTCAACAAGGGGCGTAGAAATGGAAGAAAAACAGCATTGCCTTCACTCTTCAAAGTGTGTACTCAGTCTCCAAATCCCCAGCATGACAGGGAACTCAACACAGGCTCAACAAGGGGCGTAGAAATGGAAGAAAAACAGCATTGCCTTCACTCTCCAAAGCGTGTACTCAGTCTCCAAGTCCCCAGCATGACAGGGAACTCAATGCAGGCTCAACAAGGGGCGTAGAAATGGAAGAAAAACAGAATTGCCTTCACTCTCCAAAGTGTGTACCCAGTGGGAAGCTGCCTGGGAACTGTCTTCCCGTAGGGGAGCACCCGAATCCCTGCCCTTTTAGCTCTGAAGGGGCTGAGTCTGCTCTACAGAGATGATTTTTGATGGCCTTTTAGTAAATAAGTTAGGTCCTCCCCTCCCAGCCTGCTCCACCCGCCCCGGGAGCTGGAGCTGTTCGTAAGAAATGCTGCAACTGAGCCGGTCAGATAGGCGCGATGCCAAGGCAAGATGCCTTTTGGTTGATCTAAGAAGAGTAACAATGTTGAGCTTAGTATGGAAAAAAAAAAAAAAAAAGACCTACTTGGAGGAAGTTATGAAAAATCACAAAAATACATCTGTGAACTTGGCCGCTGTACAGCGGCGGTGCCGAAAATAGCTGCAAAAACCGGGCTGCGTAGCGGTGAGCAAAGCTTCAGAGAGCTGCGGCGTCTGCTGAAGCGTGAGGAGCAGGGGGTGACAGGAGGAGGACGATGCCACGTCTCATGGCGAGGGCTTGCTCTGCCTTGAGGAGTTCACCTCGTTTAGCATCTTGCATGTTTGAAGGTCAACTTACATTTATTGGCTTATTTTTAGATGGGCTCCAAAGGTATTTGTGTGAACTTTGAAAAAAAAACCGTAAGCAAATGAAACGCAATCTCCACGGGAAATTTTATTATAATTACGGTGACTCAACTTATTAATATTAGCAGTATTATGTAACTGTTGATCTCAATGCTTTCTTCTTATCTTATCTTGTGAGTGTGCTACTGGGCGTTAATGGCGATAAAAGAATTAGTCAGGTACGAAGCTGAAAATCCAAATTTTCAGGTTTCTCAGCCCCCTTCTCCAAATACAGCAGAAGAAGGGTCTCCACTGAGCCCCGCTCCGGGGACCGTCACCCACTGTAGTGTTCCTTAATACAGAAACTGGGCAGGGTGCGTCGGGAAGCGGGGTTTCATCCCCCAGGAACCATCTCATGAGCTTCCATGAGGCAGCACCGAGATGTAGTTAGAGGCTGAATAGATAGTGCTGTAAGCGGTGTAGCCTGGCTGAGGACTCTGACCGCAGAAGTGGGGTCAGGAGGTGCAAAAAATTACTTAGAAACGTCGTGGTTTGATGGTAGCTCAGGTGGACACGGGTCGCAGTCAGGCTGAGCAAAAATTAAATATTTCAGTTCGTTTCAACAAGACAGCCGTTCTTTGTGGTTTTTTTAATAAACACAACGGAAACATTTTATTTTGATTTTATATTTCTGTGGGATGATTTAAACAAGATACAAATGCAGTGGTGGGAAATTCCCTTTTGATCTAAATCGCGTTTTCTGAGACAAAAGAGCTGAGATGAGAAAGTTCCAAACAACTCAGACTTCAACATTTGCTTTAGTTATTCAAGACAACCAATGCTCTGTGCGTTGAAGTGTTTGATTTCATCTTGTTTTGTGGTGTGACATCCCTGCAGGTTCGTGGCCTTTCTATTGCCAGTAACCAGTGCTGGCTGGGTGCAAGGTGCAGGTGACAGACGCCATGAGAGCGATGCCAGTTTATGGCTTTCCACTAGGTACAGAAATGAGCCGGCCTGCTGCCAGCCATCACTGTTGTACAGGAAAATTCACCCAGTCTGAAGCCCTGTAAAGACAGGACACAACTGCAGCCCCTTCCCAGGGCAAGACGTGAGTCGGTCCCAGCCGAACGCACGTGGCTGAGAAGCGATCCAGCTTCCGCAAGGGCTTGCCCTGGCATTTACGTCGGTTATTTCCAACCCTCTTTTTAGTGGCCGTGCAGTTTGTTACTGGCAGAGTAACTACTCCAACCAGCAAAAAATAATAATAAATATTAAATATAATAAATATAATAAGAAATTATGTGTGTATATATACATACACATACAATTTCTTCTTCACCTAGTGACTGAGGAAAGTCCATCTGCTGTCATGAGCCATCTTTACAGGTGATATGGCTCAAAGTCTTGAAGGCTGTCCTTTAGGTGGCAGGCATATTTGCTTTCATCTCCAAACATTTTGCACGGGTAAATAACTTATGAAACAGGAGTCTGCATAATTCTGATGTGGAGGACAACAGAAAGAGGAGTTGGGCTGAGGAAACGAAGGAACGTGCGTGTGCTGTAGGACCTCTGTGTCTGTGCATGGAAGATAGGTACGAAGGTGTCCTGAAAACGGTACCATCACTCTGGGTTGAAAGACCGTGTTTAAATGGGTGGTGGGCACACCTGGCCGCGGCTGCGTGGGGAACGCTGTTAAGGAAGGAGATGATAGGAAAGGGGTTGCCTTTTTACACCTCTCATCAAAATCCTTATCCCAACATCACTGACTGGAGGCTTTGCAAGAGTTTGTTCTTTTATTTTTCCAGTGGTTTTCAGTCTGGTGGTTGTTGCTTATTGATATTGTTCAAGGAATTTTCCATCATTCCTAGGCCATGTTCTGGGTTAGAGGGGGAACATCCAGCTGACTGTCGACAGGATACCGTTAAGCAGTGCCTTTGCGTGGATTAAAGAAAATAACCTGAAATACAAAGTTTTTAGAGGACCAGAACAAGCTGCCTTACTGCTTGTTATTTATATTCCCTTTTCCAGAGGGTGAAAATGCTGGACGTAAAGGAGAGAAACTACTTCGCGGAATTTCCAGCGGTTTTAGAGACTGAATTTCAAATTGGTAGGAATCTGTCCCAGGAAGAGACTGGGGGCTTGTCCGTCCGTCTGGTGTCACAGGGAGCAGCCAGAGCTGGAACCAGTTCCCGAGGCATTCCTGGTCTGGTGGCTCGCCAGGACTTTGGCTGGAGACATCAGACTCTAACCGACGAGCTTTGGGAGACGTGTGGGTGGCCACGTGGACATGTCTGTCTGTCGGTAAGGAGCTGGTCGTCTGCCCCGTCGCGTCAACAGTGCCATGAGCTGGAGAGAATGCAGGTACGAAACTGGGCTTTTCTTCATCAAATAAAAATTTAAATCAATAAAACTTTAAATCAAGTTCTCTGCGTATGCTAAAAAATAAAAGACAACTTGGTTACTGGAGATGAACACTGCACGTGCTTAATGACTAATGCTAAGCTGTCTTCGAGGCGGTGGGGACTTACATCAGAAAAAAACAGGACTGTGTTGGGCCCATTTCGGTTTTGTCCAGCATGATGTAATGGTTTATTCAGTCAGCAAGCAGTCTCAGAATAACACAGACTTATCTTCTTTTGCACGAGTGTGATAAATTGGATTAATCTGATCTTGTGGTCCTTGTCCATCTGATGTGACACGGAGCTGGCTGATGATCGTACTAGGAGAAGTTCTGAGGCCAAGACCTCTCTCTGCAGATGCTGTGCAGGCAACGGTGACTTCTGCTGTTAAATGTCAGGCTTTTCTCTAGTTCTGCTTCCCACGCCAGATGTGGCTCGAGGCTTACCCTGCCTGCCCATGTGGAGAAGTTGCATGCTTCAGGAGCTCAAAAGGGAAGGTTCAGATTTGGTCCTGAGCTTGGACAATGCCAGTGGTAGACCCAAGACCGAACCCACCAAGAAATCAGGTCTTCCCTTCCTACGCGAGTGCTTCTGGCTCCCTTCACGTCAGAGCAGGTTTGTGTTTCTGCAGCGAGGAAGGTGTGCTGCTTCACCAGCGACTTCCCCAATGCTTTTCCCATCTTCTCACCTGCTAAGCAAAGCCTTCAACGTGGCAATGAGCAAGAGGGACAGAGCGCAGCTCAGGCACCTGGTGCAGCACGAGGCTTGGTGTCACCTGGGTTGTAGGAAATCAGATTACTGCAAGAGGTGTCTCCTTGCGAAGGAGATGTGTCCCAACGGATCTGAAGTCCAACCTCGGTGCTGCCTGTTGAACATGCTACTTTGGACCCACTGGAACGGAGCAGGCGGCCAGGAAGGACTTGGTGACTAAATTTTGTTATTGGCTTGGTTGGAAGATGTTTGAGTCTCTTGAACATTTCTGGTGTGTCAAAAAAACACTAAAAAGTAGAAAATTCCACATAGGGACCTTGTGTCCCATCCCCTTCCTCCATCTCACCTTGGTTTCTGGTACTTGCTGTTTGGTTTGGCTAAAACCAGTAGAGAAAGGGCAGTATTTCTAGTTTGGCGTTCTGACCCAGACAGGAGATGTGGAGAAGCATCTCCAGTCTTTCTAAGCTGAAGTCTCTTTTCTCCAAGCCCGTAAGCAGGTAAAGGGAAATTTGCTTTTTGATCTGAATAAGACATCGATATCCAAAACGCTTCACTCACCTTGGGTAGAAAAATACTGTAACATGCTCAAGCCTTTAAATATTCTGGCTCCTGGAAGCAAAGAACTTCCTGCTTTTATTTTAATTAAAGTACGTTCGTCCGTAATCAACCTTTGCTTTTCTAATCGAGTGTGGTGTGTGTGTGATGTGGGACTTTCCAAAAACAGCATCAGATCTGGTTGGTGTGTTCGCTGTCCTGCTGCCCCCACTGAGGGACGTAACCATTTCCCCATCATCTTTCCAAAGTTCGTCTTCCTGTGCAGCGTATTTCATGACCTCCATTAACAAAGAGAAAATTATTAGTTTGTGATATTTGTTTTTTTGGAGTGGAGAAAACTTCCTGGGAAGTTTTTTGTTTTACATTTGATTTAAAAATAGAAGGGCTTAGAGGGGGTTGAAAGCAAGCAAGAATGTTTCTAGAAATCATCTACTTTCCATGCAAATTGTCCATTTTTTTTTGTGATCTTGGAAAATTGCTTTGTTCTCTTCTTTCTCCTCCGCGCTGCTTCCTCCCTATTCTCATCCAAACAGCTTCTTCTGTGCTTTGCAGACCAAGTGTTTCTGTTTTCTGCTGAAGAAAGCCAGGTATCATTTATTTGCTTTTTTTTCTTCGGAGGCAAAGTGATAATTTTTCTCGCATCTGCTATTTTTCCTCTGCCAGCAGCCTCGTTTTTCTGAGCCCTTTTACAGTGCCTCCTCGTTAGGGGATGGAACCATTCCAGCGATAACTTCGATCTGTTTGTTTTGGGAGAAAATGTGAATTATTGCTCAGGAGGGACGGCTTCTTTCGTATTTTCCCATGGTGGCTCTGCATTCCCGGGCATGGTGGGTTTCCCCCATGGACCTTTGGCATCTCCTGGCTGCGTGGACCATTACCGGCTCGGGGACGAGGTGTGAAGAGGGGAAACTCGCTGTGCAGAGCCCGAGCGTTGGGAGACGCTGCGCCTCCTCCTCCCCTGCCGCAGCCCGATGTCCCGTGTGGCTTCCCAGCAAACTGCTCGGTCCCTTTGCGTCCCCGTCCCCAGCCACCCTCGTCCGGGCTCATTACAGCATCCTCGTCTGCAGGGTGCTGGGACGGGAGCTTCGGGGGTGGATTCGCACGTCAAAGCGGAGCCCTGCGTGCTGCGCGAGGGGAAGCAGCTTGTGGGAAAGGTCTGAAGCGGGGAAATAAAGCGGTGCCTCGAAAAAGCTGCGGCAGGCCCCGAGCGAGCTGAGGAGGGGAGTTCCTGAGTCGGAAACCGCGGGAGCTGCCGTGCAGACGGCGTCGCTGCGGGGAGATGCAGCGCCCGGGAGGGACGCGGGTTCGTCTCTGTGCCCTCATCTCCGACACCATGGCCCTCGCTCTTATTTAAAGCGTGTCTGGGTGCTGCACCCTGTTAAGAAGCGGATCTGGGAAATCGTCAGCTGGGGCTTATCCCCATGCCAGAGCCGTCTCCGGTCTTCAGCGGCGCAGAACTCGCCGGCTTGGTTCATATTTCTCATTATACGCAGCTTGCTGGAGTTTGATTGCTTAGGTAGCCATCAACTCTCGAGTTTCAGGTACCTCCCCGCGCTGCTCCCAGCCGGCAGCAAGCCCGGTGTTCATCGCTTGGTGATGCTCCGAGCCATCGCGCGGGACGAGGCGGTGGAAAGCCTGCGAGTCCCGGGTTCTTGTTACAAGCTGGACGGTGTGCGAGGTATGACCTGGCCAGGCGTTTAGACCTCATCTCAAATCATGGGGAAAGCAGATCTTGGGCAGTTAAAGCACCCTGAGACAGTGGGGGAGGTGAGGAATAGGGGAAATTCTTATCCATGGTGAGCTGGGTAGGCTGGAATGGATGAGCGTTTGGGAAGTGGAGGCTGTGCCAAGCACTCCCGCAGCTGGTGGTGGAGGGCTACAAAAATTTTAGGCTCCCTGATTGAAGTTTTCATCTTCCAGTTGGACTGCAAGGAGAGATTTTTTTGTCTTGGAATTGACTTCAGGGCAAGAGCATTAGAAAAATGCAGTTCTCCATCTTCACACCTTGCCATGCTGCAGCCCGCCGCAGGGCAGAGCCTGCTGTCCCCCTCCCGTGGGCTGGTTTCTAGCGGGAGGCAGACGATGGCGAAAAGGTTGGGCGGTGGGAGGTGGCTGGCAGGGTGTAGCCAAGCCTGCCAGCGGCGGTGTTTGGAGAAGAGCTTTATACGTTACACCAAAGGTAACGCCCTGTCAGCTGCCTTGATGCCAGCGTTGTAAAAACATCTGTGTGTACATACGTACAAAACACTTGCAGGGAGAATGGAGATCAGCATGTGAAGAAGTGAATACGCTTTGGCAAAGGAGGAATACTTTTTATCAGGTGATCTAGAAATACAGCAATAATCAATAAGTTAACATTGTCCCTTTCCTTACAGCACTTGATACGTGGTTTGTAGCCAGAAGAGGCGTGGGGTGAAGCCAAGGCTGGGAACTCTTTCCCCTCGGAAGCAGGGATGCGGATGCTCATGGAGCAGGCGGTGGTGGTCTGCGCACCCAGCAGCTCTGGCCGGGGCTGGGCGATGGCCGTGGGAAAGCTCTCGCCATCCGGCAGCTGTTGGGTGTCTGAGGTGACCAGGGGACACCCCGGGGAAATGTGGAAGAACGACGGTTGGGTTGGTCCTGAATCTGAATCCAGGTTCACAGCCACGTGCTTTGCAACTGGCAAAGACTAAGACCTTAATTTTGGCATTTCTTGTGCATTCTGCAGCCAGAGCACGGCCGGTGTCTGCTCTGTGTAAACGCTCTGGGAGCGCTGGCGTGACGGGTGTGTTCTTTTAGGTCACATCCAGAGAAGTGGATTAATTTTGATGGCACCAGCCGACCACCTTGGCCCTCAGCCGTGTTGTGATGGGGTTGAAGGACAGTTTCCACCTTACATCATCTCGCTGTTGGAGGTTTTGACCTTGCTCACACTTTTGTTACTGCTTGATTTATCTTGGCTGACGTTCAGACTCTGACCCTACCAAGATCCTTGTCAGACCATCGCTGGATTTCAGTGGCCAGATGCTCACGAGGAGGGGCCTCCAGCAAGGGCTTCCTCTGCCTAACACAAAATAAAGACCAACCCGTGCTGAACTAATTCATCCCACTTTAATTCCTCTCTCCAGGAGGTCTCTTTGCCTTCCTGGAACCACCTGGTTCATTAGAAATTGGGCTTTTGAATGCATTGGAAATGTAGACCTCATATTCCCCCAGGCACCTTGGGATGTGGTGGAACGAATGTGCGTATCGTGACTTAGTAATTAAGTCTTCTGGGGTTGTCAGACTCTTTGAAGGAGGTTTGAAACAGGGACCAGTTTCATCTTCCACCAGGCATTGGGTCCCCACTGAACTAACTGTGCAGCTCCATCTAGATTTCTCCCTGTAAAATGTCGTACTGTACAATAATCAGACTTTGCTTAGAAGGTATGTGGTAAGCAACGTCTGCTGCACTGAAAGTTAGATTAAGGGTGTTAAATAGGATTTTAAAGAAAACAGGTTTGGGGGAAAAAAGTCTTTGATGATAGCTATTTTAGTTCAGCTTTAAAATTTCGGTTTCCTTCTTTGTACATGTAACGTATTTGTTCATGTATGCCATTCTACAGCTCCTTTCAAGCTGAAGATTACACTGGAATACAGCAAGAGGCAAATCTAAGATCTGAAACTGGAGGAGACCATATTTCATACTGCATAAAATGCACCTCTGGAATTTTCAGTTCTGCTTTTCTGCAGTATTACAAATGCCTTTATAGAGTATCAGGGCTGATGAGCTAAAAAAAAAAAAGAAAAAGGAAAAAAAAAATAGAAATAACCCTGTGGCTTTGGATATCTTCACTTCGAGTTTGTGGTTAATATTTCCCAGGCTGCTTGGAGGTGAGTGCAAGTTCAGTCATCGCACCGCTGCTGCACCCGTCTCCGCTGCTCTTTCTAAATGACTCTGATAAAAAGATTGTGAAAAATGGACCTGTGGCAAATTGCATCATCCTGGTTATGCATTTGAAGGTGGGGACACGAGACGAGCTGCGCGTCCGGGTCATGGTCAGCCTCCCCTCGCGCTCCTCCTCCCGCCCCGCAGCCGCCGCCGGTGCCGCGCAGCCCAGGGCTCCGCACAGCCCCGCGTTCTGCTCTGAATTAACGGCATAACCGCGCAGCTCTAGCCGTGCTGGGTTCCTCCTCTGCGCTGCAGGTGTTGCGTGAGCCAGTGGTCATGGAGGCACCAGATTTCTCTTTGACGGGAGATAAAATGCTGAAATGGGCACTGGGCACGGAGGCTGCCCGGGTTGGGACCCCCATCAGCTACAACTGCTCAGGTGGTGTGAGACCGGTCTGAGCTGAGAAACCCTGGAGCAGCACTTCATGTCCTCGCTGCCCGTGCCATGAACTGTGCTCTTTAAACCCCTGTCTTTCCAAAATCCAAAGAGATTTTACCTTCTCAACCTCTGAGAGGTTTTATTTTAACCTCTTTAACCTTCGTTGCCAAAATCCAAAGGAGATTGAGGTGAAGCAGCTGATACAGGAAAATATGAGTTACAGATCAGTGCTGAAGAAATGCTTGCAATAAAACAGCCTCTCCATATGTGTCTTTAAACGATGTAAATTGCCGTGAGCCACAGTAGGAAGAAGTGGGGAGGCCCCGGTTTGGCAGAGCCACGTTCGAAATCAAACCAAGCCCCGTCGCTCCGGGCAGAGCCGGGGCTGTTGGCTGCTGGCTCGTTGCGTGCGGTTGGCTGTTGTGGTGCTGGGATGTGTTTCTGTGTTTTATTTGTATGTAAACAGAAGAAAGCAGAAACATAAACCCTCCTGTGTATGTGGCTACTCTAAAATAAACCCGCACAAGCACGTGTTTTGAGGGAGGTAAGGCAGATGCTACAGCCATAAGAAGGGCGAGTGTCCCCGCTGCGCTGGGCCGTGCTGTCCCCACGGGTACGGGTCTGCGATTGCGTTATTTGGGGATCCCCATGTGCAAACCCGATGTGCATCCATCTCCCAAGGCAGCTCCTGGTGTGGTGGGTGTACTCTGGACACCTCAGGCTGCCTGGCATCCATCCACGCTCGGGCACCGCGCTGCAGGGTGTCACCCGGACCTGCAGGGACACTCTGCGTCTCGCTTCTATCATCGCGCGTTCATTTACTAAACCAAAGTTCTCCTTAATACCAAGCGCAAGTAACAGGTCCTTTTGGTTTTAGTATTTTCACTCCTGGGTAGAAAACACGTCCAGTCTGGCAGCAGAGAACCAGACTTTGCAGCCGAGGTGATTTTCCCCATTGCAGTTTTTGTCCAAGAGGGAGAATGGTGCCTTAACCGAGAAGGGCCCCACGAATCAGTCCCCACGCGACGGTGTTCCCCTCGGCACCCTGATGCCCCCGGCAATCCGGAGCCTGGCTGGGACCGCTCGCCTTCCCGCTCGTTATAAAGCGGGAGCGACTGTGCGTGAAAGGGGGTGCCTGGATGTGAAACCAGCTGAGAAATCTCCCGGCCACTTCTCTTTTCCCATCAGCAGAGATTGCTTCAGTTCCCGTTTCCTAACGGTGCCGCTGTCATCAGCTGCCGGACCTTGTCACCAGCTGCTTGCCGAGGACTCCTGAGCCTTGCACCAAGACGTACTGGAGCTATTTTAAATCAAATCTTTTCTATTCCTATTGCATTTTGTCCTCAAATGGGTATTTATCATCACAGAATCCCAGCATGGCAGGGGTTGGCAGAGACCTCTGTGGGTCACCTGGTCCAACCCCCTGCCGAAGCAGGGTCACCCAGAGCAGGCTCTCAAAACCCGTGTCCAGGTGGGTTTTGAATGTCTCCAGAGAAGGAGAATCCACAATATCCTTTCTACGAATTTTTTCCCTCTTTTATGACTACAAGCAGTGCAAGCTAGAGTAAGATATTTACACCATGTGATCTGCAGGGCTGTGGCCCTGGAAATCATCTCTGTCCTCCTCTGCTCCTGCCTGCACCCGACTTTTCCTCACTCTTCCTTTTAGCTGGACCCTTCTGCCAGCTTTCTCTTCTATCAAACCTTGTGCCACTTCCCTGCCCTTTAATATTAAACAGACACCAACTTATATCTCAAAAACCTTGTAAAGTTCGTGAGCCTCAGACCATTGGAAAATTGCTCAGGTGCTTGCAGTGAACCAGACTGGAGTTGGCCAGGCGATACCTGCTGTCACACTCCCATCACCTCATTGCTGCTTCGGCAAGTTTGTGTCTTCTGGGGTAGTTAATTAGTGCTGAGGGGCTCATTTTCCACCAGGGATGGTGCTGCCGCTTTGGGATTGTCACGCACAGCGGTGAGGAGGGGGAGGAAATGAGTAGGAAGTTCTGTCTGAACCCGAGGAAGAACTTCTTCCCTCTGAGGGTGACGGAGCCCTGGCCCAGGCTGCCCAGGGAGGCTGTGGAGTCTCCTTCTCTGGAGATATTCCAGACCCGCCTGGACGCGGTGCTGTGCAGCCTGCGCTGGGTGACCCTGCTTGGGCAGGGGGTTGGGCTGGGTGACCCACAGAGGTCCCTGCCAACCCCTGCCATGCTGGGAGTCTGGGATTCGGTGAAAGCGGTTCTCGGTGTGACACCCACCTGGGGTCTGGGTGTTAATTCTGGCTCCTCCAGCCCCTGATGCTTTCTCTCCCCGGGCTGTTACGCCAAACGTACCTCGTGTCTGTTCGGAAACGAACGCGAGTCAGTGCTGAGTTCGGCCAGCAGCCTTGGTACCGCCTCAACATAAAAATTCAACAGGAGTTTGCCTGTTTCCAAGAGAGCCTTCATCGGGCGCTACCAGCAAGGAGCAGACGCGCAGCCAAGGTGCCCTCGGGCTCTGGGAGCCCAGCGCTGCTGCCTCACCGAGCTGGTCGCTCCCCAGCCCGGGCATCCCTGCACCGGCCCAAAGCTCCTCTCATAAACCAGCTTCTGCGTGGCCACGCTTTGCAGCCGGATGGAAAACCAGGTGGGAAATCAGTGGGAAAGATCAGGCGGGAGCTGGTGGAGGTGTGGGAGCTGAGTGCGCTCAGCTGGTCCCGCAGCAGAGCAGCCTCCACTGCCCGGCCACCAGCCGCTGGCCCCAGAACCCCTGACCTTTGCAGTTCCTATTTTCAGAGCTGTGAGGAAAAGGAAATAGGAAGCAGAGCTGCTGCAACGCGTGTTGGTGTGCTGCCGGGTCCCGGCGCGCTCCACTGGGCTGCTGTTTGCCTGGGGAGGGCTTCTTGTCTCCGTTTGTGTTTGAACGTTGTCATCAGCAGCTGGAGCTCGTCAGAGCTCAGCCCTGCTCTTCTCTGGGCTTTGCCGGGGTGGTTAAGCCAGGGGCACATCCCAGTAGCTGCAGCTCTCAGCAAGGGCTCTGCAGCGATGCTATTTAGCACGGGGAGGGGGGAGAGGAGCCAGCAGGTCCATTTAGCTGGAGGCAAAGCTCTGGGGTGGCAGGGCCAGCTCTGAGGATCTCCATCACATCAGCTCCTCTGTGCACCAGGTACTCTGCTGGCGTTTGAAATTTTTATTGCTTGTTTGCTAAGGAGAGAAGGGGCTGAGAGAAACTGGAGCGCGGTCCCGGTGGTGGGGATGCGCTGGTCTGCTGGTGTCCTGGGGTTGGGGAGGAGACCCCACGCTAATTTATTGGGATACCAGGTTGAAGCTAAGAGCGGGTAAACTGCCAGGTCTGGGTTTAATAGCCCAGTATTTTAATAGCTGTAGTATTTTAATAGCCTTAATAATAACCTTAATGATTCTGCAATGATTCTATGGAAGTGATGGAGTGGCTCCTTCCATCTGGGTTTTAATAGCACTTGATCTGGGGTTTCTAATGCCTGTTTTAGGAATACATCTAAGGAACTTTGCATCTTGTTGTTTGAACTACACTTGGCTTAAAACTGCTTGTAGTTGTTCTTGGCTTTAATTCCATTTTACCCTCAGAAGATTAGTGAATAAACATAATGATTTCCATGCAGTGGGTGCTGTGGGGTATCATTGATTGGCACGAATCAAAATGATTGAAGGGCGTTACCGAGTGCCCTGAAAATGGGAGGAAAACAAGGGAAACATCACTGGAGGAGCTGCCTGCGCGGAGGTGTCTCCAGCACGTGAAGAGTGTTGCATTTTAAGACAGGATGAAACTGTTTCTTCTCTTTGTTCTTGTTCATTCACGAATGGAAGCCAAACTCCACTGGCTCTAGGCTTTCCTTTCCTGTGTTTTTTCCTCAGTATTTCTGGGTTTTCCTCTCTTCCTTTCACTCTACCTGCTCTGTTCTTTGTTTCCACTGTACCGGACGCTTGTCCTGTGCCTGTTTCTCCTGCCCTCCCGTCGCAATGCTCTGGATGGGGCCAACCCTGAGGACAGGTGACATCCGCCCCTGTGGGAATGGGAACGTCACGCAAATGAGGGAAGAGCTTCCAAGGCACCCAGTGCCTCTTCCGAACCTGTCTGCGCCAATTGCCCTCTGCTCCTGTATTCTTCAGTAAGAAATGAGGAATGGTCTGCTGTGGCTTGACCTAGCAATAATGTGCGTTAAAAGGGCCTTCAGAGAGGGTCCCACATGGTGTAGAGGGCAAGGGATCTTTTGTGCTTTAGGTTTCTGCATTTATTATTTTGTTTGAGGGGTTTCCTGAGAAATGAAGAGCACTTGTGAGCACAGCTGCTCTACCACCGAAGCCCAGGGCTTCTCCAGGCTTGGCAGAACTGCCGGTTGTGCTCTCCTCCGTGTCCCTCTGGAGCCAGAAACAGGGGCAAGCAGATGGACCTCTGTGTCTTCCAGCAGCACCAGCCTGGGAAGGTTATTATTTCCCTCTCCCTTCCAATTCAGTGAAAGCCTTTGGTCTGGTATTTCTTGGTTCACGGGGGTGGGGAGTTTCTTGTTGTTGATGACTCAGCTTTTCCTCAGATAGTAGGTGTAGAGTTCTTTTTGGAGTTTGATAAAGCAGATCTTAAGGCAGCGCCTCGGTGCATGGAATGCCGTAGCTAGTGTGACAGACTTCTTCAGCAGAAATGCCACGTGAAGTCTGGCTGGGACTCGCCTCTGCTTTTGAAGCTGACACAGATGGCTTCACCTGGGACCTTCATGCTGTTGCATTTCTATGCAGCAGAGAAACCTTGTGCAAGTGAGGGAATGGCCACCAATAGCTGTATTGCCACGGCTGTGAGGTGTGGAAGAATGAGAGACTTGCAACCAGACCTTAACTGGAACAGAACCAAAACTTAACAAGAAAATAGCTCTTGTGAAAGTGTGGTCTGGAAGCCAGCTGCTGATTAAATAAAGATGAGAAACAGATGGTAAATCAGTGCACTAAGCAGGAGGAGAAAGCAAATTGCTTCTTGTGAACTGCACCACCTGCAATGGTCTGCTTGCTGTCGGAAGAATACAGCCCAGTAGTCTTGTAGGATAATTCACGTGGGAAGGGACCTCAGGAGGACTCTAGTCCGACCTGTTGCACAAGCAGAGTCAGCCACCAGGTCAGACCAAGTTGCCCAAGGCTGTTTCCAGTCTTGGAAACCTCCAAGGATGGAAACCTTCCTGGGTGACCTGCCCCACTGCTGGACTGCCCTTGCCAGGGGAAGCTTCCCTTGATATCCAGGCTGAACCTGTCATTTCAGCTTTTCCCCCTCGTCTCCCATGTGTGGGAAGAGCCTGGCTCTGCTTTCTTAGTAAGCCCCTGGCTGGAGGGTGCTGTGAGCACCCCCCAAATCCTCTACTCCAGCAGACCAAGCCCCTTCACCCCCTCGTCTTCCAGCAAGGGCTCTGTGCCCCTGGCTGTGCTGGGAGCTTCAAGCTCTTTGGGCTTATTGCTCCCATTTGTCAATGCCTGTCTTGTACTGGGGGGGCTCAAAACTGGGCGCAGTATTCTGGGTGCGATCTACCGAGTGCTGGGCAGAGGGGACAATCGCTTCCTTTGACCTGCTGTGTGTCATCCGTATGTGGATGTGGATGTGGAGGTCTGAGGAGAGAGCCTGTGTGAACTGGAGACCCGAGCGGGAGGTGACCTGGTGCTCGGAGGTGGAGAGCAGAGCAGGGGAAGTGCTGAACTGGGGCACAAATCGGGGGCACGCTGAATTCAGGGTTCCCGTGGCTGCAGCAGGCAGGGCTGGACCTGCCCCCGTGCCCCCACACCATTAACCCTCCCGTGCTGACGACTGACACCAGCAATCAGCCTTTCCTCTACCCTTCTTGCAAGCAGCGTGAGTAGTGTTGGTGAAGCGTACTGTTAAGTGACAATATATAATGGGGCTCTCGCACAGGAGACCTCCCAGGAGCTCCTGTGGGTAGGGGGTTACCACGCAAAGCCAACGTTCGCCGAACATGGAGGTCTGTCTTCTCCACTGCACGTAGCCTGGTGGCCCCAGGCAATGTCATCTGCTGCACACTTGTTGGGTATGGACTTGATAGGATAATTGAGTGCCTGGAGGGAAAAGAGTGAAAATAAATGCTTAGGCGATGATCAGCCTGCCAGATCCATGGGGTCACGAGTAATGGTTGAGTCACTTCTCACTTGATTGGCCAGATGTGGAGTGGAAGGGAAGGATAAAACCACATTAGCTGTGGGGAAAAGAGGATACCCAAGGAAGCAAGTTCTTGGTTCTTCAGGTACGGCATTGTCTGATGCCCACGGGCACTTCTGGCAACGCTCCTGCTGCGGTAGCATCAGGCTGCACGCTCCAGTTGGGCGTGCTGTAGAAATGCTTTGATGGACAGTGGTTTATACTACACCTACCCTAGCTCCACAAGCATTTTTACTGCCACCCCCCCAAGCAAGGTGGGGAGTTTTCAATGACAGGGTCACAAACAGCCACACAGGACGCACCCTGATTTATGCATCAAATACCAGGAAAGACTTGGGTTCCGTTTGTCGCTTCGCAGATGGTGACGGTTGCTCTGGCATGTGAAATATTTCATGCCTGACACCTCAATTCAGGAAATAGTGGTTTGCTCAGCAGAGGTGCAGGAGGCAGCAAGTTGTTATCGAGTAGAACATGAGCCTTTTTCGTAGTTTTCTTGATTTGGAGTTTGTTTTCCAGAGCAGAAAGCTGTACTGGGCACTGCAGGGAGGGCAGTGGCGTAGCCGAGGTGGCACACGCAGCCTTGGGGTGCCCACAGCAGGGACACGTCCCAGGCACCAAGCTCTTGAGTGTTTTGTTGGGTTTTTTGACACCGTAGCGAGTTCGTTTTCCTGCAGGGTTGGGCTGGCGTCCTGCAGACCTCAGTCGCTGAGGTTCCTGTTCCTCAGACGCAAGGTGCCTGAGGTTTGCTGAACCGCAGCGAGTTCATTGTGCAACTGTGCCACCGAGGTGGCTCCAGCCGCGCCCGGGTTGTTTGTTGTTCTCTAAAGTGGGGTGAAGTCGGTCCCTCCCAGGCCCTTACCCAGAAGCCAGGAGGTAAGCGCAGGGCTGTGCCCATCCCGTGGGTGGGAGGGTAGCGGTGGGTTTCCTGCACCATCCTCTCGACTTCAAGGAGAGAGCCATGGTAAGGACAACCCCTGGGTCCTCTGTCTCGCAGCTTGCCAGGTCCTCCACCGAAAGCAAAAAGAAACAAGCTGGAAGAGCAGCGTCTTCCTCCTCGCCTTTACGAAGGTGATGTGAAAAGGTCATGGTGAGGCCACCACTCAAATACTGTGTTCTGTTTTGGGCCCCTCACTGCAAGAAGGACATTGAGGGGCTGGAGCATGTCCAGAGAAGGGCAACGAGGCTGGTGAGGGGTCTGGAGAACAAGTCTGATGAGGAGCGGCTGAGGGAACGGGGGTTGTTGAGTCTGTAGAAGAGGAGGCTGAGGGGAGACCTTATCACTCTCTACAACTACCTGACAGGAGGTTGTGGTGAGGTGGGTGTTGGTCTCTTCTCCCAAGTAACCAGCGATAGGATGAGAGGCAATGGCCTCCAGTTGTGTCAGGGGAGGTTCAGATTGGATATCAGGAAAAATTTCTTTACTGGAAGAGTGGTCAGGCATTGGACCAGGCTGCCCAGGGCAGTGGTGGAGTCCCCATCCCTGGAGGGGTTCAAAAACTGTGTAGATGTGGCACTTCGGGATATGGTTTAGTAGGCATGGTGGTGTTGGGTGGATGGTTGGACTTGATCTTGGAGGTCTTTTCCAACCTTAATGATTCTATAATGATTCTATCGAAGTGATGGAGTGGCTCCTTCCAGCCGAGGGCCCTGGAGAGGCTGGAGCACAGCCCTGCCGGCATGGCTGCTCCCACCACATCTGCGGTTGCAAAGACCTTGTAATTTGTAAAGCAGTTGATGTGGGTTTGGCGAGCGGTGGTGACCCTGGGAGAGCTCAAAAATTAGTCAGCTTTACGTACAGCTGGGCGAGGGTATAACCTAGGTGGGTCCAAGACTTTTGAAATCAATGGAAAAAAACTTCTGTTGTCTTTAGCTCTAAGGGAAGGTAACATTAAATCAGCTGAGAAAGGGCAGTTTCAGTAATAGCACCTTAATTCAGCACACCACCAGTCCAAAATCTGGTCAGTCACGAGATGTAAATGGCAAATAGGTCCAAGAACATACCTATTCACTGCTGTCCGTTATTCAAATCCTTTTCTCCTTGAAGATCTCTTTCCTCTCCCTGCCTCATGGAGAAGCAGCCAGTCCATGAGACAGGCTGATCACCCGTGCGTGGCAGTTGCACGTGTGGCATCGGTGCGCGGTGCCGGTTTGGCCCGTTCCCCTTGACTGGCCTGGAGGCATTCTGCGCAGTGCCTGGGAAGCACCACGTTTCTGATGCAGGGAGTTGCTGTCAAGCTTTTTGCAGCCCTTGTGCTTCAGATAATGTCCTGTAGGCAACATCTAAGATGCTTTTGGTACGGCTCAGATGCAGTTGTTGACTGTTGGTGGGAGCTTGATGGATGCTACGCGTCAGTAGACACAAGCTACATGAGATTTCTTCACGTGGTACAGCTTGCGCTGGGATTTTGGCCCGCAGCTGGAGATGATACAACCATCACATGAACCTCGGGCAAAGGCAGCGCAGCTTTGCCGCAGACCCAGCCTGCACCGGGTGAGCTGGGACCTCGCCGCGGGGTGAGGCTGGGAGGCGTGTGGAGCCGTGGGGCAGAGCAAACGGCAGCGTGGATCGCTGGCACCGAGGCGGGTCACCCTGCTACAGCCCCGGGAACGCCTGTCGCTGCGCTTCCAGAGCGTGGGGTGAGGAGCAGGAGAAACCCCCGTGAGGCTCTGCCAGAGCTGCTGGGTGGAAATTGCTCTGGGCAGGAGCGGCAGCTCCTGGATATCGCGCTGAGAAGTTATTGACGTGTGTATGCACGAACGTGGTTCGCTTGCTGATTTTAAATAATGCCACCGGTAATCTGTGCCATCTCCCCCCAGGGCTTTATAAAAAATCTCCCAAACACCATTTTACCAGCCACAAGGCTGGGAACGGGCCACTGCGGTCCACGCTCCGCTCTCCACTTTCTTCAGCAACGCGGTCGGTGGAAACAAAGCTGTACCTGTCTGGGCTTGGCTTCTCGGTTCATTTTCTCTGCCTGAAGGCTGTTGGTGAAAACATCACAGTGTTCAGCTCGTGACGGAGCAAACGCAGGGAAATGTCTTCTCACACTGCAGATACTAAACCTGGGCACGTTCCGTGTTTGTGCCTGTGGTTGGCCTGGCTCTTGTTATTTAATAGCCCGGCTTGCAAATAGCGAATATGTGTAATGCTTGTGCTGGATGCGTTTTGAACGGGGGCCAGCATCCTGATGCTGTTTTCCGTCCTTCGTTCTCTGTCAGTGCTAAACCACTGCGTGCTTTGGAAGGAGCAAAACCTCCACTGACCTGCTGGTTGCCCAGAGCTCTTCAGACCACTGCCCCCTGCTCCTCCCAGTGAAACCTGCCTTTGAACCGCTCCCTTGCTTTTAAGTATGTTTAGCCATTGGTCCGTGCAAACAGAGAAAGCAAGATCCTTCCCTTTCTCAGTGGCTGGCGAGGCGGCCGTTCCTGCTAAGGCAGTTGCGTGAAGCTGGCGAGGCCGAGCTCCCCTGGAAGATCCCCAGAGCTGCTGCACGCGTCTCGGCTTGCCCTGGCGTCTCGGTGCCCGCAGCGTGTCGCGGCCGCGCGAGGCGGAACAGCGCGCAGCAGGCGGGAGCGCTCCTCTGAGGCGTGAAATTTCCGGTACCGAAATAGGTCCCGAGTTCACCTGCGACGGCCGAGCTGCGGGATGCTCGCGCTGTACGAGCGAAGCGCGTCGCTGCTGCCCTGGCCCGGGGGCCGCTCGCCAGGGAGCAGCCACCAGCAACCGGACAGGCCACCAGCTCAGCCTGCTCCTCCCCGCCGGCTGCGGGCAGCTGGGGAGGCAGTGGGGAGCTGGAGAAGGCAGGTCCGTGCTGGGCGGGCTGGCACAGCATCTCGCCCCGAAACCCGTCCGGTGTCCCTTGCCGGCAGGTGACAGCTGGGGACCGGCTGCCAGGCTCTTCGGAGGCTTCATGATGAAGTTCTCTATGAATCGCGAGCGGAACGGGCGGGGTGGATCATCCTGAAGATGAAGAGGCTGAAGAGAGCCCCACCACTTGTGTTGGCTGCCAGAGGGCAGGGAGAGAGGCTGGGTCTGCTGTCCTGGCTGCTCGCTGCAGACTGGATTCCTTATTCCTGGAAGACTCCTGATACCCACTGTCCAATGCCTGTTCTGTCTGTGCGTTTGTCCTGACATTGGTTACCAGCATTATATACCAGCAGGGATGACCCACTGCCTTGTCTTCATGCAGAAGCAGACCCTGGTAACTCCTAGCACCCAGGTCCCAGCCCGCGGTGGCTTTGGGCACATGGGTGGTGAGATCCCTGGCCCTCATCGTCTCCTCGCCCTGCGGCTACAGAGCCTCCTGGCTACCCCATCCCAGTTGCTCCTGCCGTGCTGTCTGTGGTCTGGCACTGCTCTTCACCTTGGTCAGCAAGGCAGTTAGTGGAAGGAGCATAAGATTGTCCATGCCTGGCAGCCCCGAGTCCTTCATTCTGTGGTCTGGCACCTCCGCTTACATCCAGCTGGTGACTAAATACGGCTGCCAGGGGCACGAGCAGGTTTTTGAAGTTTTAGGTGACTTACGGCTTCTGCTGGCTTGGGTTCCTGCGGCCCCTGAGCGTGCAGCTCGGCGGGCGTGCGTGCCACGCTCCGGTGTGAGCTCTGAAAAGGGCCAGGGGAAGCTCCCCGTGACCCCTCCCAGCTGCTGGGACGGGGTGGCCACCCGCAGCCCCACGCGGCAGGGGACCGCGGCGGCTGCGTTTGCATCCCGGCGTTATCAGAACGGGGAAGAGCAAAGGTCGGAGGGGAGGGACGCAGCGCGAGCTGCCCACCCCAACGCTCCGATGACTGCCTGGTTTCTTTTGCGTGGGGAAAGGCTGGGGAGGGACAGGGCCAACAGGGAGAGAAATATTGAAGGGGGTGGAAAAACGGGAGAGGAAGTGGAGCTCGGAAGTGCAGCGCTGCGGTGGAACGGGGCACGGAGTGGACTGAAGCGCTTGAGAAAACACAACTTGGATATAGTTTGTCCGTGAAAATGTGGCTTTGCTCGCTTTCTCTCTTTCTAGGGAAGCTTTCTCCCCATCTAAGGTCAAAAACTCCCTTGTCTACAGACAGCTCTTCTTCCGTTGGCCTCCCAAGCCTCTGGGAGAGGTTTCTGTCCTGCAGAAGTTTCTGTTCTCCTTGGGTTGTGTGTACGAACGTGGGGGGAAAAACTGACCCTTGGGGAACCGGAGAGGAGGAAAGATCCAGCACGACAGCAGAGAGATAGTGGTTGCAGTGCCAGACACTCGGCTGCTATCTCAGCAATAGTTTGCCTTTGCACCACAAACAAATATTCCCCCCATTTTTTGCAGTTATAAATTCATACCTTTGGTCTGAAGCACTGGTGTCCTTTATAGGTGTGACACCGTAAATCATGGGACTGCCGGGAAACGTGTCCGGTTATCAGGATTCAATCGCCATGGCAAATAAAAGCGAAACAGTAATTGCAGGCTCTGCTGCCTGTCGGGCAAAGCTCACGCACGGTGCCACCGCTCCGGGCAAGCGAGAGCCGAGGGCTCCTTTGGGCAGCGCGGTGTCGAGCCGCTCGTAGGTTGCACACTGTGAGCAATGTGCTGAGCAGACCACAGAGGAGGAACTTCTGTTCCCCTCTAATTATGGAAGGGCATTTTAACGAGCTGTTTGGACAACGATCGGGGGAAAAGCAACAACTCCTTATTTATAGGTCAAGGGTTTTCACTGGGAAAAGCTGCAGTTAGGGGATGTGGGATATCCTCGCCTCTGCAGCACTGAAAATCTCCGTTGGCGTGAACCAAGGTTTGCCACCTCGATGCAGGATGCAGCAGGATCGGTGCCCGAGTCGCCGCAGGGTTCTCCCAGGGTCAGACTGCGGGACTGTTCCGAGTCCGTCGTCTTATTTTCGGGAGGCTTTGTCCTGTCGACATCCTAAAGCTCTGAAACTAAATGAGGAGAATTTTGGATTTGTTTATAAATGGGCTCAAGTGCTGCAAGCGAGCTGCAGCCCGTGGCGGTTGAAATGCGGTGGAAGTGATGGAGAGCCCCTGCTCGAGCCCCAGCTCCCTTCATTGCCCAAATGACCACTGATTATATAGCAATTCCATCTGGGTTTCTACTGCAGAGAGGCAGCATTTTTACAGCAGTTGCCCGTAGATCTTCCTCTCTGTCACGCCAAGCTCATAGCACATGAAGGAGCCGCTTGCCCTTCCAGCCCTGCCCGTATAAACTGTCCTTTTGCTGCTTTGTCTGGCTCTGGCAGGGGTGAGCCCTCCCCGATGACCTGCTCTCCTGGGATGTAGTTGCATGAGGTTTCCTGGGTCTATGAAGAGCTCGATGAGGACAGAGAAGTTCACAAGAACCCAATGCCAAGGTGTGAAGAGTGTTTTCATTGCCTAGCCCACGCGGGAGGTTTACCCTGCAGAGCTCGCGATGCTCCTCTGGGTACGAGCAGCCGAAAGGTCTCCACAGTCTGCACTGGGAGAAGCAATGGATCTTCCATGAATCCCCCCGGCCCCAGAGAAAGTGGAGGAGCCGGGCGGGCATCGACGGGGCGCAGCAGCCTCCGAGCCTCGGCAGGGCTTTGGTGACTGGCACCCCTCCTCAGCCCCAGAGCACCACGCTGCTTTTCCCTCCCCTCCAATGGAGTCCAAAACAACAACAAAATACTTTGAACTGGGCAGTTATTCACCCAGTGAAGCAACTGGGTGGATAAATTCCAGCTGATCGTGGGCTTTCGCTGGCAAAGCACCCAACGAGCGGGTGGGCGGTCACGCAGGTGCCTTGGCAGGCGGCGAAGGAAAGCTGCTCCTCCATCCTGGTAGAAACGCGCTTGGAGCACGTCTGTGGTCCCTGGCGAGGCGCTGGCTGCTGTTTTCTTCTGTCCTCAAAGCTTGGGCGAACCGTTTACCTGTGAAAATTTAACTGCTGGGGGGTGGGTTTGTTTTTTCTTTTGAATCTGAGCATAACTGTGGAGAAAACTTGCTCCTCTTAATGCATGAATGGGCAAATTAACCTCTGCTTTATTTTTAGCACTGTTTGCATCATAGGAAGTTTCCCTTCTCTCTCCGGCCCCTTCCCCCCACGTGTGACAAACTTGCAGCCGTTCCTAAACAGAAGCGATTTCCTCCGTTTGTGTGGGTGACGCCGGGACCGTGTCCCTCCCCGGGCTGCGAAGGTGGCTCTGGGTGCAGCAGCCCCGGGCGCTCTCCCTGGCAGTAGCTGCTGCTGCAGCTGGCCAGGGCTCAGGTCTGATTTAGGGGTGATTTCTGTGCTCAGAATAATCCGGCTCCAGATCCGCACCGGGGAGCTGTGCGGGATTTGGGGTGGGTGCCATCAGCCCTGGTACCCGGGGGGATCCCGGCTGCGTGGATCCCCTCCCCGGAGATGGACCCTCGGGCCAGGTACCCTGCCAGGGAGCGTGCCCGCGGCGGGGGGACAGCACGGTCCTCGCCGCCACCCACACGGAGCCCCGACGAGGCCGTAGGAAGGTGCTCGCTGCCTGGTGCCGCCCACCTTGGGTCATCTCAGGTAGGGCCAGTTAATGACTAACAGGCACTGCCGTAACCCCGCCAGCCTCTCCCTGCCCGGCCACCTTGCTGTGCCGCATTCGGGACCCACCACTCCATATTTTTTTCCCCCCTCTTCCCTGGGTAAATCCCACATCGGTGTCTGCAGTTCAAGTCACAGCGGAGCCCGCGCCGATGGTGGTAGGAAACGTCCGCTTTGTTTCCAGCTCTGTGGGTTGGGTCTTCCCCGTCCTCTCCTCGGTTCCCCCTCACCCTTGCTCAGCGAATGAAGTTTTTCCCCAAAGGCCGGCGCGGCGTTGTTCAGCACAGGGGGTTTCCAGGCAGCGTCGGGTGCCGGCGGCTGCAGCTGGAGACACGCCGCGTCAGCCACGCTCGCCTCTCGCCCCGGATGATGCAGCAACTTGTCAGACCTCTCCGGCTGGAAAGCTTGGCAAACGACTCAGATATCCCGGGGAAAACCAGCTTGCTTTCCCCTTGCCTTCCGCCGTGTGCCTTCTTTTTAGGCCAGCCCCGGTTCTTGAGCCAGGCGGCTGCTGAGCTCATCATGGCAGCTGACAGCGGTGCTGCTGGGGACACCCAGAGAGGGACTTGGTGCGTTGGGGGTTTGATAGCAGAGCCTGGAACCTGGCTCCGTGTTGGGTCTGACTGGTGCGGGTGATGGCAGACACAAACCCAGCTCCGCGGTGGGTCTGACTGGTGCAGGTGACAGCAGGTACAAACCCAGCTCCATGTTGGGTCTGACTGGTGCAGGTGACAGCAGGTACAAACCCAGCTCCATGTTGGGTCTGACTGGTGCGGGTGATGGCAGACACAAACCCAGCTCCATGTTGGGTCTGACTGGTGCAGGTGACAGCAGGTACAAACCCAGCTCCATGTTGGGTCTGACTGGTGCCGATGATGGCAGACACAAACCCAGCTCCGCGGTGGGTCTGACTGGTGCGGGTGATGGCAGATACTGGCACGCACATGCGATTCCACCCATCAGCTGCCTGGGGAAGAGGGGTTAGAAAACAGGAGGAAGCTACGCGAACTTCCCTGTGCTTTCGTGACTCATGAAAAAAAAAAACCCCTCCAACTGTCTCTGTCAACAGCCCATCTGTTTGGGTATTTTCAAGGAATCTGGAATGTTTCTGGGAGCTCTCCCATGAGAAAAAGTAAACATGTCATATATAAAACACTTTTATTAAAACAAATATACAACGCTTTATATACAAAAATAAAATGTACAAGAAAATAGTCTATTACAGCTTAGTGATTCGATTCCTACCTATTACACGCAAAGGAGGACCTCTTCCACCCCACGCTCTCCTGCACCGCAGGCATCCGGGAGAGCGCGAGCAGGGGTCCCGGCCAGGCACGCTACGAAGAGAGAGCTCTGCCCCCATCAGTGCAAACATCGTTCCAGGCAGCAGCTCTTCAACGGGGACGTGGAAACGGACAGGGCACGCCTCGGAGCGGGTGACATCCTACGCGGGGACCGGGGTAACTGTACTACGTGGAAGCAAAGTCTAAACTGAATTTTCACATTTTATTGGTCTAAACTATTTACAGAGTTTAAAGTTGAGAGAGCTGAAAGACGAACTATGTGATGGAGTAAATCAAAAGAAGAGTCGGCCAATTAGTGCAATTTTTCCTGACTAGGTGTAATGACAGTCGTTGAGCTCAAATGTCGCCAGTGTCGCACAGGTAAGCAGCAACCAAAACTAATAGTGACGAGACTCGTCTGCAGCGTCTCCCCCCAGCACCCCGCGGGTAAAGTGCTCGGCGCGGGAGGGCAGCTCAGCGGCTCCCCAGCGGCTCGGACCCCGCGGCCCTTCGGCAACCCTCCAGCGACAGCTCCTCCGCCGAAGCGACGACAAGGCGAGGCCTGCGAGGGAGATGGGAGTCTGTCCTTTTTTTTTTTTTTTAATAATGGAGTTTTTCTTGCTAACATTTTCAGGCCTAAAACGGAATATAAAAGCTACTTTCCTCGTGCAGTCAGTAACAAACAGTTTCCTCCCTTCTCTTCAGGCTTGTCAAAGTTCCCACCCAAGCGCAGTTCGTGGTCAGAGGAAGCCGGGGCTTTACAAGCCACAGGGGATGACTTGCATGGTAGGTCTCACTGTGTCCAGCCAGGAGAAGTCTAGGGTGTTTTTCTGGTCGAAGAACCTGAACTCCAGCTCTCCTAGACAAAGTAAAACAAGAATGAGTACAGAATCGCACGCAGCAAGAGCAAAGTACTGTATATATGTCTGTGTGTGTATACATATATATAAAAAAATCAAAAATGGAAAAATCTCAGATGTGAGTAAATGCCTTAGACTAACATTTTGCTAAAACACTCTAAACAGCCTCTATTAAACAGCTCCATTGAAGCTATTGCTAGTGGAAGCTCTGCAGTTACATTGCAAGGGGCTCCTGAAAGCTGGCACAGTTACACACGTATAACCCCAAGACAAATCTGTAGTGTGCTCCTACTGGAGACATTTTTCTCCTTTTCCTTTTCTGAACACGTTCCTTACAGCCTTCTGACAGGCTACTTGGAAATCTCAGGATACAGGGATGCGTGAATTCCTCTGCTGCCTTTGCTCCCTCCCAATTAGCATCTGCCAGGGACACCCTCGTCTGCCTCGTCCGTGGAACAGGGCACAGCCGAGGCGCCGGTACCTGAAGTCGTGTCGATCTCCCCATCCTGCTCCTTGTAGCTGTAAGCGCCGCACAGGGTCTGCGCGCCGGGCTCGTTGGTGAGGAAGCCTTTCCCCCCGACGCTGGTGGCATGCCAGTCTTGGGCTGGTTCCAGCAGCTGCAGGAGAACAAGGAGATGGTAAGAACGGCCCCATCTTTCCGCGGGCGCAGTGCTTTATTCCTTTCTCTTCGTTAGAAGACAGGCAAGCAAAAAAGGGCAAGTTACATCTTCTCGTGCTAAATGATACAAAACTTGTTTTACCCCCAGTTAAAAAACAAAATTAATGCCAAACAGGGAGGGCTGGAGCACCTTCGGTGCTGGACCCCCCCCTTATCAGTGGGATGAGCGCGACACGTCTGGAAGCGCAGATTAAGCGCCATACATGTCGGAGGTGGAGGGGAAGGGCCAAATAAAAAAGTCTAGAGAGGCTTTGCAGACTCTAACAGAGCAACCTTTGCTTCTAGCAGTACTCGACAGCTTGCTCCGACTTTCACACGGAGAGGGAACGTTTCCATGGAGGTGTTTCCAGCCTGTGCTTGCAAAGAGGCTGCCTTTTCATATTTAATCTTTCAGGCTTCCTCATTAAGCAGGGGTCCTGGACTGCACGTGCACGCTCAGCTCGCACAGGGCTGGCTCAAGTAGCTGCTTCCCGTCCCGTCTTGGTACAAACTGCAACTTTGGCCAATTCTATTCTGACCAGAAGGGCTGCTTTTACCTTAAAAATCTCCGAATTCATTTCCTCTTCGTCTTCATCCGTGACTGTTTTGTAAACACACAGAAAAAGAGAAGAGACCTCGATGTCAGCTTCTCACACGTTAGCCCTCGCGCTTCTGCTTCCTCGCCACGCAACCCGCTTCGCGCTCTCTTGTCACACGACACCACCACCTCGTCGCTCTTCTCCGCGCGGGTGACACCGAGGAGGGGCTCAGAGGCCCACGCGTGGCTCCGTGCCCCAAACTCCCTACAGCCCTTCGTCTCGGATGCTCTTCAGCAACCGTGCGCTGGGGTGCGGGGCTCCCGCCGGCTCCAACGCCTTTGGCAAAGCGGAGCCCCCTGGGTGGGCAGGAGGAAGATGATTTGCACCCCAACAGAGGAAGAACCTCTCTGCTAGATCCATGTTAATTAATTTTTTTTCCCCAGTGGGAAGTGCGGTTACCTCCGCTGTCACTACTGTGCCTAACTCTGTCCCGCTTCTGGCATTGCCTCCTTCCAGCCGCCTCGGGAACCCCCAGTCCCACCCTCACAAATCTCTCCTCTGCAGCCTGGCCCGTCCGTGCCATCGCGTCAAGCCTGCGAGATGAAGCCTGTCCCACATGGGCAAAGTCAATGGCGTTTCAGAGCCCTCCACCCACAAGCAACTCCTTCTGCAGGTGGCACTGCCCTTCCATAAGCTGGCCAGTCTGGCAGCTCCAGACCTCCAAACCCATCAGGTTTGTCCACCAAGACAACTTGTGTTTCTCCTGACCCCCCCAAGCACCCCTTCATCCCACCACCTGGCCTCCAACCAACAGACCGATGAGAGGCCAGGCTAGGAACACAGAACTGCCCACCTTCCGAGGACGAAGCCAGAGGAGACACCTGGAGCTGGTAGAGGTCGTTGGTGCTGTCAGCCATGGTGATCTCCATCGGCGGCCTCCAGTCGCTCAGGGAGCCGCTCACCTCGCACGGGGACAGGTCTGCGGGATGCACCGGGAGGAGTTGGCACTCGCAGGAGAGACACAACCTCCTCCATTTCCTGCCCGCCCGCCGGCCCAGCCCCAAGAGTCATCTTCTGGCTCCGAGCTTGTGGGTTTAGCGCGAAGGGCGCTTTCCACCCTGCTCGGAGAGCGCAGCGCGGAGTCTCACCCAAGGTGATGGACGTGCTCTCGACCTCCACTTCCTGCCCCGCGTAGTCGTGAGCGGTGTAGCCGCTGTGGTCATCGGGCAGGGGCGTGTTGGTTAGTCGCTCCGCCGGCTCCTCCGTCGTCAGCTCTTCGTACGACTACAAAAATACGGGCGAAGCGTGAGAGGCTTGTCTAAAAAAGCACAAGTTCCCCTATGAAAAAAAAAAAAAGCACGAAAACCACCAAAACCTCGAGCTTCTTCAGCCGCCTCTGCAGACACATACCTTTCTCTTGCTCCTGTTTCTTGCTTCTCGTGAAGACTTCGACTTCCTTTCTGCCGAATAAAAGTAAGGCGAACGTGAGAAAGGGCGGCGTGGCTGTCGTTTTCAGGGAGCGTGAGCTCCCGCAGCTTTGCGCCCCGCTCAGCCAGCTCCGCTCCCGCCGGCGGCAGCGGCCGGGCCCCGTCGCCTCCCGACGATGCCTTTAGGCACGTCCGAAGACCGTGGGATAAAACGAACGGCTTGTACGAACCGTTACCCGTGGCCAACCCCGGCGGGTGCTGCCCAGGGGTCCGCCATGCCCCAACCTCCGCGGTGCTTAAGTGCAGTCGTGGAAGCTGCGCCAGCCCAGCCGGCCCGCCGAGGGCTCACCTTTCTTCTGATCCTTCGTCAAGGGCGGCAGCATCCTGTAAACCCTGACGGCGCTGGAGCCTTTGTTGACGCTTTTATCCTTCACCTCTTCGATGTCGGGCAGCGAATTCATAGCGCAGCGGAAGTTCGCCTTCCAGGTTTTCGGGTCGGGGTCTTTCTCACCTACTTTATATCTTCCTAGAAATAAGAGATGGGGGTGAGCGTTTTAGACTTTTCGGTGCTAGTTCTTCCCACCCAACAAAAAAATAACGTTTTTCTTTTCTCTGACATCTATGCCCGGAGTTAATACAGCGCGAGTCCAGCCAAAGTAACGCCTTGTCCGAGACATTGGTGCGACCGAGGGAAATCAAAGCCAGCACCCACCTGTGTGGATGGCCCAGCTCCGGAAAAGGCAGGCGTCCTTCTCCATGTCCCAGCCATGCTTAGCCGCGTGCTTCCACGGGATTTGAAACATCATCTTATCCTGAAGTTAAACCAGGAGAGATTTGAATTGTAAAAACAGTTTGGAACGGCGGATTTAATCCAAGAATTCTCAGCAGCAGCTCAGAAACTTCGTAAGCCCTCTGGCCTGTAGCTTAATTCAGCAGCCGCTGTCCCGTCTGTTTTGTCCGATGCATACCAGGCTTTCTAAGAGTTCAGAAACTGGGAAAGCCACGTGTGGGATGGTACAGCAGAAGCAAGCAATACTGCCAATTTTAGCCCCAAATCATTTGAATACATTGCATCTCATCTATGAGTGCCTCATCAGCTACAGCGTATTTTCCAGGTACGCTTTGGCAGAGAATCTCTTTTTAAAGTTCCTCCTAAGGTCCTGTAGGAATCCCACGAAAAACCTGTCCTAGCTGCAACCCCACCTTGGGAGGGACGTGGAGACTTCGGGGAGGGAGACCCGGATCGATAAGCCTCGTCCTCCCACCCTGTGCTGCGGGGCCAGGGACGCGCCTGCCAGCCCAAAGCCAGACAAATCCAGAGTTTCCTTCAGGCCAAATCTTGTAACTGGGAGCAACTGGGAGCGTGACAGTAGCTGCTCCGCTGGGACAGGAGGTGACTCAGCTCAGGTGGGCAGCAGGAGTTAAAACAGATCTTGGGGTTCTCTTGGTTCTCCTTCACATTCAGACTGCTTTTATTTTAATTTATCATTTCCCTCTGCTTTTATTTTATCATTTCCCTCCTGGGAATTTTCCCAGGGAAAAAACCACAGAACTACGACCTTCTGTGGCAGCCAGAGGTACCTTTTCTGAAAACAAAAACCTTTGTTTTTTAAACACAATGCTCGCGAGTGTTCTGCATGTTCTTCCTTCCTTTATGATCTTGACTTGTGTTTAGTGTCATCTAAGGACCAGGATGGTTAAGGAAACAGAACTAATTATGATAATGATAGTGATCAACAACTCTCACCTTGTTAATCCATATCAGCCCTGGTATTTGATTGGAATTAATCTGCATTTCCAGCCAGGGCCTCATGCGCATTCTGGACACCGGCATGTTGTCTGCGAAAGAAGTCCCAGGTCAGCAAAAAAGCTCCCCGTGGCGTTACCCCTTCGGGGCGTCCCCCCTCCCCGCCACCATCACCCCCGATGCCCCCGACACGACCCAAGCTGCTTTTTGCCAGAGCCTGAACTGGGTTTCCAGCATCTTCCACCCAGTTCCGGGGCCCCGCCGGCTGCGCCCCACAAAGCCCCCCCGCCCGACGGCCGCGATGCCGGAACCGGGGCCGGGCCCTTGCTGCGGGGGGGGGGGGGGGGGGGGGGGGGCAGCCCGTGGGGGGGAACCGAGCCCCGACCGCCAGCCCCGGGGGGGGACTCAACCCCAGCACCAGCGCGAGGGTCCCGGGTGGGGGGTGTGGGGGTGCGGGACCCCCCCTCCGCAACCACGGCGAGGCCCCAACGGCACAGCCGCCTTCTTCAAAGCTTATTAATAATTTAATTGCGCAAGGAGGGGGAGCCCCAATTAGCTGCGCTGCTGGTCCCGGCGCGCAGACGGAGCGGGGGGGCCCTCCCGGCCCTCCCCCCGCGGAAATCATTTCCCGTTCGCGGTGTTTGGGTTTGTTGTTGTTTTTCCCCCAGGACGGCCCAGGATTTCCCAAACATTTCTGAGCTTTCCGGGCGGCCCGGAGAGAGCGGCCGCCCGCGGGATCGGGCCCCGGGGCTCGGCGCTGGCACCGGCTCCCGCAGCGGAGCGCAGCCTCCGGCCGAGCCCGCGGAGCGGCAGCCGCGCCCGGACGTGCCCGATCCCCGCGGGCTGGGTGCGGGGTCCCTCCCCGCGGGCTGGGTGCGGGGTCCCTCCCCGCGGGCTGGGTGCGGGGCCGCGACGGGATGCCCGACTCCCACCCGACGGCGCGATGAGCCCCGCGATCCCCAACCCTGCTCCCGGCACGGCTAACCCCGCTTGGCCAGGCGTGCAGACCCGCGTCCCTGGGGGGGGGCGGTTCTGCGGGGCTCCTTCCCGCGGTGCCGTGCAAGGCGGGGATGGGCGGGGGGGGGGGGGGGGCGAGCGACGGGACGGACCGGGGCGGACCACGACCCACCGTGCAGTGCCGAGCCGTGCGATCCCGTGCCGTGATGTGATGTGATGAGCCGAGCCGTGCGGTGCGGTGCGGTGCGGTGCGGTCCGTCCCCGCCGGCCGCCGTCCCGCCTCTGCCGCCCGCGGGCCGCGCCCTCGGGTATAACGCGGCGGCGCCCGGGATTCCCCGCCGCCCCGGGCCCGGCCGCGTCTCGGCCAATCAGCGCCGCCGCTGGGGGCGGCCGCTCCTCCCATTGGCCACCGCCTCCGGCATCACTTCGGGGAAATCACGCTGTTGTAGCACCAGCGCCGCGGGGGGGGGGAGGGCGCGGGGGAGGAGGGGGCGGGGCCTCCCGCCGCGGGCCCCGCCCCGCCGCTGTCCCGCGTGGGGGGGCGGCCCGGCTGGCTTGGCGGCTCGCGTTCGCCGTTAATTAGGTAATTACAGCCGGGCGCGGGGATGGAGACCCCGAGGCAGGGCTCTCCCCACGCCCCGGAGTGTTTTCCCGCCGCTCTGCCCCCGGCGTCGGGCCGGGCTGGCCCGGGATGCTCCAAAACCGCGTGGAAGTGGCGCTTCGGGACGCGCCTTCGACGGTCGGGCTCTGTGGTCTTAAAGGTCTTTCCCAACCTTCCCGATCCTAGGAAAGAACGGGCGAGAGGAGGCGCAAAGCGCGAGCGCCGGCGTCGTCCGGCCGGAGCACGCGGAGGGGGACAGCGGCTCGCCGAGACCCTCGCGATCCCTCGCCCGCCCGCTGCGTCCGGGCCACCCCAGGGTTCGGGGTGCGCCCGATGGCTTCAGGGTGTCTTCGGTCTGGCGGGGTATTAGAGGCTTTTTTTTTTGTGATTTCATTTTTCAGCCCTTCCAGGGCTGGTGTGAAGTCGCCCGGTGTAGTGGGAGAGGCAGAAGGGAGCGTGGGCAGCCCGGGTGAGCCGCCGGACACCATCACCTGCGCGGGCGAGTTTCCTGGCTTTTTTTTAACATAAAGATTAAAGAAAAGCCCAAACTTGGATATACGTGCAGAAAAAGACCCCCTAGGTGTGCCGTGCTTTCTCTAAACTAGTTTTTTTGTCTGCTTGACACTTTTATCTCAAGGTAGTATCCTCCAGCTGGGTGTATCCTCCTGGGCTAAGAGGATGAGGAGGGGACTGGAGCATCTCTCCTACGAGGAGAGGCTGAGCGAGCTGGGCTTGTTCAGCCTGGAGAAGAGAAGGCTGAGAGGGGACCTTAGAAATGCCTCTAAATATCTGCAGGGTGGGGGTCAGGAGGACGGGGCCAGACTCTGTTCAGTGGTGCCCAGCAACAGGACAAGGGGCAACGGGCACAAACTGAAGCAGAGGAAGCTCCAGCTGAACCCGAGGAAGAACTTCTTCCCTCTGAGGGTGACGGAGCCCTGGCCCAGGCTGCCCAGGGAGGCTGTGGAGTCTCCTTCTCTGGAGATATTCCAGCCCCGCCTGGACGCGGTGCTGTGCAGCCTGCTCTGGGTGACCCTGCTTGGGCAGGGGGTTGGACTGGGTGACCCACAGAGGGCCCTGCCAACCCCTGCCATGCTGGGATCCTGTGATTCTGGGATTCTGTTTCTGCTGGGCGAGGCACCGCTCCCCAGTGAGCTTTCAATGTAGAGAAAGATGTGGCGTATTAGGTAAGTCAAACAAATAAAGAAGGAAAGAGGTCCACAGACAAGGCAGGGGCAGCGCTCAGACCCTTATAGCTCGTCGCCTGTGCGAGGGCGTTGGTTCGCTCCTCAGCGCCAAGCTGCGCCGTCATTTGGAGTAATAAGAGGCAGCGTAGAAGTAGCCTGGAAAAGAGATGGCAGAATGCATTTGAGGTTCCAGTGCAAATGGCATCTACAAAAAACACCTTTTATACGACCTAAGTATTGACAAAAGAGACCAGGCTGTGGTTCCCTTCAAGCTCCAGCTGCTCCTGGTTCGTGTTTGCTCCCTCAGCCAGCTTGGGCAAAACTGAATTCCGAGCTTCCTGGTCTGACGGGCCAACAAGTGCGTGCGGTAAATGCGTCTGAAAGCCTTTAAATGCCGAAGTTTTCAACAGTGACTTGTTTGACACACGGCTTTACTACTGTTGGGATCCTTACTGGCTATTTTTAGCCTGTTTCTTCATCAGGAATTCACACCAGGCACTGAATAAGTGTACCTAGAATAGAAATGCACCTGCTAACGGCCCAGCCCTAAACCTCCATTTCTTTCCTCTGGCTTAAACCCACACAGCTCCTCCTCCGTGGGACTGCGCTGAGCTCCAGCTTCTGCCCGGTGTCTGCGCTGCAGGTCTCCGCGGAGCACGGGCTGCCCGAGCTGGGATGCCCGGTGTTTGTTCGCCTCTTTTTTATCTCTCTGCTGAAACAAGGAAATAAGATCTTGGCCCTCCCCGATGTTGCGGTGTGTCAGGCTCTCCCCACGCTGCTGTTACAAACCTTCTCCCGATAAAACTGGCTCCTTCCTCCGATTTGCACCACGACGCTAACAATCCTTCCAGCAGCTTACCTAACGTAGCAAGAAAATGCACTTAAATCGGCCATGTGCTTCCATAAAAGCGTGAACAAGGAATAACCCACACCCCTCGGGGAGCCCGTAAATGGTTGGCCATAAAGCCGCCCTCCTCCACCCAGTTTATTACCCAGCGAGGGTTTCCGTGCCTGCCAACATCTCTGCGGAGCTGTGGCCCTGCTCCCGCGTTATTTCGCAGCTGGCCACGGGCACCTCCTTGGCCGTTGGCTCCGGACACCCTCGGGTGCTCCCCGTTTTCGCATTCCCCCCGTGATTTGCCAGTTCTCCCAGTTTAACGGTCAGCAGAGATGCAGAGAGACAGGTCGCTGGAATATTTCCTCACGTTTACCCGCTCCAGGGAGATCCCACGTCTGGGATTGTTTTCCTAACGCAGAGGGAATATTTAATAAAATTTTTATTTGAAACCAAACCGAATCCCCAGCTGATGCTCCAGCGAGTGGTGTCTGTCATTTCGTAACGGGCAGCTCTCCGTCTCAAGCCAGCAGTGCCCAGAACCGCGGTGCTCCTCGGGCGGCTGCATTTCAGGTGAGGCTGAAGGACGCGGACGTTGTGGCGTCGACCCCAGCACCACCAGCGGAGCCCACGCCGGCCCCAGCGTGGGGCTTTCTCCCCTGGCTTCACCGCTGGGTTTGGTTACGCTGCCGTAAAAAGCAGCTCGAGATGGCTTCGCTCCTGTGCTATAGAAAATAAACGGTGGGGGATACGGAGCTGTGTGTGCCGTGAAACGGGCAGCTTCCCGCCGGGGGTGTCGTGTGCCGGCCGCCCAAACCTGCCACCTCCCTCGTGAGAAGGGGCCCGGGGTTCCTGCTCCGCGGGTACCCAGCCTGGTGCCAGGGCTGCTCGGAGCAGGCTGCTCTGCAGCATCTTCCCCACCTCATCGCCGCAACGCTCTTCCCTCCTCGCTCCTTGTGGTCACCCGTGAGTGGGGATGAGACCTTCCACGCTTTCACAGAATCACAGAAGGGTCGGGGTTGGAAGGGACCTCTGTGGGTCACCCAGCCCAACCCCCTGCCCAAGCAGGGTCACCTACAGCAGGCAGCAGAGGACCTTGTCCAGGCGGGTCTTGCAAGGCTCTGGACATCCAGCAACACTTTCTGAGGAGCCGGGGAGCGAAGGGAAGAAAAGCAGCAGGCTCCATCCAGCGCGCAGAGAGCTGCCGAGGTGGGGCCGCGCTCTAGAGCCGCGCTCGCCTCCAGGTACGCGCTCTGGCGTGGGAGTCTGCCAGCGTCCGGATAACTCCCCAGCCCAGGGCTGCTTTCCGAGCGGAGCGAGAGGCAGGCTGCCCTTTCCTCACGGAAGGCGATGCTGCAGGAGGACGTGTGAGTGCCGCAGGACGGGGCTACCCCGGAGCACCTCGGTTGGGGCACGGACCGTGCAGTGGCCGACACACCGGCCCCGCACTCGCCCCATGCTCTACGTCAGGTGTGGGTAGGGCAGATGACCCTCGCGCTCCAAATCCTGAAGGTGTCTTGGGGAGAAAGAGCTTGAGTGTTACGCCAAGCATTGATGGCAGTTCTTTGCTTCAAAGATTCTCCCTTCCCAGGACTCCGAATCCAAGCAGCGGAGAAGCTCCACAGTGGGGAATCCCTGCTCTGGTGATGGGGAGATGGGAAGATGGGAAGATGATGGGGAGATGAGGAGATGGGGAGATGATGGGGAGATGGGGAGATGATGGGGAGATGAGGAGGTGGGGAGATGATGGGGAGATGGGGAGATGATGGGGAGATGAGGAGATGGGGAGATGGGGAGATGATGGGGAGATGGGGAGATGGGGAGATGATGGGGAGATGGGGAGATGATGGGGAGATGGGGAGATGATGGGGAGATGAGGAGGTGGGGAGATGGGGAGATGATGGGGAGATGGGGAGATGATGGGGAGATGATGGGGAGATGGGGAGATGATGGGGAGATGGGGAGATGATGGGGAGATGATGGGGAGATGGGGAGATGATGGGGAGATGGGGAAATGATGGGGAGATGAGGAGACGGGGAGATGATGGGGAGATGGGGAGATGATGGGGAGATGGGGAGATGATGGGGACAGGGGCTGCCACAGGAATCTGCTGCTGGCAGATGGCAGCTTGCCACGGGAGGGAGCAGAGCCCGAGGTCTGCACACCCGGGCAGTATTTGGGGGGGGGGGGGGGGGGGGAGTGAGCAACCACAGGATGGAGCAGGGGTTCGTGGAGGGGAAGAGCGGGAGCACGGCGAGAAAGAGCCTCTTATCTGCTTCCTCGCGGCCCTGGCTGCTTCCTTCCATCGCTGCATCGGGACCTCTCCATGCCCGCCAGCACCCACCAGCCCCCCCAGACCCCGCTCTCGAGGCTTTGTTCCTCTCTCCACCTGTTTTAAGCAAAGCCTGCTCTAACACAAAGCCTTTCTCCTTTTCTCTTGCCTTGCTGCCCACTCCCCACCCAACCCAGAAGCAACCATTTCTTTTCGCAGCGGCTAACTGGGACGTACAGAATGGGTGCGGGGCGTTCGCTGTCACCTGGGGAATGCCACGGCTGTCTGCTAACGAGCACCCAACGACCGTCCCAGCACCCTGCCGGAGCGGGGCCCGGCGACGGGCTCTCCGGGCTGAAAAGGGTTAATGCAGAGCAGAGTTTTAGGGAGCAGAGATGGAGTATTAGTCTGAAAAACTGCAAAGGCGAACGAGAGAATAAAAATAGCTGCTTCTGGGTCGGCAGCCCTGAGAGCGCAGAAGTCGCCGCGAGCCGTTTCCATTTCTTATAAATGCCTCTTTTACAAAAAGGAAGCTCGGCCGAAGCACATGCAGGGGGATGAATAATGTCAGAAATGTTGAAACGCTGCCCGGATGGCATGAGGTAATGCTAGCGAGCGCTCCGATCCGCGGGCTACAATAAAGATATCCTGGGATGGGCCGTTTACGGTTTCCTGGAATTGGAAAGACCTATCTGAGGACTCCAGATCAAGGCAGTTCTCCCCACCGGTGGCACGGTGAGGTCTGAAATTAAACCAAAACGACGTTCTGGGCTTGGGTTGGTGGGAGCAAAGGAAATTCCAGGAATTTGACTCGGTGCCCCTGGACTTTCCCTGCTCCTTAATTTTCCCTTGACCTTGCCAGGAGGTCATAGACCTTCCATGAACTCTGCCGAGGAAAGTCCTGAGCTGCAGGCACCCGGCAGCTGTGATGCGTTGGCCTAACGAGGGTGCAGACCCGCAGCACCAAAGGGCAGAGGGACCCCCCCACCCCATCCTCTCCCGGTGCAGGTGGGAGCAGGGGAGCTGGCAGCCGCAGCCTTCCCATGGAGCTGCTCTGTGTGGGGTGGCAGAGCCGGGGTGCCCGGGGGTCCTGGTGTCCCAGCTGCTGACCCGTGGGGACTCCATTCATTCAACATTGCTGAAGTCCCACTGATGAGGCTGGGGCTGAAAAGGTGAGTTCTGTATTAAAGATACAGGGGTTTTTTTCTTTAATACGCCCTTGGAGCAGGCATCTGAAGGTGATGGCTCTGAAGGAACCCACCTGCCTCTCCGACCATCTGAAGAGCTGGAATTAAACCAAGGGGGCTACAGCCTGCAGGACCAGCAAGCTGGGGGCAAGGCTGGCTGTGCCCCGTGCCCGGCTCCGAGCTGGGAGGGCTTTCTCTTTCCCAAACTGGTTGGACAAGGTGCTGAACCTGGGGAAGGGGAAGAGCAGGCCAGCCAAGCCCGTGGCAGCATGATGTAGGCAGGGTCCAGCTCATGAGGCTCAGGCTGGGACCACCCCCCACCTCCCGCTGTTGCCCACCAGCCCGGTAGCTTCAGCTGGCCGAAGTACTGGCGAGCAGGGAGGCAGGGCGAGCGCGGGAACTGCGTCCAGTGCTGGGCTCCCCAGTTCCAGAAAGATGAGGAGCTACTGGAGAGAGTCCAGCAGAGGGCTATGAGGATGAGGAGGGGACTGGAGCATCTCTCCTACGAGGAGAGGCTGAAGGAGCTGGGCTTGTTCAATCTGGAGAAGAGAAGGCTGAGAGGGGACCTTAGAAATGCCTCTAAATATCTGCAGGGTGGGGGTCAGGAGGACGGGGCCAGACTCTTCCCAGTGGTGCCCAGCGACAGGACAAGGGGCAATGGGCACAAACTGAAGCAGAGGAAGCTCCAGCTGAACCCGAGGAAGAACTTCTTCCCTCTGAGGGTGACGGAGCCCTGGCCCAGGCTGCCCAGGGAGGCTGTGGAGTCTCCTTCTCTGGAGATATTCCAGCCCCGCCTGGACCCACCCTTTTTCTGCCTCTTTTTCACCTTTTTTCTGCCTTTTATATTTCCCCCTTTTTTTTTCATTCGCCTTGTTGCCCCCCCACTTTTTTTTTTATAGTTGCGCCTTGTTGCCCCCCCCACTTTTTTTTTATAGTTGCGCCTTGTTGCCCCCCCCACTTTTTTTTTATATTTGCGCCTTGTTGCCCCCCCCTTTTTTTTGTAGTTGCGCCTTGTTGCGCCCGCCCCTCCCCCCTTTTTTTTTTATAGTTGCGCCTTTGCCCCCCCGCTTGCTGGCTTTTTCGGTCGCTGGTGCCATTTTATTTCCGTATTGATTTGCCTGCGCGGTTTCGCAGCACGCCCCCGCCCCGCTCCCCCCCGCCGGCTCCCGCAGCTCCGCCGCCCCGGCCCGCCCGCACCCCCCCCCCCCCCCCCCCGCAGTTTCGGTTTCCCGCAGGAGGAGCGGCCCGCGCGGTGCGAGCCGCTTCCGGGAATCGGCGGCGCCGGGCGCGGCCGCGAGGGGGCGCCACGCCGGGCGCAGGGAACCCCCGCCCCCCCGGGAACCCCCGGGCACCGGGCGAGCCCAAAAAACCCCAAACCAGCCCCAAACCCCAACCGAACCCCAGAAACCCCCGCCCGGTGCCCGGCAGGGCCGAGCCTCGCCGCCACGTGCTCATTACCCCGCGCCCTCCGCCGCCGAGCCCCGCGCCCCCGGTTCCTCCCGCAAATCTCCCTCTTCCTTCCACGGCTTTGGAATTCCGGGCTGGAACCGAGCGAAGCCGCGGCGGGGGCCCGGGGTGAGCTGCGGCGGTGGCCCCGCTCCCCGGCCGGGTGATGGACTGCGGAAATTCTGCGTGTTTCCAGTTGTTTCTCCGCACGGAGCTTCCCAGCCGGAGCGACGTTGGTGCGGGCGTTTTACCAGCATCTTCATTTTTCTCCCCAAAATAAAGATGTTGGTAAAAAGCTTTGCAGATGGAGAACATGTGTGCGGGTTCTGTCCTTCGGCGCTGGTCCCGCGGTGCCCACTGCAGCCCAGCACCCTTCTCCTCCCAGTCCCCAGCACCCCGACGCCCCGCTCCATCAGCTCTGCTCCATCACCCCCAGGAGCCCCTCCTGGCAGCTCGACCCCATCCCTGGAGGGGTTCAAAAACCATGTAGATGTGGCACCTGGGGACACGGGTTGGTAGGCAAGGTGGTGTTGGGCTGATGGTTGGACTTGGTGATCTTAGGGGTCCTTTTCAACCTCAGTGATTCTATGACACGTCCCACGCCGGCACCCGGTCCGACCCTCCTGGGTGGGTGGTTGACGCCGGATGTTTGCTTGGCCACTCTCTGCATGCCTGGCCGGGTGTTCCTTGTGCTGACCCAGGCCCGGAGGACCCCAGCTCATCATCGGCCCCGACCCCGGCGATGCCACGCAGGAGCCGTGCGTGTGGCTCTGCTCCTGTGTCGACCACACGGGTGGGAAACGGCTGGCTCGGTGGGGCTGTGCCCGCGGGGGCTGCTCCTGTCCAGCTCCTGCCCGGGGTGCAGCATGCAGCCTCCCACCTCCTGTCTTTCCCAGAAAATCTGGGATTCTGGACCCGAGGATCCCTACACTGGGACGAGCCGGTGGCTGGGGGCACCAGCAGCCTCTTCCAGCCCGTTCCCTGAGGAGCCAGCTGGTTGCATCCATACAACAGGTATGGCTGGAAAGCAAAATCTTTCCCTGATGGACAACACTCACGCCTGGCATCGCTGAAAAGGTGCCCAGGCTGCCAGGAGATGACATTTATCCGTCATGTCCCAGGGATGTCATCTGCATCTCGCAGCAAACCCCGCAGAGAGCTGCTTTGGCTGGGCATTTGGGGGCGGCTGTGTCCTGTCTGCAGAGCTGGAGGAGGATGAACGTGCCCAAGACTCCCCCAGTTTCAGGTTTTCTCTAAAGCCCCTTTTGATGTTGGAGATTCTCCAACCCACTGCGCTTCCTAGGAGCTGATGCTTCGAATCCAAGCGGCAGAAACACTGCTTTCATCTGCTTGTGCCCCGGTGAGTGCTGGGGCCGGCGCTGTCTCCACGCCACACGGAGGGGTCACAGCTCCGAATATGGGGGGCACGGCGGCCCCGGGGGGAGCACAGCAGCCCTGTGAAGCCCAAACCGAACCTGGGAGCCTTGGATTCGGTCTGCGGAGCAGGAGGTGTCGAGGGCAAGGCATGGTGCTGATGCAGGAGAAGCGGTTAAAGGCAGCGGCGCTGGCTGGCACGGGTGCTGGCATCCCGGGGAGGTATCACGACAGGCTGGCACGGGTGCTGGCATCCCAGGGAGGTATCACGACAGGCTGACACGGGTGCTGGCATCCCAGGGAGGTGTCGCGACGGGCTGACATGGGTGCTGGCATCCCGGGGAGGTATCGCGATGGGCTGACACGGGTGCTGGCATCCTGGGGAGGTATCGCGATGGGCTGACACAGGTGCTGGCATCCTGGGGAGGTATCGCGACAGGCTGACATGGGTGCTGACATCCCAGGGAGGTATTGTGATGGGCTGACATGGGAGCAAAGCCTGTGGTGGGGCACAGGGCTTGCTAGTGCAGGGGGAGAGGCAGGGTTGGGGGGGGGTCTGGTTTGGAGTCTTCTGTACCCTCAGCCGCTGGCTTGTTGCCCAAAGCCCATTTTGGGGGAGAAGCTGCCTTCCGAGGGGAGGTGGGGTCGGGGTCTCGCAGCCTGGGAAGGGGTGACCTGAGGGGCTGCCGGCTGGAGGGGTTCACCCTGGGGCGCAGCCGGGCTGGGGGTCCCCGTCGAGGACAGGCAGTGATGCTTCGCCCTGGGGACAGGGACTGAGCCCCCAGCCCCGTCCCCGCCGAGGGCAGCGGGGCACCAGCACCCATTTTCTGCAAAGACCGCTGGCTCCGGGCACCTCTGCAGGAAATCCCCGCCTGTCGTTTTTCTTGCTCAAAATCATACCCGACGCATTTTCATCTTGCATTTCTGGTCTCCTGTTGCCACCTGCCGTCAGCCGCCCCAGCACCTCTCCCCTCGCCGCTGGCTGCCGGGTGTCGGAGCCTGTGTGATGGGCAGGGAGGGCAAAAAGCTTCTGGATCCATGTCTGCACAAATAATTTCATGGATTAATCCTTGTTTCGCCAGCGGCTGCGCCCACTCCCTCCTCTTACGGAGCGGTACTGTGAAAAACCGTGGTTTTCCTGCATAGGAGACACTTGAAAACACTGGGAAAATTGGTATCTCTGTGATAAAAAATGTTTTCCTGCTGCAGATTTGTTCTGGTGCGGTGGGATTCTCGCCCGTGCTTCAGCGAGGGGCTCCGGGGCTGCGCCCGAATCGGGGGTTGCAGCGGTGACGCGCGGTGTCGGGACGTGTCCGACCCAGGAGATTCAGCGCAAACGAAGCCGGGCGCTTGGGACCCCGGTGAGCAGAAGGGCCCCGCTCCGTTGCGCGGCTCCTGTGGGGGTGATGTCAAATTGCTGAGCTTTGCAAGAAGCTGCTTCTGTGATTGGGACACCGGAGGAAACCACCTCTCTCTCACCAAAAATCTCTTCTCAATTTGCTTCTCGTTCCTTCCTCCTATATTTAAAACTTCTTTTTATTTTTTCCTAAGGAATTAGTTTACGCTGGGATATTTGTAGCAAAAAACACAAGCCCCGTGCAGGGAGCTAGAGGAAGCCCCCTGATACGGCAGCCCCAGCGTTCCTCTGGGGTTCTCCTTTGCTTTCCGGCGAACACCGGAGCGGTGCTGGTGGTGCGGAGTGAAACTTGGGGTGAAGACAGACCAACGCCAGGGTAACCCCGGGATTTTGAATATACCCAGCGCCAGCGTTACCGGTGTCCTGCGTCCTCCGTGCCCCGCTCGAGTCGGGCCGTGGGCCGGGTCACCGCGTTTCAGGCTGGTTCGCAAGCCAACGCGCGGCAGCGGGCGGGATGGCTGCAGGCGGTACCTGCCCGTTTCCCCTGCTTTGAGCTCCGAAACAGCTCGTGAGAACTGGGGAGTCAGTGCTGAAAAGGAAAACTGGATTCCAGCTTCACAGAAATTTTGTGGGGTTTTTTTAAAATATAGTATACGATCTGGTTTTGTTCTGATTGAGAAGCAGAAGCGAATGCAAGAGGCGAGTTCATTGGAGGCACCTCACATGAGGGTTTTCTGGGCTGAGGAGCATCACCCACGGCTGCGGTGGCCGCTCACCAGCTTGGTGGCTGCTCACCAGGTTGGTGGCTGCGCTTGCAGGGCTGAGTTTGCTCGTGCCACCGGTCGGAGCTGGCAGCTAAGAGGGCTTTTGGGGACCCAGTGAAGGCCAGTCCCACCCTGCGAGCCTTGCGCCCACATGTGGGTTCCCTGCACGAGCTGCTTGGGCTGGGAATTTTGGGGTGGCTTTGTCCTCTTTGCGGAGCGGAGGGAGGATGAAAGTGCCCAAGACTCCACCGAGCGCAGGTTTGTAGTAAAGCCCATTTTTATGTTTAAAATCCTCTCACCTACTGTGCTTTCCGGGAGCTGACACTCCCAATACGAGCATCAGAAACATTGCTTTCATTTTTTTGTGCCCAAATTTTTGCAGGTGGTCAGAAGCTACTTAAGAACATATATTTTTAAGTCAGTATACAAGTGCTTGCTGCCTGTTGAAATATCTTGAGGAAAATGTGAAAGAAATCCAGTAACACTATACAGCGGGGCACAGGAGGGCAGTGAAAGCTGGAAGCATCTTCAGAAGGCTGAAACTGTCTGGAAATGGCATCCAGGCAATCAGCAGGCAGGTAAAAGGCAGGTTAACCATTGTGCAAACTAAAAGACACCAAGGAATAATTGGGGGGGAAAAAAAAACAATGTAGAAAACTTCAGGATAAATTATTTCTCGGCACCCCCATCCTCCCCAGGGACACCCGGCAGCGGGAGCTCCTGCCCTGGGCTGGGGACAGCCCAAACCGAAGGAGATAAATGCAGGTCCCCGCAGCATGGGCATCCCAGCCGCAGCGCTGCCGGGCACAAACTGAGGCACAGGAAGTTCCGTCTGAACATGAGGAGGAACTTCTTCCCTCTGAGGGTGACGGAGCACTGGAACAGGCTGCCCAGGGAGGCTGTGGAGTCTCCTTCTCTGGAGATATTCAAGACCTGCCTGGACAAGATCCTGTGCAGCCTACTGTAGGTGACCCTGCTTCGGCAGGAGGGTTGGACTAGATGACCCACAGAGGTCCCTTCCAACCCCTACTATTCTGTGATTCTGGGTCCTGCAGCCCCGCTGCTGGCTCCGGGGACGGCAGCCAAATGCTGCCGGAGGGTCCCCTCGGCTCTGCTGGGAGCTGTCGATGGGGAGGGTACAGCTCGGCCCGCAAGGAAACGCGCTGGCGCTTTAAATCGGATCTTTCCTTAGTTTGTGGTCGTGTGAAATACTTGGATATTTTGCCTTACCCCAAATCAGACCAAAATGCTGGAAAAATCTCTTCTGCTTTTTTTTTTTTTTTTTTCTTTTCTCCCTAATCATTTCTTGACGGAGCTGTGCCCAACGTACGGCAGATCGACCAAGAACAAGCATGGGAGCACGGAGAGCGGAGCAGCCCATGCAGGCAACAGTCATCGTGTGCAGGAGTGGACAAAAGGGTTGGGCTGGAAAACTGCCCGGAGCACCCGGCCGGCTGGATGTGACCCAAGGCAGTCACGAGGGGTGGCTGGGGGGGAAAGCAAACGCTCGGATCAGGGAGTGTGAGAAAGGAGGGGTCCTCCTGCCTGGCCGCATAGCTCCGGCTCCTATCTGTGGACATAAATCACTTGCTGGACTGTTTTGCAAGGTCACTCGCTTGTTTGTTCGTTAGCTCGCTCGCTCGTTAGTTCACTCGCTCGCTTTCTTGGCTTTGGAATGAAAGAGACTCGCCTTGAGCAGAGAGGAAGCCCGACTGATTTCTTCACCACATGAGGTGATTTCAGTCGCCGCGTTGGGCTGGTTTCTCCGCCGCGTTTGGTGCCCCGTGTGAGCTCGAGCGGCGATCGCGCGGTCCGACGGGTGAGTAAAAACCTTTAATTCTTTGGGGCCGCATCACTGTACTGGGACGGTAGTGCTGGCTGAACGAAATAACTACGGGGTTGTGTCAGTATGGGCCAAACCGTTTCTCAGGAGCGTAAGCTCTGTTTGAAAGTTGTACAGCAAGTTTTACGTGCGTCAGGGTACTGCTTGTCGGAAAAACGAATCGCTCGGTTATTGCTATGGGTGAAAGAGAATTGTAGCTGGTTTCCTAGTGAAGGCACCTTAGATAGCACAATGTGGAAACGAGTCGGAGAACATTTACAGACTAGACGTAAACTGGGGTTTGATTTGCCAGACTCTGTCCTGGTGACGTGGCAATTTGTATATTCAGCTTTGGTACGCTTACAGCCAGCGGAGACTGTTGCGCAGAGAGAGCAGGAGGAAGAACAGAACGTGTGTGAACCCGCTGCCAGAAATCACCCAGCTGCTCCGTTTGGTTCAGGACCGACTGATCCCGAGCGTGAGGCTGATTTATATCCCCCGTCACCAGAAACCCCTGTAAAACCTGAGGCAGTGCCCGTGGTAGCCACCGTGCCCCCCTGCCCTCCCTCGTTAAGTCCCCTACGACCGACAGCTCCTGTTTCGTTACCACATAGCCCAGTGCCTAACTCGAGTGACCCTTTCTTGATGGAATCTATGAAGAAAAAGCTTACTATGCAAAAATACTGTGAAGATGAGATGAATCAAGGGGATTTTACTTCTGTGGTTCACAGCCAAAATGAACGGCCGGTACGTGACGGGTTACCGTACCAGGTGTTGAAGGAGTTGAAAAAGTCCGTCACCAAGAACGGACTGCAAAGCAGGTTTACCACAGGCATGCTAGAATTTATTAGCACTGCTTATGATATAACACCATGGGACTGGAAAACCCTCATGAAAATCATTTTGCCACCTGTCCAGTACGCTTTGTGGCAGCTGGAGTATGACTGTTTAGTAATGGAGCAAGCTGTGGAGAACATAGCGAGCGGAGTTCCTGTTCACGTAGACATGCTGGCAGGGACGGGAGAGTTTCTGACTCCACAAGCCCGGGTCGGACTAGACAGACGGGTCTTTGAGCAAACAGCTCGGGTAGCTCTTTGGGCATGGAGGCGGGTTCTGGAGACCGGACGAAGGGCAGGTTCTTTTGCCGCTGTTCGGCAGGGATCACAAGAACCTTATGTGACTTTCATAGACAGACTTCAGACTGCAATCGCTGGGCAAGTGGAGAGTCCGGGTGCAGCTGAGGCTCTGCTGCTTCACTTGGCCTTTGAAAATGCCAATAGTGACTGTCAAGCTGCTTTGCTGCCAATTAAAGGGAAAGAGACTGATATAGGAGAATACGTTAGGACATGTCAGAATGTCGGGACAGAGACTGATCAAATATCTGTTCTTGCCAAGGCCCTTGCGCAACTGCAGGTTAATCAAAGCGCCATCAAATGCTTCAACTGTGGACAACAAGGGCACGTGAGCAAAGAGTGCCCGAAGAAAAAGGGGAACACAAAAGGCAAACAGCCGACTCGATTATGTCCCAGATGTCAAAAAGGATATCACTGGGGCAGCCAGTGTAGATCTAAATATGATAAATTTGGCCAGCCGTTGTCGGAGAACTGCAGGCGGGGCGCGCGGCCCGGTGCCCCTCAAGCCAGCAGGGCTCCGAGCGCTCACACCGACGTCGATGCTCGGGTTCAAGCGGCCGACGCAGGCTGCGCAGCGCTGGACTTGGCAGCAACCCACGATTTGACATTTACAGAGTCACAAAAGGTCCATTTGGCAAATTCGGGTGTCTGGGGACCTTTACCGAACGGCTTTGTAGGACTGCTCGTGGGGCGATGTAGTCTTTATGAAGAAGGTGCGTTGGTTTTGCCCGATGTTATTGATTCAGATTATACAGGGGAAATCAAAATGAGGGTGATGGCTTTTCAGGTGCCCTGTCGAATTCTGGCAAATCAAAAGATAGCGCAAATACTCTTCATCCCATACTGGACCCCAGAGGAATCCTCTACCGTGAGGGAACAAGGAGGCTTTGGAAGTGCGGGGCCAGCACGGGTGCTGTGGTCTCAGCAGATAACAATGCGACAGCCTCTGCTTACCCTAACAATTCAGGGAAAAAAATTCACAGGGCTGCTGGACACCGGAGCCGACGTTTCTATTATATCGCGCCGAGACTGGCCGGCAAAGTGGCCTCTGGAAGTCACAGCGGCTGCAGTCAGTGGGATCGGGGGAATGCAAATACCGCTGCGGAGCGCCGTGGCTTTGCGAGCCGTTAGTCCTGACAAAGCCACGGCACGGATTC